>NW_027518688.1:17330000-17983125 GCF_043159265.1 Tasmannia lanceolata | reverse complement strand
AGAGAGAGAGAGAGAGAGAGAGAGAGAGAGAGAGAGAGAGAGAGAGAGAGAGAGATGTGATTGTCAATGTCATTCCATAAGACATTCCTTTGATCCTCTCGATCTTATTCTCCACTGAGAGGATCAAAGATCAAAGATAGATAGTTCATTGGAATATTAGATAGTGTAGCTTTTAGGAGTGTAATGTGCACAAGAAGAGATATCTACTTTTACAATTTTCCATATTTGATTGTCATCTCCACTACTGGACCCTGATCATGAGGAGAGATTTCCCTCTTTTAGGGGAAGGTCCAAATATTTTACAAGAAGTTAGGAAGTCTAAACACCAAAATGTGGGCTATCATTCTGGTAGATCATTTGGAGTGTTGATATCCCTGTCGACCTAGGGATGGAGTTGGAGGGACCAATGGAGTGGGTGCCGAAACCAGAGAGGACCTTTTCAGGGAAGTAGATCAGTTCATGGCTACAATTTGGATGTTACTCTTGTTGCTTGGTTTTTGTGTTGATTTTCTTGTGACTGGCGAGGGCATGCGAACATGCCCTGCTTGACTATGTTCTCATGCTGGCGTCAGTTAAACTCTTAATTCCTCTCATAGTAACCAAGGATCAAGATCTCAGTAGATAAGTCAAAACAATTTCTAAAGCAATGCCACAAAAAAGGGACAAAGTAAAAGTCTCCAGTTCACGAAGCAACATGTTTTAATGCCCATCTTTTGGACTGGTCATCTATCTTGGTTTTGTGCAGAAATAAAGATTTTCATTGATCTAACACAGATGTTCTCCATTCTGATTGTTAAATACAGGAGGAAATGGACAAAAAACGCAAGTCAGTATCAGGTAGGAATCGGTGCTTTTGTGTTTTCAATACCATTTTATGCGGCTGGTTCCCTTCTGAACATCTATTTCTGGGCATCGGTTATTTTTGCAGTTTCAAAGTCGTCTGATGGGTCTGGGAGGCGAATGAGAGAAGTTGCCTGTCCCACATGCACAGTACATTTACAGGTTAATAATCCTTTGCCGCTTCACATTTCCCCCAAAAAAAAAATCCACCTCAAAATACTTAGCAGGAACATGAATTTTGGTGCATTTGTAATGTATTTTCTGTCATGGGATTTTTTCATGGATGTTGGATTACAGGTTCAAGTTCCAAGCTCTGGTTCAGAAACAATAGAGTGCGGTGTCTGCCAGCATCCGTTCCTTGTTAGTGCACATTGATCAACTGCCTTTGTTTCTCCAATGGCGGGTCAGCTAAATAGCTTCGTAAACTCGTTTTGATTTGTTCACTGGTTGCGCTTAATAAGCTTTTTGGTTTGTAGATTGTGTATATCTTTTTGCTTTTTATATGTGGGCCCCTGATGAAAATGCTGTTCTTTGTATATGGAGTTCATCTGAGCGGTCGCATCAGGGAACATATAATGTCTTCACAATTCGTAAGTGTATAAATTACGGATGACCGTAGCAACTTCAAACTTAATGCCTTGCGTCCCATCTCATCGATCTGAACCGTCTGACCAATATGGCCATGTTTGGATGTGCCAAATCGAAAGTAGTGCAGTTGTTGGCATGAATATTTTACGGTCCTAAGTGGGGCCCCTGCGTAGGTATGGGACTAGGTGAGGCCTATCTTGGTATGTGACGCGTTTAAAGGGCTTAGCCTAATGCATTCCATCTTGGGGCTTTTGGTCCATTGGTTAGGTACCTAACATTTGGTATAACATAGCTACTATGTCAGGGTTTTTGCATCTCTTACACAATATTGTGTTCTATTATCACAATTTGGTGAAGGAGAATAGTATTTCCACCCCCTTTAGTTTGTGAAACAAAAGAGGATCAAATTACCATCTTTTTAAGGAAAAAGACAACCAAAAAGGTGACAATTTGTTTGCTTAAGGTGAATAGTATTTCCACCCTCTTTTGCTGAAAGTAGTGTCATTTCCAATTGCCATTGTAGGGGCTTAAGCCCAAACAGTAAATTATCTGTCGAATCAATGATCTATGAATGAATGGTTGCCATCTATGCCACGTGTATGAACCAGGTACGGCTAAGGAAATCAATGGCTGAATTATCTATTCATAATTCAGTCTGTGCAGTTGAGTCAATTAACTGCTCAAAGGTGACTTGGTAAATGGATAGGAATTATTAAACAGTTAGACATCCTGACCCACAAGTCGCCCAAAAGATAAACTGATTTTGCACGGTCAACCGTATTTGTTTTTTGTTCATAACTCTGTGCTGTATATGTACAGAGGAATGATAGATACAAGGGAGCCCTTGCATAAAGAGCCGCAGAAGGGCATATGATTGGATCCACTGATTTTTCTTTTTCAACTGATTTTAAATGTACTGAAAATGATGTGGATCCAATGAAGAGCCCTTTTGCAGCTCTTTATGCAAGGGCTCTCGAGGGTTGATAACCCCTTTTTGAGAGTTTGATAACCCCATTTAGAAGGAGACTTGATAATCCCCATCTTTTGAGAGTTTGATAAACCCACTTAGAGGGAGACTTGATAATCCGCATTTCGTCCCTCTAACAATTTTTCAAAAGAGTGTCCCCCGTTCGCAATTCTCGTATTTTGGTGTTCGCAATTCTCGTATTTTGGTGTCCCCCGTTGGCAATTTTTTCATAGGAAAACTTGGGTGGGCCCCTAGGTCATTTAAAGCTCTATAGATATTAGATATAGGCTTCTACTTTCTATATTAGGAAAATTTGCTTGGCCCGAAACCCTTTTAAAGCCTTATAAATCTAGGTTTCCCATTAGCTATTAAATACATTATATCTATTCAATAAACTATTTAGGAAATGATCCCAACACAAACATGTTTTGATACATAGGCGGTCACAGTTGTCTTTTAGTATTTATTTGGCTTGTACTTGCTTTTGGGAACCGTAATAACCTTTTTACAGCTCTTTGAATACTAAAAGACAAAGCTAGGACCGTGCATGTATCAAAACATGTTTGTGCTGAAATCATTTCCCATTATTTATATGTAAAAGAAAAAAATTGGGTGGCCCCAATGTAATTAAAATCCTATAAACGTATGTTTCTCCGTAGCCACTAAATACAGGGTTTTTATATGGTGTCCACATGTAAATGCCTGTATTTAAAAAAACCAGAATATATGATGGGGCCCACACCATTCCACAGGATGATCCATTCATTTGTTAGGCCTCAGTATGCTACAACCATCTCCATAGGATGATCCTAACCCTCCAATCTGCATTGTTCCCTCCCTTTACAGATTAGAGGGTTAGGATCATCCCATGGAAAATGATATTTTGGGCACTACCTATGGTGGAGACTGAGGTGCGAATAGTGCATTGTCATATGACCCAACAAGTGAGAAAAGGACATTGGGTTTAAAATAAAAGTCTGGAATGGTAGAATCCTTCTGAACTCCTCTACTCTTCAGCAAAATGTCAAAAAAGGAGGCTTTTCTTGGATCATAAATCAAGGGTGGGGTTCTCTCTCTCCGCACTTGTTTCCACAAGGTCGGGCACCATATAAAATCTCATGGAGAAGAATAGGAGGAACTTCATATTGTTCAAGAGTATATAAAATCTCATTAAAGTTTAAGCATCTATGGCATATTTCTATTCCATTTTCTCATATACATTCAATGAGTTACAGTGCTTGCGGTAAGCATGCTTAGATTAAAGTAGGTAAATTATGTCTGAATCCATCCTTGCATCATGTTTAATCTTTATTGTTTTGGAAAAAAACCTTATTAAGAAAGGGAAAAGATAGCAGCACAACAATGTTTTGATATTCTCACTATTTCATCCTGTCTTTTAATATTTAAAGAGCTGTCAAAGGTTACTGCAGTTCCCAAAAGCTCCCACAAGCCAATTAAATAGAAAAGTCTAGCTGGGTTTGTGCAATTATTAAAACATAGTCGTGCTGATATCTTTTTCGGGTAGGTAGAACCCGCCCCACGTTGCAGCCGTATGGTTGTCTAAGAATAACTAATGATATTCAAACTTGGAGCAGTGACCAAAACAAAATTTTAGTCCTTAGTAAGGGTAAAAGTGAACTCTTATTAAAGTATGAAGCTCTTGCCAACCACCATTTTTATTGGTCTCAACTGGTAGCTATAAAAAAGTATTTGTTTTAATTGCTAGCCCTATCTCAAGTGGTTGAGCTCTAGAACTCCAAAACTGTAGCCCACGTGCTATTACTGGTGGAGAAAACCTGACCCAAACAATGTCACAATTTATGGTATCCACCTTTCATCCAACTCTATCCTTCATTTACAGTTAGAAATTGAAAATCCATAAATACCAGAACCCTAAGATTTTGTATCTACTAAAATCAGAGACAAAAGAGAACAGAATGCAGCTCTTATCTTTGTTAAGATCTTGTTCCATTCTCTCTTTCCTTGTTCTTCTCCATGAGATATTGGAGGTTCAATCCTTATATCATGGCAATAGAAGTAAGGTGCCAGCAGTGATAATCTTTGGAGACTCTATAGTTGATCCGGGAAATAACAACATGCTCCCTACCATTGCCAAATGCAATTTCCCTCCTTATGGAAGAGACTTTATACAACACAAACCAACAGGAAGATTCAGCAATGGAAAGATCCCATCAGACATGCTTGGTACACTAAAACTCCACAAACGTACCCTTTTAGAGTATATCAAATCAAATCTAGAAAGATCTAACCGTTGGATCATTAAGTGGTACATTAAGTAACTTTTAGTCGTTTTTTATTACTTTTTTTTTTAACCAACACCGTATTGAACACGAATTTTTCCCATCCCGTTTTTTCTGCCCCCAATCACATTCTGCTAACTATGGTTTGACATAAATAGTTTTGCACATGTATTTCATATCTTTCATGTAAAGACCTCTATAAACAGAATGCAAAGGCAACCCAGGTATTGATGGGTTCTTTTCATATTTTCCCTACATTCTAAACTTTTCAAACCCAACTTATGAAAATGGCTTCCTTTTCAAGAAATGAGAATAGGAAGTGGTGGAAATGGGGTCAGTCTTAGGAAAAGACAAACAAAATGGAATGGAGATGCTAGAAATGGGGGTGGAAATATCATGTACCATGCATTTGTTATATCCACAAGGATAGTATGGATACCTACTAATTTGATCATGGGTTTTGCTTTCTTTACAGCTTCTGCATTGGGAATTAAGGAGTATCTTCCAGCTTATCTTGACCCACAACTAAAACCCAAGGACCTTCTTACTGGTGTAAGCTTTGCTTCAGCTGGTGCAGGATACGATCCTCTCACGGCCGAACTTTTGGTATTTTCATCTCTAAATTTCTTCTCCATGAATTTCATTTCTTATTTTACTTTTTCTTTGTGATCCTTCTAAAAGATTAGTGTCTTGTATTTGCTATTTCAGTCTGTTCTATCTCTATCGGATCAGTTAGAGATGTTCAAAGAGTATATAGGGAAGTTGAAGGGAATTGTAGGAGAAGAAAGAGCTGGAAGGATTGTTTCAGATAGTTTCTACTTGGTGGTTTTTGGGTTCAACGATGTTGCCACTACTTATTTTTTTACTCCCCTCAGAAGAATACAATATGATTTTCCTTCTTACTCCCGTTTTTTGGCTCAATCAGCTTCAAGTTTTTTTCAGGTAAGTTTAATTAACATGTTGAGAGGTTTAGTGACTGAATTAATCTGTTTTCATTACCCTTTTCTTGATCATGCTTGCTCTAGAATAGCATATTATGCAGAAAAAAACTATATAAGTTAGAGAATTGGTATGATTTGAAATGCCCATAACAGATTAGGTATGGAACATTTTCGGAGCTCTCTGATTGGGAACTAGGTGGTTATTTGTGGTGGGACCCACAATTAATTTCTGCTCTATCAAGATCAAATGGCTTTGAAAAGGATTTACTCCTAAATTCAATGTGGGAGTTTTGTTAACCTAATTTATCATAGTGAAGAGGAGAAGCTTACCTCCGGCCATGGCAATTAGATCTTGACGCTACGAATTCCGACAATCTAATCTGGCGATTGTGCTGATCTATTGGAGCAAGCGGTCAAAAGCAATAAATCTTACTAAGAAAATTAGTGCAAAATTATAAATGGATTTCTTCTAGAACGACTCACACTTTAAGTGTGTAAATCCATGTGGACCACACACATTAATGGCAACATTTTCCCAAGCGGTCCATCAAGATCGGATGGCTTTGAGAAGGACTCACTCCTTAAATGCTACAGTAACGTTTTTTTTTTAGGGAAATGATTTCAGTGCAACTATGTTTTGATACATGCGCTCGTGTATCTTGTCTTTTAGCATTTAATTGTCAGGAAGTGCTTTTTGGGAACTGTAAAATGCCTTTTACAACTCTTTCAATACTAAAAGACATTGGTTTCCGAGTGATTGCCCGCATCCGTAGGGAAATAGTCCTACCCTGAAGGGGGTGGGGACACCCTTCGTTACCAAAAAAAATAAAAAAAAATACTAAAAGACAAGAAACTTGAGTGTCTTGTATCAAAACATGTTTGAGTTGAAATCATTTCCCTTTTTTAATCTATATTATATATAGAGAAATGTTATCAGCACTACTGTATTTTGATGATCGCACTCCTCACTTTATTAAAAGTACAGTATGGCCTGCACCATAGGATGATCCAAACCGTCCATTAGATGGGCCACGACCTAAATAGATTGTGCCTGAAAATCATTTCCATAGGATGATCCTACCCTCCGATCTATAAGATTTCCATAATATCCAGTTCTTCAACAGATCGGAGGGTTAAGATCAACCTATGGAAATGATTTTTGGGGCACAGACTATTTAGGTTGTGGCCCATCTAATGGACGGTTTGGATCATCCTATGGTACGGGCAGATGATGTCGAAATCTGCTCTACATGATCTAGGAGTGATAGAGTTGATTATGTAAATAACTTATACTCACAGAGTAGATGTTAGTAGAACCAGAATTATAGTACTTCAATATTTAAGTTAGAAATCAGAATCACAAGGGAATTGAAGGGAAGGAGATGAGATTCAGAAGCGTTACCAACGAAGAAGAAAGGGAGATGATTGTGATCGAACCTGGTCTTCCCAAGCTGCCTACGTACCCATTTTTTGAGGATCAAGTCCCGTTATGAAGGTGAGGGTCTCCTTTTATAGAGAATAGAGTCCACGATAGTTAGAATCTTACTATTTTTAGGAGTCTTTCTTGATTGGTCGACTTCTCCGGGAGATAAGTTTATATCTATTTTTGATAAATATCTTATTTCCCTGTACAATTAAGTTACTAACAATATGTCTCTTTAGTTCGGAAAATCACCGCCTTAGAGCATATTGTCTCTTTGAGAGATGGTTTTCCGATTATGAACGTTGCTATTTATAAGGAGAGGATAGTATTTCATTCCCTTATCCCGTAGGTCGGTTTCTAATTAGTCGGAAGTGCTACGTGTCGTTATTCAACGGTTAGTGCCGATTTTACCCCCAACATATTGCCCCCCACTTCCTTGAACATGGTTGGGCCGATGAAGTAGTTTAGAGATTTTCTGCTATGTAGGAGTTTGTTCGGTACCGACGGTCTCATGAACTTACTTTTGTAGTGACTAATCCAATTTACAACACTCGGTCGGTTTTTCCCCGGAAACGAAACCGAAACGAAACCAATTCTCATATATGCAATTACTTCTTATTTTATCATTCCTCGTTGTATATTACGGGGAACCGTCAAATCGCTCTTGATGTTTCTAACAGCGGCACTTCTCATAATGACGTGACGAGAAAGGGTCCGTGCATAATGGGCGTCGCTTCTTAGGACAAATGGCAACGTGCCACGTGGGTAGAAGGTGAGAAAAACCCAAGGGACACTTGATAGCGTTCAATTCCTTTCTTTTTCCCGCCTTTCCACTTCTATTTATAGGGGTTTTTCCTTAGATTTTATTCATGAAACCTTCATAACAGAGGCTTGTCTTCTCCCTTTTCTCGAAGATGTCAAAATCCTACAATAGCCCTTCTTCAAGAACCAAGGGAAAAGGGAAGGAGGCATTTTCTCCCAAGGTTGGGGTTTCCTCCCGCAATCCCAATCCTCAGAAGAGGGTCGTGGAGAACCTTCCTCCTCCACCGGGTTTTCCTCCTCGTGGCTCCCCTCCGTGCTCACACGAAGAAGAATCCTTGGAGGAGTACGTTGCTCGGAAGCGTTCCCGGTTCTCCTCTGCACATCGTGAGGGGATGGAGATGTTTGAGAAGATGCTGGCCATGGATAGGAAGATTACGTACCTGTGCATTGCCAATCTGAATATGAAGGAGCAAGTAGACAGACTCAACAAGCAGTTGGCCGAGTACGAAACCGACTCCCTGGAAACTCTTCGGACCCGGTGCCTAACAACGAGGACTACTCGAGCGAAGAGAACTCCTCATGACCGATCTGTTTAGGCTAGGGAGCAATGGTCATTCCTCATATGATTTGCATAATTTTTCTCCTTTTACTTTTCACTTTTCGTTTTACATGTTTTTGGCCATGAAGCCCCTCACATGTAAACAAATTTGAAGTTTTTAATGAAAAAGTTTACTCCTTTACTTGTAACTGTTGTTTACAATATTTTCATCTTGCTTTTAGAACTTGCTTGCTTTGATCCAAGTTGCACGTTTATCAAGTCATGAACTTAATATCGTGTTGCGATACATCACTTAACGCCTAAAAGTACGGCTGAATGTATAGGTCAATATCCATCTCACGTTACCGAGGATAGTATAAACTTACCATAATGATGATCGATCGATTTTGATATGCGATCGGCAAAGTGAAACCGTGTCTCATATACACGAGCTACTATATTTTTCCCATATTTTATTGCATATTATTGAAAGCTGTCAAATCATTTTTTTATAAGATGACGGTCCCTATCATGATGATACGATGGGAAAGGACTCCTTCATAAGGATTGCCGTTCCTTGGGACAAATGGTAGCGTGACACGTGGTCAGGAGAGAGGGAAAACTTTAAAGGATGGCTTTTCACCGCCTTTTAAATTCTATTTATAGAGAGATTTTCCTGAGTTTTTCATTCACAAGATCCTTTTGACGGTGACCCATATCTTTGTCTTCTTTCCCTTCTACCTTTCCTTGTTTCTTCCATTGCCATGGCTGAAAACCAAGACGTAGATCTCTCCCCTCCTTGGCTTTTCAGAGCCCAAATCGTTGACATCGATGCCATACCGGAGGTCGAAGTCATGATAATGCCCCTACCGGAGTCACCAATAGAACCAGTAGCGAAGAGGACCAGGAGGGCTTCTGGGAGGAAGGAGATAATGAAGAATGAGATTGCTGCACCTCCATCTCCTCCACCGCCGGCAATCAAGAGAACACCGGAGAGGGTTGAACCTTCTTCTCTAGCCCAGTCGAACGCCCAATACGAGATGTCTGACTTGAAGGGGATGAGGTTGTTTGCTCGTAACTATCGACGTTCAGCAAGGCAGGCCAAGGACCGGAGCATAGCATTCGCCGGCCGGTTCGTAGAATTGGCGCAGGAGGTGTGCGACTTGGAGATGAAGGCGGTCCTCCTAGACGAAGAGAACGCGGTGCTGCGCGCCTGCCTCGAGGCTCTATTGGGAAATGCTGGTCCCTCGGGAGCCTCTTCCGAGGCAGAGCCTACCGAGTGATGTTGCTCGGTGCCCCTGGATTCTGGTCTTATTATTGAGGAGGCGAGAACATTGTTCTTTGCACTTTTCTCACAATCTGGGGAGGGCTCCTTTTTGTTGATGGCGTGGGCGCGGATGATTTTCACCTTCTTTTTGCTGACTACAGTGATTTCTTTTGTTTTTTGTTTACATGCTGACCTCGAAGTCCCCTACATGTAATCAGTTGAACAGATTAACAGGAATCCTACTTTACTTATGTATGTCACTCGTGTAGTTCCGGTTTTCCTTTAAAATTAGTTTGCACCAATGCGCATTCATTGAGTCGTGAATTCATCTGGATTATCTCGTCTCAACTTCGGAAATCCGACAATAGGTATATGCGCGAGTCGGTATTCATTTGAAGGTGGTCCACCACCGTTTATTCAAAGATAATCATTTTTGCCACTCTTCTATCGATCGGTACCCAATAAAGGAACCATGTCTTTTAGCTTTTGAGGGTTAACGCCCCCTGGGAATTGATGCTTTTGATTATAATGGCAACCACAATTATTTTAGGCGCAATGATGAGAGATGTGAGGCGTCAATGCCTAGGGACATGACACGTGTTTCTTTTTAGACGGTAACCCTAGTTTTTTCCCCCCAAAGGGTTTTACCCCATTTATAAGGCTTTTTCATCCTTTCATTTTTCACCAAAAGATTTTTTACCTGTCGAATTTGCTTCAAGGGTGGTGGCAAAGAATAGCGAGAATTTTCTTGCCTTGGAAGGTTCATCTGGTACCTTCATCCCTACAAAAACCAGTAAGTTCTTCTCCACTTCTTTCTGGTATTTCTGCCCTTAAACATGCATGATGCTTCAGATTCACAAAACCCTTCCGAGAGCGTGGGGCATATGGAGAACTCAGAGTCTCGTCATAAAGTAAATTCAGATGAAGGGCTTGGGGACGAGGCCAACACTAGTGAGCCACCAGCTCCGGTAAAATCTTATAAGAAAAGAAAACCCACTAGGAAGGAGAGGGCCCCGAAATTGTCTAAAAGAATCAAAACTGATTCGGGGGTAACTAGTGATGTTGACAAAGTCGATGACATTCCTTTGGGTTTGATAATGAAAACACCGTTAGGGAAGCAACATATTTCCCTAGTTAAAGAGTCGGCCGATTTTTTTGAGGTTTTGGGAGATGTTGGGGGACCCCATATACTGGACATAATCGCGACTCAGGTTTGCACCTTGATAGGAAAGAATGTAGATGATATCCGTGGGGAGTACCTCATTCCTGATGATTATTTTATTCGGATACCCAACTCCATCGAGTAAGCTTGTGAAAGTTCGGTCGCGGGTGAAACGACCTTTTATCTAGAGGTCTTTCGCGGGGGTCTACGATTTCCCGTAGCGGAAGTAATTCCTCAAATCTTCAAGTTTTATGGGATAGCTCCCTCTTAAGTCTTTCCGAACAGTTGGAGAAATTTATTGGCCTACTTGGCCAAAATCAAACTTTTGAATGCTGATGTGTCGGTTGATATCTTCCGTTGGTGTTTTAAACTGGTGGATGATGGGGAATGGTTGACCATTACGCATCGCCGAAACATAATGATTGGGGCAAAAACCCCTTCTTCAATCAAAGGGTGGAAGAATGAGTTTGTTTTCGTTCGGTCTCCAACGGGCGCTGGATGGGATTTTCCCTTTGATTGGAGAAAACCCTCGGCCGACAGATTAAGCGTTTTGCCGAAGCTAGGAAATATGGGAAATAAGATTTTCAGGTCCATCTTGTCGGGCTTTAAGATTGACACCCGGGAGTTCAAAGACCATGAAAAGCTTGTATAATATGGTTTGTGCCGCGAGGTAGTTCGCCCCAGAGTTTCCATCAAGGGGGTCGGATCCGCCAAGAGCCGTAATTCTCATTTCTGCTTCTTATTCATTCGATTGTGCCCTTGTTGAAGGTCCTAATAATTATGTTCCTTTATGCAGGAATGACGTCTCAACAAATGGGTGTTCCTAAGAGGGGAGAAGTCCCGGAAAAAATCCAGGTTCCTGAGAAGAGCAGAGAATCCGAGAAGGATAAAGTCCTTAGAAAGGTAGCACTCCTTCGCGACCGACCCCAACGATATTGGTAGGGGCTCTGGAGAGGGCTCGAAGAGCCAGATATGGGGGGCATCAACCCGGTACTGCCCCTCCTTTGACGACTCTTTTTGAATAGTCGAAAGAACCATTTGGAGGAAAGAGGCATGATCCGGGGAAGAAACTCAAGGAGAGCACTTCCGAGGTTCCGAGTAATGGAGGTCCTAGTAATCTTTCCCCTTCCTTTACTGTTGACGGGAGTAGGTGAACACAACTTCGCTTTCATCATGTCGACCTTCCTGAAGGAGACGCACAGGTTCGGGGGACTCCCTTTATCTCCTTTTGGAAAGTTGGGGACAAGGACTCGGACATCCATAACCCACGGGTCGGGGTGGAAATGTGTCTGAGCAGCGTGCTACCCAATGATAAGGAGGAATTACGAAAATTGAGTGCCGGGGTTTTAAGCACTTCTTCCTTCATCAACAGAAGATAGTAAGTATAACTGAGCCTTTCTTCTTTCCTTTTTCTCATTATACTCACTCAGACTTATTCCCCGCTATCCCTTGCTAGATGAATGACCTCAGCGCCGTAGCTTCCAACCGTATCATGGACACATTAGCGGACAACCTACAGCTTCGGAATGCGGTTGGCGGCCTAGAAGGAAAGAATAGTTCCTTACAAGACAGAGTTGCAGAACTGGAGAAAAAGGAGAAAACCGATAAAGAGGTCATTACCCCACTCCGAAAGGACTTAGAGGACACACAGAGGAAACTCAAAGAGTCAGAGGAGGTCGTTAGCGAGCTAGTTCGAGATCGGTCGGTAGTCGAAGCAGGGGCAATCACCAAATTTAAGGAGAGTGAGGATTTTGGCTTTGAAGTAGCGTTCCACGCTCTCGACTTTGAAGTGAGGGGGTTCAAAGAATGCAAGAGGCAATTCCCCCAAATTATGCCCGATTTTCCGGTAGAGCGCTTCACCACCCCTAAGACCAATACCGTGGCCACTGACTCTCCGATCATTGCCGAGTTGAACCCTCCTTCTGCTAATGTTTAAAGTTCTTTTTTAGATGCGCTTGGTTCTTTTTAAACTTATCTGGTTTGTAATATTTGCCTAACGATAGGGCATATACTTTGTGGTGGTGCGCTTTTGTTAGCACTTCTTGGTACTTACAAGTACCTTTTATTTATGTTTATACGATGCACGAGTTCTATTCCTCACCTTTATGGGGGAATAAGACTTGTACTTTTGATTTTATGTACCTCCTGCCTTTTCTCTATGAGGAGACGGGCTTTTCTTTTATTACTCTGATTACTTCCTCTCTCATTCTTATTTAAATATAAAAAGGGGGAATCCAGGTAAGGAAGTGGCCGAACATTTGGTCAGTATTTTTCTTACGAGAAGTGGGTCGGACCCTCGGTCCTATTCCCATTTTATTTAGGGATACGCTCTATTGTTCCTTTATAAAGGTAACAATTTTTGAGTATTTCCTTTGTGCTTTCCACTTCTATCGTATTTCTTCGATTGATCAATTCGAAGTTGACTGACCCGCCCTCCTTTATGAGGAGGGAACTGATATCCAGCGATATTTTTAGTGGCATCCGGGATGATCAACCTCGGTCGTACTTTACATATCATCTTGTTTGATCTAAAGATCAGGGCATCGGGTCCTCCTGTCTAATGGGTCAGACGAGTGCCTCACCCTAGTCGACCGACTTCTATGCTCTGTCGGCGGGCATTAACCTTAAGAGGTTAATTGATGTAATGGCATCAAGTCCTCCTGTCTAATGGGTCGGACAAGTGCCTTACCCTACTCGACCGGCTTCTATGCTCGGTCGGTGGGCATTAACCTTAAGAGGTTAATTGATGTAATGGCGTCGAGTCCTCCTGTCTAATGGGTCGGACAAGTGCCTTACCCTACTCGACCGGCTTCTATGCTCGGTCGGTGGGCATTAACCTTAAGAGGTTAATTGATGTAATGGCATCGGGTCCTCCTATCTAATGGGTCGGACAAGTGCCTACCCTACTCGACCGGCTTATTTGCTCGTTCGGTGGGTGTCGACCTTGTGAGGTTAACTATATAGTTTATATAGGTATGCGAGGGCTTTGTCACTACCCCTTTTTTTTAAAGGTTTGACAATCATTTTACCTTGTTTATTTATTTAATATTTTTCAACCATGTATAGAAACATATTTAACGCATAAAAACTTAATAGGAACACTTTTGAAACAAATTTAAATTTTATTTCATTAAGCTAAATTCCTTATTACATCCTTTTAGAAAAACTATTTCTACTTATTCTTGCATTTAAAAAAAGAGAAAACAAAATAACAGAAACTAAACAAAGAAAAGGTGACTAGACTTACTGATAGAATTTCCTTAGGTTCTGCATATGCCATGTTCCGGGGATCGGTGCGCCAACTAGATTTTCCAATTGCTAGGCTCCTGGGCATAAGATCCTTTTAACTCAGTAGGGCCCTTCCAATGAGGGAGCGAGTTTTCCGGCATTCCTTGGGTCTGAAACCTCTGCTCGTTGGAGTACCAGATCTCCTTCCTTAAGAGCTCTTTCTTTCATCCGATGGTTGTAATACCGAGCGACCCTTTGCTGGTATGCGACGACTCTGATCCGAGGTTTTTCCCTGGTCTCCTCTACGAGGTCCAAACTGCTCCTCATGAGTTTGTCTTTCATTTGTTCATTGTAGCCTTCGACTCTTGGAGAGGGAATGACTATCTCAACTGGAATGATTGCCTCAACACCGAATGCTAGGTTGAATGGAGATTCACCTGTAGCGGTGCGTGGGGTAGTTTGGTAGGCCCACAGGACATTCGGTAACTCTGACGCCCAAGTGTTTTTGCCGTCTTCAACTCTCTTTTTAAAACTTTGAAGGAGAATTCGGTTGGTTACCTCGACTTGTCCATTTGCTTGTGGATGTCTGACCGAAGTAAATCTTTGTTCGATCATAAGCCTTTCACAAAAATTCCTGAATTGTTCACTACCAAACTGGGGCCCATTGTTAGTAACCAATACTCTTGGTATCTCATATCTGCAAACAATGTCGTGGTAGAAAAAGATTTCTGTCACCTTAGAGGTGGCCTTTTTTACTGCTTTGGCCTCTACCCATTTGGTGAAATAGTCTATTGCGACATATAGTATCGTATGCTCGCCAACTGATGGTGGAAAGGGACCTAGTAGATCCATTCCTCACATAGCAAAGGGGATTGGGATGGAGATAGAGGAATATTGGGTTGCTGGCTGGCGAGGTACCGATGAAAACTTTTGGCACTGTTCGCACCTCTTGACATAGTTCTGGGCATCATCTAGTATGGTCGGCCAAAATAACCCTCGGCGAAGGACCCTGTGAGCCAGCACTTTGCCCCCCGAGTGATCTCCACATATGCCTTCATGTACTTCAGCCATTGCTCGATCGGCGTCTGTGGGTCGGAGACACTTTAGTAGCGGCCAAGAGAATGATCGTTTATAGAGCACTTCCCCTTTCAGGATGTAGAGAGCATATTTGGCAGTGATTCTCCTTGCTTCCTTTCGGTCTTCCGGCAAGGTGCCATCTTTGATATACTGTATTATGGGGTCCATCCAGCTGGGTTCGTGATTAATATGAGTAACTTCTTCTCTCTCTCTCTCTCTCTCTCTCTATGCTGGGACAGGAGAGGACCTCAGTATTTACGTTCCCCCAGCTAGTGGTCTCTGAGGAGGCCATTTTGGATAGGGCATCGGCTCTGGCATTAAGAGTTCGAGAAATTTGAACAATTTCAAATTCTTTGAAAAGAGTGATTTTCTCTCTCACCTTTTCTAGGTATTTAAGCATTCTTCGATCTTTCGCCTCATAGATTCCATTAATATGTCCAACAACAAGTTGTGAATCACTATGGGCTTTAAGTCGGTCGGCCTCCAATTCAAGGGCTAATGCCAGTCTGGCCAGGAGTGCCTCATACTCGGCCTCGTTGTTGGAAGCATCGAAGTCGAGTTTCAGAGCATATTCCACTAAAAATTTATCGGGTCCAGCCAAGACTAATCCGGCTCCTCTTCCACCTGCATTGGTTGATCCATCGACAAACAACATCCATGGATATTGTTTTTCTTGTTCATCTTTTATGTCTTCCTGCCCCCCCCCCCCCCCCCCCGAGTCTTCGGTTGAAGCGGTGCATTCTACCACAAAGTTGGTGAGTACTGGCGACTTAATCACGCGAGGAGGTCGCACTTGTATGTCAAATTCGCCACGTTATACCGCCCAATTGATTAATCGTCCCGAACTGTCGGGTTTTTGAAGGATTCTGCGCAATGATTGGTTGGTAAGAACGAGTACGGTGTGGGCTTGAAAGTATGGACGCAATTTCCTGGCGGCACGAAAAGATATCCAATCAAGGCTCTTTTGGAAATACACACGATTTGACCCATCTATAATTTACTATTACACTTTGTAATTACATAAAGCATGTTATAGAATGGATATGTGGGACAACTAGGTGCTAAGTAATAAACATGTTTATTCACCTAGGGCACATAAAGATGTCTAAGAAAGAATTTGAGTTGATTTCTTTAGACAAGACATTAAATACCATAGTTTTGCTAGAAATGATAATGTAAACAAGTTTAGGTACCCAATTTTCTAGCAAGTGCCATATTTGTCCAAAATAGAGTTTAAAGAATAATATTTTGGTATATTCACAATTCAAGTACCATTTGATGCTGTAAATTTCCATTTGAGTTCAAGTCTTTAAACCTATGAGTTTCTTCTCTTTTTGGTTTTGCTAGAGAGATGTGATAGATCGTACAACCTAGCTTATAGCAACTACCAAATAATGTTTAAATATGAGGACATACTTGTAAGTACAATTTGAACACAAGGGCAAATGATGTGGTTGATTTTCCTATTTAGCACAAATTATGGTTTTCACATTGAATGCTCTATTGTGGTTGTCATGTGGATGAATGACATATTCTAAGTGCATAATGATTTTTAAGTATATGTGGGCACTTAGACTAGGAAACTCAAAATGATATTCAATTAGGCTCATCATATCAAAGTCTCATATTAATTACATTGTAGCATATAGACTTTGAATTATAAGAAGATACATAGATACATGTTATTCAAACAAAGATAGGCATATAATATCTATACACTCATATTTTGAAAAGATTTTCAAATTAAGCACATTGAATATTGATACAAAAAGGTTAACCAACCATAAGCATACTGTATCAAAAATTTATTTTCAAATGATATTTTATTTTAAGGTCATTACCCCTAAATCTACTAATCATATGATGTGAATCAAGTAGGGGATTTTAGAACCCAAACCATATTGGGTCCAAGCAAGTTTGTTCTAGTTGATGTATCTTTTCTAACCCAAACAAACTTACTACTTTTTACAAATCTAAACTTGCATCTAGATTTGTAATGTCCAAATCTACCACAAAAATCACAAGACATATATGAGTAAGTAGAGGGACGGGATGAACAACAAGATGAACTACAAGAATGCATATGAGAACAATCATGTTTTATATTTTCTTGTAGTCTAAGATTTTCAAACACTAATGTTTCATTCTTGAAATTTAAAACATCTATTTCCGTTTTAAAATTCAATGATTCAAGAGATGAAAATATTTTGATTTTCTCTTCTTCTTCTTTAAGGAGTTGGTTTTCTTCTCTTAGTGATGTAATGGTTTCATCTAATTCAATAAAATCATTTTTAAGCATTTTATTTTCTTCACTAAGATGTGCATGATCTATTTCTAACACCCTAAACTCCTTTTTAATACTAGCAATATGATTTTTTAAGTTTGAATTTTTAGCTAGTTGATCCTCAAGTTTCTTATGTAATTCTTGGACATTTTCAATTAGTTCTTCAAATGTGAATTCGGCATTATCCAAGGGGTTTTCATTAGATAATCCCATTAAGCACATGTTTTGATTTTGAAGATTTTCAATAGAGTCCAAAACAGTTTTAGCATTTTTGTAAGAGGATACTTTTTCATAAATGTTAGGTGTTAATGCACAACATATCGCAATTAGGGCTTGTGTGTTTAGTAAAGATAATTTTTTGTTATATTCATTTAGTCCTTTAGATTTAACATTTAAAACAAATCTATTCTCAATTATCTTTACCATATCTTTATCTAGACCTTTTAAGTATGTCTTCATATGGATCAACCATGATCCATAATCCGAACCATCCAAAATAGGTAGTCTAGATCCCATCTTTTAAGTTGCCAAAAAATTTGATCTTTTAACTCTTAACCGGTTAGGGTCTTAATCAAGAGCCCAAGCTCTGATACCAACTGAAATCCAAGTAGTGACTTGGTTTGCCAACCTAGAGGGGGGGGGGGTGAATAGGATGCTTATAAAATCTTTTGCCTTTTAAAAACTTTTCCTAATATTTCACCTAAGACCTATCCCTTGTTTAATTAAGTTTGAAATAGGTGAACTTAAACAATATTACAAATTAATATAAGTTCAAAACCCTTGTTGATTAGCAAACTTAATTAGGTGATTTATAGCCTAGTTAGCATTGTACAATTATTTAATTGAAAACAACATGCTAACTACTCACTCAATTCTAACTATGTAAAAATGCAAGCACAAATAATAGAGTGAGAGGGTGAGAGAGAAAAGCGAAATACCAACACAAGTGATACAAGGATTTATAGTGGTTCGGCAAACGGCCTACTCCACTCTACTCAAAGTCGCACTTGAGGATTTCCATTATTGAGACCTCCACGGCGCCCGGCTCCGAGGCTTTTACACTCCAAGGAAATTACATAAGGATGCCCTTCCACCTTTACAATGACTCTCCTTCTCCGCCGAGTTCTAAGCGCTTCCACCTTTCTTGTCTTTCCTTCACCGCCGAGATCTAAGCGCTTTGCAAAGAAGAAGATAGCTTTGCCTCTAAGTAGGTTACAATGTACATTGAAGTTCTCACAATATTCTCTTTAAAATAAACAAGTTTAAGCCTAAACCAATCTCAAATGATTTTCACAAATCAAGGCACAATGAGTTTGGTTGGTGAGAGAAATTAACCCAAAATAGTTGAAAGTGTGTTTCTAGGGTTTAATTAGAGTTGAAAATGTTCTCCTTAATGTTTTCAAACCATACAACATGAATATATAGGTTCCTAACACAATATTACCGTTTCAGGGGCAAATTGATAATTTTTGGGTAAAAAAGACCACTAGCCGTTGTAGCCGCAACGACAATATTTTTTGAATTCATAGTGTTCTCGGAGTCCCGAGAAAACGGCCAGAGTATAAAAATTTACTACTGGACCATTTCTCGGAGTTCCTAGAAAATGTCCAGAGTATATTTTATACTCCCTGGAACATTTCTCGGAGTTCTGAGTTCGGACCTCCGAGAAGCCTAAGTTCAGCAGATTTTCTGTTTTTCAGAGCTGATTTTTCTTTGGCTTTTGCAACTCAATTTTATCATGTTAAATGGAATGTCATGAGGGTTCCACAATGATGGAACACCACATGGTCATTCAGTAATCCAATTAGGCTCTAAGGGTGTGTTGTATTTTTCACTAGTTTTAGGGGTTTAAAACAATGTGCCTTGACAAGAGAAAATGCAAGAGAGATAGGAATACATTCTACCCTTTCTATCACTCTCTTGAACTCTTCTCTTGAGCTGGGATCTTCTATGGTTAAGCTTCAATGCTTGAACTTCAAGTTGTGGTACAAGCTCCTTGGTCCTTTGCATTGGTTCTTGATCCTCTAGCTTTGGCCTTCATGATTTTCTCTGTATGTTCAATGCTTGATATGGATGATGTTGAGCTTCTCCTTAGTAGATCCTCCAAGGTGTGGTTTGTCCAAGAATTCTCTAGCTCATTTGTCCATTGGTTGGTTCATCTTCAAGCGTAGGCCAACAAGATGTGTGCTAGTATGATTTGACTTGTGCAAGACATGTCTAAAGCACAACACTCAAGGCAAATGATCAGTCCATAAAAGACGAATCAATTTGCGTTTGTTAATCATCAAAACAAGGTGATTGATTGAACCCATGGGGAACCCTTGGGCTTACAGGTGTTGAGACGACCGCTTCAAGCTTGTTTAGAGCCGGGCGTCTTATGATGGCGTTATAGGTAGAGGGGACCTTCACAACCAGGAAAGTTTGCATGATGGTTTTCTGGCAAGGCTCGGTACCGAACGTTACAGGTAAGTCTATTATGCCTTCGATACTAATCGATCCACCAAAAAATCCATAGATAGACCATTCTACTGGTGTAAGCCCGTCCAACCCTAAGTGCATCTCTTTAAAAGCATTGTAATGTAAGATATTGACAGAGCTACCAATGTCTATCATTACTTTAGTCACACTGTAATTAGCAATAATAAGGCGGACAACGATCGCATCATCATGAGGGAGGTAAGCATCGCCGTAGTCATTTTTGGAAAAGACTATTTGCTCCTCTCTATCAGTAAAATCCGATCGTAACTTTTTTGTTGGAACTTGCACTGCATGAATTTGGGCGGCATAGGCCTTCTGCCAAGAAATTGTTGGTCCTCCTGAGGCCAGCCCCCCAGCGATTACATCGATGTTCCCTACAATTCTGAGTGGAGCATCGGTCCTTATATCCGGAAGTTGTTTTACCTCAGAAATCTTTCTGGTTTGGTCATTCTCGACGATCGATTGGGTCAGATTGGAAGGACCGGATGTCTTTGGGACCTCGGGTTTATGGGAAGGTCCATTATGCTTCGTGTCCAAAAAGTATTTATCGACACGCCCGAGCCTTACCAACCTTTCAATTTCATTTTTCAGATTATAACAATCATCTGTAATATGGCTATGGTCGCCATGAAAATGGCAATATTTGCTAGTATTACGTTTTCGACCGGTACCTTTCATCTTTGGTGGCCATTGAAGATCCTCCTTTCCTCGGATTTCATAAAGGATATTTGCTACAGATGTATTTAAAGGAGTGTAGTTGTACCTTTCGAACTGTTGCTCGGGAACTCGGTTCCCAGATTGTGACTGTCGATTATCGGATCAAGGAGGTTTGCCCTGACCATTAGTCAAACGGGCCTCCTCCTTTCTCTTCTCCGGAGCTTTGGCTAGTTCTAATTCTTTTTCCATGGCGAAAGATTCTTCATCGTTAACATATTTGTCCGCTACAGCCATTAGTTCTTGGAGATCTCGGGGAGGGTCGATATTCAGGGCTACTTTAAGATCCCTGTTGTGAACAACCGATTTCATCGCTGATCTAACCATCTCATGATTAGGATCTTTGATTTGCGATAGTTCAGCCCTAAACCGACCAATAAAAGATCGTAAGGTTTCTTCCTTTCCTTGACGGAGAGCGAGGAGCGCTTCGGCAGGCTTTTTCTGTGGCCGACTATTGGTGAAGTATGTCACAAATTCCCTACCTAATTCTCAAAAAGAAGATATGGAATTAGGTTTAAGGCGGCCGTACCAACTATTCGCTCCTTTTTTTAAAATATGACGAGAAAGCGCGACACATGACTGTGTCGTTAGCACCTTTGAATTCCATCGCCCTCCGATAGGCTTGTAAGTATTCCAATGGATCTGATGTACCATCGTAGAGATCAAGTCTTGGTAAATCGAAATTCGGCATCAATTGGGCATGTTCTATAGCCTCTATGAATGGCGATTGTACTTCATTCTCCCATTCAGTCAGGAAATCCGGCTCATAAAGTTTCTTAATATGGCGCTACATCTCCCTGACTTGTCATTGAAGTTCGGCAAGGAGTCCCGAGTCAGGCGCATGAATTCCGTCTCTCAAATTGTGGTGCGGGTTATCTTGCACTTGCTTCGGGTTTCCTGTGTTATTAGCCCTTTGGGGGTCGTTATTCTGGGTTGGAATAGGCCGAAAAGTTAATTCTGGTGCTCGTCGATCGTTGGCCTCCCCACTTCCATGATTCGGCCTGGGACTAGTAATCGAAGCAGAAGGTCAGTGATTTACTGGCCTCTGACTGCGAGGATTTCGACCCTCAGGTGATTCGTCTTGCTCTTCCTCTAAATGCGGATTCTGCACTTCTGCGATTAGTGGAGGAATATCGACGTTCCGAACTATCGGTGGAGGGGGCGGTAAACATCTCAATATTTCCTGCAGGGTGACCGAAACGTTCCCCACTTGCGATGCAAGTTGGTTGAACATGGTCATAGTAACTGGAGTAGTATCTTCGTTGTTAGGCGTTTCCTCCGGAATTTGATTCTTGGGGATTATAGCCTGTGCTTGACTCCTGATCATCACCCCTTCGCCCTGTGGGTTAGCTGCAACAGATTTCGATATTTTTGACCTTGAATTTGCCCTGTGAGGGTCTCCTTTTATAGAGAATAGAGTCCACGATAGTTAAAATCTTACTGTTTTTAGGAGTCTTTCCTAATTGGTCGACCTCCCCCGGAGATGAGTTTATATCTATTTTTGATAAATATCCTATTTCCCTGTACAATTAAGTTACTAACAATAGGTCTCCTTAGTTCGGACGATCACCGCCTTAGAGCATATTGTCTCTTTGAGAGACGGTTTCCCGATTTTGAATGTTGCTATTTATAAGGAGAGGATAATATTTCGTTCCCTTATCCCGTAGGTCGGTTTGTAATTAGTCGGAAGTCCCACATGTCGTTCATCAACGGTTAGTGCCGATTTTACCCCCAATACGGGCCATACTGTACTTTTAATAAAGTGAGAAGTGTGACCATCAAAATATAACATTTCCCTGTATATAACTATAAAACTAAAACAAATAATTTTATTAGGCTTTGTACCTACCAAGAAAAAAAAACGGAGGTTGGGAGTTGGTTATGGCAACCCCGAACTAAAAAAAAAGAGAAAAAAACCAACAAACTAAACTAAACTGGGCCGGGGTTGGAAGTTGGCCATGGGAATCCCAGAATCCTCAAGACCAATAGAATTTAAATAAATGGGAAACTTTGGATGTTATTTAATTTGCACAATCCCCTTGGTCACAATGTATTAAATATCTTACATGACAATAGGTGTTATTTAAAACTTTATAAATGTAGGTCTTTGTATAGATATTAATTGCTTTACATTACAAACAATAAAATTTAGAAAATCTATATAACTATACTATATTTAGTTTAAAAACTTTGTGGCCACTGAGGCTATTTAAAACCTTATGAATGTGAAGCCCTTTTCATAATTAAATATTTTATATATGTAAATTTCTTCGTAGATCTTATACATGTAAAGTTCTCTATAACTATTATATACCTTATTATAGATATAAGTTTCTTTAAACAATTTTAAGCTCTAGCTTTATTTTTACCTCATAAAGATTTTAGTCATAAAAATGCATATTGCTTCAGATTATAGTGTTCGCAGATGCTGTTTTCTTGTCAAACTTATAAAAGAAATAAAGTGGGTACTCCTTCAAACAGGAAGTGCCCTTATGGCTGTAGACACCCCATTTTGATCTGGCCCCATTTTCCCAGAAAAATTGAATAAATCCCGAAATCCGAGTCCCAAAGCCGAATTCACGGTCTCCTAGAATCAAGTCTCAAATTCCCTAAAAATCGGGCCCCGAGTGTGAAAGAAACCCGAAAAATACTCATTTTAAGATCATTCTCAAAGTCTAGTTGAAGCCCAAATAATCTCTATACTCCTATTGAGACCCTCGTTTAGTGGCCCCAGTTTGTTCCTCACTTTTACAGAAAAAAAAAATTGATTACAAAAGAATATCCCTGATTTTTTGGATTGGCACTCTATTTGAATTCCCCAAGTTTTAATGATTACCCGCACATTATGTTTTCTTATGTACACCCACTGTCCTTACTTTTGGGTATTTTATACCCCTACAAGATAGAACCGAATATCATTTGCCTTTTTATGTTAAAGAGGAGTGAATCAGAGTTTAAAAGGGGTGTCCATCAGAGGTAAATGAGACAAATATATCACTAATCTTCACTCCCTGCTTCTTACCTAGGCCCCCTGTATAATAAACCATGATAAAAAAATACACTACAAGGGGGGCTGTCAAGGGAACGAATGGGGGATGTGAATTTCTCATTTTTCTTTAAGTAGCATCGATTAGGGCATCTGTAAGGGGGTCTTCTTTTGTTCTTCTCCCCAACAGAGGGCTTCATTTTTGCAGCCACAGGGAAAGGAGGGGGAGGGAGAGCAGCTCCAAAAGAAGGGAAGGTCTCTCATCTGGCAGCCACAGAGAGAGAGAGAGAGAGAGAGAGAGAGAGAGAGAGAGAGAGAGAGAGAGAGAGAGAGAGAGAGAGAGAGAGCTCCATTCGCCACCACCAACACCGTCCCCATCTCCAGCCAGCCATCTCCATGCCCATCGACCACCACAGCCACCACCATCATCTATTTCCCATCTCTGCAAACGCACCTTCTTCATTTCACTATCAAAACCCACCTCATTCTCAAACCCATTTCGGTTGTCTTCTCAGACCATCCTAACCGGAATCCGGTAAGAATCCGACCCCCATTGCCATCATCTACAAGCCCTCCTTTTCCTTTCATCTCTTTCACCTCCATACCACCATCATAACTATCAAAACCCACATCTAGCAGGGCCCAAATCCACATCCTCTGATTGACCCCACTCCTGCCATCTCATCCAGATCCACCCTCTTCTTCCCCTATGCTTCTTCCACCATAGCCAACATCTGCAACTCCTACCCTCCCTATCACTTTTACCCTTGATTCCATCTCCTTCTTCAAACCCATCTTCCCAAACTTCCATCGCCATCACCAACAGACCTCATCTTTTTTGATTCCATGCAATTTCCATTGATTTCGACCATTGCAAACCCTCAGCCCTGCAAATCCATTCTCAGCTATTATTTTTGACCATCCTCTCCAATTTCCAGCAATCCATTCCGACGACAATTCCATCCCGACAACTTCAGATCGGAGGTCATAAAGAAGGAAAGAGCATCATCGTCGCATAGATCCGATCCTTGTCTCTGATCGTCACCATTTCAACAGGTAATCTTATCACCCTCTCTGCAGATCATGTTTGAAAAGGAATTTTGTTCACCATTAGGGCCCGTTTGGATGCCTAGAAGATCTTGATTTGGACCTCTCACATTCGTAGCCCATTGGCATGGTGATTTGGATCCGGATCCGGATCAGATCTTTGATCTTGATTTCTTTTGCAGCCCATTTTGTACTTTGATGTGAATCCGAATCAAATCCTTTGATTTGAATTTATCATATCTGCGGCCCATTTTTGCACTATGATTTGGATTTGGATTATGTCTTTGGATTTCGACTTCTTGTATTTACAGCCCATCTTGCATTGTGATAACTACACTACTTTGCTTTGATAATGGCATTACCCTCATCCTTTTCTTTGTAACTCACACTCAAAGGCCATTTCTATGTACTACTATTCATTTTCACGGTGAACATTCAGTGTAATGATAGCAAAACAGACTGGGTAATGCTCTTACTAAAGGGTTGTAGTGTAGCCATCAGTTGTAGTTGTTGATGTTAGAACCACCAAGTTTAATAGTTACATAATGTCATGCTATCCCATATGCATAGACAATTTTGCACCTTGGATCTCATTTCTTTCATATGATCTGTAGAGTCGAAGTTATATTTGAGGAGTTCGTTTAGAATAGTGTCCAAGTCCTTGCCCTGAGCTCATCTGAATTCCTCCTATCTTTCAATATGTGCATAGAGAAAAAGAGATCATTTTATTTTTGGTTTCCAATGTATATATCTGTGAGGTTATTGGGGTTGGTGTTCTTAGACTCATTCCTACTATGGTTTTCGTTCTCTGATGTACGTATTTCTTTAGCAGGGAGTTATGACTTAGTTCCTTAGCATGTTGTCTGCTCTGATTTCATGGTTTTTAGCGTGAGCATTTAATTATAGTAGGTTTGGGTTTGGGTTTGTGTCCTTAGCCACTCACCCCTTTCTCTTTTCCCCTTCTATCTTCTTCGGGTTTTAGGCTTATGCTCAAGTTCAATTTTCCATTTCTAAGGCTTCTCCTCGTCTTGCAACCTTCATTAGAATTTGGGATTAACATTAGAGTTTGATCTTTTCATTGATTTTCGGGAGTTTTCCCTCAGGTCAAGGTGATGACGGAATGTTTCTGGAGCCACCCCTTGCCCTTCACATCTTCTTGCCGTCCTTGGGATTCTTACAGGGAGTAGGGGTTCCCTTCTTTCCGAGGACGTCATCTCTTACAGGGTTAGGGGTTCCCTCTTCTTCGAGATCACTATTTCTTCTAGGGTTTAGGGGTTTTACCTTGTCTTCTTTCGGGATCATTCTTCATACCTCGGGATCCTCTTTGATTTTCAGGATTCTATTGATTTTGGTAACACGTCTTGTCGGGTTAAGGCGCGACGGACGAAAACCTCCTGAGCCAAAACCCCCTTTCAATCAAAGGGATAAAATAACAAAAATCTAAAAACATCAAAAACACCAAAAACTCGTTTCGAACTACGTTGGCTTGATCCCTTCCCACAGGGTACGTAGGTAGCTTGGGTCCACCCAAGTTCAGTCAAACCTTTTTAAGAAATATTTTCAAACATTTTCAAACCTTTCAAAATAAAAACAAAATGGGCAAGGATGGTGATTGCTAGGTCACTCGGAGTCCCCTTTTCATTCCTTTTCCGATTTGATCGTGGTTTTCTGGTTTTCATCGGTTTTCCGACGTTTTTGGGACGGGCGATGACGTAGCGTGGCCCCTTCACAGGGATTGTCCTCGCTGAGCTCAACGATGGGTCATGACGATCGCGAGACTTGTCCGATCTTCAGCAGATCAGGATCGCTGGGCTTGATTCCTTTTGAATCGCTCTCTGAGCCTATCGTGTGTTCCATTTTCTTTTTCCTGGCATTTCTAGTTCTTGTATACCGCCGACTTTCTGATTCATTTCTTTTCGTGCATCTCTTAGCGTGTTTGTCTTTAGTTTCTTTTATGTTACCTTTAGTTTGCTTATTTCTCTAGCGTGTGATTGATTGATATTTTCTCAAACTTGTCTCTCGCATAGGTTCGCATGCTAGTGTGTTTACTTTACTGCTTTGGTTGCTTAGCTATAGCGTTTATTCATTCGTCTTATCCTGATTATTTGTCTAGATCTAGCTTTTTACTGCTTTCTCTATCTCATTATATCTATCATTGTCTGTTTAGTGATAGCTCTGCATGCGGATGTTACTGCTTTCCTAGAATGTGACGAGTTAGGATTAGATGCGATGAGTTAGGATTTGGATGTTTATTTTCTTTTGCCCATCCCCGGGTCATGCATGCTTAGATAGACATTTTCTCGAGGATACTCGTTCCCATTTCACATGATTTTCGCCCAAAACTCTTCAAAGTTAATTAAAAATGGCATAAGAGACCAAGTGCTTGTACTTGGGTGAATTGGGGGTGCTCTTCGGATTTTCCTCATTCGTCACCAGGCACGGACCTTTGCATCTCTGGTTATCTGTTGCGACAGAGTATTTTATGGGGTTCCAAGGCCGACTCCCTGGATGGCGACTCTGAGTTATTTTAAGTACGTCTTGGTTTTGAGGCTCCTGTCTCCGGATAAAGAAGCATCTCATACATATACATCGCCACCAATGCTGTGAGTGGCATCATTTTGAGAGTTCCTTGGTAGAGCTCTCCTTCACATTGTGGAGATCTTAGAGGATTGACGGGGGATCTCGCGCCCTTTGCTCACCGTCCTCAGGATCGGGGTCCACAATGGCCTTATCAATTATGGGTGACAAAATGGTAAGAGCACTCATGTTTTAATGTAGAATTTCAGATAATTGGTTGTGGTTCTAGGACCAAAGCCACACATGCTCATTGGATTTATTAACATATGTTTAGTAATATAAGTAAACTTAGGCCTGCTTATCTTTGATTTTGAGAATTGATTTTGTGTCAAAAACTAATTATTAGCAAAGTTGATAGCTTGGATTGATGTGTAAAATTGACTCTACATGCCAGCAATATGTATATATTTTTGTTGGGATGTAGAATTTATAGTAGTAATTCGATTCTAAAACTGTGAATCAAACACGCAATGTTGCCAAGAATATGTTTTGGATTCAAAATAGATTCTCAAAATCCAAAGCAAACATGGCCTTAATAATTCCGATTGAGCAAATATTTCACATGTATTGATCTGATTGGCCTATGTTGGTGTGGTCCACCATAGATCCATATTTTAGGTGGGGCCCACAATGAACTTCTCCTATTGATATCCAATTAAGTTCTCATATTTCCTCAAAATTAGAAGTATTGATAAACCACTGGATTTACCCATATTTTCTTGAAACATTATCATTCATTCTCTATTTATTCTAAAATTTATTTAAGTACACTATTATTTAAAGAAATTATGCTCTCAACCCCCATTAGAGAAGAAAAATCACAACAATTAGTAAAGAAAACAAATTTCTAAGTATAGGATTTGATTCTTAATTCTTTCAATGTAAATATTTGATATGGATTTTTTTAATGTCAGGAATTATACAATCTAGGGGTTCGAAAGATAGGCGTTGTGGGCCTTCCTCCCATAGGATGTGTTCCTTCTCAGAGAACCCTTGCCGGAGGTATCCTTAGAGACTGTCAAGCTACTTATAATCAAGCAGCGATCAAGGTCAATTTGGAGCTATCTAAAGCGTTAGAGGTGCTTAATACCAAGCTTCCACGCTCAAGGATGGTCTATATCGATATTTACGATATCTTACTTAAACTTATTCAGCACCCATTTAATTATGGTAATTTGATCATTTTCATAGTCACCATCTTTGCCTGCACATTTTTTTCAGTTGGGCTCTGTTTCCTTCTACGTACCATTAACACAAATTTTACACCCATTTTTGACTTAAAAGTGGCACATAAAATTTGTTTTACAACCATCTTACATATAAAGAAACAGAGCCTTGATGGTAGATTTTACTGGAGTGCAAGTTGCAACATGTTTCAACTCAGATGGGCCTGATTAGGCCCAACGAGACTTGTAACTGAACAAGAAGGCCCGAAAGATCTCGTATGACCAGCATGAGCTTGACCCAAACTGAGTCATTAGTGGGTCCGGTTCAGGTATGTTGGGCCTTAAAATAGTGATCTAGGCCAATGGCAAAGGTTGATTGGGTTTGAATATCTGGCCCATGCTAGCATGAAGGCTCTTTTGATTGGATTGGAGGTGGGCCCACCTCGAATGAGGGTTTGGACCCAATCAATATAATTGGGTCTGAATAAACTTACTTTGTAAATGAGGACAGAGAAAGTCACTTTGAAAAGGCGTATGTCTGCTGGTGAAGGGACACTTAATCATCTATTTAAAGATGGATAATCAAGAGAAAGACAGTGTACTTTGCAAGAAGAATGGTCAAGATAAACCAGTCTCTTGTTATATCCGACAATGGATCTTTTCCAAGATCTTACAAATACTGAGTTAATCTTAAGCCTAATAACTAATTTCTAAACTTTTGGGTCAATATAATTGAAAGGTAATTTTTCTGAAAATTAAAATGTAACTTTTGGGTAACTTTTGGGTGAGTTTCTTGGAATATGTTGTTGCTTTCTTATAGAGTAGAGTCCTAGGCAGTTAAGGAATCCTCCCTTTCTTGGAGTCTTGCCAGATTGTGTGAGTTTCCATGAATATCAGTTTTCATCTTGCTGTTGTGGTTGTGAGTTCTAGGGTTTATAGGGCTTCCTAATGAGTTGATAATTTACCTGTTTACCCTCTCCAGCCTTTGATGTGCCGGGTTTCGATTAGATGCAAAATTTTACCCAAATAATCTTGCTTCTTATCATCATCATCATTATTATTAGTGGTTTTTTCCAGGCAGTGGCTTTGTTTATTTATATTTTCAAAATTTGGGTTGTTTCTAGGATTTAAGGAATCGAGCAGAGGGTGTTGCGGTACAGGAGAACTCGAGGTTTCAGTCCTATGTAACAATTTAAGCCCACACACCTGCACTGATGCTTCTGAATATGTGTTTTGGGATAGTGCTCACCCCACGGAGAAAGCTTACCAGATCATTGTAGACAAAATTGTTAACTACGATATTCCTCGCATAATCTAAGGCAAAATTGTCTTCCTAATTCATGTCTTAAACAAATATATGTATTGTTTTGCATTTAGTTTGATTCATTTTTCATTCTATATCGAATGTAATAGTGTGACTCGAAAAAGAATTTAGTTTCAAAACTACAAAAGTAAGAGGCCAGAACAATATACTATCGATGAACCATGGAAGAATTGAAATCTTAAATCAAAACTGTGTGGGTGGTGTGAACTATCTAAGTAAGAATGCTTGATTTTTGGAGATATTAATACAAACATCAAAATCCATTCCTAAAATATCTAAATTCATTGGAAACTAAATACAAATACAAAATATAGGTCCGAATAATCTAGTTTTGGATGATTATTAGACGTTGATTACTACGAGTCAAGCCCAAAGCTCCCATTTCAGTATATGATGTGTAGACTGCTTTATTGTTTTTCAACCTGTTGTGGTATCTAATCATTGAATCCTAGTGCTTTATATCTTTGATGCGAGTTCCTTGTGATAATGAAGGGGTTTTGGGGAAATGAGAGTTCCTTGAGATAAAAAAGGGGTTTGGGGCTGGGAGGTTTATTGATAAAGTCATCAAAAGCTTAAAAGTATTCGGAATGAAAGTGAAGAAGATTTTTCGAACATGAACAAAGAAACTGCTGCCCGGATTGAGAGAGTCAACTAGTTTTAGAGAAGATAGAGAGGGTGAGATGCAGAGATTGAAAAGCGAGAGAAGAGATGAGAGAGACTGGTCCCAATACATAATCCCATTTTCTTGCAATGAATTAGTACCGAAAACTCAGAAATAAGTTTACCGCCCTTCTTCTGAAACTTGATTATTTCAGAAATAGTTTTATGTCGTAAAAATGGGTTTGTTGAGATTGCAACTGGCATTAAAATCTGGTTGATGGTAAAACTTTGTTTTCCAGTCATTTTGGGTCGATTGGAATGGGCCCTAGAGGGAGCTTTCCCGAGTAAAGAAAAGGGACAAACGTAACATTTTCCTTTAATAAAGTATGCCGAATCTAAACAGAATCATCATCTACACTTACACTCACTAATTTCGGGCTAGAGAAATGACCCTCGGTATGGATGGTTTGAAGATTGTCACGATCCTAATGGGTTCAAAGGCTTAGCTTAACATGTTTCATCAGTCTCGAATTCCTGGTGCATTGGTTAGGTACCTATTAGAGCTAACATCACGTCTCATGAAATGGGAGGAGGAGGGAATTCGGCTTTTTATATATATTGAACCAGAGTTCCCTTCCCCTCAGACAAAGATTCACCATATCTTTTTTTTATGGGTAAACTGGGGTTTGGCGGAGACCCCAACCGGTTTATTTGATAAAGAGAAAGATGATACAATAATAGGCACAAAACCATCCCTATCTCAGAACATGCGAGAGAGGGGGAACCAAAGCTCAGCACATCTGAGCGACTAACACTAAGCCTAAGAGATCTAAATGCTCAATACTTGTGAATTACATAATCATCTAATTTGGTAGGGGTATGTAGGGCTCTTTGTTAGCGTCTTGGCCAATATTTCTTGTGAACTTCTTGCCATGATTCATGTGATTCCTCAAGTTATGTATTCTATTCTTCACAATTATCCTCTTGCTTGACCGGGATTAGATGGACTACATTACATTCATCTGCTCATAATACTTCCTTTTTTTTATATTCTTTGGGACCTTTTGTGTTTGGCTCTTTGTGAGCGCTTGGCCAATATTTCTTGTGAACTTCCTGCCATGATTCATGTGATTCCTCAAGTTTTGTATTCTCTTCTTCACAATTGTCCTCTTGCTTGACCGGATTAGATGGACTAGATTACATTCATTTGCCCATAATACTTTCTTTTTTTGAGATTCTTTGGGACCTTTTGTGTTTGATGGATTGTCTTCCTTTTCTGAGGAGGAATCTAATGAGGAGAGAACCTCTTCAGGGTCCGAGTAGTCCTCTTAATCTCTGTCCTCACTCTCTATTCCTTCTTCATCGGGTAAAACATAGCCATCTTCCATAGTTGGTTTAGGGGAAGAGCCCAATAACCCATGGCTTGGGTTTAGGATCTCAAGATCTGTACTCTGTTGTTCTCTTTGGATCTCCACATCTTGGTCTAAATTTTCCAATAATTTGAAAGTGTTTGAATTGGTAATTGCCTCAGCTATCTGTTTTCCTTCCACAGGTTCCACAATTTGATCTACTCTGGCTTTCTGAGATTCAGTTGTATCCTCCTGACCCTCCAGATCATTATCCATGGTAGATCATTATCCATAGTTTTCTTCTTTGGGATCCACTTTTGCCTGATTTTGTTTGGTTTTGAATCTTGAGTGCTTGGGGTAATTGAGCATCTCCAAGTTTGATGACTGAAATCTTTGCAATGCTTGCAGGCAGAGGGCTTCCCGTATAAGATCACCATATCGAGTGAGGACCATGTATAAAATTGATCATCAAATCAAATAAAACAATGAGGCATTTTTCCAATGGAATGTAACCATGGACAGTCGTAGTATATAATAGTATATTGAAAGTGTTTGGAACATGCTTTACTTGAAATTCGACCGAAAAGGTAGCAAATATGGTACCAACCTCAGTGAAAAGCTTACCAATGACATCACGCTTGGTATTTTAATATGCCCTGACAATTTGAGATGGTTTTGTTTTTGGTGGATTAAATTTCACCTCCTAGACAATCTTGAGAGGACATCGAGAGTGGACCCTTTATCTTACAGCATAACAGGCACACGAGAAACACATTTCCCATTATCATTTACTATGACACGAGGAGCATTAACATGGTTAGGACAATCTTTGGGAAGATCCCTTTCGTTAAAAACGATGGATTTTGCACAGTGCCCTTCATATTGCAACCAATTGCTCTAAAGGTGTCTCCATATAAATCTATGCTTGACTAAAGGCTTGTTATACCATATCTGTTTAAAGAGCATGTAGTGTTCATGAGATTGGTGGACACCTTCGATAGCCTATGATAGTCTATGATAGTGGGAGTCCGCATTAGGTAATGATTTTTTTTGAAAAGGGCAACAGAATATCAACAGAATATATATATATATATATATATATATATATATATATATATATATATATATATATATATATGTAAAAACAGAACCGAGGTGGTCCTGAAGGAACAAAGATAATACAAAGATAATGATATACACTAGGTAATGCATTAGGTAATGATATACACTAGTTTTTATCTACCACAACATTTATATCGTGCACACTACATGGATTGTTTTGAGAGGCAGGCTGTCTGATTGACTAATTTTTTGGACCATGTTCGCATCTTGCATGCATTCATGTTGGTAAAATTACTAGTAATATAACCGTGGTTTCCGCTATTAGAACGATTTCGAGGTCTATTAGTGATTTTCTAAACAGAATTTTGTGTTGTGTGTGAGAGTTTAGAAAATATCATCTTAAGTTGAGATCCAAATGCTTAACCATAAGATTTTTGTGGGCCAAGCTAAGTGGGAGAATTGTTATAGGAATGGGCTAAATCCTAACCTTAGGTGCTCTTCGCAAAGAATCAATAGTGAAGACCATATGTCTGATATGAGAAACTCTAGGAATGGTAGGTTATAAGTTTCGAAACAAATGAAACCTAAAGCTATTTAAAGTTCGAACACCCAAGACTGTGATCGCGCTCCTTTAGCCAAGAACACATCGACATATTATGTTTTCTGTCACACACAGTAACAGATTTGCCAGCTGACACCCCTCTCACGGGCTCTACTCATTTAATTACAGATTTAATGTATATCCATCTCTCATGGGCTCTAGGTATTTAATAACCCATGTGAGAAAATCCTAGCCATAGCTTTCACCAAAGTAACCCATGTGTGTGTGTGTGTGTGTGTGAGAGAGAGAGAGAGAGAGAGAGAGAGAGAGAGAGAGAGAGAGAGAGAGAGAGAGTTTTCCAAAACTGTTGTCAAAATCAAATGAGAAAGCAAGTGACCTTACACGGACATTCCATTTCTCATGTCCTCATCTTTACAACCCATGATCTTGCCTCCATGATTTTTCTTTCTAATCATAATTCTTCTACATAATAGTAAGGCCCCGTTTTTGCTTTGCATTTTGAGAACCGATTGTGAGTCCTAAATTGATTATCGTTTAATTCTGACTCCAATAATAATCATTTTTGGACACACACCATCGGTTCTCAAAAAATTTGTGTTTAATTCATGCCTACTTCTTCTCAAGGTGGTTAGAAGCTCATGCACGGATTGCCGTTGCACCATGCTCCTTAAATATTTATAAACTCTGCCTTTTGCTTGATTATTTCGAGCAATGAGATGTAAGACCACCTAACTAATTTACCCAAAAAAAATTAATTAAGACAAGTATTTTTATGGAGGTCTATTAATAGGTTTCTGCTATTAGAACGATTTCGAGGTCTATTAGTGATTTGCTAAACAGAATGTTGTGTTGTGTGTGAGAGTTTAGGAAATATCATCTTAAGTTGAGATCCAAATGCTTAACCATAAGATTTTTGCGGGCCAAGCTAAGTGGGAGAATTGTTATAGGAATGGGCTAAATCCTAACCTTAGGTGCTCTTCGCAAAGAATCAATAGTGAAGACCATATGTCTGATATGAGAAACTCTAGGAATGGTAGGTTATAAGTTTCGAAACAAATGAAACCTAAAGCTATTTAAAGTTCGAACACCCAAGACTGTGATCGCGCTCCTTTAGCCAAGAACACATCGACATATTATGTTTTCTGTCACACACAGTAACAGATTTGCCAGCTGACACCCCTCTCACGGGCTCTACTCATTTAATTACAGATTTAATGTATATCCATCTCTCATGGGCTCTAGGTATTTAATAACCCATGTGAGAAAATCCTAGCCATAGCTTTCACCAAAGTAACCCATGTGTGTGTGTGTGTGTGTGAGAGAGAGAGAGAGAGAGAGAGAGAGAGAGAGAGAGAGAGAGAGAGAGAGAGAGAGTTTTCCAAAACTGTTGTCAAAATCAAATGAGAAAGCAAGTGACCTTACACGGACATTCCATTTCTCATGTCCTCATCTTTACAACCCATGATCTTGCCTCCATGATTTTTCTTTCTAATCATAATTCTTCTACATAATAGTAAGGCCCCGTTTTTGCTTTGCATTTTGAGAACCGATTGTGAGTCCTAAATTGATTATCGTTTAATTCTGACTCCAATAATAATCATTTTTGGACACACACCATCGGTTCTCAAAAAATTTGTGTTTAATTCATGCCTACTTCTTCTCAAGGTGGTTAGAAGCTCATGCACGGATTGCCGTTGCACCATGCTCCTTAAATATTTATAAACTCTGCCTTTTGCTTGATTATTTCGAGCAATGAGATGTAAGACCACCTAACTAATTTACCCAAAAAAAATTAATTAAGACAAGTATTTTTATGGAGGTCTATTAATAGGTTTCTGCTATTAGAACGATTTCGAGGTCTATTAGTGATTTGCTAAACAGAATGTTGTGTTGTGTGTGAGAGTTTAGGAAATATCATCTTAAGTTGAGATCCAAATGCTTAACCATAAGATTTTTGCGGGCCAAGCTAAGTGGGAGAATTGTTATAGGAATGGGCTAAATCCTAACCTTAGGTGCTCTTCGCAAAGAATCAATAGTGAAGACCATATGTCTGATATGAGAAACTCTAGGAATGGTAGGTTATAAGTTTCGAAACAAATGAAACCTAAAGCTATTTAAAGTTCGAACACCCAAGACTGTGATCGCGCTCCTTTAGCCAAGAACACATCGACATACTATGTTTTCTGTCACACACATTAACAGATTTGCCAGCTGACACCCCTCTCACGGGCTCTACTCATTTAATTACAGATTTAACGTATATCCATCTCTCATGGGCTCTAGGTATTTAATAACCCATGTGAGAGAATCCTAGCCAAAGTAAACTAGCTAAGTAACCCATGTGTGTGTGTCTGAGAGAGAGAGAGAGAGAGAGAGAGAGAGAGAGAGAGAGAGAGAGAGAGAGAGAGAGAGAGAGAGAGAGAGAGAGAGAGAGTTTTCCAAAACTCTTGTCAAAATCAAATGAGAAAAAATGGTGGTGCCCATAACAGATTTCACAACAATAAATGGCTAGGGTACTCCTAAAGTTCTTAAGAAAGGGACCTTACACGGACATTCCATTTCTCATGTCCTCATCTTTAAAACCCATGATCTTGCCTCCATGATTTTCTTTCTTTTTTTTGATGACGTAGGATGTCCCCACTCCCTTCGGGAGTAGGACTAGTCCCTACGGACACACGCAACGACACACACACACACCACGTGTATCAGGTAAGTTGGAGGCGGGATTCGAACACTCGTCAACAGGGAGCATACCCGTGACTTTACGCCGAAGAGCCAACTGCCTCGGTGTGTATAATAGTAAGGCCCCGTTTTTGCTTTGGATTTTGAGAACCGATTGTGAGTCCTAAACTGATTATCGTTTAATTCTGACTCCAATAATAATCAGTTTTGGACTCACAATCGGTTCTCAAAAAGTTTGTGTTTAATTCATGCCTACTTCTTCTCAAGGTGGATAGAAGCTCATGCACGGATTGCCGTTGCGCCATGCTCCTTAAATATAAACACTGCCTCTTGCTTGATTATTTCGAGCAATGAGATGTAAGACCACCTAACTAATTTACCCAAAAAATGCAAAAAAAATTAATTAAGACAAGTATTTTTATCAATTGTGAAGTTGAGTAATTTCATTACTTGAGTCACAAGTATGACTTGGAATGCCAAAATGAAGTAATATAATCAAAATTGGGCTCTACTCATTTAATGAAAAAGTTTACTCCTTTACTTGTAATTGTTGTTTACAATATTTTCATCTTGCTTTTACCACTTGCTTACTTTGATCCAAGTTGCACGTTTATCAAGTCATGAACTTAATACTATGTTGCAATACATCACTTAACGCCTAAAAGTACGGCCGAATGTATAGGTCAATATCCATCTCACGGTACCGAGGATGGTATAAACTTACCATAATGATGACCGATCGATTTTGATATGCGATCGGCAAAGTGAAACTGAGTCTCATATACACGAGCTATTATATTTTTCCCATATTTTATTGCGTATTATTGAAAGCTGTCAAATCATTTTCTATAAGATGACGGTCCCTATCATGATGATACGATGGGAAATGACTCCTTCATAAGGATCGCCGTTCCTCGGGACAAATGGCAGCGTGACACGTGGTCAGGAGAGAGGGAAAACTTTAAAGGATGGCTTTTCACCGCCTTTTATATTCTATTTATACAGAGATTTTCCTGAGTTTTTCATTCACAAGATCCTTTTGACAGTGACCCATATCTTTCTCTTCTTTCCCTTCTACCTTTCCTTGTTTCTTCCATTGCCATGATTGAAAATCAGGACGTAGATCTCTCTATCCTGGGCTTTTCAGAGCCCAAATCGTTGACATCGATGCCATACCGGAGGTCGAAGTCATGATAATTCCCCCACCGGAGTCACCAATAGAACCAGTGGCGAAGAGGACCAGGAGGGCTTCTGGGGGGAAGGAGATAATGAAGAATGAGACCGTTGCACCACCATCTCCTCCACCGCCGGCAATCAAGAGAACACCGGAGAGGGTTGAACCTTCTTCTCCAGCCCAGTCGGACGCCCAATGCGAGATGTCTGGCCTGAAGGGGATGAGGTTGTTCGCTCGTAACCATCGACGTTCAGCAAGGCGGGCCAGGAACCGAAGCATAGCATTCGTTGGCCTGTTTGTAGAACTGGCGCAGGAGGTGTGCGACTTGGAGATGAAGGCGACTCTCCTAGAGGAAGAGAACGCGGTGCTGCGCGCCCGCCTTGAGGCTCTATCGGGAAATGTTGGTCCCTCGGGAGCCTCTTCCGTGGCAGAGCCTACCGAGTGATGTCGCTCGGTGCCCCTGGATTCTGGTCTTATTATTGAGGAGGTGAGAACATTGTTCTTTGCACTCTTCTTAGAATCTGGGAGGGCTCCTTTTTTTTGACGGTGCGGGCGCGGATGACTTTCTCCTTCTTTTTGCTGACTATAGTGATTTCTTTTGTTTTTTGTTTACTTGCTGACCTCGAAGTCCCCTAAATGTAATTAGTTGAACAGATTAATAGGAATCCTACTGTACTTATGTATGTCACTCGTGTAGTTCCGGTTTCCCTTTAAAATTAGTTTGCACCAATGCGCATTCACTGAGTTGTGAATTCATCAGTATTATCTTGTCTCAACTTTGGAAATCCGGCAATAGGTATATGCGCGGGTCGGTATTCATTTGAAGGTGGTCCACTACCGTTTATTCAAAGATAATCGTTTTTGCCACTTTTCTATCGAGCGGTACCGAATAAAGGAACCGTGTCTTTTAGCTTTTGAGGGTTAACGCCCCCTGGGAATTGATGCTTTTGATTATAATGGCAACCACAATTATTTTAGGCGCAATGATGAGAGATGTGAGGCGTCAATGCCTAGGGACATGACACGTGTTTCTTTTTAGACGGTAACCCTGGTTTTTTCCCCCCAAAGGGTTTTACCCCATTTATAAGGCTTTTTCATCCTTTCATTTTTCACCAAAAGATTTTTTACCTGTCGAATTTGCTTCAAGGGTGTTGGCAAAGAATAGCGAGACTTTTCTCGCCTCGAAAGGTTCATCTGGTACCTTCATCGCTACAAAAACCCGTAAGTTCTTCTGCTCTTCTTTCTGGTATTTCAAATATGTCTGATGCTTCAGATTCACAAAACCCTTCCGAGAGCGTAGGGCACATGGAGAACTCAGAGTCTCCTCATAAAGTAGATTCATATGAAGGGCTTGGGGAGGAGGCCAGCGATAGTGAGCCACCGGCTCCGGCGAAATCTTATAAGAAGAGAAAACCCACTAGGAAGGAGAGGGCCCCGAAATTGTCTAAAAGAATCAAAACTGATTCGGGGGCCATTAGTGATGTTTACAAACCCGATGACATTCCTTTGGGTTTGACAATGAAAACACCGTTAGGGGAGCAACACATTTCCCTAGTTAAAGAGTCGGTCGATTTTTTTTGAGGCTATGGGAGATGTTGGGGGACCCCATAGACCAGAGATAGTCGCCACTAAGGTTTGCACCTTGATAGGAATGAATGTAGATGATATCTGTGGGGAGTACCTCATTCCTGATGATTATTTTATTCGGATACCCAACTCCACTGAGCGAGCTTGTGAAAGTTCGGTCGCGGGTGAAACGGCCTTTTATCTAGAGGCCTTTCGCTGGGATCTACGATTCCCCGTCGCGGAAGTAATTCCTCAAATCTTCAAGTTTTATGGGATAGCTCCCTCTCAAGTCTTTCCGAACAGTTGGAGAAATTTATTGGCCTACTTGGCCAAAAGCAAACTTTTGAATGCTGATGTGTCGGTTGATATCTTCCATCTGTGTTTTAAACTGGTGGATGATGGGGAATGATTGATCATTACGCATTGCCGAAACATAATGATTGGGGCGAAAACCCCTTCTTCAATCAAAGGGTGGAAGAATGAGTTTGTTTTCGTTCGGCCTCCAACGGGCACTGGATGGGATTTTCCCTTTGATTGGAGAAAGCCCTCGGCCGACAGATTAAGCATTTTGTCGAAGCTAGGAAATATGGGAAATAAGATTTTCAGGTCCATCTCGTCGGGCTTTAAGATTCACACCCGGGAGTTCAAATACCAGGAAAAGCTTGTAGAATATGGTTTGTGCCGCGAGGTAGTTCGCCCCAGAGTTTCCATCAAGGGGGTCTGATCCGCCAAGAGCTGTAATTCTCGTTTCTGCGTCTTATTCATTTGATTTTGCCCTTGTTGAAGGTCTTAATAATTATGTTCCTTTATGCATGAATGGCGTCTCAACAAATGGGTGTTCCCGAGAGGAGAGAATTCCCAAAAAAAATCCAGGTTCCTGAGAAGAGCAGAGAGTCCGAGAAGGATAAAGTCCCTGAGAAAGGTAGCGCTCCTTTGCGACTGACACCAACGATATTAGTAGCGGCTCTGGAGAGGGCTCGGAGAGCCAGATATGGGGGGCATCAACCCGGTACCGCCCCTCCTTTGACTACTGTTTTTAGAAAGTCGAAAGAACCATCTGGAGGAGAGAGACCTGATCCGGGGAAGAAACTCAAGGAGAGCACTTCCGAGGTTCCGACTGATGGAGGTCCTAGTAATCTGTCCCCTTCCTTTATTGTTGATGGGAGTAGGCGAACACAGCTTCTCTTTCATCATGTTGACCTTCCTGAATGAGACACGCAGGTTTGGGGGACTCCCTTTATTCCCTCTTGGAAAGTTGGGGACAAGGACTCGGCCATCCATAATCCATGGGTCGGGGTGGAAATGTGTCTGAGCAGCGTGCTCCCCAATGATAAGGAGGAGTTACGGAATTTGAGTGCCGGGGCTTTAAGCCGCTTCTTCCTTCATCAACATAAGATAATAAGTATAACTGAGCCTTTCTTCTTTCCTTTTTCTCATTATACTCACTCGGACTTACTCCCTGCTATCCCTTGCTAGATGAATGACCTCAGCGCCGTAGCTTCCAACCATATCATGGACACATTAGCGAACAACCTACAGCTTCGGAATGAGGTTAGCGGCCTAGAAGGAAAGAATAGTTCTTTACAAGACAGAGTTGCAGAACTGGAGAAAAAGGAGAAAATTGATAAAGAGGTCATTGCCGCACTCCGAAAGGACTTAAAGGACACGCAGAGGAAACACAAAGAGTCAGAGGAGGCCGTTAGCGAGCTAGTTCGAGATCGGTTGGTAGTCGAGGCGGGGGCGATCTCCAAATTTAAGGAGAGTGAGGATTTTGAGCGTTCCATGCTCTCGACTTTGAAGTGAGGGGGTTCGATGAATGCAAGAGGCAAGTCCTGCAAATTATGCCCGATTAACCTCGTATCCAGTGATATTTTTAGTGGTATCCGGGATGATCAACCTCATTCGCACTTTATATATCATCTGGTTTGATCTAAAGACCAGGGCATCAGATCCTCCTTTCTAATGGGTCAGACGAGTGCTTCACCCTACTCGACCGGCTTCTATGCTCGGTCGGTGGGCATTATCCTTAAGAGGTTAATTGATGTAATGGCATCGAGTCCTCCTATCTAATGGGTCGGACAAGTGCCTTACCCTACTCGACCGGCTTCTATGCTCGGTCGGTGGGCATTAACCTTAAGCGGTTAATTGATGTAACGGCATCGAATCCTCCTGTCTAATGGGTCGGACAAGTGCCTTACCCTACTCGACCGGCTTCTATGCTCGATCGGTGGGCATTAACCTTAAGAGGTTAATTGATGTAATGGCATCGGGTCCTCCTGTCTAATGGGTCAGACAAGTGCCTACCCTATTCGACCGGCTTATTTGCTCAGTCGGTGGGTGTCAACCTTGTGAGGTTAACTATATAGTTTATATAGGTATGCGAGGGCTTTGTCACTACCCCTTTTTTTTAAAGGTTTGACAAGCATTTTACCTTGTTTATTTATTTAATATTTTTCAAGCATGTATAGAAACATATTTAACGCATAGAAACATAATAGGAACACTTTTGAAAGAAATTTAAAATTTATTTCATTAAGCTAAATTCCTTATTACATCCATTTCGAAAAACTGTTTCTACTTATTCCTGCATTTAAAAAAAGAAAAACAAAATAACAGAAACTAAACAAAGAAAAGGTGACTAGACTTACTGATAGAATTTTCTTAGGTTCTGCATATGCCATGTCCTGGGGATCGGTGCGCCATCTAGATTTTCCAATTGCTAGGCTCCTGGGCATAAGATCCTTATAACTCGGTAGGGCCCTTCCCATGAGGGGGCGAGTTTTTCGGCATTCCTTAGGTCTGAAACCTCTGCCTGTTGAAGTACCAGATCTCATTCCTTAAGAGCTCTTTCTTTCATTCGATGGTTGTAATACCGAGCGACCCTTTGCTGGTATGCGGCGACTCTGATCCAAGTTTTTTCCCCAGTCTCCTCTATGAGGTCCAAACTGCTCCTCATGAGTTCGTCGTTCATTTGTTCATTGTAGCCTTCGATTCTTGGAGAGGGAATGACTATATCAACTGGAATGATTGCCTCAACACCGAATGCTAGGTTGAATGGAGATCACCTGTCGCGGTGCGTGGGGTAGTTCGGTAGGCCCATAGGACATTCAGTAACTCTGACGCCCAACGGTTTTTGGCGTCTTCAACTCTCTTTTTAAAACTTTGAAGGAGAATTCGGTTGGTTACCTCAACTTGTCCATTTGCTTGTGGATGTCCGATTGAAATAAATCTTTGTTCGATCATAAGTCTTTCACAGAAATTCCAGAATTGTTCACTAGCAAACTGGGGCCCATTGTCGGTAACCAATACTCTTGGTATTCCAGAAAAGTTAATTCCGGTGCTCGTCGATCGTTGGCCTCCCCACTTCCATGATTCGGTCTGGGACTAGTAATCAAAGCAGAAGGTCGATGATTTACTGGCCTCCGACTGCGAGGATTTCTACCCTCAGGTGATTCGTCTTGCTCTTCTTCTAAATGTTGATTCCGCACTTCCACGATTAGTGGAGGAATATCGACATTCCGAACTATCGGTGGAGGGGCGGTAAACATCTCAATATTTCCTGCAGGGTGACCGAAACATTCCCCACTTGCTATGCAAGTTGGTTGAACATGGTCATAATAACTGGAGTAGTATCTTCGTTGTTAGGCGTTTCCTCCGGAATTTGATTTTCAGGGATTATAGCCAGTGCTTGACTCCTGGTCATCACCCCTTCGCCCTGTGGGTTAGCTGCAACAGATTTTGAAGTTTTTGACCTCGAATTTGTCATGGTGGTCCCACGGATGGCGCCAATCTGATGATGCCGAAATCTGCTCTACACGATCTAGGAGTGATAGAGTTGATTCTGTAAATAACTTATACTCACAGATTAGATGTTAGTAGAACTAGAATTATAGTACTTCAATATTGAAGCTAGAAATTGGAATCACAGGGGAATTGAAGGGAAGGAGATGAGATTCAGAAGCGTTACCAACGAAGAAGAAAGGGAGATGATTGTGACTGAACCTGGTCTTCCCAAGCTGCCTACGTACCCCTTTTTTGAGGATCAAGTCTAACGTAGTTCCATTATGAAGGTGAGGGTCTCCTTTTATAGAGAATAGAGTCCACGATAGTTAGAATCTTACTGTTTTTAGGAGTCTTTCCTGATTGGTCGACTTCCCCGGGAGATAAGTTTATATATATTTTTGATAAATATCTTATTTCCCTGTACAATTAAGTTATTAACAATAGGTCTCCTTAGTTCGGAAGATCACCACCGCAGAGTATATTGTCTCTTTGAGAGACGGTTTCCCGATCATGAATGTTGCTATTTATAAGGAGAGGATAATATTTTGTTCCCTTATCCCGTAGGTCGGTTTGTAATTAGTCGGAAGTGCCACATGTCGTTCATCAACGGTTAGTGCAGATTTTACCCCCAATACGGGCCATACTGTACTTTTAATAAAGTGAGAAGTGCGACCCTCAAAATATAACATTTCCCTGTATATAACTATAAAACTAAAACAAATAATTTTATTAGGCTTTGTACCTACGAAGAAAAAAAAACGGAGATTGGGCGTTGGTTATGGCAACCCCAAACTAAAAAAAAACAAAAAAAAAACCAACAAACTAAACTAAACTGGGCCGGGGTTGGAAGTTGGCCATGGGAATCCCAGAATCCTCAAGAGCAATAGAATTTAAATAAATGGGAAACTTAGGATGTTATTTAATTTGCACAATGCCCTCGGTCACAATGTATTAAATATCTTACATGACAAAAGGTGTTATTTAAAACTTTATAAATGTAGGTCTTTGTATAGATATTAATTGCTTTACATTACAAACAATAAAATTTAGAAAATCTATATAACTATACTATATTTAGTTTAAAAACTTTGTGGCCACTGAGGCTATTTAAAACCTTATGAATGTGAAGCACTTTTCACAATTAAATATTTTATATTTGTAAATTTCTTCGTAGATCTTATACATGTAAAATTCTCTATAGCTATTATATACCTTATTATAGATATAAGTTTCTTTAAACGATTTTAAGCTCTAGCTCTATTTTTACCTCATAAAGATTTTAGTCATAAAAATGCATATTGCTTCAGATTATAGTGTTCGGAGATGCTGTTTTCTTGTCAAAATTATAAAAGAAAGGGCAAATGACCTAAAAAAAGCTCTTTTTGGACTATTGACACATAAGAAGTTGAGAGTTCAAAACGACCAACTTGAAGTGCTTTTCACAGTTCATTAAAATTTGAGGACTCTTTGCCCCTCCCGCTCATTGCCACTGACAGTGATCATATCAGAACTAAAAAGCAATTTTTAATCCCTTGCCTTCTTCCCCACGTACTTTCCTTTCCACCTACCACAAAGATACCACCTTCTTCGACCTGTAGTCTCTTTTCTTTTTTTTTCTCACATTAAAGGCGTTGGTTGGAGAGTGTTGTGTGTAGTGATTGCAACCTCTGCTCTCTTTCCTTCAACCTCTACTCTTTCTTTCTCTCCATTTTTCATTTTCACTTGTGTAGTGGTAGAGGTAAATAAGTTGCTTTAAGGTAAACCTTAATTAATGGTTGTGAAAAATTGTATGTGGATTTGTAGATCTATGGAGGTAAACCTTATTCTATGGATTCGTAGATCTATGCAGGTAAACCTTATTCTATGTGAAACTATTCCCAGCTGTTGAAACATTGAGGTAAACCTTATTGTATGTGGATTGCATTTCATCTCCTTCAGTAGTGGTTGAAGTGTATGAAATGTGTTGACAGTAGTTGAAATATGTTTCTGTTTGATGTATTGGTTGATATAGTGGTTGAAAGCTGTTTTAGTTGTTGAAATTGGTGTAATCTGTTTTACTGGTTCAAATAGGATAAAATAGTGTTTGAAATCGGTGGTTATGGTTTGAAATGTGTTTGAAATTTTGGTTGAAATTGTGTTGAACTTCGTTGAAATCTGTTTAAGTTGTTGAAAGTGTCTTTTTAGTTACTGAAAGTGTCTATTATTGAAAGTTCAAATTGTTGATGTATGTCGGAAGTTGTTTAAACTCTTCCTACACGGCTTAAGGGTTGTCCAAATGTTGTTCATTGGATTGGATTCCTTCTGGTTCACAATGAGCCATTGGATTGCATTTCATCTACTTCACTAGTGGTTGAAGCTATGCCATTACTGGTGGAAAGGGTAGCAAAACTGGGAGTAGTTGTTGATGTGTGCAAGGAGTTGTTCAAACTCTTCCCACACTGCCTATGGGTTGTCTAAATGTTGTTCATTGGATTGGATTCCATCTAGTTCACAAGGAGTCACTGGATCGCATTTCATCTACTTCGGTAGTGGCTGAACCTGTGTGATTAGTGGTTGAATGGTTATGAATAGTGGTTGCAAAACTGAAAATAGATTCTGTTGTGTGTAAGGAGTTGTTCAAACTCTTCCCACACTGTGTAAGGGTTGTCTAAATGTTGTTCATTGGATTAGATTCCATCTGGTTCATAATGAGCCATTGGCTTGCATTTCATCTACTTCAGTAGTGGTTGAAGCTGTGTCATTAGTGGTTGAAAGGGTATGAATAGTGGTTGCAAAACTGGGAGTAGTTGTTGATGTGTGCAATGAGCTGTTCAAACTCTTCCCACACTGCCTAAGGGTTGTCTAAATATTGTTCATTGGATTGGATTCCATCTGGTTCATAAGGAGTCATTGGATAACATTTCATCTACTTCACTAGTGGTTGAACTTGTGTGATTAGTGGTTGAAAGGGTATGAATAATGGTTGCAAAACTGGGAGGAGTTTTGATGTGTGCAAGGAGTTGTACAAACTCTTCCCACACTGCCTAAGGGTTGTGTAAAGTTTGTTCATTGGATTGGATTCCATCTGGTTCATAAGGAGTCATTGGATTGCATTTCATCTACTTCATTAGTGGTTGAAAAGGTATGAATAGTGGTTGTAAAATTGGGAGTAGTTGTTGATGTGTGCAAGGAGTTGTTCAAACTGTTCCCACACTGCCTAAGGGTTGTCTAAATGTTGTTCAATAGATTGGATTCCATCTAGTTCATAAGGAGTTACTGGATTGCATTTCATCTACTTCACTAGTGGTTGAACCTGTGTGATTAGTGGTTGAATTGTTATGAATAGTGGTTGCAAAACTGGGAATAGATTCTGCTGTGTCTAAGAAGTTGTTCAAACTCTTTCCACACTGCCTAAGGGTTGTGTAAATGTTGTTTATTTGATTGAATTCCATGTGGTTCATAATGAGCCATTGGAATAGTGGTTGAAGCTGTGTAATTACTGGTTGATATGGTATCAATAGTGGTTGCCACACTGTCAGTAAGTGTGGCAACCACACCAGTTTAGAGTGCAGTAGGTGCAGAAGGAGTTTTCAAAACTCTTCCCACACTGGTCCAGGGTTGTCCAAATTTAGTTCATTGGATTGGGTTCCAGCTACTCTAGTAGTTGCTGAGGATTGTTGGAATTGTGGTTGAAGCTGTGTAATTTGTGGTATAAATTGTATCAATAGTGGTTGCCACACTGTCAGTAGTGTTTAATGTGTTAGTAATTATTTCGTAGTTCTAAAGTGGTGGTTTAAAGTGGGTTTTGATCCCGCAGGGACTGCACAAATGGTGGGGGCAGAGGCTTCCTTTATCTTACATGTTGATGGGTACTTAAAGAATGCCGTGTCATTTGAATATGTTGAGGGACGAAGAAGTGTGTAATTGTGAATTGGGAATTAAATTTCTTACAATTTCAGTTGGTAATACACTAAAGAATTGGGAAGAAGGCAGCCAACATTTCGTTATCTTTAAAATGTCAATATATTGTAGATCCATATCAGATTGTTTTATATGAAATCCGTAATGATAGTGACCTACATCTTCGTTGAGCTTATATATAACGAAAGAGTATAGAGTTGGAGGATTCAATTGTGAAGACCCAATAAATGTGCCTCTTCTGTTCTGTACTCGAAATGCAGAAGGAGAGAATGCATCACCGATTCCACCTGTACGTGATCTAAATGATCAAGGGCAAAGAGAAGGACATACAATCCATAGGTAAAAGTGATTCAAATCAAGGGGTCCTTTACACTTCTCTCATTTAAATTTTAATTCTATTATTCTAATACACCGTTGCACAGGTACGAACCAGAATTTAATGGAGAATATGATGATCCTAATGTTTATGGAAATCCTACTGTACGGTATTGTGTTCCAATGCCATCGGATTTGAGCCCCAACGTTGCTCCCAAAAAGTGAAGACATGACGAACGACATCCCATCCATAGGTACAAAACTATTCCACTAATGGGGGAATTGTTGCCATACATCCATATTTTTTCCCGTTCTAACTCTTATCTGGCACAGATATGAGGTAGACTTGAATGAAGATTATGAAGATGAGTATTTTAATGACATGGACCCGACTGAAACAAAATACGATAGGACTGATCATACGACCAACGCCATGTAAAGTAACCATTTCTGTAATTGAGAACTTGTTTTTTTTTGTAATGAATTGTTCGTCCTATCAACTAGCCTGACTATGAGTAGTAAATTCAGGAGCGTTGCCGCCTGTAGTAGGGATTTCGGAGGAGATCATGTCAATGATGTGGAGGAAGACAACGATGGTTATAGCACGGAAGACAACGATGGTTATAGCATGGCAGAGGTCGATGATGATGACTTCCATGAAGAAGGGGATGATGTGGATGAGAATGTGGGTGAAGGGGACGATGTACATAAGAAGGTGGGTGCAGGGGATGAGGTATTTGTCAATCTGGGTGATATGTTAGGCAATACCATGGCAAGGAATCCGATGGTAGTGGATGATATGGTTGTTGGAGATGATGAATTTAATGAGGGGAATTTGGGAGTTGAGGAGTTGAAGGTCGGGGCACTCTTCCGAAATATCAGAGTCATTAGGAATATGGCAAGAGAGTACGCAATTGAACACCAGTTTGTATATGTCCCAATCGAGACAACACCCTATAAGTATGACCTTAGATGCAAGGATCGAAGTTGCCCATGGCGTCTGACAGGGACCACCTACTTGGATTATGTTAAGGTGAAATGGTTTATACCAGATCATACATGCTCAAATCCATTGAAAGGAAATGATCATCCCCTCGTCACAACGTCTTGGGCTGCTGAAACCTGCTTAGGTTTATTCCCCAGTCTAGGAGACATCAAGCCAAGTTTGATAAGAGAATTCATCAAGGATCGTTGGGGCATAACTATATCCTACCGGAAAGCGCACATGGCGAAGGTCATTATCCACGAAATTAAGTGTGGAAATGCTGAGGCGTCTTATCGGATCCTTCCTGCATATGCTCATGAGATGGTAAGAACTAATCCCAGGAGTGTTATGCGTGTATGCCGATCTCGAGACCTATGGCCAAATGGGGATGATACATTTGGTTGTCTATTCTTCTCATTTGCCCCTAGCATTTGTGCCTTCAATACCATTAGACCTTGGTCCTTGTGGATGGGACACATCTTCGAGGGAAGTATAGAGGAATTCTGCTAGCCGCAACTGGCATAGATGGTAATGGTGGATTATTTCTGCTAGCATTTGCTGTGGCTGAGGGTGAGTCATATGAAAGTTGGCTATGGTTTCTGCTTTTGTTCCGTCATACGATGATGTCAGCAGAAAGAAACGTTATTACGATTGCGTCTAATCGGATGAAGGGGTTGCCTAGAGCAGTAGCTGAGGCATTACCCAGTTCATACCATAGCTATTGTATTCGTCATATGAGTGCCAATTTTTATTCAACCTTTAAGAGTCAAGTTCTTCGTAGACAGTTTATGAGAGCTGCTTACGCCCTCAGAGAGAGTGTGTTCAAAGATGCGATGGAGATAATCAAAGAGATGAATATAGAGGCATACAAATGGATAGAAGAGGTTCCGAAGGAAAATTGGGCCAGCGTATATTTCCCAGGGTTTAGATATAATGTGCTAACGACTAATGTGGCTAAATGCTTCAATGCCATACTGAAGGAGGCAAGGGAGTTGCAGATTACGTCACTCGTGGATCACATTAGGTGGAAAGTTTCAGACTTCTTTCAATCACGTTAGAAGCTGGGGCATTCATGGAATACACGTTTGACAGGTAAGGCAGAAGAGTGGTTCGCATCGGCATGTGATAGTGCCCGTAGGTATACACCTTATGCGTGTAGTTGGACAGAATTTGAAGTGAAGTCATTAATTAATGCGGATCGGGTGGACTTAGAAAAAAAGACGTGTACTTGTGGACGATTCCAAATGATGGGACTGCCGTGCAGGCATGCCATAGCAGCCATGGGGATGAACCATTTGGACCCATATCTATATTGCCAGGAGTGGTTCTTCGCTGATACGTATCGGAATACATATTGATGGGGTGGTTCATCTCACGCTTGATCGATCACAATGGCCGGAGCCTCCGAATCGTTTGACATTAGTATTGCCACCACTGGTAAGACGACAACATGGACGACCTCGTAAATGCCGGTTGTCAAAAGGCTTGCAAATAGGATCACATCACAATTGTAGTACATGCGGCGAACCTGGACATAATAAACGATCATGCAAAAATTGTCCTCGTGTAAACCGTGGAGCAAATGTCACACCCATTATGCCTTCCGAACCTATACAGAACAGGTACATGTTTTAGTTTTCATTAATTATTAGCCACTCAAGATTGTCTACAATACTACTCACATTGACTTGATCGGTATACATATGCAGGTCTGGTATATCATGCCAACCTCCATTCTTTGTGTAGCTACGACAGGAACTTTGGGAGGTCTGCTATAGCTCGCAGCTAGGGTCTTTTTGTAAGTGTGAACTGATTTTTTTGTAAAGCTATACCATGCAAACCGCCGATATTTTTTGTAAGAAGGTGTTGCTTTTTGTAAGGAGGTTTTGCAAAGTGACAAATATATATATATATATATATATATATATATATATATATATATAGATGTGTAAATTTCAGGGGTCTGTCGTGAATACATCTATAGTAGATGAAAAACTGGTTGAAAAGCTATGCCATTTACATTCCACATAAGGTCAACAAATGTCCAACAAGTACCCAGAAGTTAGCATTCACAAAAAGATGAACAAATATCCAAAAGCTATGTCCAACTGATTCATTCAAAAAGTATCCAAAAAAGAGTAAGACAAGAGCTTTACTAGTAGCATCTGAAAAAAACATCTACGATCTTCTACGAAATCATGAAGGAAACACCTTTTCAGTGACACTAATCATCTGAGTCCTTGTTCGCTTCCTCACAATCCTTCCTCCACTGGACCACAAAATTCTCTATAGCGGCAATCTTGTTGTCCTGAGCAGTCATTCGTTCAAGCATGACATTGTGCTGGGCGGTGAAAGTGGTCTCAAGCGTGGTCAAACGCTGGATGAGGAACTCTTCAGTCACGCCTTGTCCTTGACGACCTTGAGGTCGACCAAGCCTCATCCTCCTCAGCGTCCCACCATCAATAGGAGGGGATGGATCCTTTGTAAATTCGTCGTGCATGGGTACTTTGAAGTGCTCGAATATGCAACTGAGGATCATGCCGAATGGGAGAGGCGCTCTTTTTCGCCCAACGATTTCTCTCATGAAACGAAATATTATGTAAGCAACGTTGATTCTTCGTTTGGTGATGAGGCAATACAGGAGAAAGGCTTCAAAAGGATGCACGGCCTCATGGGTTCCAGAACGAGGGGTAATGTTGTGGGCAAGAATTTTGTGCAGTACTTGAGGTGCGTGTTTGAGGGATTGCGAACGAACATCAAATTCAGGATAATATTCTATACAAATTTCCTGGTAGATAGTGGCCTCATCGAGACCATAATCTGCGCTCATGTCTTTCGCCCAAAAGTAAGCAAGATCACCGTCGTCTTCGATATTCATGATTTGACAGAAGACTTGGCGACTCAATTTGAAGGGCACAGAGTTCACATTCGACTCAAGTGTCGAGAAGTCATCAGAAACCATTAGATGGGCATAAAACAAATGAATCAGGTCCGGATAAATTGGTTTCTTCAACTCTAATATGGGGGTCCAACCTTGAAACTCAAAAAAACTAGCGATATCACAACGATGCAATTCAGGCAAATGTACATACCGTCCGGATAAGATCTCGCGAAGCTGTAGGTCTTTGTACCGCTTTCTCGCTTTGTCGTTGGCAAAGAAACGAGCTTGAGGTTCGGGTCCACGCTTTCTCTGACGGCTCGCCGCTTCCGTTGTTGGCTCCGTACTACCCTCGCCCACTTTGTCCTTGCCCTTCACGATTTTGGGAGCCATGTTTGACAAAGGATGAGTTGCACGAGTACGAGGGGAATGGGTAAATAGGGTTTTGTTTGAGGAGGAGGGAATGGGTAAATAGGGTTTTGTTTGAGGTCCTTGTGAATGGGGTAAATAGGGTTTTGTTTGAGGAGGAGGGAATGGGTAAATAGGGTTTTGTTTGAGAGGGAATGGGTTAAATAGGGTTGTAAAAAACTTCTACGGTTTTTTAGGGGAGGTTTTTTCGTCGGAAACGAACGGTTTCCTACTCCCATTCCAATTTATACGGCATTTCTGGGAACCTGCGCGCAATTTACCCGCAATTTAATATCCTCGATTAAACTGTTTAAACTTTGGTAGTACTGTTTTACTCGGAGTCGACTTTCATAGTACTGTTTTACTCGTAGTCGACTATGGTAGTAATGTTTTAATTGGAGTCGACTTTGGTAGTACTGTTTTAATTGGAGTCGACTCCGGAGTCGACTTTGGTAGTACTGTCTTTATAAAATTCGACTCCATAGTTGACTTTGGTCCTCTTTTTTGAAAAAAAAATCACCATACACCATCAACAAAAAGAATCAGCATACACCACCAACAACATTACACAGAGTCAAGTCCAGAGTGATTCCACATACATCATTGTATCAAAGAACGAGGAGGACCGGTTTAAAAAATAACATTATATTACGAAATACTCCTTCACCATATCCAATTCTAGAAGGATCCAATGATCCGGGAGATTCAAAGGAATGGGGACTCTTCTTAGTTCTGAAGGTGGGATTCCCTATAGACGTTGAACATATTTGGCAAGCGTCTCGGGACCAGTATAGCTGTTGTCGGTCATACATTGCTCTAGAACAAAAAGGAACAATGAGACAACAACTAATTTCATATCTACTCATTCAAGGGATATTTATATCAATCTTGTCTTACGTAAAAATGTGTACAAATGGCAGCGCATGCCCGTCTTCCTTCCTTTCTTTCCGTTTCTTCATTCCTCTTATTTATGAAATCTGTGTAAACGTTAAGAACCTACATATTAAGACGTATGTCAGTAGATTGAAATTAAAATCAACGGTCAGTGTGAGGGCAGTTAAGTTAATGATATGACTGAATTTACACACCCCAAAAGACCCCATCTCTCCCCTTTTCCATCTCCGTTCCTTACCAACACCACCAGTATCCACCCCTTCCATCTCACCAAATCACTTCTGGGACCCAATCCCCATTTCCGGGACCCAATCAAAAACCACACAACCAAACAAAAATAACAATTTAACACAATGTGTACAAGTAGCTCAAAGGTTTCAACACTTACGGGAGAGCTTAACCACCCTCGAGGTTTCGAGATTGTCTCGATATCCTCCTTGCACATGTAATAGCATTCACTTTCGATGACCTTGTCACTACAACACAAAGCAATGACTACTATTAGACGCTCTTCATGCATTAGATGAAATTGTTGGTCTATGGCATAAAATTGTAAGGTAAGATGGCATACCAGCTAGAAAGTACCCGAATAGCTTTGAGCTTATCGGATCTTCGTTTCTTGACATCTGCATCGATGTTCTTCTTCTTCTTCGGACCAGGTGAAGTGAATGGTGACTTCTTAGTGGGCCCTGGTTTCTTTGGCGTCATGCCTTCCTTCACCCCTCTAATGATGCTGCCAGGAGCCCCCTTTTCTTTTTGTTCAGTTTCTTGACTATCAAGTACATTAAAAATCTCACTCACATCCACTCCTTTCTCTCCACCCTGCCTCTCCTCCACTCTCCCTACAGGTTTCTCTAAAAACTCAATCACCTCCCAACTTGTCACCATCTCCTCTTTCTCTCCACTCTCTCCCTCTACAACCATCACTTCCTCCTTCCTAACATCTTCCTTCACTTCCTCCTCCCTAACATCTTGCCCCTCTCCACTCTGCCTCTCTCCACTCTCTCTCTAAAGTCTTCTCTACAGTTGGGACCTGATCCTCCTTTTCATCTTCCTCCTCATGTATACGAGGAGACACAATCTCATTCACATCCACTACTTTGTCTCCACCCTGCCTCTCCTCCGCTGTCCCTACAGGTTTCTCTACAATCTCGTTCACCTATCTCTCCACAATCTACTCTAAAGTTGGGAACTCGTCCTCCTTCTCTTCTTCCTCATGTATCTGAGGAGTCTTCCTCCTCTTTAGTTCCTTTACCTCTTCTTCAAGAATGCTTAACCTCCTCTTCATCGAATTGAATTCTGTAAGGAAAACACGTATCTCTCCCTCATCTTGCCTCTCTTTCCCACGTGCCTTTCTTTCAAACTTTCCTCTCTTCTAAAGAAGAGGGAATGAGAATTCCGTAGCATTAGATTATGATGGAGTATATAAACTGAAACTTCACTGAAAAAGATAATTCATTACCAATACAGGCTCAGATTTGCCCATCGTCTCCGTCTCTGCAATGGAGACATCAACCAACACATCAAGGGAGCTAGCCACTTCTTTCTTGCCTCCAGATACTGTTTCCTTGCTTCTGGATACTGCTTTCCTGCCTTGTAGTAGACGTAATTCTGTTGCAAGAGGCTTTAGCCTCTTGACCACCTGAAATCCATTTACTTTTTACATTCAGCAGAGTGACCACAATATGCGAATATGTAAACAAATTACTTGCACCTCACCTGCTTCTTTTCCAGCTCTCCACCACTGATAATGTCAATCAAATTACTATATTCCTTCCTCCTTGTATCCATGTCACCACTCCACCTGAATAGACAGGGACTCACATCGGGATGCGCAGGTTCCCAGAGATTCGTATGCTCAAAAAGCCATACCTGAAACGAAGACATACTTATCTATTAGATAAGAAATCAGTTACAAAATATTTGAAATTTACAGAGTTTGTCAAATTCACCTGTAATAGAATCGAGCATCCGAGTATGCTCCTCTTCTTGTCAGTATATGTATCTAAAGACTTTACCAAGTTGTCATACACAACATATGCCCACACAACATTTCGTATGGTATCCATATCTATCAAGGGGAACAGGCAAGAAGAGGCCTTATGCGTCGTCTGGGGGAACAAGAAAGTGCTAAACGGTAGCAAGAAGACTTGCTTCACAGCCGCCTCCACTGATTCTTTCTCCTCCCTTTCTAACTCAGCATTGATTACGTCCAAAATCTCATCAAATGTAGCTGACTTGCCACTAAACCTCCAACCTTGCACAGGATCCGTGCTACCCCAATCAATTTGGATTCTTTTCCCTACCATACTTAACCCTAAAATCTGTGCTACATCCCTTACTTCGAACGACACTATCACACCACCTATTCTAAAGGCCCTACGTTCTTTTTGCCAACAACCTACCAAAGTGGTCATAATTTTTTTGTGTAGTTCGATGCCTTCTAGATTGACCAGATGTCCAATTGGGCTTCTCTTTATTAAATCTTTATACTCTTCCCTAAGTATTAAGGATTGCATGCATTCCTGAAAAAGGGAGGACAACATCTAGACCAGATATAGGGTGCCTGTACATAAACGCATTATCGTAAAAGCAAACACACTTACAAAACATTGGTAATGAGTGACTAAATATACGGGTAGAAGTCACAGTCACTCACCATGATGTCAGCCTAGGCTTACTTACTCCGCCCTTCTCTGCAGAAACAAAATCATTGCAGTAAGTGAACAAGTATTAGATTTCAACCACATATATTTTTAAACCACTACTGAAATTAAACCACTATCACACAATAAGTACAGAGTTCAACCACTATTTTAACCCATTTTCAGACTAAACATATTTCAAGCACTAATTGAAACCATACTTTGAACAGTGAGAACTTTGAACCATAGACACTTTCAATAACTAAAAAAGACACTATCAACAACAAAAACAGATTTCAACCAAGTTCAATAACATTTCAACTAAATTGAACCCAATTTTGCACAATAAGTACATAGTTCAACCACTATTTCAACCCATTTCAACAAGTTTCAACCAAGTTCAACAAAAAATTCGACCAAAATTTCAAACATATTTCAAACAATATCTACAGATTTCAAACACTATTTTATCCTATTTGAACCAGTAAAACACATTTCACACCAAACTCAACAACTAAAACAGCTTCAAATATTTCAACTACTAAAACAAATGTCAAGCACTAATAAGAATTCAACCACTAATTCAACCTATTTCACTCAGTAAAAGATATTTCAACGACTATTTCAACAAATGTCAACCACTAAATAAGAATTCAACCAGCATTTAATTCAACCACTATTTTAACAAATTTTAACTTCTCAACAAATTTCAACCACTATATGAAGCACATTTCAACCAATATCTCAACTACACTTCAACCACTAAATCAACCCACTTCAACAACTAAAACAAAATTCAGGCAGCATTTAAACACATTCCAACCACTACAACAGATAAAAACCACTGCTAAAACAGATTCCAACCAAGTTCAACAACAATTGAACCAAAACTTCAGAATTCAACACATTCCAACCATTATTTCAACACATTCCAACTACTACAACATATTTCAACCACTTATTCAACCCATTTCAACTACTAAAACCGTTATCAACAACAATCCCAACTAATTTCAACAACTATATCAACAACTATATGAAGCACTTAAACATATTTCAACCAATATCTCAACTCATTTCAACTACTACAATACACTTCAACCACTACTTCAACCAATTTCAACAATTATAACAAAATTCAACATGTATGTCAACACATTCCAACCACTACAACAAATAAAAATCACTGCTAAAACAGATTCCAACCAAGTTCAACAATAATTCAACCAAAATTTCAAACATAATAACTACAAATTTCAAACATTATTTCATCCCATTTCAACCAACATAACAAAAAAATCCAACCACTAAATAAGAAATCAACAAGTATTTCAACCAACATAACTAAATACAACTACGATTTCAACAAATTTCAACTTCCACAACAGATTTCAACCAGTAAGTCCTCATCACAAACCACAAATTATAATCAATCTCCAAAGAGAAAAACCATAGGAATAGTACTCAAAAATGAATTTCAAAATCCAAAGGGACCCAAACCCAAATGACTCCAAATAATGGTTGAAACCCTAACAAAATCCTAAATAATGGTTGAAATTGGTTTGCTAAAACCCTGAAAATTGCAAAACTAAAAATCAATTGCAACAACAATTCCAGTAATTCAACAAGTAATTCAACCCATTTCAACTACTAAAACCGATTGCAACAACAATTCCAACAAATGTCAACCACTAATTAGAATTCAACCTATTTCAACCAGTAAAACATATTTCAACCACTTTCAACGAATGTCAACCACTAAATCAGAATTTCACCAGTATTTCAACCAATATAAAAAATTCAACCAGAATTTGACCAGTATTTCAACCAATATAAAAAATTCAACCACTATTTCAACACATTTCAACTTCTACAACATATTTCAATCATTAATTCCTCACCAGAAACCACTAATTAAACTCAATCTCCATAGAAAAAAACCCTTAAAAAGAGTTAGTTTTCAAAATCCTAACTACTCCAAATTGATTTACCAAAACCCTAAAAGAATAGGGGTTGAAATTAGTTCACAAAAACCCTAACAAAATCCTCAATAATGGTTGAAATTGGTTTACCAAAACCCTAACAAATTGCAAAACTACAAACCAATGGAAAATGACAACAAAAAAAGAAGCAATGGCTTTTCAATCTCTCACATTTGCAAAACCCATTGATATTAAAAAAAAAACTATCACAAGAAGAGAATACCTACTTCAACTTGCTTCAACTATAGGAAGACGTGATGGGGGTTCACCACCATGCAAAACCGACTGGACGAAGGATTGAAACGCGTCAATAAAGGGCGGAGTGAATGATTCATCGCTGTGAAAATAACGGCGGATTCGCCAGCGTTAGGAAAAGCCCTTTTCTTCTCCGTCGAATGGGGTTTTCACCTGCCTGCGATTTCGTCTCCGTCGGAGGGAGGTAAAACAGCGATAGAGCCGTCACTTGGTGGGAGGGGAGAAGGAGATAGAACTGTTATCTTTTCAAACTAGAAAATGACCTAAAAAAAAATTGACAAGACACTTTTGTTTTACTCGTATGCAGAGAAGGGCAAAAGGGTCCTCAAATTATAATGAACAGTGAAAGCACTTCAAGTTGGTCGTTTTCAACTCTCGACTTCTTTAGCGTCAATAATACAAGAAATAGCTTTTTTTAGTCATTTTCCCTAAAAGAAATAAAGTGGGTACTCCTACAAACAGGAAGTGCCCTTATGGCCTTATCAATTATGGGTGACAAAATGGTAAGAGCACTCATGTTTTAATGTAGAATTTCAGATAATTGGTTGTGGTTCTAGGACCAAAGCCACACATGGTCATTGGCTTTATTAGCATATGTTTAGTAATATAAGTAAACTTAGGCCTGCTTATCTTGGATTTTGAGAGTTGATTTTGTGTCAAAAACTGATTATTAGCAAAGTTGATAGCTTGGATTGATGTGTAAAATTGACTCTACATGCTAGCAATATGTATATATTTTTGTTGGGATGTAGAATTGATTTGAGTAGTAATTCGGTTCTAAAACTGTGAATCAAACACACAATGTTGCCAAGAATATGTTTTGGATTCAAAATAGATTCTCAAAATCCAAAGCAAACATGGCCTTAATAATTCTGATTGAGCCAATATTTCACACGTATTGATCTGATTGGCCTATGTTGGTGTGGTCCACCACAGGTCCATATTTTAGGTGGGGCCCACAATGAACTTCTCCTATTGATATCCAATTAAGTTCTCATAATTCCTCAAAATTATAAGTATTGATAAACCACTAGATTTACCCATATTTTCTTGATACATTATCATTCATTCTCTATTTATGTTAAAATTTCTTTAAGTACACTATTATTTAAAGAAGTTATGCTCTCAACCCCCATTAGAGAAGAACAATCACAACAATTAGTAAAGAAAACAAATTTCTAAGTATAGGATTTGATTCTTAATTCTTTCGATGTAAATATTTGATATGGATTTTTTTTAATGTCAGGAATAATACAATCTAGGGGCTCAAAATATAGGCATTGTGGGCCTTCGTCCCATAGGATGTGTTCCTTCTCAGAGAACCCTTGTCGGAGGTATCCTTAGAGACTGTCAAGCTACTTATAATCAAGCAGCGATCAAGGTCAATTTGGAGATATCTAAAGAGTTAGAGGTGCTTTATACCAAGCTTCCACGCTCAAGGATGGTCTATATCGATATTTACGATATCTTACTTAAACTTATTTAGCACCCATTTAATTATGGTAATTTCATCATTTTCATAGTCACCGTCTTTGCTTGCACATTTTTTTTTCAGTTGGGCTATGTTTCCTTCTATGTAAAATGGGCACAAAACAAAATTTACGCCCATTAACACAAATTTTACACCCATTTTCGACTTAAAAGTGGCGCGCAAAATTTGTTTTACAACCATCTTACATATAAAGAAACAGAGCCTTGATGATAGATTTTACTGGAGTGCAAGTTGCAACATGTTTCAACTGAGATGAGCCTGATTAGGCCAAACGAGACTAGTAACTAAACAAGAAGGTCCGATAGATCTCGTACGACGAGCATGAGCTTGACCCAAACCGAGTCATTAGTGGGTCCGGTTCAGGTACGTTGGGCCTTAAAATAGTGATCTAGGCCAATGGCAAAGTTTGATAGGGTTTGTATATCTGGCCCATGCTAGCATGAAGGCTCTTTTGATTGGATTGAAGGTGGATCCACTTTGAATGAGGGTTTGGACCCAATCAATATAATTGGGTTTGAACAAACTAACTTACTTCGTAAATGAGGATAGAGAAAGTCACTTCAAAAAGGCATATGTCTACTGGTGAAGGGACACTTAATCATCTATTTAAAGATGGATAATCAAGAGAAAGACAGTGTACTTTGCAAGAAGAATGGTCAAGATAACCAGTCTCGTGTTATATCCGACGATTGATGTAATAACCGGTAAAAAAATAAAAAAATAAAAAAATGACCTCATAGGTGGGTAATCATTGGCCATTACTCATTTTTCCCCAAGTTAATCGGTCATGAGGACATCTGGCATAATGGGACTTACACGATTCGAACCCGACGCTGAGCGTGGATTGAACGGCTTCCTACTACCACTAAGCCACCGCCCCAGATGTCAATTAGAAATGAGTACATATACTTACATATATTGAATATTACCAATGGTCACTATTTATAATTACTATGCATTGACATTATTTACATCACTATTCATATTTACTATTCTCAATAGTCACTATTCAAAATTACTATGCATTGACACTATTTACATCACTATTCATATTTACTATTCACAGTAGGACCCACCAAGTACTATTCACCAGCGGGTCCCACCCAAGCGGGTCTTACCACCAGTGAGACCCACAAATAGCGGGACCCACCACCAGCGGGACCCATCACTAGTGGGAACCACTACTAGAAGGACACACCACAACCATTTTCATTAACTCACCGACTAAGCGGGTGAACTCCACAACCACTATCATTAATGAGTAGTTGCGCTTTACCGACGCAAATAATAATTAAATAATATTAATCATCCTATTACTATTCATTTATTTATACCTTTACTATTTATATATTTTCGTAAATGCATTTAAGACAGTAGTTGAAAAAGTTGATGAAAGTTACGAAAGTTGTTGTTCTCTATTCAATGTCACTATCCATTCACTATTCAGTCACTATTCAAAGGTCACTATTCAAACACTATTCATGTTACTATTCACTTCAGCTTTCTCTATAAATAGAGGAAGAGAAGAAGAAGAAAATCAGAACGAAAGAGAGGGAGAAAAGAAAGAGAGGGAGAAAAGAAAGCGTGTTAAGGAAAAGTAGAGAGAGAGGAAAAGAGGGAGAGAGAGAGAGAGAGAGAGAGAGAGAGAGAGAGAGAAAGAGAAAAGAGAATGAAAAAGACTTGGGAAAACTACTTTTCCCGGATCATCACCACCAAAATAAGTGTTTAATATGCATCATAATAAGATAGTTTTAAAGTTATTTGTCATGGGTATTACTAATATGGGTCGGTTCTACCACCTATGTTAGATTTTTTTTCCAAAATATTTGGATGAAGCATGAATAAGAGGCGATAACTCGCTATAGATTATGCAAGTTTTATCATTATATTTTAGAAACTCCCGTGAGAAGTTTTTATTCACAATGGAGGTTTAATTTATAAAATTGACTTAGCCAGGTGGATTAATAATGCCTCATGATGCAAGCCTTAAAAATATTTGAACGGTGAACTGCTAGCATAGTAGTCGTGAAATAATCTTAAAGGTGAACTGCTAAACATAGTAGCCATGAAATAAACTTTAATTAAGGAAAGACGAACTGCCGAGCATAGTAGCCAAGAAGTAAACTAAATCAAAGAATGGTGAACTGCTAAGCATAGTAACCATAAAATAAATTGGACAGAAAGGACACTGCCCTGAAGCATAAATTAGACAGTGAGAACACTATCTGGGCAACAAGGACACTGTTTTGAGATTAGAATATATTAATTTTTACAGGATATTTGCAGTTCAATCCACTCCAAGGTGTAACATCGAAAAACCCGTGATCGAAAAATTTTCAGGTAGGAGTTTTCCTTTCATTTGATTCTCTTTTTTGCTATAAGGGTTTCCTATCTTCTGATTCCCTCTTTGTTATATTTGATGTAAGGGTTCCCTATCTTTTGATTCTCTTTTTGCTAAACTTGACGTAAGGGTTTTCTTTCCTATGATTCTCTTTTACTATATTGGATGTAAGTATTTTCTATTCTTTGATTCTCTTTATTCGCAATTGTCATAAGAGTTTCTATCCTTTTGAGATCCACAACTGATGAGAATCTAAGGGGGATCCTTTCTTTCAAACCCCATTCCTTTCAGATAAATGATTTTACTGATAAAGTTATAATTCTATTTGTATCCTCGAAACTTGTTTTCGTAAGATTTGTTTATGTTTAGGGTTTATCTTGTGATACCCTAATTCTGAATATGGACTGAGTTATGATATGATGACGGGTGGATGCGTTATAGTCCTCCATGTGCACGTGGATAATGACGACTCTAGAGAGTGTAAATCTAGAGGATTATGAGCCGAGGTATCGCTATGAATGAGCTGAGATATGGCTATGAATGAAAGCATCTATGCTTAATGAAGTCCATACATATATATATATATATATATATATGTATATATTTCTTGATATCATGTTCTGTAAGTTTTCTCTATACGTTTGGAAAGTATGTTGTGCTTATTCTTTCTTTTCATGTTTATAATGTGAGATGTTTTATCTACAAAATATCATGTTCTTATGAGCTTGACAATTCTACATCACTTGTTGTTTATACCCTACTAGGCTATTTGAGCTCACTCTTTTTCCTTGTTTTATTGTTCCAACCCCAGGTGAAGTAAAGATGAAAGATGAGGAACGCTAGAGTTGAATCCAGAATTGTTTCAAAGAACAAATATGTCTTAACTATGTCTTGAATTAAGATGTAATAAGTTAGACCTAATTTCTGTAAACCTTCTAAACATGGTTGTTGTATTTGAGATCTTGGGAATAATGAAACTCTTTGACAAAAATGATGTAATTTAGTATTTAATATTCTCCTATGCCTCGAGTTATGTATTTCTAAAAATCTGGGTTGTTACATTTGGTATCAAAGCGAAGTTTAGTCGGTTTTGAAGATTAGGATAAAAAAAAAAGGATTAGGATTTACCCTATCAAATTGTTTAAGTTAAAATATGTGAACTATACTGCTGATCGTTGGTTATTATAGGACTTATGTGATATTAATATAAATGCTTTTAAATATGAGTTATAATTTAGATTACTAACATGATACTATGATATGAAGATGGTGGAGAATCCGGAACATATTTTTGCAATCGAGGCTGAGGCAAGGAGGGGACGTGGCAAGCCACACAGAGAAAGAGAAGGAAGAAACGAACAACCTACAGCCAACGCTAAAAACAACAACGCAGGAAATGATGCCATTAGCACTGCATTGGCACAGCTAGCCCAAGCAATGACAGCAAACATGAACCAACAGAGAGCCCCATCTGCACCACTTCAAAACGAAGGAGCTATACTGGAATAGTTTATGAGGCAACATCCTGTTGCCTTCTCGGGAACTATAGACCCGTTAGAAGCTGAAAGATGAATTCACTCCATCGAAAAGATCTTTTCGGTGATCGACTGCACCAGCCAACAACATGTAAGATTGACGACGTATAGATTGGACGCTGACGCGGATCAATGGTGGAATTTAATCCGAAGTACAAAACTGAAGAAGAAATGAACGCAATGTGTTGGAATGAATTCAAAAGAATCTTCCTCGAAAAATTCTTCCCACAACCACTAAAAGCTCAGTTGGTGAGAAATTTATTTCATTAAAGTAAGAAGAGGGAGAGATAGTCTCTCAATATGAAGCAAAATTTACAAGACTGGCTCGATATGCAAACCACCTAGTGACTGACGTTCAAAGTAAGGTGGACAAATTCCAATACGGATTAAAGCCTAGTGTTAGGCGGGCATTAGCAGTTTTAGATTTTCAAAGCTACGAAGCTGTGGTGAGATGTGCTTTGAAAGTGAAAATTGAACATTTGGACTTTCAGCAGTCCAAAAACAAGTTGACCAGCATAAAGAGAAAGAATGAAAGCCAACCAGGAGGATCTGGAACAACGAGACCTGATGTCAAGGAAGCAGGAAACCAGCAACACTGCTCAAAATGTGGAAAGAGACATGAGGTGTCTGTTACGTGGGGACACGAAAATGCTTCCAATGTGGAATGGAGGGACACGTGGCAAAGGACTGCAAGACGGTCCCAAAATAGGAACAAAATCCAACTTTGACTTGGAACAGTCAGCCAACCCTCAAGCAGACCCTGAATGCTCGGCCAGACATCAAATGTTTCAATTGTAACGAGATGGGACACTATTCAAATTAGTGCACCAATCCTAGAGTAGTAGGAGGAGGTCGACAACAACAACAACAACAACAGCCAAAGGGACAGGCCCGTACTTTTGCTATCACAACTGCTGAAGTGAAGGCAATGAATGATGTGGTGACAAGTACTTTGTCTATAAGTTCAAATAATGCACATACATTATTTGATTCTAGCTCTACGTATTCTTTCGTTTCACCCAAGTTTGCCAAGCATTTGAACATACCACTTCAGAAGTTAGATCTTGAACTTTCTGTTAAAATTCCTAGTGGAAATTCTCTAGTTACATCAGAAGTTTATCGAGCATGCTCTGTTGATATTTGTGGTAGAAAATTATCGGTGGATCTTATCTCCTTACCTATTTTAGAATTCGATGTTATATTGGGAATAGATTGGTTAACTTTAAACCATGCAAACATAGACTCTTACAGGAAAGAAGTCAAGTTTACTATTCCTAATCAACCCCAACTTGTATATAAAAGCCTTGAAAGAAATAAAACCCCAGCATTATCATTGTAGGCAAGACGATTATTAAAACAGGGTTGTGAAGGATACCTCGCTCAAGTTGTGGACACGAGTAAAAAGAAGATGAAATTGGAGGACGTGCCTATTGTGCAAAAGTACGTGGATGTATTTCCTGATGATCTACTAGAACCTCCACCAGATCGGGAACTGGAGTTCTCTATTAAGCTAGTACCGAGAGCAAATCCAATATCCAAAAGACTGTATCGAATGACGCCGATAGAATTGGAGGAACTAAAGAAGCAACTGCAAGAACTATTAGACAAAGGATTCATCCGGCCCAGTGTATCACCCTGAGGAGCTCCTGTCCTGTTCGTAAAGAAGAAGGATGGATCAATGAGGTTGTGCATTGATTATCGAGAACTGAACAATGTCACAATAAAGAACAAGTACCCGTTGCCCAGAATCGACTACTTGTTCTACCAACTTCAAGGTGCTATGTACTTCTCCAAGATCGATCTCAGATCTGGTTATCACCAGCTGAAAGTAAAGAAGGAAGACGTTCCAAAGACGGCGTTCCGCACGCGATACAGACATTATGAGTTCGTTGTCATTCCATTCGGACTAACGAATGCCCCAACCGTATTCATGGATCTAATGAACAGAGTATTTCACGATTATCTTGACAAATTTGTGGTGGTGTTTATCGATGACATTCTTGTCTATTCTAAGAGTCGCGAAGAACATGAGGAACATCAGAAGATTGTTTTACAAACACTTCGACAGAAGAAGCTGTATGCCAAATTCAGTTAATGTGAATTCTGGTTGCAGCAAGTGGCGTTCTTGGGTCACATAGTCACCTGAGAAGGAATTTCTGTGGATCCAGCGAAGACTAAAGCCGTCGAAGAATGGCAAAGACCCACGACAGTAACCGAAATTCGGAGTTTCTTGGGACTTGCCGGATATTATAGAAGATTCATCGAAAACTTCGCTCGATTAGCAAATCCATTAACAAAGTTTACTCGAAAAGGCACGAAGTTTATCTAGACCAAAGAATACGAGGAAAGCTTCCAAATGTTAAAGAAGAGACTCGTCAGCACACCTGTGCTAGCATTACCAACACCAACCGGAGGATTTGTGATCTACATTGACTCATCAAAGGAAGGGCTCGGCTGCATATTGTGGACCCCGATCCGAGGACGGGGAGGGAACAGGTCCCTACCACCCTCTGGATCTCCACAAAGTGAAGGAGAGCTCTGCCAAGGAACTCTCGAAACAGGTGCCACCCTCACAGCATAGCATGAGTAGCGATACAAAAAGAATGAGATACATCCTGATCCGGAGCCAGGGCTCGAAACCAAGATATATCTGAAAATAACTCAGAGTCGCCATCCATGGACATGCCATGGAACCAAAACAAATGCTCTGTTTGCAATGGATAACCAGAGATACAAAAGGTCCGTGCCTGATGACGAATGGAGAAGGTCCGAAGAGCGCCCCCAATTCGCCCGAGTGCGAACACTTGGTCTCTTATGCCATTTTTTATTAACCTCGAAGAGTTTCAAGCGAAAATCATATAAAATGGGAACACGCATCTCCGAGAAAATGTCTATCTAATCATGCATGTCTCGGAGATGAAAATAAACACACACAAAAGAACCGAAATAAATGCCACATAATGATAACTAGGTTATGAGTGACATGCCTAACAGGTGTCTAAGTTCTGGTGGACGAACACATGCATGCTACAACTAAAGGTATAGATCTGCACAAGAAAGTAAGAAAACATAACAAAACACACAATAACAAAACAACAAATCCTAAGACTCTAAACGATTTAGCCCGAGTCCTTGGATGGCCTGGTATTCATCCAAAGAAGCCTACGTATCCCCGCCTACACGAGAATCAAGGCAACGTAGTTCTTCGCACCTATTCTAAACTATGATGCCTAAGACACCTAGATCCTCTATCCTCGACTCGATCTAAAAGACCGGACTAGTTATTAAAGCTTCTTGTACGATTATTTAAATTCCATTGAATTGTGGATTTTAGGACACCCTATATGCCCTAACTAAATGCAGGTTAGCCCTAAAGCTAATGCGGGTGGTTCCTACAACCTATGTGTAACTAGGCTGTGCGTCCTAAGGAAAACAATGGGATCACTAACGCATCTTAGACCTAGTCATCAATCGGTGATGTGAATCGCCAACTGACCGGACGGAGGCGCTCCTATAACTCTAGGATAAACCCCTAACTCTAAAACAATCACAAACAAGCACACAACAAATCAAATACAAAAACCTAACTCTAAAACTCTCTATCTAGGACAAAGTCCTAACTCTAGAGGAAGATTTTTCGAAAAACAGGTTTATGAAATATTTTTGTACCTTTTTAAAGAGTTTGAATGGTTTATTTACAAAGTTTGGCTGGACTTGAGATAAGAATCTCAAGCTGCACTACGTACCTCGTGGAAGAGGATCAAGCCAACGTAGTTCGAAACGAACTCTCAAACTACGCTTCTAAAAGAAACACTCACACTTCAGATTTTTTAAGGTTTTTTATATTTTCAAATATTTTTGATATTTTTAAAGTTTTCAAATGTTTTTGAGTTTTAAATTTCTAATGTTTTTGCTGTTTTAAAGCTTTTCCAATGCTCAGGACCTTTAAATGTTTTCAATCTTAAAGGGAACACGCAAGAACAACCGCAAACTAGGGCAAAGCCCTAAATCCAAAAGGGGAAACTCCGAACAAGCAACTAACGCCTCAAAGAGACGAACCACAACAAGAAAGATAGTGTCCCAAGAAGAGAGAAAACGATCCAAGATCCCAAGCAAGCAAAGCTCTAATAAGACTGAGTTAGCCTCTAATCAAAGCGAAGTAATCAACAACTCTAAAGGAGAAACTCCGAACTAACAACACTAAAGGGGGGAACAAATGAGTCAGAGACTCTCTAATAACACTACCGAGTCAAAGACTCACTGTAGACACCCCATTTTGACTAAGCCCTAAACCTTCCCGGCTTGTGCCAAATCCATCCGAATCTCAGCATTAGGGTCCCAAACTTCACCCTAGGCTGGATGAGGGTCTCTTCTAACCCCCTGCAAAATTTCATCGAGATCGAAGCTCGTTTGCCTAGTAAATGGACCGAAATAGTGTGTGTAGTGTAAATGAGGGGTTGGCCCACTAGTTTTTTCATTTTACCTTAAAAAACTTGTATTTTAGGGAAAATTCAAATTATCCAAAGGCCCTAAATACCCATGAATACATTTTTAGAAGCCTTAAAACCTCAGAAATGTCTTGGCAAAATTTCAGAAAAATCCGACGAAAAAATTCGGAAAAGACAAGCAGAGTTTGTGCAGTTATCAAGTGTGGGGGTGCATTATCCAAATGGGGTCGCGCATTTGTGCGCTTATCAATTTTAGTGCAAATATCAAATCTCAATTTTTCCTATAAATACCAAACTAAGGCCTCATTTTTGAGGGAGAGAGGGAGAGAGGGAGAGAGAGAGAGAGTGAGATTGCAGAGAAAGAAAAATCCGGGTTTTCCTTTTCTCCGGCAAGAATCCGATCGGATTCCGGCGGCTTCCATCTTCTCCGGCATCTTCTCCAACCAATCCCTTCCTGCTACCTCTGCAGATCCGAGATCCGCAACTCGATCCTTCTCCGATCTGCACAGTTACAAAAAGAGATCCGGCAACTTTCTTCTCCGATCAACCGTTTCATTGTCCTTGCCGGAGCTCCGGCCGATGCTTGTCATTTGTTCGATCACCGGAATTTCCCTACATCTCCGATCCGTCAGCTCCGATCCATCTCCGATCCGTCAGCTCCGATCCATCTCCGATCATCTTCTCCGACGAAATCTGAAGCTCCGGCCGGCCAATTTACCCCTTCTCCGATTGAAACTCCGGTGATAACTCCGACTCCGGCCAAGCTCCCGCTAATCCATCATATTTTTCTGCTATTGAAGCCTTAACCTTAGATCTAAGGTGTAGAGTTTCAGATCTGATCTTCTTCTCCGGCAAAAGCATCGGATTCCGGCATCATCTTCTTATCTCTGCAACTCTCTTCCAAAAGCGAATCACCTTCTTCTTCCTTACTTCATTAATGGAGATCGAGTAATCTGCAACAGTGCCGAGTTTCAATCACAAGTCTGGTTCAACATTTCAGTTCCCTTTGATGCTCAATCTCGATCGGAATCCTGCAACACTCGCCGGAGCTCCGGCGCTCGAATCAACACCGTCGATCTTCGAATCTCCTTGATATTGATTATCTTCCCTTCATTCACTAGAAATTGAGAGGTTAGATCTAACTACTGGCAAATGGATCGAGGATCTGATAAATTCTAGTACAATTCAAAAGAGGTATTTTCCTCATCACTCTTTCATTCTACTGTTTAATGTTTATGTTAAATAATTGCCATGAAAAATGACACTTGCACAACTTTGATTGATTATTTTATGAGCTCTATAATGTCATTCATTTCATTTTGAAGAGATGTCAAAATTTCAAGGTTTAGTGGCTGTAACAGAATTCAATTACTTATGACACTTATTGAACACATAGTTTCTTGACTTTAAGTTGTATCTCATGGTGTTTTGATAATTTCCTTGTATGAGAATTATTAGTGTTGATGTTGAACACAAGAGACCAGTGGATTGGACTATTTGGCTAACTCACCTGAACCTAAGATTTCCTTACAACCATTGCATCCCTTTAAGAAATTGCAATTGTACATGTGTTGATGTTGGAAAAGTGTCAAAGAACTAGAGAAGCCCATGACATTTTTTTTTTTTAAAGATTCCTATCCTTGATAGGTATATGAAATTGGTTCATTTTCTTGGAGATTGGAATAAATTTCGATAAGAGACTCTCATGCATATATATTGCCAATTTAAGATAATGGTATTGAATCTTCCTGCACTTTCTATCATATTTGGTAGCTCAGTTGAATGTTTGAGAGGAAGTTATTTTGTATAGGAGCCAAGCAAAGAATGCAAGTAGTGTTTAGAGTGTTGCTCCATTTTATGCCTCAGCTCATGACATTAATTAGTTGCAATGGTAGTATGGAATGAATTTGTCATTATTGTTTTAACCTGTTACATCTGTTATGCGATTGAAGTAACTCATGTGATTATCTCAAAGCTTATTATACTCATTCCTATTTATTTAAATAAATTGTTAATAGGAAGAAGGAGATCAGATGACTACTCTGTTCGATATTATCGACATGAGTACTTTCTGATCTCAAGGTGAGATTAGAAATATTATCATGTGTATTTGATATCAGATGATTACTTTGGCATCATCTGATTTCATTGGAGTCCCCGTATTGGGGTTTGTGGTTGGTTTTGAAGTGTTTGATATTGTTTTTACTTTATTAGGCTATGCAGCGGCTGGTCTGGACTAATTAATGTTGTTTATCATTTTATAATTGCTATAGATCGTGTATTGTTTTATTGAAAATTTTTCTTTGTTTAATACTTGATTTATTTTTATAAGAATAGAATGGAATTTGTGATTATCTGGTAGACTTTTCTTCTCTCTTTGATAGACTAACACAGTCTTTTAGATTTTTGTTAAATTCTTTAGATACTAGAATTCCCTCTCGTTGCAAGGGCGATGAAGGTGATAGCCCAAGCCCATCTCTAGGGGGACTTGCACAGTCCAAATAGCATTCTATTTTTCCAAAAGACTTGCCTAGTCTTTTAGATCCAAATCTTTGGAGACAGGCATTGTCTCATTAATGAATCAACCTAAGTCAACTCCTAGGAGACTACCTCTAGTCTCACAGGTCTTAAACCCTCTTCTAGTCGAAGACCAACTTGGTCTATCAGTTATCTCTTTTTCTTATTATTGTTTAGGCAATGATAAGGTTACTTGAAGCCCATCCTAGGAGACTTGCCCAGTCTTGCTAGCGTTTTTCTCAGTCTCATTCTCTTGCTAAACCTCCTCTTTATGCGTCGTTTAGTTTTGGGAGAACACCTTACTCGGCTTGGCAACATACCCCTACCCTTATGGGTATTGGGTTGCACATTTGTTGCACCCTAGGGCTAGGTAGCTGTCCGGCCCTGCTGGGTGTTTTACCTTTGCCAAATATGCACAAGGTCTCTTTCTCCTTGTTAGCATTTTTCTCTATCCTACCTCTGTGTCTAAGATACTTACCCAGTCTCACTCTCTTGCTAAACCTCCTCTTTGTGCGTCTTTTGGTTTTGGGAGAACACCCTACTCGGCTTGGCATCATACCCTTACCCTTATGGGTATTGGGTTGCACATTTGTTGCACCCTAGGGCTAGGTAGCTGTCCGGCCCGGCTGGGTGTTTTACCTTTGCCAAATATGCACAAAGTCTCTTTTTCCTTATTACTTGTGAGCTTTGTCTTAGTTTGATAGTCCACTAGCATAGGAATCCGTCCTTAGTCTAGAGAGTCAGTCCTCTTGTTCAGGAATCAAATTCTATCATCATAGGGGTTGGGATTTTATCCAACCCTTCATCAGATCATGTTCTTCTATCCGCTCTTGCAAGGTATAGGATGCTGTCCAACCCTTGCAGAGTCGTGTTTCTGTTCATTCCCCTGCAAAGCATAGGATGCTGTCCAACCTTTGCGGGATATTCAGGAGTCCGTCCTCCCCTTATGATGATAGGATTTGTCCCCCTTGAGTCAAAAACACTTAAAAACAACAAAAACATCTGAAAACCAAAAATCTCAAAAAAATCTTGAGTCATTAGGAAAGTAGTTAGGATTTCTTTTCCGAACTACGTTGGCTTGATCCCTTTCAACAGGGTACGTAGTGCAGCTTGGGATCCACATCCCAAGTCCAGCCAAACCTTTAAAAATAAGCATTTTAAATCTTTCAAAATTACAAAAATCTTTCAAAATATTGTTTTTTCGAAAAGATCTTCCTCTAGAGTTAGGAGGTTGTCCTAGTTAGAGAGTTTTTGAGTCGGGAGTTGCTCCCTCGTTCGTTGTTTGTTTGTTGTGTGTTTTATTTGTTTGTGTTAGAGTTAGGAGTGAGTCCTATCTAGGAGTTTTACGCCTCCGTCCGGTCATTTGGCGATCCACATCGCCAATTGATGACTAGGTCTAAGATGCGATAGATCCTACTGTTTTTCTTAGGATATACAGCCTAGCTACACATAGATTATAAGAACCACCTGCATTAGCTTAGGGATAACCTGCATTTAGTTAGGGCATATAGGGTGTCCTAAAATCTACAATCCATTGGAATTTAAATAATCATACAAGAAGCTTTAAGAACTAGTCCGGTCTTTTAGATCGAGTCTAGGATAGAGGTCTAGATGTCTTAGGCATCATAGCTTAGAATAGGTGCGAAGAACTACGTTGCCTTGATTCTCGTGGAGGCGGGGATACGTAGGCTTCTTTGGATGAACATCAGATCATCTAAAGACTCGGGCCTAGGTATAGATTAGAGTCTTAGGGTTGTATGGTATCGAGTCATTTTCTATGTTTTGCAGTGTTTTCTTACTTTATTGCGCAGACCTTATGCTTTTAGCTGTAGCATGCATGTGTTTGCACACCAGAACTTAGACATCAATTTAGGTTTGACATTCATAACCTAGTTATTCTCAGGTGACACTTTTATTTCTTTTATGTGTGTTTATTATTCCTCCGAGATATGCATGATTAGATAGACGTCTTCTCGGAGATTTGTGTTCCCATTTCATATGATTTTCGCCCAAAACTCTTCAAAATTATTAAGTAAATGGCATAAGAGACCAGGTGTTTGCACTTGGGCGGATGAGGTGCTCTTTAGACCTTCCGAATTCGTAACCATGCACGAACCTTATTTTATATCTCTGGTTATCCGTTGCAACAGAGCGTAGTATGGGATCCAGGGCCCATTTGCTTTTTTTTCTTGGATGGCGACTCTTCTTTGTTTAAGGTACGCCTCGAATCTGGGCTAGTCCCCGAATCGAGAGGTATCTCACCTTTTTATCGCCACTCATGCTGTGAGGGGCATTCTTCTTTCGAGAGTTCCTTGGTAGAGCTCTCCATTCATGTGGATGATCTTGAGACCCTGCGCGTGGGGACACGTCCCCCGCCGCTCTCTCGGATCGGGGTCCACACTCACTCTAAAAGAGGAGGCCACTCTAACATGAGGCTAGGTAAGCCTCCTAAAGGGGAAACTCTCTACATGAGACAAGGCTTGTCTCCGAGACACAAATGACGTAAAAAGGAATAAGAGACCCTGTGCATATTTGGCAAAGGTAAAACACCCAGCCGGGCCGGACAGCTGCCTAGTCCTAGGGTGCAACAAATGTGCAACCCAATACCCATAAGGGTAGGGGTATGCTGCCAAGCCGAGTAGGGTGTTCTCCCAAAACCAAACGACGCACAAAGATGAGGTTTAGCAAGAGAATGAGACTGGGCAAGTCTCCTATATACAAAGGAGGGGTGCTCTACTCGGATTGAGCAAGTCCCCTAAGGATGGGCTTGGGCTAGCGCCTTCATCGCCCTCGCAATGAGAGGGGATTCTAGTATCTAAAGAAAATTTAACAGAAATCTATAAGACTGTGTTAGTCTATCAAAGAGAGAAGAAAAGGCTACCAGATAATCGTAAACCCATTCTATTCTTATAAAAATAAAACAAGTGCTAAGCAAAGAAGAATTTTCAATAAAAAAAATACACAATCTATAACAATCATAAAATGATAAACAACATTAATTAGTCCAGACCAGCCGCCGGATAGCCTAATAAAGTAAAAGAAAACAATATCAAACACTTCTATGCCCAACCACAAACACCACCCCAATATGGGGATGAAATCAGATGATGCTAAAGTAATCATCTGATATCATAATACACACGATACTATTTCTAATCCCGCCTTGAAATCAGACAGTACTCATGTCGATAATATCGAATAGAGTAGTCATCTGATCTCCTTCTTTCCTAAAACAATTTATTTAAATAAAATTTAAACAAATATGATAAGCTTCAAATTAATCTCACCTGAACAATCCATTCATTATTGTCTTCAGAACCTAACTCAATGCTTAAGATAAGAAGAGTATTAGAAATATCAAAAGATTATGATAATTCCAATTAGTAAAAATTTCAGTGCATACAGGGGACATCAACTTGTGCAGATCCAAGTGCGAAGCGGTGAGCCACAAAACACAAAGACGGGCTCCAAGTAACCTTATCATTGCCCAGAGAAGGGTCCTTTTTTTTAAAAAAAAAATGGTTAAAAGAAATCCAAAAGGTTGGGTAGGCCTACTAAACAAAAGAGGGGAGCGCTACTTGGATTGAGCGAGTCCCCTAAAGATGGGCTTGGGCTATCGCCTTCATCGCCCGCACATCCTCTTTCTTAGCATAAATAGAATGTGCCGGGAATAATAGGCTCAAACATCGAGCTCTATGATTCGAACATCCTCCGGGCTATCCACCTTTGTGAAAGGGGCAAGCCACACGAAACAAGCTAACACAGTGCACTCAATAAAACACGTCTATGTTACGATTGGGTTGGCATTCTTTAAACATAGAAAATCAAATAACCTACAGACCATGGGTTAACAAGATTTGTATTACGGATGAGATCAAAATATCTATCATTTTAACTATCTTGCTATTTTGTTGAACAGGCCTGAAGATCTTTGAAAAGAAATTATGAGCACATACAACACTCAGGATAAATAATTTGTTACTCTAAGCATGCAATTTCCAGAAAACAATTCAAGTGATAATTACAATTCATTATGCTTTTTATGAAGGGAAACAACATTTCATAGCATAATTATTTTGACCGAAATATAAAAATTCTTACCAGAATGAAAGAAATTCACTAGCTAATCAATTTTAGCCAAAAGAGATAGCAAGATCTAAGATGTTACCTGAAATGTCAGCCGAGAAAAATGAAAATTAGACTCTGAAATAATTGAAGTTGGTGAAATTGCCAAAGATAAGACAATGAACAGATTCAGAATCTGTTATAGCAAATTTTCCGCTAAAATTCCTCGGAGAAGATGGGATATGGGTTGGGGTAATGGGATTTGGAAATGGGTTTGGTATATGTGGGTTTTGATGGCTGTTGGGAAGAGAAATGGCAGTAGGAGAAGAAAATGGTGGAGGAGGTAGTGGAGAAAATGAAGTGGGGTTGAAGAAGGTTTGAAGAATATGGGTTTAGGAGATGGGGTTTGATCGGTTTTAATGGGGTTACCAGATTCCGGTGGGTTATTGCCGGATTCCGGTGGTATGGATTTTAGTGGGTTGTGAAGAAGAAGAGGACGGTGGAAATGGGTTTCAGATGGGAATGGGTTTTGGATAAAACAGAGGATGGGTGCAAGATGGTGGTAGAAGAAGGAGAAAATGGCGAGGATGGGGTGGCTGTGAGGTACCTTAGCCGGATTCCGGCAATCCGGCCTGAGAAGATGGTGGTGCCGGTGAAGGAGGTGGCTCGGCCGTTGTGGATGGAAGAAGAAGAAGAAAAAGATAATGGTGGTGGCTCCTCTCCTCTCCCTCTCTGTTTTTCTCTCCCTCCCTCTCTGCTTTTTCAGAAAATGGGTTTCAAGGTGGAGGTAGGTTGCAGATGGTTTAAGGAATGGGTTAATGGTGGAGGTGGCTGGCCGGAGTTGGGAGAGGTTGAAGAAATGAGATGGGTTTAGATCGGATTTAATGGGGGGTACCGGATTCCGGCGAGATGGGTTGGTGGAGAAGAAGGGTTTTGATGTGGAAATGAGGTTGCTGCTATGGGGAGGAGAATGGGGTTAAATCTGGGTGGGGTTGAAGATGGTAGATCCGGTCGGATTTGGGGATTTTTCACCGGAGAAGATGGTGGTGGGTGTGGGTTTGGCCGGTTGATGGTGGTAAGAAGGGGGTTGGGCAAAATGGGTTTTGGGGATGGAAAAAGCAAATGAGGAAGAAGAAGAAGGAGGTGGTGGGGTATGGGGTTCGCCGGAGAAGAGGGAGTTGCCGGAGAAGATGGGAAGAAGGAAAAACACAAAAAAAAATAAAACGGCCGAGGCTCTTCTCTGCCAAATTATTATTATTTTTTTTTACGTAAATGGGTTTTGCTTTTAAATACAAGGGAAAAGATATATTCGAACCCCCCCTTTCCTCCGAGACAGCCCCTCTAATGTATTTTTCATACCTTTTAACCAGCAGGGGGGTTGTAGACACCCCATTTTGATCGGACCCAAGTTCGCTATGCTTGGGCGAAATCCCGTTCAATCATTTCCGCCATGTTTCGCACTTTTCCGTTAAGTGTTGAGAGAGATTATTCCCAAGAATCCGAACAAGAGAGAATTTGGATCCGATTGATGGGCCCGTCTTGAGCATTTGTTTAGATTTGGATCAAACAGGGTGGCCCGCACATTGTTTTAGTGAAAAATGAGTTTTGAACCTACTTCGATCCAACACCTAAAGATGATCATCAAGAGAACGGTCAAGATCTCAGAGAAGTCGTTTTAACAACCAATTTTGTTTCGATCATCAGGTTGAGTTACTCGGATCAGCCCATTGAAATGATTTAGGAGGACACAACCTACTTAGGTAGGGGACCCATCAATTGGATGGTCTGGATCGTCATAGAGGAATGATTTAAGGGGGCACAACCAATTTACATTGCGACCCACCATTTGAACGGTCAAGATCATCAATTGTCGCCCATCAAATGGACGGTTCGGATCATCAAATAGGAGTGATTTAAAAATGGGGTAACATATTCACATTTTGATCTATTGGATGGCTTGGATCAGCCCATAGGATTGATTAGCGGAGCACAAATTAAATCACATTGTCGCCCATCAAATGAACGGTTCCGATCATACTTTGGAGTGGGGCATATGATTTTATGCACAATTGGGAATTTGGTCACATATGGGACCCATTTGGGTTATCTTTTACCTACTCAAAAGAACTTTAAAAAACATGCATGGGGCCACACACATGTCAAAATTCAATGTCCACAATGGTGGCCACCTACCATGGAATATGTCCACAATGGTGGCCACCTACCATGGAATAAGTCCACAATGGTGGCCACCACCCTCCCATTCCTTTGCTATAAATGGTTCAATGAGGGTGAGTAAGAGGGAGGGAGAACTCATTTCTCTTCTATCATGTGTTCTAACAAAGTTGCTATGAGGGGTTGAAAAGAAAAAAAAGAAGAAAAGAAACAAGAAAAGAAGAAAAAGAAACAAAAAAGAAGCAAAAAGAGAAAGAAAGCGGAAGCGATCGCACGGAGGCGGAATTTTTGAGTTTTTCGGCTCTCGGATTCGGCGAGGATTTCGATCACAGGTAGGTACACCGTTCTCGGAATTTTTTTTAGAATTATTTGGTATATTTTCGGATTTTTGCATGATTTTTAACAAAGAAAACTAAACGATATACTAAACAGATTCCAAAAATAATGAAATTTCGTGAGAAAATAATATGATAATGATACATTCTACCATGAATTTGTGAGAAATTTTGGATTTTGTTTGGTATATTATTTTACGCATTCTTTGAAAATTATCAGATTTTGGGAGAATTGTTACTGACGTCAAATCACAGATACAATTCTCCAAAGTTTTACAGTAGTCTTAAATTCTATACTTCTTGCTTCTGTAAAATTTTCAAGTGATTTGGATCTTGTTTCATATGAGCTGTAGTGTTAATTCATAATCTGGTTTGAAATTTGAAAAATCCGAAACTGATAGTAAATAGTTTTCTAAATTCATGGAAATCTCACAGCATGCTATTTTCACTTATCTCTTACTACTGTAGAAATTTCATGGAATTTAGATATCTATTTCTAGTAGTTTATGTGTTATTTTTGCAATCTGGTTAATTAATTTTTAAATCCATATTAAATATGAGTTTAATGTAAAAATCTGTAAAAATCTTCCAGTAAATTACATCTCATCATATCTTGTTGGTGGAGAAGTTTCAACTCATTTCGAGTTCGTTTGCAACAGCTTCACTTGTAAAATCACTCATATGGTTAAAAATTGGTAAAATCCATTAAAAAATAAAAATTAAGTGAAAATCATCTTAAAATCTCTAAAGCACCTTCATCTTTGTGTGTGTTTGGGAGACCCGCCCGGTCTCATTCTCTCGTTAGTCCTCTTTGTGCGCCGTTTGGTTTTGGAAGAACGCCCTACTCGGCTTGGCTTCATACCCCTACCCTTATGGGTATTGGGTTGCACATTTGTTGCACCCTAGGGCTAGGTAGCTGTCCGGCCCGGCTGGGTGTTTTACCTCTGCCAAATGTGCAAATTCGTGTTTCCTTTTCTTTTAGAGAGTCTTTGACTCATCTATCCTTTAGTTGGTGTTATTGGAGTTTTTGACTCATGTTTCCATTTCTTTTAGAGAGTCTTTGACTCATTCGTTCTTTTGTTGTACTACTAGGAAGTCTTTGACTCATTGGTTCTTCTGTTGGCGTTATTTGGGAGTCTTTGACTCATTCCTCCTCTAAGTTGTAGTATTAGAGAGTCTCTGACTCATTTGTTCCCCTCTTTAGTGTTGTTAGTTCGGAGTTTCTCCTTTAGAGTTGTTGATTACTTCGCTTTTGATTAGAGGCTAACTCAGTCTTATTAGAGCTTTGCTTGCTTAGGATCTTGGACCATTTTCTCTCTTCTTGGGACGCTATCTTTCTTGTTGTGGTTTGTCTCTTTGAGACGCTAGTTGCTTATTCGGGGTTTCCCCTTTTGCTTTAGGGCTTTGCCCTAGTTTGTGGTATTACTTGCGTGTTCCCTTTAAGATTAAAAATATTTTAAGGTCCTGAGCATTGGAAAAGCTATAAAATCCAAAAAACATTAGAAATTTAAAACTCAAAAAAACATTTGAAAACATCAAAAACCTTAAAAAAAATCTAAAGTGTTGAGTGTTTCTTTTAGAAGCGTATTAGGCGAGTTCGATTTTCGAACTACGTTGGCTTGATCCTCTTCCGAGGTACGTAGTGCAGCTTGGGATTTATATCCCAAGTCCAGCCAAACCTTTTTTGTAAATAATATCTTAAACTTTCTTCAAAAACCTTTAAAATCTTATTTTCAAAAGATCTTCCTCTAGAGTTAGGAGTTTCTCCTAGATAGAGAGTTTTAGAGTTAGGGTTTTTTCTTTTGATAGGTTGTTTGATTGTTTGTTTGTTGTGTGCTTGTTTTTAGAGTTAGGGGTCTGTCCTAGAGTTATAGGAGCGCCTCCGTCCGGTCAGTCGGCGATCCATATCGCCGAGTGATGACTAGAGTAGGATACGCTAGTCCACCCTTGGTTTTCCTTAGGAAATACAGCCTAGTCACACATAGGTTGTAAGAACCACCTGCATTAGCTTAGGGCTAATCTGCATTTAGTTAGGGCATATAGGGTGTCATAAAATCCACAATTCACTGAAATTTAAATAATCGTACAAGAAACTTTAATAACCGGTTCGGTCTTTTAGATCGAGTCTAGGATAGAAGTCTAGGTGTCTTAGGCATCCTAGCTTAGAATAGGCGCGGAGAACTACGTTGCCTTGATTCTCGTGGAGGCGGGGATACGTAGGCTTCTTTGGATGAATACCAGATCATCTGAGGACTCGGGCTAATCACTTTTAAAACTGTTGAAACAATCAAATCACTTAGGATTTTCCATGAAATTAGAATTTTATGAGAACTTTCACTTAGATTGAATCCAAACCAATTAAGAAATCAAGATACACATTTAGGATTCACATTGAAATTAGATCATAGGATGCATGTCACATAGATAGCACATTAACAGAGAGTTGAATGAGCCATTAAAAATGAATTTAAAAGAGTTAACTTTTGGAATTGAAGACCGATTATCGGGCAGGAATGGTGCATGTGGTGGATAAATCCCCATACCTTCCATTCTTGTAACCAGGTAGCGAGTCTAGATTTCTGGTTAATTATGGGTCCTAGATCCCACATCTAGGTGGCGACTCTGTCAGTCTCTTTTGTGTGGAATTCGGATTGCCTTAGTGATCCCAAGTTCACATAAAAGATGAATTAAAATTAATAATAAAAGGCACACGCCAATCGCGTGGGTACGAGAGACCAAGAGATAGTGCGTGGCGGCTCTCGCGCCACCACCCCTCTCGCGGGATCGGGGCCCACAGACTGGCGACTCTGCTGGGGACAACCTAACTTCATTACAATTCCAAAGGATTACTCATTTGAATCTATTTCAACTGGCTCATGAAAACTCTATCTCTTTTATGCTTGTTAGATTAGTTTGTATGCTTTATTTTCTCATCACATTTACTCAAACTTAATCTAACAAAACCTGAAGGCATCATAGATTGCGCGAACTTATTGCACACACTTACATCACTTTCATCTAAACCCCTGCATCTCACATGCACACACGTCCTATTTTAGGAACCCGGAGTGTTATCTAGCATGGTTGACTGGGATTTCATCACCTGGTGCCTCTGTGCTAGAGAAGCATTCCACCCTTAGCCTAGTACCTTTATGGTACGTAAACGGATTTCTTGTTCACGTACTGATACGCCGGACACTGGTACAGTATATCGAACATGGATTCGCGCTAAGGGAACTCTTGGCCTTACCCCTAGATTAACCCACACATGCATGTAGTATACGAACACATGTGCATCACGTGTGTGAGCCTAGTTTAGGATATCTTACCCATTTGTGTCTAGATTAGGCCGTAGTCCATCTTTCAATGGCTACGATCGGTCCTAGGTACACAAACAAAGTCATGAGTCGAGATCCTCTCTCCACTCCGCTAGATTAGGGTTAGGGTTGATGCCTTCAGGTAACACTGATAAAATGTGCGAAGATTAAAAAACTTTTCCTTTGGGGTTAGGATGTAAATCCCATTCATTTCCAAAGATCTCATAGGATTACTCATTCATGATCCATCTGTTGAAAGCAATCTTATGCTATCTCATCTCATCTTGATCTCATCTTGTTGTTGATATCCATCATTCAGATTTTAGATCTAGTCCTTGACCCTACTTTTGTCATTCTTATGGCCATGGTCTATTATCTGAGCCATTGATTGATCCAATGTTTATCATATATCTTTTACCCCTGGATCATATCGAAATCATTGATGAAAAAGTTTGATCTCACCTGTATTCTTTGAGTGCATGATCGTTGTTGAGATCGAAACTTATTTTGATTAAGGATGTTTATCGTTCCTGACTCTTTCATTCACAAAAGAAGAACGGTTATACCCAAAGAACATCTTAAGGAATAGATTGAGGATTCTTTCCAAATTAACATACCCGTTGATGTATGTCAAGATTACTCTTTTCTCTATTTGTTTAGAATTTTTATCCCATGACTATTGAGATAGTGTGATTGCTTCTAAGTCAAAAGTCTGTGTTCAACAAAAAGCCCTTCTTCCAAAAGACTGACCATTTCTGAATTCATTCGATACATCAGTCTATTGCTTTACCCACATTGTCAGCATAAGCCTTTTGTTGCCCCATTTAAACTAGACCTTGTGGAGTTGCCTTTTCTGGGATTCCTACTTCAGGATCGAACTTTGTAATTATCATTATCATGAAGAAAGGTGTATCACCTATAAACTTTCAGTGCCGGTTCACTACCTTTGAAGAAGTGTCCTGTGTCTTTAGATTTGTCTTTCATTGAGTGTACATCAACTTTCTTCTCTCGAAGTTGGAAAAGTTCAGTTATGTTGATGTTAAAAAAAGAAAAGAAAATGTGTCATGTCAATCAGTCTTTCTCGTTCAAAGTCGGTGTTTAGCTTTTTGATTAAATTCAATGTAGAGCCTACTGAGGCGCGTTCAAAGTCATCTATGTACTTCAAAGTATTTCAATTCAATAAAGCATTTGAGTCTGTATCTTCAAATTTTTATGATTCACTCTTGGATTAAATGTTTAAAACAACTACAAGACCCCCTTCTCGGATGAGAATGCAGACGAAATTCCCCTCGAGATCTGAAAGATGGTCAAACGAGAGGAAGAGCGTCGAGCATAGCCACTTGAACAAGAAATCGAAGCCATTGATAGTGGTATCGAAATTCGAAACTCGAGAAAGATGGAGTGGCAAAACTTTATCTCCCGAGGAACGCAAAGAATTGATAAACCTGTTTAGAGGGGTTTGAGGTAGTCTTGCTTGATCCTATAAGGATAAACCAGGGGAATGCCCTGTCGTTGAGCAAAGCAAGACTTCATCTGCTTTAGACATCCAGTTGAAGAGTAAAATTTTAAAGAGATAAGCATCAGACATCCTGTGGAGCTGATGAAATACTGAGAGAAGATTTTCGGACAAGGAGTTGTGGAATCTTGAGCATAAATCCAAGATCTTTGAGATGAGAATGGAGCATAGTGGTTGAAGTTTTGCCTGACATGCATTCAAATTGTTGAACCTCAGCATTCAAGAGCTTATACATCAAATACATCAGGAGGCCATCATTGGACGTTTGAGCCTTAATAGCCAAAATCCTAACGTTTTAAAATCCTTTTGAGAACCCTTTGGGCCAACAATTTAAAGCCAATGTTTCTTTTCCAACATATTATAAATCCGGGGCATTGTGCACCCGAACTACGTCGGACCTGATCCCCATTTCTTCAGGGGTACGTAGGCAACTTGATTAATTCAGGTTCGGTCAAACCTTGGGATAAAATCCCTTTTCAAAATTTTGAAGCTAAATGCTAAACCATTCTTTGAAAAATCCTTAAGCGAACTACGCGGACCTGATCCTCCATTTTTGGGGTACGTAGGTAGTCTGGCTAGACCAGATTCGGTCTAAATCCTTAGAAACTTAGGTATTCAACCCTTTTGAACCCAAGCCCACCTAGAAAGTCCTTCTGGTGAAACAAGTAAAGGTTCGAGGCGAATGAAAAGAAAAACAGAAAGAAAAGAATGAGAGTCTGAAGACCCGCTAGGTTGAAAACCCGAAAGGGCGGCCTAGAGAAAGGTGAAAGTCGTTTTTTCTTGCTAAGTCAGCAAGCAAAATGATTGACTTATCAGAAAGTAAGGGTAGTGGTATGCTGGATTGAAAACTTGAAGAGACAATCTAGTCAGAGGCAAATACTTCCCATGAAAAGTTGAGTTGAATAGAAGCAGAAGGAGTTCCTCAGTTACGTAGAATTCCCAAGTTTGAGTACAAGCAAAAATTGAGATAAGTAGTCTTTTAGACTGAAAGCTTGGAAAGCAAAAGTTGAGATAAGTGGTCTTTTAGACTGAAAACTTGGAAGACATTAATTTTGACTTCTTCCGAAAAGACAAATCAAGGAGACCGAGAAGCAACTCTATAGGGCAGGATCCTGGAATCCGAATAGTGTCAGCAAGGCTTACTTTGACACCTTTTTAAACTAGGGGCATTAAAACCGAGCAATCCGAAGGGGTATAACCATGACGGATGTCCTGATGGAGGAAACTAGAGCCTTTTGGCATGGTTTTTGAGACTACTCTAAGAGTGGCTGACCTTACCATTTAAAAAATGATACATTTGATTTAAGAGTGAATCAAAATTTAGTCAAGTCCCTTGAATATTGTAAGTCTTCTTTGAAAGAGTCCTCAGGAGTCTATTCCTTGTTTATCATTGTTTTCTTTTAGAATCCAAAGTGTTTGGCACTGAAAAGAATGGGTGTACACCTTCCGAAATGTAAAGAAAAAAATCTAGAGTAGATCCTGGTTTAAGAATCAAGGAAAACAAGAAACATTTGGTCCAAACCTACCTGAAACATCAAAGCCTCAAGCAATGAGCAAAATGAAGAACTCTTACGTTCAGACTTTGTGAAGGTGGTCTTACCATTGTACCAAAGAAAGAACCCATGCAAACTCAAATTTTTCCTACTTACCTTGGTTCTGCTTTCTTAAGACCTTGTCATGGAAGCACATCATACTAGGGGCATCTTTTATGACTTGCGTCATAAAAGATATTACACAATGATAACTGGGATATCTATTCTTAGCAAATAGAAACCAGAGAAGCTTGAACATACTCTTTGAGTTGAATTCCTTGATCAAGTTGTTTCTTTTGGAGTCAAAGTTTCATAAACTTCAATTTCCAGCGGGGTATATAATCTACTCCTACATCCTTCAAACCTCATTAGAATGCTTTTCATCTGTTAAAGAGAGTCAGCACCTAAAAATCTCATCAATCTACTTGAGTTTTGCTTTCAGCAAAGATCATGCACTCCAATTTATTCTCAGCAGGAGATAGCTATGCTATCAATGAACTCGATATAAGATCGATAAATATTTTCGTGTTGATTTGAGACTCTTTGAGTATAAAGGTTTTTTGTGTGCGTTTGAGACTCTTTGAGTAGTTGAGACCCTTTGAGTGTTACAAACTCTTCGGGTAGTTGAGACTCTTTGAGTATAAATGTTTTGTGTTGATTTGAGACTCTTTGAGTAGTTGAGACCCTTCGAGTGCTGCAGACTCTTCGGGTAGTTGAGGCTCTTTGAGTATAAATGTTTTTTGTGTTGATTTGAGACTCTTTGAGTAGTTGAGACCCTTCGAGTGTTACAGACTCTTCGGGTAGTTGAGACTCTTTGAGTATAAATGTTTTTGCGTTAATTTGAGACTCTTTGAGTAGTTGAGACCCTTCGAGACTCTTCGGGTAGTTGAGACTCTTTGAGTATAAATGTTTTTGTGATGTATTTGAGACTCTTTGAGTAGTTGAGACCCTTTGAGTGTTACAGACTCTTCGGGTAGTTGAGGCTCTTTGAGTATAAAGGTTTCTCTATGTAGTTGAGACTCTTTCGAGTATAAAGGTTTTTGCATGTGTTTGAGACTCTTTGAGTAGTTGAGACCCTTTGAGTGTTACAGACTCTTCGGGTGGTTGAGACTCTTTGAGTATAAATAGATTTTGGTGTATTTGAGACTCTTTGAGTAGTTGAGACCCTTTGAGTGTTACAGACTCTTCGGGTAGTTGAGGCTCTTTGAGTATAAATGTTTCTCTATGTAGTTGAGACTCTTTCGAGTATAAATGGTTTTTGTGTATTTGAGACTCTTTGAGTAGTTGAGACCCTTCGAGTGTTACAGACTCTTCGGGTAATTGAGACTCTTTGAGTATAAATGTTTTTGTGTGCGTTTGAGACTCTTTGAGTAGTTGAGATCCTTTGAGTGTTACAGAGTCTTCGGGTGGTTGAGACTCTTTCGAGTATAAAGATTTTTGCATGTGTTTGAGACTCTTTGAGTAGTTGAGACCCTTTGAATGTTACAGACTCTTCGGGTAGTTGAGGCTCTTTGAGTATAAATATTTTTTGTGTTGATTTGAGACTCTTTGAGTAGTTGAGACCCTTTGAGTGTTACAGACTCTTCGGGTAGTTGAGACTCTTTGAGTATAAATGTTTCGCCATGATTTGAGACTCTTTGAGTAGTTGAGACCCTTCGAGTGTTACAGACTCTTCGGGTAGTTGAGACTTTTTGAGTATAAATGATCTTTGTTGATTTGAGACTCTTTGAGTAGTTGAGATCCTTTGAGTGTTAGTTGAGACTCTTTGAGTATAAATGTTTTTGTGATGTATTTGAGACTCTTTGAGTAGTTGAGATCCTTTGAGTGTTATAGACTCTTCGGGTAGTTGAGACTTTTTGAGTATAAATGATCTTTGTTGATTTAAGACTCTTTGAGTAGTTGAGATCCTTTGAGTATTACAGACTCTTCGGGTAGTTGAGACCTTTTTTTTAGTATAAATGTTTTGCGTTAATTTGAGACTCTTTGAGTAGTTAAGGCCCTTTGAGTGTTACAGACTCTTCGGGTAGTTGAGACTTTTTGAGTATAAATGTTTTGCGTTAATTTGAGACTCTTTGAGTAGTTAAGCCCCTTTGAGTGTTACAGACTCTTCGGGTAGTTGAGGCTCTTTGAGTATAAAGATTTCTATGAAGCTCTCTGAGTGTTTGATTTGAGACTCTATGAGTGTTACATACTCTTTGAGTAATTTGATTTAATATTCTTTGAAGGGTTGATTTACGTCTGCATCGATAGTGGTCTGCTTTCTTTGAGGTAATTTCATTGGGTTCGTTTTCTTAAAAGCTTTATTTTAACAGAGTATGTTTGTGTTTGCTTTAAAAGAGTCTTTGCGTATTGATTTAAATAGTTGAGTTGTGAGTATTAGAGAGAAGCCATCTCATTGAGATGTCGTGATTGCCGAGTTACGGGTCGGTGAGAGGTTATCTCCCATTTGCTTGTTGTTTATGAGTCTCTTAATGTTACTTTGTTGTGTGCCCTTGTGAATACCACCCTTAGAAACCGAGAACCCAAAAATTTGCTTTGCTTTTGGGTCAGTCAAAATGTGTCGTCTGTTCAGCTTTGCCATTCGCGTGTTACACACGCTCTGCCAAAGAGGGGCATCTGTAGACACCCCATTTTGATCGGACCCAAGTTCGCTATGCTTGGGCGAAATCCCGTTCAATCATTTCCGCCATGTTTCGCACTTTTCCGTTAAGTGTTGAGAGAGATTATTCCCAAGAATCCGAACAAGAGAGAATTTGGATCCGATTGATGGGCCCGTCTTGAGCATTTGTTTAGATTTGGATCAAACAGGGTGGCCCGCACATTGTTTTAGTGAAAAATGAGTTTTGAACCTACTTCGATCCAACACCTAAAGATGATCATCAAGAGAACGGTCAAGATCTCAGAGAAGTCGTTTTAACAACCAATTTTGTTTCGATCATCAGGTTGAGTTACTCGGATCAGCCCATTGAAATGATTTAGGAGGACACAACCTACTTAGGTAGGGGACCCATCAATTGGATGGTCTGGATCGTCATAGAGGAATGATTTAAGGGGGCACAACCAATTTACATTGCGACCCACCATTTGAACGGTCAAGATCATCAATTGTCGCCCATCAAATGGACGGTTCGGATCATCAAATAGGAGTGATTTAAAAATGGGGTAACATATTCACATTTTGATCTATTGGATGGCTTGGATCAGCCCATAGGATTGATTAGCGGAGCACAAATTAAATCACATTGTCGCCCATCAAATGAACGGTTCCGATCATACTTTGGAGTGGGGCATATGATTTTATGCACAATTGGGAATTTGGTCACATATGGGACCCATTTGGGTTATCTTTTACCTACTCAAAAGAACTTTAAAAAACATGCATGGGGCCACACACATGTCAAAATTCAATGTCCACAATGGTGGCCACCTACCATGGAATATGTCCACAATGGTGGCCACCTACCATGGAATAAGTCCACAATGGTGGCCACCACCCTCCCATTCCTTTGCTATAAATGGTTCAATGAGGGTGAGTAAGAGGGAGGGAGAACTCATTTCTCTTCTATCATGTGTTCTAACAAAGTTGCTATGAGGGGTTGAAAAGAAAAAAAAGAAGAAAAGAAACAAGAAAAGAAGAAAAAGAAACAAAAAAGAAGCAAAAAGAGAAAGAAAGCGGAAGCGATCGCACGGAGGCGGAATTTTTGAGTTTTTCGGCTCTCGGATTCGGCGAGGATTTCGATCACAGGTAGGTACACCGTTCTCGGAATTTTTTTTAGAATTATTTGGTATATTTTCGGATTTTTGCATGATTTTTAACAAAGAAAACTAAACGATATACTAAACAGATTCCAAAAATAATGAAATTTCGTGAGAAAATAATATGATAATGATACATTCTACCATGAATTTGTGAGAAATTTTGGATTTTGTTTGGTATATTATTTTACGCATTCTTTGAAAATTATCAGATTTTGGGAGAATTGTTACTGACGTCAAATCACAGATACAATTCTCCAAAGTTTTACAGTAGTCTTAAATTCTATACTTCTTGCTTCTGTAAAATTTTCAAGTGATTTGGATCTTGTTTCATATGAGCTGTAGTGTTAATTCATAATCTGGTTTGAAATTTGAAAAATCCGAAACTGATAGTAAATAGTTTTCTAAATTCATGGAAATCTCACAGCATGCTATTTTCACTTATCTCTTACTACTGTAGAAATTTCATGGAATTTAGATATCTATTTCTAGTAGTTTATGTGTTATTTTTGCAATCTGGTTAATTAATTTTTAAATCCATATTAAATATGAGTTTAATGTAAAAATCTGTAAAAATCTTCCAGTAAATTACATCTCATCATATCTTGTTGGTGGAGAAGTTTCAACTCATTTCGAGTTCGTTTGCAACAGCTTCACTTGTAAAATCACTCATATGGTTAAAAATTGGTAAAATCCATTAAAAAATAAAAATTAAGTGAAAATCATCTTAAAATCTCTAAAGCACCTTCATCTTTGTGTGTGTTTGGGAGACCCGCCCGGTCTCATTCTCTCGTTAGTCCTCTTTGTGCGCCGTTTGGTTTTGGAAGAACGCCCTACTCGGCTTGGCTTCATACCCCTACCCTTATGGGTATTGGGTTGCACATTTGTTGCACCCTAGGGCTAGGTAGCTGTCCGGCCCGGCTGGGTGTTTTACCTCTGCCAAATGTGCAAATTCGTGTTTCCTTTTCTTTTAGAGAGTCTTTGACTCATCTATCCTTTAGTTGGTGTTATTGGAGTCTTTGACTCATGTTTCCATTTCTTTTAGAGAGTCTTTGACTCATTCGTTCTTTTGTTGTACTACTAGGAAGTCTTTGACTCATTGGTTCTTCTGTTGGCGTTATTTGGGAGTCTTTGACTCATTCCTCCTCTAAGTTGTAGTATTAGAGAGTCTCTGACTCATTTGTTCCCCTCTTTAGTGTTGTTAGTTCGGAGTTTCTCCTTTAGAGTTGTTGATTACTTCGCTTTTGATTAGAGGCTAACTCAGTCTTATTAGAGCTTTGCTTGCTTAGGATCTTGGACCATTTTCTCTCTTCTTGGGACGCTATCTTTCTTGTTGTGGTTTGTCTCTTTGAGACGCTAGTTGCTTATTCGGGGTTTCCCCTTTTGCTTTAGGGCTTTGCCCTAGTTTGTGGTATTACTTGCGTGTTCCCTTTAAGATTAAAAATATTTTAAGGTCCTGAGCATTGGAAAAGCTATAAAATCCAAAAAACATTAGAAATTTAAAACTCAAAAAAACATTTGAAAACATCAAAAACCTTAAAAAAAATCTAAAGTGTTGAGTGTTTCTTTTAGAAGCGTATTAGGCGAGTTCGATTTTCGAACTACGTTGGCTTGATCCTCTTCCGAGGTACGTAGTGCAGCTTGGGATTTATATCCCAAGTCCAGCCAAACCTTTTTTGTAAATAATATCTTAAACTTTCTTCAAAAACCTTTAAAATCTTATTTTCAAAAGATCTTCCTCTAGAGTTAGGAGTTTCTCCTAGATAGAGAGTTTTAGAGTTAGGGTTTTTTTCTTTTGATAGGTTGTTTGATTGTTTGTTTGTTGTGTGCTTGTTTTTAGAGTTAGGGGTCTGTCCTAGAGTTATAGGAGCGCCTCCGTCCGGTCAGTCGGCGATCCATATCGCCGAGTGATGACTAGAGTAGGATACGCTAGTCCACCCTTGGTTTTCCTTAGGAAATACAGCCTAGTCACACATAGGTTGTAAGAACCACCTGCATTAGCTTAGGGCTAATCTGCATTTAGTTAGGGCATATAGGGTGTCATAAAATCCACAATTCACTGAAATTTAAATAATCGTACAAGAAACTTTAATAACCGGTTCGGTCTTTTAGATCGAGTCTAGGATAGAAGTCTAGGTGTCTTAGGCATCCTAGCTTAGAATAGGCGCGGAGAACTACGTTGCCTTGATTCTCGTGGAGGCGGGGATACGTAGGCTTCTTTGGATGAATACCAGATCATCTGAGGACTCGGGCTAATCACTTTTAAAACTGTTGAAACAATCAAATCACTTAGGATTTTCCATGAAATTAGAATTTTATGAGAACTTTCACTTAGATTGAATCCAAACCAATTAAGAAATCAAGATACACATTTAGGATTCACATTGAAATTAGATCATAGGATGCATGTCACATAGATAGCACATTAACAGAGAGTTGAATGAGCCATTAAAAATGAATTTAAAAGAGTTAACTTTTGGAATTGAAGACCGATTATCGGGCAGGAATGGTGCATGTGGTGGATAAATCCCCATACCTTCCATTCTTGTAACCAGGTAGCGAGTCTAGATTTCTGGTTAATTATGGGTCCTAGATCCCACATCTAGGTGGCGACTCTGTCAGTCTCTTTTGTGTGGAATTCGGATTGCCTTAGTGATCCCAAGTTCACATAAAAGATGAATTAAAATTAATAATAAAAGGCACACGCCAATCGCGTGGGTACGAGAGACCAAGAGATAGTGCGTGGCGGCTCTCGCGCCACCACCCCTCTCGCGGGATCGGGGCCCACAGGGGTGCCCAAGAAGAAAAACAGAAATGATATATTTGCTACCCCCAAACCTTCCCGGACACCCCCCTTGGCTAATTTAGGACAACTACCATTCTATAAGAGGCGGCCCAAGCAGAAAACAGGGGGAAAAAATTTGCAAAAATATCTTCTTTGAAAAAATTATCTCAACCGTTAAAATCACCTTTTCATTCAATGGCTGAGATCAAAATAAACATAACCAACTAAGATTCCCTCTAACTAATCCTAGTCCTAATCACTCACTAACCTAGCTTAGGGCTTAATGGTGACTTAGAGAAGAAGAAAAGCATCTTCGCAAATTATGAAATTGCCCTGGTTCAGGATAATACACACCTCAATTAAGTTGTACACTAATCTGCATACCCCTATATCTCCCCGGACAGCCCGCCATGGCTAATTTGAACTGGTTTTTGAGATTCCAGCACAACCCCTTTTCTGGCTAAATCGCCACTCTTCTGAACTTGCCCCACGACACTGTCTTAGTTCGTTTGCTAGGCAAACGGGCTCGGATCGCGATGAAATTTTACAGGGACCTTGGTGGGACCCTAAGCTAACCTAGGGCACAATTTGGGACCTTAGAACACTAATTTATTAGGACAATTATTTAAAACAAGACATGAAAGGGTTCGGTCAAAATGGGGTGTCTACACATATTAATGCAAAAGATAAAGTTATAGCTTATGCATCACGCCAACTAAAATCTCACGAGCAAAACTACCCCACGCATGATATGGAATTGGCGGCAATAATCTTTGCAATAAAGATCTGGCGACATTATCTCTACGGGGAAAAGTGTGAATTTATACTGATCACAAGAGTCTCAAATACATATTTTCTCAGAAGGAGCTGAATATGAGACAGAGAAGGTGGCTAGAGTTGCTAAAGGATTATGACTGCACTATTCATTATCATCCTGGAAAGGCAAATGTAGTGACAGATGCATTGAGTAGAAAAACTTCAGGAACCTTGGCAACAATGCTAACCACTCAAAAGCATTTACTCCAAGATCTAAGAAAACTGGATATGAAAATAGTGGAACCTCGAACCAAGGGCTACATAGCACAGATGGTTGCTCAACCATCGCTATTGGAGAAAATCAAGGCAACTCAAGTCGACGATCCTGACTTATAAGGAAAGATCGAAGCAGTTTGGAAAGGCAAACTTCCCGAATTCAATGTTGATAAAGATGACATCTTAAGATTCAAGACAAGACTGTGTGTGCCCTCTGATCCAGAATTAAGAAGGAAGTTGCTGACTGAGGCACATAGTTCGGCATTTTCTATACACCAAGGGAGTACGAAGATGTATCGTGATCTTCAAACCCATTACTGGTGGAATAATATGAAGAGAGACATTGCTGAGTTCGTGTCTACATTCTTGGTTTGCCAACAAGTTAAAGCAGAACGACAGCTACCAAAGGGAGCCTTACAACCACTAGATGTGCCTATGTGGAAGTGGGATATGATAGCAATGGATTTCGTTACGGGACTACCGAGGACTACGAAAGGAAATGACGCAATATGGGTCGTCATTGATCGACTAACGAAGGTAGCTCATTTTATCCCAATACGAGAAAATTTTACCTTAGATTAGTTGGCGAAGCTCTACATCAAAGAAGTAGTTAGGTTACATGGCGTACCAACATCCATTGTGTCAGATCGTGACCCGTGTTTTACATCTAATTTTTAGAGGAGTATACAAAAGCATTGGGGGACAAAGTTGAACTTCAGCACTGCCTTTCATCCTCAATCCGAACGGACAATTCAGACACTGGAGGATATGCTTAGAGCTTGCGTAATAGACTTCCAAGGTAATTGGGACCAATACTTACCATTGGTTGAATTTTCTTATAATAACAGTTATCACTCTAGGCCCAGAGTGTACCCTATGAAGCTCTCTATGATAAGAGGTGTAGAACTCCGACGTGTTGAGATGAGGTTGGAGAAAGGAAATGTCTAGGCCCAGAGTTAGTACAAGAAACTACTAACAACGTACGTATGATCCAACAATAAAAGAGGACGGCTCAAAGCAGACAGAAGAGCTACGCCGATCATCGACGTCGAGACCTGAAGTTTACAGTTGGTGACCGTGTATTCTTAAAGGTATCACCTTGGAAGGGTGTGATAAGGTTCGGAAAGAAAGGGAAGCTCAGTCCCAGATATATTGGAACATATGAAATACTTGAACGAATTGGACCTGTAGCTTACCGTCTAGCTTTGCCACCAGCCTTGTCACATGTTCACGATGTATTTCACGTCTCACTTTTAAAGAAATACTTGGTGGACCCATCACATGTATTGAAAACAAAACCAATACAATTGAAACAAGATTTGTCTTATGAAGAGCAACCAGTACAAATCCTCGATCGAAAGGAACAGATTCTTTGGAAAAAAAGAATACCACTGGTGAAAGTTCTGTGGAGGAACCAAGCCATCGAGGAAGCGACATGGGAACCAGAGGAGAAAATGAGACAAAAGTATTCTCATCTGTTTACTCTGTAAGGTACGTCAAATTTCGAGGACGAAATTTTTTAAGGGGGTTAGAATATAATAATCGGTAAAAAAAATAAAAAAATAAAAATGACCTCATAGGTGGGTAATCATCGGTCATTTCTCATTTTTCCCCGAGTTAATCGGGCATGAGGACATCTGGCATAATGGGGTTTACGCGATTCGAACCCGACGCTGAGTGTGGATTGAACGACTTCCTACCACTGAGCCACCGCCCCAGATGTTAATTAGAAATGAGTAGATATACTTACATATATTGAATATTACCAATAGTCACTATTCAAAATTACTATGCATTGACATTATTTACATCACTATTCATATTTACTATTCACAATAGTCACTATTCAAAATTACTATGCATTAACACTATTTACATCACTGTTCATATTTACTATTCACAGTAGGACCCACCAAGTACTATTCACCAGCGGGTCGCACCACAAGCAGGTCCCATCCAAGCAGGTCCAACCACCAGTGGGACCCACAAATAACGGGACCCACCACCAGCGGGACCCATCACTAGTGGGAACCACTACTAGAAGGACACACTGCAACCATTTTCATTAACTCACCGACTAAGCGGGTGAACTCCACAACCATTATCATTAATGAGTAGTTGCGCTTTACCGACGAAAATAATAATTAAATAATATTAATCATCCTATTACTATTCAAGCAGCCTTTACTATTCATTTATTTATACATTTGCTATTTATATATTTTCGTAAATGCATTTAAGACAGTAGTTGAAAAAGTTGATGAAAGTTACGAAAGTTGTTGTTCCTTATTCAGTGTCACTATCCATTCACTATTTAGTCACTATTCAAATACTATTCATGTCACTATTCACTTCAGCTTTCTCTATAAATAGAGGAAGAGAAGAAGAAGAAAAAGAGAAAGGAAGAGAGAGAAAAGAAGAAAAAGAAAGAGTGTTAAGGAAAAGTTGAGAGAAAGGAAAAGAGAAAGGAGAAAAGAAAAAGAAAAAGACTTGGAAAAACTACTTTTCCCTGCTCATCACCACCAAAGTAAGTCTTTAATATGTATCATAATAAGATAGTTTTCAAGTTATTTGTCATGTGTATTACTAATATGGGTCGGTTCTACCACTTATGTGAGATTTTGTTTCCAAAATATTGGGATGAAGCATGCATAAGAGGCGATAACTCGCTATAGATTATGCAAGTTTTATCATTATATTTTAGAAACTCCCATGAGAAGTTTTTATTCATAATGGAGGTTTAATTTATAAAATTGACTTAGCCAGGTGGATTAATAATGCCTCACGATGCAAGCCTTAAAAATATTTGAACGGTGAACTGCTAGCATAGTAGCCGTGAAATAAACTTAAAGGTGAACTGCTAAGCATAGTAGCCATGAAATAAACTTTAATTAAGGAAAGGCGAACTGCTGATCATAGTAGCCAAGAAGTAAATTAAATCAAAGAATGGTGAACTGCTAAGCATAGTAACCATAAAATAAATTGGACAGAAAGGACACTGCTCTGAAGCATAAATTAGACAGAAATGACACTATCTGGACAACAAGGACACTGTTTTGAGATTAGAATATATTAAAATTAGAATATATTAAATTTTTACAGGATATTTGCAGTTCAATCCACTCCAAGGTGTAAGCTCGAAAAACCTGTGATCGAAAAATTTTCAGGTAGGCATTTTCCTTTCCTTTGATTCTCTTTTTGCTATAAGGGTTCCCTATCTTCTGATTCCCTCTTTGCTATATTTGATGTAAGGGTTCCCTATCTTTTGATTCTCTTTTTGCTAAACTTGATGTAATGGTTTTCTTCCCTTTGATTCTCTTTTGCTATATTGGATGTAAGTATTTTCTATTCTTTGATTCTCTTTATTCGCAATTATCATAAGAGTTTCTATCCTTCTGAGATCCACAACTGATGAGAATCTAAGGGGATCCTTTCTTTCAGACCCCTTCCCTTTCAGATAAATGATTTTACTGATAAAGCTATAATTCTATTTGTATCCTCGAAAATTGTTTCCGTGAGATATGTTTTTGTTTAGGGTTTATCTTGTGATACCCTAATTCTGAATATGGACTGAGTTATGATATGATGACGGGTAGACGCGTTATAGTCCTCCATGTGCACGTGGCTAATGACAACTCTAGAGAGTGTAAATCTAGAGGATTATGAGCTGAGGTACGGCTATGAATGGGCTGAGATATGGCTATGAATGAAAGCATTTATGATTAATGAAGTCCATATATATATATATATATATATATATATATATATATATGAGGAAAGTTTTTCTAGTCGGCCGACTAGAGAAGCTTCTCTAGTCCGCCGACCAAAAACACAGTGGGCCCATGTTGTTTGGATGATCCAAAGCATTCATTTGATGGGCCCTATCATAGATAGGGTGTGCCCAAAAAATCAACTCCATAGGATCATCTTAGCCCTTCGATTTGTGGAGGTTAAAAATGGACAGTGGAAGTTAAAAACATAGTGACCCCACCTTGTTTTGATGATCCAAAGCATTCATTTGATGGGCCCTAACATAGATAAGATGTGCCTAAAAAATCATCTCCATAGGATCATCCTAACCCTTTGATTTATGGAGGTTAAAATGGACGCGTATAAACTCCACAAATCTGTCCATTTTTAACCTCCACAAATCAAAGGTTTAGGATGATCTTATGTATCTGATTTTTTGGGCACACCCGATCTATGCCAGGGCCTATCAAATGAATGTTTGGGATTATCCAAATAATGTGGGCACACTGTGTTTTTTGGGCGGCGAACTAGAGAAGCTTCTCAAGTCAGCCGACTAGAAAAACTTTGCTCATATATATATATATATATATATATATATATATATAGGAATAAGATTGTACGCTCGACCGTACCTAAAGTTAGGTACGGTAGAGTGCCAAATCACATGGGTCCCCCATTTTTGGTGGGCATCTAAACCATTCATTTGCAAGGCCCCATCATAGATAGGATGCATACCAAAAATCAGCACCATTGAATCATCCTAACCCCTCCAAAACTGGAGGCCAAAATGGGCAGATTTGTGGACAAACACTGTCTGTCCATTTTGGCCTCCACAAATGGATGGGTTAGGATCATCCTATGGAGCTGATTTTTGGTATGCACCCTATCTATGATGGGGCCTTGCAAATGAATAGTTTAGATGCTCACAAAAAATGTGGGACCCATGTGATTTGGCACTCTACCGTACCTAACTTTAGGTACGGTCGAGCGTACAATCCTTTTCCTCATATATATATATATATATATATATATATATATTTTTTTTTTTTCTTGATATCATGTTCTGTAAGTTTTCTCTATACGTTTGGAAAGTATGTTGTGCTTGTTCTTTCTTTCCATGTTTATAATGTGAGATGTTTTATCTACAAAATATAATGTTTTTATGAGCTTGATAATTCTACATCACTTGTTTTTTATACCCTACTGGGCTATTTGAGCTCACTCTTTTTTCTTATTCCAACCCCAGGTGAAGTAAAGATGAAAGATGAGGAATGCTAGAGTTGAATCCAGAATTGTTCCAAATGACAAATATGTCTTAACTATGTCTTGAATTAAGTTGTAATAAGTTAGACCTAATTTCTGTAAACCCTCTAAATATGGTTGTTGTATTTGAGATCTTAGGAATAATGCAAGTCTTTGAGAAAAATGTTGTAATTTAGTATTTCATATTCTCCTATGCCCCGAGTTATGTATTTCAAAAAATCCGGGTTGTTACAATGGATCTTTTCCTAGATCTTACAAATACTGAGTTAATCTTAAGCCTAATAACTAATTTCTAAACTTTTGGGTCAATATAATTGAAAGGTAATTTTTCTGAAAATTAAGACACTGCAATAAATACATTAATTGTCGATGGACAAAATCAGTAGCTATATGTCTTTAGTGATGGAAACCTGTTTGTACTTAGAATTGGCATAGGCAAATGCATATAGTGATGGATTTTGTGATGAATTAAAAAAAAATTTCGCTGAAGAGGAACAAATAATGACAGGACTCTATTATCCGTCGCTAAAGGATTACAAATAGTGGCAAATATTATCTGGAAAGGAAAAAAAAACTATTAGCAATAAATTTTATAATTATCGTTAGGGAAATGATTTCAGCGCTGCAATGTTTTGATAAACATGAGCTCCACTTGTTTGTCGTGTAGTATTTAAGGGCTTTAAGTGCTTTTTGAGAACCGTAATATTCCTCTGACAGCTTGTTCTCAAAAAAAAAAAAATTCCTCTGACAGCCCGTTAAATACTACACTACAAAAGTTAATTGGAGCGCATGTTTATCAAAACATTGGAGCGTAGAAATCATTTCCCTATCTTTATTGACGTTGAAATCTTGACTGGATTTCGAAAAGTGAACTGTGCTGAGTTGGCTCCCGGAAAGATGACCCGGGACCTGCGTACACAAAAGAGCATCGGAAAGAGGACCAGAGTTGGACTGAGTTGGACTCCGGGGGCACTCACCGATGCCTAAGTCAAATAGGGGGACATTAAGAGCTGAGCTTTATGAAAGGAGGAGAGCTTTGAAAATAATTAATGTGATGTCTCAATCAAAGTTTATCCCCCTTTTATAGAGTAGAGTCCTTGGCACTTAATGAATCTTACCTATTTTGGAGTCTTGCCTGATTGGGTGAGTTTCTTGGAATATGTTGTTCCCTTCTTATAGAGTAGAGTCCTAGGCAGTTAAGGAATCTTACCTTTCTTAGAGTCTTGCCAGATTGTGTAAGTTTCCTGGAATATCGGTTTTCATCTTGCTGTTGTGGTTGTGAGTTCTAGGGTTTATAGGGCTTCCTAATGAGCTGAGAATTTACCTGTTTACCCTCTCCAGCCTTTGAGTCTCCAGGTGCTATGTGCCGGGTTTTGATTGGATGCCAAATTTTATCCAAACAATCTTGCTTCTTATCATCATCATCATTATTATTAGTGGTTTTTCCCATGCAGTGGCTTTGTTTATTTATATTTTCAAAATTTGGGTTGTTTCTTGGATTTAAGGAATCGAGCAGAGGGTGTTGCGGTACAGGAGAACTCGAGGTTTCAGTCCTATGTAACAATTTAAGCCCACACACCTGCACTGATGCTTCTGAATATGTGTTTTGGGATAGTGCTCACCCCACGGAGAAAGCTTACCAGATCATTGTAGATAAAATTGTTAACTATGATATTCCTCGCATAATCTAAGGCAAACTTGTCTTCCTAATTCATGTCTTAAACAAATATATGTATTGTTTTACATTTAGTTTGATTCATTTTTCATTCTATATCTAATGTAATAGTGTGCCTCGAAAAAGAATTTAGTTTCAAAACTACAAAAGTAAGAGGCCAGAACAATATACTATTGATGAACCATGGAAGAATTGAAATCTTAAATCAAAACTGTGTGGGTGGTGTGAACTATCTAAGTAGGAATGGTTGATTTTTGGAGATATTAATACAAACATCAAAATCCATTCCTAAAATATCTAAATTCATTGGAAACTAAATGCAAATACAAAATATAGGTCCAAATAATCTAGTTTTGGATGATTATTAGAGGTTGATTACTACGAGTCAAGCCCAAAGCTCCCATTTCAGTATATGATGTGTAGACTGCTTTATTGTTTTTCAACCTGTTGTGGTATCTAATCATTGAATCCTAGTGCTTTACATCTTTGATGCGAGTTCCTTGTGATAATGAAGGGGTTTTGGGGAAATGAGAGTTCCTTGAGATAATAAAGGGGTTTGGGGCAGGGAGGTTTATTGATAAAGTCATCAAAAGCTTAAAAGTATTCGGAATGAAAGTGAAGAAGATTTTTCGAACATGAACAAAGAAACTGCTGCCCGGATTGAGAGAGGCAACTAGTTTTAGAGAAGATAGAGAGGGTGAGATGCAGAGATTGAAAAGCGAGAGAAGAGATGAGAGAGACTGGTCCCAATACATAGTCCCATTTTCTTGCAATGAATTAGTACTGAAAACTCAGAAATAAGTTTACCGCCCTTCTTCTGAAACTTGATTAGTTCAGAAATAGTTTATGTCGTAAAAATGGGTTTGTTGAGATTGCAACTGGCATTAAAATCTGGTTGATGGTAAAACTTTGTTTTCCAGTCATTTTGGGTCGATTGGAATGGGCCCTAAAGGGAGCTTTCCCGAGTAAAGAAAAGGGACGGACATATCGTTTTCCTTTAATAAAGTATGCTTAATCTAAACAGAATCATCATCTACACTTACACTCACTAATTTCGGGCTAGAGAAATGACCCTTGGTATGGATGGTTTGAAGATTGTCATGATCCTAATGGATTCAAGGGCTTAGCTTAACATGTTTCATCAGTTTCGGATTCCTGGTGCATTGGTTAGGTACCTATCAGAGCTAACATCACGTCTCATGAAATGGGAGGAGGACGGAATTTGGCTTTTTATATATATATTCAACCAGAGTTCCCTTCCCCTCAGACAAAGATCACCATATTTTTTTTTATGGGTAAACTGGGGTTTGGCAGGGACCCCAACCGGTTTATTTGATAAAGAGAAAGATGATACAATAATAGGCACAAAACCCTCCCTAGCTCAGAACACGCGAGAGAGGGGGAATCAAGGATCAACACATCTAAGTGACTAACACTAAGCCTAAGAGATCTAAATGCTCAATACTTGTGAATTACATAATCATCTAATTTGGTAGGGGTATGTAGGGCTCTTTGTGAGCGTCTTGGCCAATATTTCTTATGAACTTCCTGCCATGAGTCCTGTGATTCCTCAAGTTATGTAAAGTTATGTATTCTGTTCTTCACAATTATCCTCTTGCTTGACCGGAATTAGATGGACTAGATTACATTCATCTGCTCATAATACTTCCTTTTTTTTAATATTCTTTGGGACCTTTTGTGTTTGGCTCTTTGTGAGTGCTTGGCCAATATTTCTTGTGAACTTCCTGCCATGATTCATGTGATTTTGATCAATATTTAGGTCATCTTGACAGCAACAATGGAGCCACCCGACCCAGGCAAATCTTCACCCTCTTTCCCTTGGAGGCTCGATGACGAAGGACGGCCTGCTGTAAATACCCCATCGGAAAATAAATATGTCGGGGATCTCCGAGAAAACTCATCCTCTACTATCTGTAAAGAAGACAAGTTGTATCAAAAGATCCCCCAAACCCATAGATTCCCTTGGCATTCTTCTGATCTCCGATCCCCTCTGCCCTGCGGATCCCCTTTACTCCAAAGCTTACATCTTGAAAGCCATCTTTTGGAACCCATCTCTGAATCTCCCTATCGAAAAGGAACTCGCACACATAAATTCTTCCTGAAACCTGCTAAACCGGTTAGTGCGGATCCACCCTCCAAGAAATCAAATGCTGTCAAAATTTCAACCTATACTCCGTTTGACAAATCCACTGCGGACGAATTTTATCCCCCTCCACCCCCTTTGATCAATCAATTCATAAATCTACCCATTAAACCTTTCCTCCGTGAGGCAGCGGTAGCTTCCCCTATGTCAAACTCCTTACCCTCCTCGCCTAACTCACCCCCTGGATTTGAAAGCTCGGCCAGAGTCACACCCGGCCCAGGCGACCCAGTTATCTCAGCCCCTCAAGCCTCATCCCATCCCCTGCAACCAAACCCCTCTATTGACCTAACCCCTTCTACATCGACTAAGTCGAGGTTAGATCGCGCGGGATCTTATTCCAGTAACCCTCACCTAGTCTTTATCTCCCCTGAGACTTTTCCCGCTTTGAATAGTTCAATTCAAATTTCAAATACCCCCCCGCCATCTCTCGCTTCTCTCCCTGCAAATCTCCCTGACCCTGAAGTTCCAGAGAATGGATACTGGCATAAACAGGAAAATGGCCCCTGGAATAATCTTTTTTCCAAAAAGATTGAAAAACCTGTAAGCACGAAAATTGAGTTTCATTCTCCCATTCTCTCAGATATTGGTACTACTGACGCCGAGTTCGCTGTGGAAGATTTTGAGGAAGAAAGATGGAGTAATTGTCTCTTTGGGTACTTCATCGGACGAAAACCATATCTCTCTGCCCTTAAAGAGCATCTCCTCCGAAAATGGAAGCTTAAAGGTGAATTTCAAATGTCAGTGCTCCCCAACAATTTCTTCCTCTTTAAATTCTTTGTAGAGGAAGATTGTACAAAAATCCTTGAAGGGCCAATAACCACCTACGGAGGAAGGGCCCTAATATTACAGAGATGGTATCCGGGATGTCCTCTCCATAGATCCAAGCTCACTAAACTCCCAATTTGGATCAAGTTTCCAGCTCTGCATTTAAAATACTGGTCTGCAAAAGGATTGGGCAAACTTGCAAGCACTATAGGGATGCCTCTATACATGGATACTCAAACTGCGGAAGCTACCAGGCTCGGATTCGCTCGTGTTTGCATCGAAGTTTTTCCAGATAGCCCCCTTCCCGATCATGTTAGAATCCATACTCCCATGGGTATTGAAATTCAATCAGTCGAGTATGATTGGAAACCCTCCGCATGTAAATCCTGTCAAGATTTCGGTCATACCCAGTCCAGATGTCCCTTGACCCAAGAATCTCAAAAGCCAATCCAAAAACAAGAATGGATCCCGAAATCTCAGGTTCTCCCCTCTAATCCTGATATAGGAAAAGCCCAGGTAGCCATCCCCAAAACCTCCCATTACCTGGACTTCTCCACCCCTTCCGCTTCTAACAAATTCAGTACTCTGGCTGAACTGGAGGAAGAACCATTAACGTTATGTCTACCGGAAAAAGTTAGCTCCTCTCCTGTTGAGCTCTGCAAAGTTGCCGTTCAAATGGACCAATCCTCTGATCCCTGTTCTCCAGATACAATCCTTGTCAGGGCCGAAACCTCTCCCTCAGACCCTATCAAATCAAGTCTCTGTCCGAATTCATCCCCAAATCAATCAGATCTCAAAAATTGGCCTCTCTCACCCCATGGAAACCAAAATTCTGTCCTAAATTGCCCCATTGACAATTCTAGTATCCTGTTACCGGATGATCCTCAACAACTTGGGAACCAATCAAAGACCCCATTCTCAACCTCGTCCCCTGGATATTCACCTTGCTCTTCTAGTACCCATCCATCAGGTACCCCACCTCCGTCCTCCTCTCTCTCTATCCCACCACCTATCACTGTCGCCTCTAAAGGAGCCCCCCATTCTCAAATATCCCCCAATATTTCCCAATGATTTTAGGAACATGGAACATTAGAGGGATCTGTTCTAACTCAAAGAGAAAGGAGATCACTAATTTTATTCGCTCAAAAAATCTCCCAATCTGCTGCCTGCTTGAAACTAAAGCCAAAGCCCATAAGCTTGCAGAAGTTACTGATAAAATTTGCCAAGGATGGAAATCTCATGGAAATTATTCAGCCGTCGTCAAAGGGAGGATCTGGATCCTTTGGGATCCCTCCATTGTAGAAATTTCAATAAAAGAAGAATCCAGCCAGCTTATTCACTGTGAGGTCCTTTTCCTTCAATCAAAGTTCATGTTCGATCTAACTGTAGTATATGCACACAATTACTATATCTCCCGCAGGTCTCTCTGGTCTGATTTGGAGGACATAACCTCGAGAATTACTCGCCCTTGGCTGGTTGCTGGAGATTTTAATGTGGTCCGTTTCCAAAATGAAAGATTGGGAGGAAGCTTGGGATCCATCTCCGAAATGGAAGAGCTCAACAGTTGCATTGCAAATTATTTTTTAGATGACTTATTCTCTGTTGGTCATATTTATACCTGGTCGAATAATCAAGTGCAGAGAAAGTTTGCTAAGCTCGATCGGGTATTAGTAAACGACCTTGGATCTCTCAAAACCCTCAATCCTTTGCCGATTTTCTTACGGAAGGTATCTCTGACCATTCCAAATTCACGGTTACCCTTTCTCCTTATGTCAGCCTTGGTCCTAAACCTTTCAAATTCATGAACATGTGGCTCCAAGATTTGTCTCTCTACCCGATTGTTGAAAATGCCTGGCACATCAAAATTATTGGAAATCCAATGTATGTTCTTACAAAAAAATTGAAGGAAGTTAGATTGAAAATCAAGGAGTGGAATCATCAGGTGTTTGGGCGTGTAGACAACATTGTTCCTTTCATTCGAAGGGACTTGGATCATACTCAATCTTTGATTGCTTCAAACCCGGGAAATGCAGATCTCTATCAGGCTAAAGAAAACCTTTGTATCGATCTCAAATTTGCCATGGAAAAAGAAGAAAGCCTTCTCAGACAAAAATCTCGCATCCAATGGCTGAATCTTGGAGATTCAAATTCCAAATTTTTTTACTCCGCCATCAAGAGCCGTCAGAACAGAAACAATATCCGAGCTACCCAGAGAGCGGATGGTTCCTCAGCCACTGATCCTAAGGAAATAGCTCAAATTTTCGTTGAATTTTTCAACAAAGCTCTGAACAATGGAAAATCTCAGCAGAAAAGAAACCCTTCTCCCTGCAGATTTCTCTCCCCTGAAGATGCAGATAGCCTTACCACTCCCGTCACCGATGAAGAAATCACTTCTGCAGTTTTCAAAGCAAATGGAGATAAAGCCCCTGGCCCGGATGGGTTCAATGCCTCTTTCTTCAAAAAATTTTGGTATGTTGTAGGTAATGACTTCATTAAAGCAATCAAGAACTTCTTCAAGCACGGCAAGCTTCTCTCGGAGGTAAATGACACATTCATCTCTCTCATCCCCAAAGGCCCTAATGCATCCTCGCCTGCAAAATTTCGTCCGATTTCCCTCTGTAACTTCTCATACAAAATAATAACCAAAATCCTTGCTGATAGACTTAGATCCAAAATCCATTGTCTCATAAATCCTACCCAATCAGCTTTCATCAAAGGTAGAAGTATTCATGAAAACATTCTCTTAACCCATGATATCCTTCATAGATTTCATCTTGATTCCTCCAAATCTTCTATGTGTCTCAAAGTTGATCTATCCAAAGCTTTTGATAACATTTGCAGGGAATCTCTTCTCTCCTTCATGTCTGACCAAGGATTTAACAGTATTTGGATCCAATGGATCCGAGGTTGTATCGAGAAACCCTCCTTTTCGGTCTTGATTAATGGCACTCCTCAAGGGCATTTCACTTCCTCTAATGGTTTACGGCAAGGGGATCCTTTATCCCCCCTCCTTTTTACCATTGCTATGAAAATGCTCTCCATCTTGGTTGAAAAAGCTCTTTCCAAAGAAAAAATTTCTACTCCTTTCCATTTCAAAGATATTTCCATCACCCATTTACTCTTTGCAGACGATCTCATGTTCTTTCTTAATGGGGACCTAGCTACTGCTAAGGGTATTCAAAATTGTCTAAAATCCTTCTCTAAGATTTCAGGTTTGGAAGCTAATCTTGACAAAAGTGAAGTGTTCTTTTCTGGAACAAGCACTAGAGTGAAAAGAAGAATTTCGGTCACCCTCAAAATGCAAGAAGGGATCTTTCCAATAAGATATTTGGGGATCCCTCTGTTCACCTCAAATCTGAGAATCCAAGACTGCTCATTGCTGATATCTAAAATTAGAAGACGGATTTCAGGGTGGAGCACAAAATTTCTCAATCAAGCCGGAAGAGTAGAACTCATAAAATCTGTAATTAATTCTTTCCAAATTTTCTGGTCTTCAGCATTTAACTTACCGAAAGGAGTCATGGAAGAGATTGAAAAAATCTGCAGAGCTTTTATATGGAGTCACGATACTGGCCAAATAAAATACCATTCTACAGGTTGGGAGGATTTTTGCAGACCAAAGGCTGAAGGAGGGATGGGTATCCGCAAACTCTATGATGTTAACAAAGCTCTCCAAATGAAGTTGTTCTGGAATACTATCAAAAATAAAGATTCAATCTGGGCCAAATGGTTTAACAGCAAATATCTCAAGACCAAAAACATCTGGACAATGAAAATGCCAGCCAAGCCTTCGTGGGGTGTTAGAGGTATGATAAAGGCTCGGGATCTTTCAAGACCCTTCATTTGCTATAATGTCGGTAAAGAGGACGAGATTGACCTTTGGAATCAACCTTGGCACCCAAAAGGTACCATCTCTTCCCTGTTTCTGCGATCTCGTACTGCATCGTCTCTAGCCTCCGCAAATTCCCTCTCCCAAATCCTCAGAAGAGATGGATGGATCCCCTCTATGCATAAAGATTCCCTTAAAGAAGAATTCAAGTTACTCCAGCTTGCAATCACAAATGAGGATAATAAAAACTATCCAATTTGGACCCCCTCTACTGATGGATCTTTTAGCACTAAAAGTGCCTGGAACTCTATTCGAGTCCACAACCCAAAACATCATTGGACTGATATTGTGTGGTTCAAAGGACATGTACCTAAATATGCTGTCACATCGTGGAAGGCCCTTCTTAACAAGATGAGCACCAAAGATCGAATTTTCAGCAGAGACCCCCAATCTGATTCCTCTTGCGTTCTATGCAATTCAGCCCCCGAATCAGTAAACCATTTGTTCTTTAATTGCGGGTATTCAGCCTGGATATGGAGACAAGTATTATGGAGAGCTGGGCACCACAGAAACCCGAAAAATTCCCTGATTGAAGAAGCAATATGGTTAAAAAAGAGCTCTTGTGGGATCAACCAGTCTTCAATTGTGCTTAAATTCTATTTTTCCAATGCCATTTCCAAAATCTGGCGAGAAAGAAACTCTCGAATCTTTGAAGGTATAAGCAAGCACAAAACTCTCATCCTGAAAGAAATTCTCGTTGAAGCCAAACTCAAAATAAACTCTCTCAATATTACAGACACCGATTCTACTGCAAACCAAAGAATAGCCTCCTTATTCGGGTATAGATTAAATACTCCCTCTCTTGATGATCTAAGTAAAAAATGGTGTTCCTGGATCCCTCCCTCTCTTGATGAACTGAAAATCAATGTGGATGCATCTCTGGATGATGATGGCGGCGGAATCGGTGGGTTGATTCGTAATAACTCAGGTAAATGCATTTCCCTTTTCTCTCAAAATGTGGAAAAAGAAGAAATTTTCGAGCTTGAACTTTATGCAATTGAAAAAGGAATTCTTCTGGCTTCTACCCTTAATGCAAGAAATATTTGGGTGGAATCTGATTCCAAGTTTGCGGTTGATATCCTAAACGATTCCTCGACGATCCCTTGGAGACAGCTTATGAGAATCAGAAGAATTATAACAGCACTGTCTGATTTTCTTCATCACAAGATTTCCCACATCTGGAGGGACGGAAACTCAGCGGCTGATTACCTCTCCAAGAGAAATTGTCCTTTAAAAGGTTGGAATTTGCCTGGCTCGGGATCCACTCTTGAGCTCACAAACCTTATTGATGAAGATGGAAAAGGAACTCAGTACCTTCGTTTGTGACTTTCCCCTCTGGTTAACTCTCTGTTTTATTTTGTTGTTACTTCTTATGTGCTTGTGGGCCCCCTGTAACTCTTCTCTCTATTTTTAATATATCTGGTGGGGGTCATGCCTAACCTCAGCTTGCCAATCAAAAAAAAAATGATTCATGTGATTCCTCAAGTTCTATATTCTCTTCTTCACAATTATCCTCTTGCTTAACCAGGATTGGATGGACTAGATTACATTCATATGCCCATAATACTTTTTTTTTTTTAAGATTCTTTGGGACCTTTTGTGTTTGTTGGATTGTCTTCCTTTTCTGAGGAGCATTCTAATGACGAGAGAACCTCTTCCGGGTCGGAGTAGTCCTCTTATTCAGTGTCCTCACTTTCTATTCCTTCTTCATCGGGTAAAGCATAGCCATCTTCCATAGTTGGTTTAGGGGAAGAGCCCAATAACCCACGGCTTGGGTTTAGGATCTCAAGATCTGTACTCTGTTGTTCTCTTTCGATCTCCTCGTCTTGGTCTAAATTTTCCAATAATTTGAAAGTGTTTGAATTGGTAATTGCCTCAGCTATATGTTGTCCTTCCGCAGGTTCCACAATTTGATCTACTCTGGCTTTCTGAGATTCAGTTGTATCTTCCATACCCTCCAGATCATTATCCATGGTTTTCTTCTTTCGGATCCTGCCTGATTTTGTTTGGTTTTGACTCTTGAGTGCTTGGGGTAATTGGGCATCTCTAAGTTTGATGACTGAAATCTTTGCAATGCTTGCAGGCAGAGGGCTTCCGGTATAAGATCACCATATCGAGTGAGGACCATGTATAAAATTGATCATCAAATCAAATAAAACAATGAGGCATTTTTCCAATGGAATGTAATCATGGACACTCGTAGTATATAATAGTATATTGAAAGTGTTTGGAACATCCTTTACTTGAAATTCAACCGAAAAGGTAGCAAATATGCAACCTCAGTGAAAAGCTTACCAATGACATCACGCTTGGTATTTTAATATGCCCTGACAATTTGAGATGGCTTTGTTTTTGGTGGATTAAATTTCACCTCCTAGACAATCTTGAGAGGACATCGAGAGTGGACCCTTTATCTTACAGCATAACAGGCACACGAGAAACACATTTCCCATTATCATTTACTATGACACGAGGAGCATTAACATGGTTAGGACAATCTTTGGGAAGATCCCTTTCGTTAAAAACGATGGATTTTTGCACAGTGCCCTTCCTATTGCAACCAATTGCTCTAAAGGTGTCTCCATATAAATCTATGCTTGACTAAAGGCTTGTTATACCATATCTGTTTAAAGAGCATGTAGTGTTCATGAGATTGGTGGACACCTTCGATAGCCTATGATAGTGGGAGTCTGCATTAGGTAATGATATACACTAGTTTTTATCTACCACAACATTTATATCGTGCACACTACATGGATTGTTTTGAGAGGCAGGCTGTCTGATTGACTAATTTTTTGGACCATGTTCGCATCTTGCATGCATTCATGTTGGTAAAATTACTAGTAATATAACCGTGGGTTCCGCTATCAGAACGATTTCGAGGTCTATTAGTGATTTTCTAAACAGAATTTTGTGTTGTGTGTGAGAGTTTAGCAAATATCATCTTAAGTTGAGATCCAAATGCTTAACCATAAGATTTTTGCGGGCCAAGCTAAGTGGCAGAATTGTTATAGGAATGGGCTAAATCCTAACCTTAGGTGCTCTTAGCAAAGAATCAACAGTGAAGACCATATGTCTGATATGAGAAACTCTAGGAATGGTAGGTTATAAGTTTCGAAACAAATGAAACCTAAAGCTATTTAAAGTTCGAACGCCCAAGACTGTGATTGCGCTCCTTTAGCCAAGAACACATCGACATATTATGCTTTCTGTCACACACAGTAACAGATTTGCCAGCTGACACCCCTCTCACGGGCTCTACTCATTTAATTACAGATTTAACGTATATCCATCTCTCATGGGCTCTAGGTATTTAATAACCCATGTGAGAGAATCCTAGCCATAGCTTTCACCAAAGTAACCCATGTGTGTGTGTGTGTGTGAGAGAGAGAGAGAGAGAGAGAGTTTTCCAAAACTGTTGTCAAAATCAAATGAGAAAGCAAGTGACCTTACACGGACATTCCATTTCTCATGTCCTCATCTTTACAACCCATGATCTTGCCTCCATGATTTTTCTTTCTAATCATAATTCTTTTACATAATAGTAAGGCCCCGTTTTTGCTTTGGATTTTGAGAACCGATTGTGAGTCCTAAATTGATTATCGTTTAATTCTGACTCCAATAATAATCATTTTTGGACACACACCATCGGTTCTCAAAAAATTTGTGTTTAATTCATGCCTACTTCTTCTCAAGGTGGTTAGAAGCTCATGCACGGATTGCCGTTGCACCATGCTCCTTAAATATAAACTCTGCCTTTTGCTTGATTATTGCATGCCAAAAAATTTATTTAGAAAGGGCAGTGATGTTCCCTCCCAGACGGATAAAATCACACCCCCTCCCCCCCGCCCCGCTTCATTTTAACATTTTGACTTTTGCATTTTTACCGAATAAAAAACTAATAAAGGTACCCCGTTTTAACTTTTAACTTACGTAAAGGGAGGAGAAAATTTGAAACCCTAGATTGCTATTTGCTAAAGAGGTGAAAAGAAAACCCTAGATCCCATCTCTCTTTGTCTCCCTTCCCATGTCTCTGCCTTCAACTGTTCAAGCATTAAGATTTAAAGAGAAGAAGAACAAGAAAGCCCACTGCTTTTTTCTCTTTCATTGCAAGGTATGGATTTTTTCTATTTCTTTTATGTTTTTTTTCTCACAAAAAACGTGAAAGAGGTGATTACTTGGGCCTGTTTGTTTTGGATTTTGAAAATCGAATGTGATTCGGTTCGGTTGTGACTTGTGAGCCCTACGATTATTTGGGCCCTGTTATTATTGGATTTTGAGAATCAAATGTGAGTCCTTTAATCAGTTCAAAAGAACAGGGCCTAAAGATTATGAATAGGGCCTTTAATCAAACAAACAGGGCCTTAATCAAACGAAGATTTTTGGATGCCGAGAATATTTACTTGGGCCCTGTTATTTTTGGTTGCCGAGAAGATTTTGATTTGGATTTCTCACATTTGCAACCCTTTTTGCATTGCTATTTGGATCCGGATCAAATTCTTGGATTTTCAATTCAGCTCTTTTTGCACTGTGATTTGGGTAAACCCAGAACCGAACCGAACCGAACCGATCGAGTTCGGTTCTGGTTTGGTTCGGTTCTGTGGAACCATGGTTCGGTTCCGGTTCCCAAATTTGGGAACCGATAGGGGATCGGTTCGGTTATGGGGATACCCCAAAACCGAACCGACCCATGTCCACCCCTAATTGTGACTATTATTAAGCAAGATCCCACAACGTAGTTGAACTAATTAATCACAACGTAGTTGAACTAATTAATGACGTTCAACTTTTTACTCCTTTGTGGTGATCAATTTGGCGGGTCTTCGTGTTCTGTAGGGTCTGTTTCGGGACCTATCGGTCCCCTCACAGTCGGTGGTGAAAGGGGAGGGTGACCTTCCACAACGGGCAGGTCACCATTTTACCAAATTAAGACTTGTGTGTGCAAGTAGGGTGTCAACAGGCCGGACCCACAATCAAATCCCATCCAAAATTTGATTTTGGCCCCTGTACCATTTTACCAAATTAGGTGTGCAATAAGGGTGTCAACAGGCCGGACCCACAATCAAATCAATCCAAAATTTGCTTTGGCCCCTGTACTTTTAGGACTATGACAGCCGATTGCGACTGCCAAACCGATCATTGGACTCAAAATTACATTTAAATTTCAGTCCAATAATCGGTTAATCATCCACAATCGATTGTCATAATCTTAAATGAACAGGTCCTTTAGACTATTACAACAAATTGAGAGTCCAAAACCAATAATTAGTTTTGGACTTACAATTGGTTGGCATAATCTGAAACGAACTAGGCCTTAAGATTTTGACAACCAATTGTGAGTCCAAAACCAATTGTCAGTCCAATAATAATTAGTTTTGGACTCACAATTGGTTGGCATAATCTGAAACGATCAGGGCCTTTGCAATCATCAGCCTAAATTTGGGCGATTAGATTTGGGCTGAGCATTTGCTTAAAAATGAATTGGAATCAACCAGAACTTAACTTGATTTTATTAGTAAAAGCTCAACCAGAATTTCCAAAAATTGAGCTGAGTTGCACCCCTAGCAATCCTGGCTTCAGGATCATTTTTCGCTCATAATTTATCAGTGTAAATATGGTAATGTATGGTGATTGGGACCATTGATCTGGTAAGCCAAAACGAAACTACGGAGGTGACCATGGGTCCCCACATTGATCATATTCTCCTTAGTATTTATTCGATCATGGCCTCAAAACGACACAAGCCCTAAAAAGTATTTATTTTATCATGACCTAAAAATGACACAGGCCCTAAAAATTATTTTTTTCAACATGGGTTCGACGATCCCGATTGTGATGCAGACAGGCCACTGGTAGGGCCCACGATATAAAAATGTAGCTCACAAGAACGAGTTCTACATCTAACTTAAATAACCTAAAAAAGTGATAAACACATTTAACTAAAGTTTGGAAATATCGAATCTAAGGTCATATTTGGCAACCATTTAAAAATTTCCCCAAAAATTATTTTCCTTGAAAATCAATTTTTCCAAAGATGGCAATGCCTAGTTTTAACTTAAAAATATTTCAGCAAAAATTTTCTAGCAAAACTCGCTAAAAAATTTGAAGAAAATGATTGTACGCTCGAGTGTACCAAGCTTATGGTACGCTCGAGTCCCCAATCACATGTGGGCCCACTTTGTTAGGATGATCCAAAGCATTCATTTGAAATGCCCTTACATAGATGGGATGTGTACCAAAAATCAGCTCGGATCATCCTAACCCATCCATTTGTGGAGGTCAAAATGGATAACACTGTTTGTCCACAAATCTGCCCATTTTGGCCCTCCACTTTTAGAGGGGTTAGGATGATTCAAGGGAGCTGACTTTTGATACACACCCTATCTATGATAGGGCCTTGCAAATGAATGCTTTGGATCACAACAAAAAATGTGGGACCCATGTGATTGGGCACTCGAGCGTACCATAAGCTTGCTACGCTCGAGCGTACAATCCTTTTCCTGAAAAGATTTTAGGTGGAAAAGTAGGTGTACATTTTGTTTTAGGCCCATTTTATATTGCTCCGATTCTTTGAACTTAAATTGGGTGTTGAATAAAAAATTGTTGTATACCTGTTTTAGGTACAAAGGAAATGAGCCTAAAACTGGGTAAGCAAACCTTATAAAAATCCAATTTTTTTGGGAAATTTTTCATGGTTGTATCTTAGGTGTTATCACTGGATGGAAGTGATAGAATAATATATCATAGAGATTGGACCCCTAAAGTGGCATTAAGGTGGACCTCCAACCAGTGAAAATTTCAGTCCCTTTCTCAGCATTTCCACCTATCTTTTTATGAACCGATAAACAAGAGGGGTGGGAGTGTAGGATAAGGGAGTTGAAATATATCATATCCCCTCAATAAATAGCAAAAGCAGTCTCATACAAATCGTCCTACCACAAGAAGAGGAGAAGGAAAATAACAATGCAGTTCTTCTCTCCTCTATCATATTCTTTCTCCATTCTCTCTCTCCTCCTTCACATTCTCAGAGCCCAAGCTCTGTTGAAACCCAATAGAAGTTCAGTTCCAGCTTTTATAGTTTTTGGGGATTCTATCGTTGATCCAGGCAACAACAACAATCTTGAAACCATAGTTAAGTGCAATTTCCCTCCTTATGGGATAGACCTTGCACAACACAAGCCAACAGGAAGATTCTGCAATGGAAAAATCCCGTCAGACATGATAGGTAGATCGGAACTCTGTTGTTGATTTTTCCATCAAATTAAAGTATAGTGTAGCTGAAAAACAAGTAACGACCTTTTGCATGCAATCTTTCTCGAAGAAAATTCTTTCGTAGGAATATTTTCTGAGTATCACCTGTTGGAGAAGGCGTTATTTTATCTTTTATACTTTAACACTCCCCACTCACATGTGGCCCCTCTTGCTAGGGTTGGCCTACACATGGCACATGTGGCCTGTCTTTTGGGTTGGCCATTAGATGTGGATTTTTTATATCAAGGAGTTTGAACTTAGGACCTTTGCTCTGATACCATTTGAAACAACCAATTACTCTTTTCCAAAGTTTTGCGAAAAAATTCCTGCAATCCAAATAGGACCTTAGAGGAAGATGGTTTTGTTCTATGTTTTTAGGTTCATCGGTTCGCTTGGTATGAATTCAGATTCGAAGTGTTTGTGGTTGGCAACTTTCGTATAGACCAAGTTGTCTAAGGATAGGCTTCTTTGGTTCCTCATTAGTTGTACTTAGGAAAGGCGCCATTTAAATCCTCCTCAAATCCAGGTATACAAACGATTCCTGAAATCATTGAGAATGGTCAGTGCAATTCCATTGAGTAAACCAAGTAAGTTTGGTTTTAAAGTTAAATATCAGATAGTGTCTAGCCAATTTGCAGCCCCTCTCAGTAGAGAAGTGTCACCTCGTAGCTGACTTTAGGTTTGATATTTAATACACTAGGTCAAGGTGGGGTTCCTTTTTAGAAGCAGAATATTTTGTAAAATATAACTAAAATACCCTGGTTTAAGGGTTAAATTTTCAATTAGATCACTCGATAAAATCTTAGTAATATATGGAAATTATATACATATTTTTTATTTATAGCATTTTAATGAATACAAAGTGTAAGCCAGAAATGGCTTGAGGTACCTTAAGGCTCTGTTCACTTGCGTCCCGGGAAAGCAAATCCCTGGAAAACAGCATCTTTTTTTCTTGACAAGATAGAATTCTGGTGTTCACTTGCTTTCCTGAGGAAGTAACAGGCCTAGGCGGGAAATGTCAAATAATGACATGGAAATTGCCAAAAATGATGTGGAAATGTATCTTTTCTCACAAGTGTGGGAAACCAAATCCCACTATTTTGGTCGGATTTGCTTCCCCGGGAAAACTAGTGAAAAAGGGTGGGCAAGCAGTTTCTCGGGAAACCTTTTCCTGCATAGTTCCTGCGCACGTGAACAGGCGCGAGAAACCTTTTCCTACACAGTTTCCCTGGATTTCTTTTCCTAATGCCACGTCAGATTCCCGGGAAACCTTTTCTTTTCCTTTCCCGAGAAAACAAGTGAACAGAGCCTAAGGCTCTGTTCACTTATTTTCCAGGTGACGTGGCAGACGGAAAAGGAATCCAGGGAAACTGTCAAGGAAAATGTTTCGTTTTCCTTGAAAAGCCTATTTCCGATATATTTAATCGGAAACCAAATCTCGAGTAACAGGGAAAAAGTCAATTTCCACTTCATTTTCAGCTTTTAAATAAGAAATTCCACATCTGATAATATTTTCCCCTGAAAAAGAAGTGAACACAGAAATTATGTTTTGTCAAGGTCTTGTCATGGAAAAAAAAAGAAGAAAAGAAGTGAACAGTGCCTAAGGTTACAAGTTTGAAACTTTGAGTAGGTTTCACACTTTCTCATGACTGACTAAGTTGAGTCAACTCGAAACTCTCCCAGTTGACTCGATGAGTTTTAGTATAATACCCTATTTCTATGTCCATACACATGCTCAAGTGTATAAGAATGTGAGAAATTAAGGCTCCAATCATACCTTCAGGAGAAATCAAGGGCATGTTTGGCAACAATGAGAAATTATTCCATGAAACATTAGTGGAGCCAGTTGTGAGAGATGGGCGGATTGGGAAAGACTTGAGAGGGTGGGAGACTTTCTCAGCTCTTCTTTCACATTGGGCCCATGAATATTCCATGACATAATTTTTCAGGGTTGCCAAACATGACCTAAAAGGAAATAGACAGGCATATAGAACACAGTGATTTTATGTGGTGGGTGTACGTGAAGTCAAGTCTTTTTAAAAAGTTACAGTGGGGCCCACTTCATAGGATGATCTAAACTGTTCATTTGTCGAGCCAGAACATAAATAGGTTGTATCCCGTAGATCATTTTCATAGGATGATCCTAACCCTCCGATCTGTAGAGGTTAGAGGTTTGTATAATGTGCAGTCCCTCTACAGATCGAAGAGTTAGGATCATCCTATGAAGATGAACTTTGGGGTACAGCCTATTTATGTTGTGGGCCAACAAATGAACGGTTTGGATCATCTTATGGAGTGGGCCTCGCTATAGTCTTGAAAATAATACTGGACTTTGTGTGTACAAAACGGATAAAATTAAACCCATAGAACATATATTGTTAAAGAGCATATTCATCTATACATAAAATATATGCCTACATATTTTATATATAATCGGGTTTCTTCGTTATAGCTTCGGCATTGGGATTAAAGGACAAATTGCCGGCTTACCTCGATCCACAACTGACGCCGAATGACCTTCTCACCGGTGTAAGCTTCGCATCAGGGGGATCAGGATACGATCCTCTTACGTCTCAACTTGTGGTATATTTTCGTATTTCATTTTCTTCTCTAAGTTCTTTATCTCTTTTATACTTCAATTTTCTTTCTATCCTTTTTTTTTTTCAAAATGTTCAAAGAGTTCCAAGTGTTTTTTTTTTTTTTTTTTGAATGGCTAAAGAGTTTTTTTGTTTCTTATTTCAGTCAGTTCTATCTCTGCATGATCAGCTAGAAATGTTAAAGGAGTACATAGGGAAGTTGAAGGCAATTGTAGGACAAAAGGGGGCTGCTAACATAGTATCCAATAGCGTATATATTGCCGTTATAGGGACCGACGATCTGGCAAATACGTATTTCTCTACTCCTTTCAGACGGGCGAGCTACGATGTTAATGCCTACACCGATTTAATGGTCCAATCTGCTTCTACTTTCTACCAGGTAAATTTAGGCCTTGTTTGTTTTGGATTTTTGAGAATTGCATGATTTTGAGTCCAAAACTGATTGTCTGAGTCAAAATTTAATGTGATTTTGAGTCCAATATTCAGTTTTAGACTCAAAATTTAACTCAATTTTGAGTTTGATGATCAGTTTTGGACTTGAAATCAATTCACAGAATAAAAAACGAATAGGGATTTAATAGTTTTCAAGTCTAGGATTAAACTAGTTCAATCAAAACCAAACAAATTTCGAAATGAAATATATGACATATTGTTGTGTTTTTTCTCTTTGGATTGAATGACCAAATTTTTCCTGCTTGTTCAAAGGAAAATAAGATAATCTTTCTTCAATTTATTTGTTAATATACTTGGAGCCCTCAACCAAATATGTGGTATAATGTTAGTAACCCTTTGTTGTGAAAACTATACAAATAAGCAAAGGGAAATGATTTCAGCGCTCCAATGTTTTGATAAACATGCGCTCCGGCATGTTTGTCGTGTGGTATTTAAAGGGCTGCCAGAGGAATATTACGGTTCTCAAAAAGCTCTTAAAGCCCTTTCAATACTACACGACAAACATGGGAGCACATGTTTATCAGAACATTGGAGCGCGGAAATCATTTCCCTAAGCAAAATACAGCAAATTACATTATGAGGACTAAACTCGATTGGATTGCTTTAATGTGTGGTGAACTCTGGCCGCCGGCGTTCCTCATAATTCTAGAACTCGATGAATGATGAGTCAACTCGAAAGTCAACCCATTGAACCAATTGATGGGCAATTTTCTGGTGAAAATATATAAGAAATATGTTCAAGTAAATGTGTTTCTATAGAAAAAAGACAATTGAGCTGGTAGTGAGTCTCGAGTGACTAAATCGAGTTGACTCAACTCAAACTGAGTCGAGTTTCTATATATAAATCAATTATTACATTGTAGTCCTAACAACTAATAGCCATATAAACAAGATTGGAGGACTCAAAAAATGGTCTCTTCCAGTATTCAGCGTGTACGAAATTTTTTATTTCCACATTTTAGAGGGAAATGATAAATTATAGAGATATCATTATAATTTAAATTTCCCTCTAAATAAAATTTGAATAGCGATGGTTAAAAAAAAAAATTCATATGTAATCAAACAATGGAAAAGTATGAAATTTTTTCTAAGTTTTTCTTTCCCAAAATTTTCCCAAAAAAAAAAAAAAAAACGTCTATCATAATAATAATTGAATCAGTTATAGGGGGTCCAGGCCAACCTAAGGCCCCTGGTTGTTGAATCTGAAGCTGTTTTCGGTTTTATTCTCAAGAAGTAGAACAAGAAACATAGAAATTTAAATAGAAAATCTTTTGCATTTAATACAATCATGCCATTTCAAAAAAAGAAAAAAGAAATTTAAATATATGGAAATAAACAAATTGTCATTGTCACTATTTTTTTTTTCTTTTTTTCTTATTTCATCTGCATTTGTTCTTATTGCACAAGTTATATTATCGAGTTTTTATACGGTCTAAGCCCGTATAATCCAGTATTTTTCAAAAAGTAATGTACGGCTGAGATCATCCTATGGAGACCTCTAGAGATCAGAGGGTTGGGATCACCCTATGGACATGAGTTTTTGGGCACAACCTATTTACGTCGTAGCCCATGGACGGCTTGAATCATCTTATTCGGTAAGCCGTACCGAACTTTTTAAAAAATGCTACACCATGTAAAATCTCGTTATCTCTTAAAAGAGAACCACTGTGGAAAATCACTCTCACTATTAATGGTAAAAGGTAATTTTTTGAGGAAGTAGGTATGAATGTAAAATCAAGATAGTTGATCTTGTAAAACATAATGAGGCACTCACGTGCATGGTTTTATTTTCATCCCAAATGGACATCAATGAGTCGATAAAGGAGTGTACAAAAATCAATCTAGCTTTTCTCGATGGATCTTTTAGTTATTTCTTTACTATGCACGCAATCATCCTAGGCATAAAGGAAAGTTCCAAAGTTTGGATTAACTTCACATCGTATCACCCACCTAACTAGTTATCTAGAATGCTTTTGATTTTTCTTCTTCTTCCTCTCCTCCCCGCTCCACTACATCGTCTCCCCTTACCACACCAACCACTACATTGTCTCCCCTCCACCACTTCCTCACATCCTACTTTTGACCAATCTAACATTCATCACTCTATATTTACGAAGCTTGAATTCAACTCACGAACTATCCACGGTCGCCATCGCACTTCATTCGTATCTCATGATCCATCCTGGAGTAGTAAGATGCATGAAGAAAGAGTTGGGGTTGGTCACCGTAAAACACCAATTGTATAAACCTTTGAATCCATGAAAGAATGTTATACAAATCCACGAAGAACAAAAAAAGAACAATCACTTTCTCTAAAAAAGGATGAAGAAAGTTTGCTTTGATTCCAGAAAATGTGTAAAATTGTCCAACAACTCTTACAACAACTCTTGCATAACTGTTGTGTTCTAGCAAACAACGAAGACATTATCTCTTGAGCAATATATAATTAGTATCCATCTTTATAACATTACATAGAATTTCATCCTTGTAAGAGTTGTTGGAATTCGACAGCATTCAGTTACCATCTTTTTAATTCCCTTTGAAATCCAGTTGAGCTTGTAGGGAGTAGTGAGCTTTTCCGTCCTTTGAAATCCAGTTGAGCTTGTAGGGAGTAGTGAGCTTTTCCGTCTTTAACTTGAGCTTTTCCAAAATGCATTTTGACACGAAATTCTATGTGCTACCACCAACTATGATGACATTGCAAACTCTCTCTTTAACCTTGCACTTACATATGAAGAGATTGCTTGCTAAGACAACTTCCCTCTCACCCAGGTGGGATATTATTGACCACCTGAGTCACACAAACCACCAATCACACACCCCACAGCAAACACAACTTCCCTCTCACCTAGGTGGGATATTATTAACCACCTGATGAGTCACCCAAACCACCAATCACACGCACACACACCCACACACACATACGCACACACATGACACACAACACAACACAACTACATTCTCACCGGGTGGGTTATTGTTAACCACCTGATGAGTTACCAGCTAATATGACAAACTCATCTTCTGCCAAAGTCTCAATGTGCATGCCATGTGAGATGGATAAAGATGACCATTTGAAAATTGGTTTTTTATACAAAATAATGTGTATAAATATAATTTGGAAATCAATGCAAGTTGGTGTGCGCAATGTGTCTGGGATTTTCACATGATGGTCTTCACCATTGGGCAGGATCAGATCATCACCATCTCTGATCGAGAGCTGGCACCCACACGATCCAACATCAAGAGGGTAATTAATATATAGTTGTTTTTTGAACAAAATTCTATGCGGTAGCAACAAACACAAAATTCATGATTTAGAGTCTGAACCCAGGGACATCGATCTTTTGAACCATTCCAAAGAGAACTATATTTCTCAAGAACTACTTTGATTTCCCAAATGGTAGTCTTAAAGGAGATAGTCAAAGTTCTATGCTTTGGGTCATGTTCTTTTTTCTTTTCTTTTGTAATTTTCTTAAATGTAGGCCTTATTTGGATTGCAAGAAAAACATTTTTGACAGAAAATTTTATCTTGGAAAATTTTTCTTTCCACTATTTTGAGGGAAATGGTATGATTATGCTCAATTTAGAGGGATACTATCATAAATTGAGGGTCCCTCTAAGTAAATATTGAATAGGGTTTGTTCAAGTTATCTTTTTTTTCATGAGTGAAAAAAGTTGGAAAGAAACACTAAAAGTTGGACCAGTTGTTTATCTAGTCCTTTCAATAAGATTGAAAAAGTTGGTGGGCATTAAGACATGAAAACTGATTCGTGTTGTAAAAGTACGAAAATGGAGCATTCTTTTATACCTTTGGTGTAATTTCTAATCTTAAATCTTTAATACTGTGCATGCTGATCTCTCATGTACATTGTAGGAACTGTACCGTTTGGGCGCACGGAAGGTCGGCGTTACGGGCCTTCCTCCGGTGGGATGTGTTCCGTCGCAGAGAACTCTTGCAGGTGGAATCCTTAGAAACTGCCAACCTTCTTATAATCAAGCAGCAATGGAATTCAATTCCAAGCTATCCAAGGAGCTTGAAGCTCTTACTAACCAGCTTCCAGGCTCAAAGTTCATTTATATCGATATCTACACTATCTTGTCTAATCTAATTTTTCACCCCTCGAATTATGGTAATCTCATTATTTCCTTTTTTATCTTCATCTTCATCATGTTCTTCTTCTTACGAAAGAGTACAGGTCTTACTAAGTAGAATAATTATTCAGTAGGGAGAGACAGTCATCATCATCGTTGTCCTTGCCACCACCACCATTACAAAATCTAAGGAATAATTGCAAAGATTTGAAAAATCCCAAAATTTTTAATTCAGATTTTAAACTTTTACATATATCGAATAATTTTTTTAAAAATCGCATTTTCTGGAATTAAATGCACAATTTTTTAATAAATTAAATGCAAATTTAATGAACAATTTGACAATTTTCATATATTATTTGTATATCTCATGAGAAATTCGAAATTATTGAAAATGACAGTGTAGTATAGAAACTTAACTCACATACTAATCTACCATACGCTGTGTGTGTGGCAATAATGTTTCTGCTCAGTCGAGTAGATAACGTTATCTGCTCAGTCGGCCAAAACACAGTGAGCCCACATTGTTTGGATGATCTAAAGCATGCATTTGATAGGCCCTGACATCGATAGGGTGCATGCCCAAAAAATCAGCTCACTAGGATCATCCTAACCGCTTGATTCGTAGAGGTTAAAAGTGGACAGATTTGAGGAGGTTTATACCCGTCCATTTGAACCTCCACAAATCAAGGGTTGGGATGATAATATGGAGCTGATTTTTTGGGCACACCCTATCTATGTCAGGGCCCATCCAATAAATGGTTTGCATAGACCTGGCAAACGGGCAGGCCGGGCCTGTTTTGACCCGGCCCATCCGGGTCCGGTCAAACGAGCCGGGTCAAAATGACCCGAAAATTGTACGGGTCACCAAGCTTGGTCGACCCGCGGGCCACCCGGATTTTTGACATACTTTTTAAGAATTTTTTTATTTGTATAGGGATTTGCTAGCCACCTTCGCAAACCATTTATGTTGACTGTTTTAGAGATTTGTCTTATTGTCGCGTGGTGCAAACTGCAAAGATTGGCAGAAGTACGATTTGTGAAAAGGTGGCTAGCAATAAATAATAACCATAGTTAGTAAGTTTTAAATGAGAAATTACGGAAAAATGGAAGCAAAGTAGAAAAATTAAGGAAATAATGTTCTAAAATATGACAATTACCGAAAAAAATACGTAGAAAAATAAATAGTTATGACAATGACGGAAAAAAATACATAGAAAAAGTAAAAGTTATGACCAAAAGGTGCCAAAATAAAACCTTTTGCACTTCTCTACGGGCACCGGCGGGTCCACCCGGCCCGGCCCAGTTTTGACGGGACGGGTGGACCCGCGGGTCAATTTCAAACGGGCCACTTATTGGTGACCCAGACCCGTAATTTATTGGCAGGCCGGGTGGACCAGCAGGTCCGAGTCACTTTTTGCTAGGTCTATCTAGGTTTGCATCACCCAAACAGTGTGGGCCCCACTGTATTTTTTGCCGACTGAGCAGATAGTGTATCTACTCGACCGAGCAAAAACACTTTCTTATGTTTATGTATTCTCTCTTGCAAAAATGATTTGCGAAATGGCATTCCTTAAAATTCTAGCAAATCCCTATGTATGAATGGAAGTGATAGATTCGCCCCCCTTTTTACTTGGGACAGCCCCTCGGTGTATTTTTTACTACTCTTTTACACTAGATGAGGCTGTCCCGAGTTTTGAAAAAAAGGGCAAATATATCATTTCCCTACACACTCTTGCTGCACATAGAAAATTTGCATGAATGATTTTTTTACTTTTTTCTATAGGACTATTCACAATATATTTATCGAATTTTTCTACCATTTGCCTCCACGAATTATCCCAGAATACCAACTTAATAATTATGAGCATGAACGATTTTCATGGACGTGTTTAATTTCTATGTCAATCAATTTATTTGCCTAATTTTTTTTACTTTTGGTTTTTTTAGGATTCGAGGTGTCAACTAAAGGGTGTTGTGGAACTGGGGACTTGGAAGTTTCAATCTTGTGCAATCCTTCAACTCCAATATGCACAGATGTTACTAATTATGTATTCTGGGATAGTTATCACCCAACAGAGAAAGCCTATAAAGTCATTTCAGATAATCTCATTAAGAACTATCTCCCTCTCATAGTCTGAGAGTTGAATTAGCTTTGCCGCTAATTAAACTGTTTCCGTAGGGCGATTTTCTTCTCTTAGTAATATAAAGTCTGTCCGTCTACAGTTTTTTTCTTTTCTAAGTAAAATTCTGATTTGTATTTTCCATTTGGGTTGAATTTGATAGTATGGTATTGAGGTGATTCGATTTCGAAACTATGGAGCAGAAGGATGTACACGTGCGGCCATTTTGCTTGGCTTTTACTATGACAAATGTTTTCATGGCTCCAAAAAATATATCGCAATTTGTATCTGTTTGTCAGATTTAAAGGGGAATGCATTAAGGGACCGTTTGGATACCGCATGATTTTGTATTTTGATTTGGATTTGAGTTTTGGATACAAAATTGTTAAATTCTAGAGATTTCATTAAACTTGGATACTTTACAAAGAGCCCAATGAGTTATTATATAGAGCACTCAAAGGGTTAAACATAGTAAGAGATAAGCATAACCAAGGCAAGAGATAAATATAAAATTCCTACCTACTAAGATTGGCCTAATTGCTAATTTAATTAAGCTACCTAATCTAGCTAGCTTTCCCATTCATCACACTTGCCTAATCCCATTCAACCCACTTGCCTAATCTACACCAAAATAATCCAACGGTCTAGATTTGACAAATCTTAACACGCCCCCTCAAACGTATATTGATTGAAAATCAATATTCGTTTGCTTACAATAAAAATTCCCAAATTGATTACAATAAAATGTCCTCAACACATTTAGTGGGCATAATGCCAAATCTTCTTGTGTAATGCATACCACGTAGATGAAGAAGGTCTTGATTGATGCTTCTTGCCAAAGCTGGTTGCCGAAAGGAAGCCACAATGGGCTAGATGTGACTCAAGGCCTCGATGGGCGAGTCTACATAAAACGGGTCACAATGGACCAATGCCACAATGGGCAAAGAGATGGATTGACTTTTGAGAACGATCCACAAAGAAGTTGAAGACTCTCTCAGGCAGACACTCTAGAGGTCCGAGGCATATTACCTCAATAGACTGAAGTACCTCAATTGAGTAGAGTATCTACTATTTCAGGCACGCACCCCAAAGGTCCGAGGCATATACCTCAATGGACTGAAGCACCTCAACTGAAATAGTTTGGAAAAAATGGAACAAAAAGAAGATAGAGAAGAACAGCAACTAGCGGCTTAATGACAATGATTATTGGCAAACATCAATAATCATTCGAAACCTATTAAAAGGAATTAGTGTTTACAAAGGAGGGGTGCTGTTATCAAATAAGGGATAAGAATTTCACATAAGACAATAGTGGGTGACAATTTCAATTTTAGCAGCTGATGTTTGGATAAAGATGAAGAGGCCGTGCAATCAGAGAAATAGAAACAGAAAAGACATGATTTTATAGCTTAAAAAGCTGCATAAACCCTTCTCCTTCCTAATTCCCACTCGTCATCCCAAAACCTCATGTAGCACATCAAAGAAACTAGACAAATTTTGGCCCTTGAAGGAAGAAAAAGATGATAAGATAAACCAAAACGGCTTAGGTTTCAAGGAGCCAGGTTATATGGAGAAGTCAGTTGACATTTTTGGAGTTCAGAAACAGGGTACTGCAGCCATTCCACCAAAGCTCAAAGAAACTGGCAATCATCTGGCCATCAATGTTGGTAAATTGGCTGCCGCATTGAAGGTGCTTGATGAAAAGCCTCAAAGAGTCCTATCTTTTCTACTGGTTATGTAGATTCATATGGTGACGGCCGTCCGCCGGAGAACAAAACTCTGTGCGTTGTGAGATCAAAGATTGGTCGGATCCAATTGCTTTGATACCATGTTAAATTCTAGAGATTTCATTAAACTTGGATACTTTACAAAGAGCCCAATGAGAGCCCAATGAGTTATTATATAGAGCACTCAAAGGGTTAAACATAGTAAGAGATAAGCATAACCAAGGCAAGAGATAAATATAAAATTCCTACCTACTAAGATTGGGCTAATTGCTAATTTAATTAAGCTACCTATTCTAGCTAGTTTTCCCATTCAACCCACTTGTCTAATCCCATTCCACTTGCCTAATCTACACCAAGTTAATCCAACGGTCTAGATTTGACAAATCTTAACATGAAGAAATTTTGGAGATTTTCACTAATTCTTGGATGATTTACAATAGAGCTCAACGTGTGCTTACATTGAGCACATACGTGATAAATATAGAAAGAGATCAAGCAGACTATGGAAAGAGATAATGATGGAATATTCTAATCTAATCTACTTACTAATTAAATCTAGCTGCCTATTCTAGTGGGTTGCCTCATTAACCAACTTGCCTAATCTCCCACACGAAGATCTAACCGTGAGATCTACACCTAATCCAACGGTGGATCTCACATATTCTAACATGCCCCCTCAAACGTATATGGATTAAAAATCAATATACGTTTGATTACAATAAAAATCCCCAATATGAAAAATAAAAAACTCCACTTGAAATTCCCAGAGGAAAATAGAATCCTATGATTTGAGCACGCTGACTAATTTTGATGATGAATATCCCTTGATGTTATAATATCCTGATGTTGTTGATGAAACGCCGCTTGTTGATTTGCTGCCAAGAGGGTTTATAAAAGCCAATGGATCATAGATCGTAGAGAAGACTCAAGCCTCGATGGGCGAGTAATAATGAGTCACTACGGACCAATGCCGGAATGGGCAAGAAATAGTGGGTCACTATGGACCAATGCCAGAATGGGCAAGAAAAGAGTGGGTCACTATGGACCGATGCCGGAATGAGCAAGAAATGGTGGGTCACTATGGACCGATGCTAGAATTGGCAAGAAAATGGTCACTATGGACCAATGCCAGAATGGGCAAGAAATGGGTCACTATGGACCAAAATGGGCAATAAATGGGTCCTTATGGACCAATGCCGGAATGGGCAAGAAATGGATCATGATGGACCAATGTCGGACCATGGACAAATGCCGAGAAATAAGAGAAAAAAGAAGAAGAAGAGATTGGTGGCAATTAATGGCTTGGGCAAATACGAAACTTTGCAAAAGAAAAATTGGGACATTGGAAGGAATTTTTTTTATTTTTTTATTTTTATCAAGAGGGTGTGTGTATATCAAATATGGGCGTATGCATTTTTCGCATATGATAAGGCAAGAGGGAAATAGAAAAAGAAAAGGAATTGGAATGGGTGCCACCATCAAAATCATAGGGATTGGAAAAAGGCAAATGATAAGGGAAGGGGGTGCCATCACCAAATCAAGGTTTATTGCATAAAAGTTATAAGTGAAAATACCAGCCGTCAAACCCACTCATTTCTGTGGGAAGTTGCAGATTTTTTTTTTTAGCATCTAAATGATTTCCATCCCCTTCTCTTTTCACATGCCTCATATCATCATTCTCAAAAAAATAAAATAAAATTGAGGGTCTGCAACGATGGTGGCAGGGAAAGATGGACTTGAAGGAAGAGATCATGCCACGAGAGGCAGTCCTATCAATTGTTTTCCCTTTTTTCTTTTTTTTGCAACACTTGGCCCTCTAAGACAGAGAATAGGTGGGCATGCTCTTCTGGATTTGGGATTCAAAGAAGAATTGTTGAGGTCAACAAGGGCTGATGGTGTTTTGGCGTGCATGATAAAATAAAGAAATAAAGCAATGGTTGAATCAAAGTTAAGGAAAAATCAATGAGATCGAACGAGACCGGGCAGACGGCCGACGGCTATAGCGGCCGTTCGCCGGAGAACGAAATCAACACTGTTGTGGTCAAGCCCGATTGGATCTTCTTGCTCTGATACCATGAAGAAATTTTGGAGATTTTCACTAATTCTTGGATGATTTACAATAGCGCTCAAGGTGTGCTTATATTGAGCACATACATGATAAATATATAAAGAGATCAAGCAGACTATGGAAAGAGATAATGATGGAATATTCTAATCTAATCTACTTACTAATTAAATCTAGCTGCCTATTCTAGTGGGTTGCCTCATTAACCAACTTGCCTAATCTCCCACAAGAAGATCTAACCGTGAGATCTACACCTAATCCAACGGTGGATCTCACATATTCTAACAGTTTGTCAAATTTAAAGGGGAATGCATTAAGAGATAGAGAAAGAGAGAGAGCGAGGGAGGGAGGGGTGTCTCGCTGCTGCCAGACACCCCTCCACTACCTGATCTAAATGCGAATAAATTGTGGAAAGCATCCATTACATGAACTAATTTAGGTTGTAGCTTGATTTAATTAGTCGGACGATGCAGATCTTACTATAGGAAATTTCGTCTTTAGAATATCAAACTTTTGCCCAATTTTATCTGTTTGAATATCGGTGGTCGAATAACTCTTTTCATTTTGTAGAGCTTGTTGTCCTAGTGCAAATTCCTTTAAATAATAATAAACGCCAGGGTTTGAAGTACTTAAATTTGGCATATTTCCATAACCCTCATCACCACAAAACTTTTTTGTTTGAAAAATAAGTAAACAAATTAGTTTTTCATTTATTTTTACAATTGAAAATGGACAGTGATAAATCGACCCCCAAATATCTTAAATCGACCCATATGTCTTTTTCTCTCTCCTCTGGTTTAGAGAGAGAGACAAAGGGGTTCGATTGAAGATATATGGGGGTCGATTTATCACTCCCCTTGAAAAGAATTAAAACTAATACCTCAAGGAATGCAAAATCCATTTGCCAATGATGCTTGTAAGACCATTCCTTTTGCAATTGAGAATTCCCAATTAGCAATTATGCAAGCTAGATCTTGAACTTAATTATGGAAGAATCTGGCTACAAACCCTGTAAAGGTTTTGAAACACCCCAAACTATCCCCGAGCAAATTATTCCCCCTCTTTTAATAATAGAGGGCATTTTGGTCCTTTAAGAAATTTGGGATTAGGGCTTTGCCAATCATCTATAAATACCACTCTTAGTGAAATTTTGTAAGGGATTAACCCTAGTCTAAACGTTTTCCAGGCCTAGAAATTCGTATACATGTGGGGGAAGCAAGGTTTTAAATTTCGACCGAAATCCGAAATTTCGGGTTTCGGTCGAGAACGAAATCAAAATTGGTTAAATTCGAAACCTTACAAAATTTCGATCGAAATTTCATTTTCCCCAAAATTTCGGGCCGAAATTTAAGGGATATCTCTAAAAAATCCTTTCTAAAATTTATTATTTAATATTATCCCGAAATTTCAACCGAAATCTACGGGATAAAAAATTACCTAAACAGATGTCGATTGATTTCGAACGAAATTTCGAAATTTCGGCTGAAATTTCAGTTTTGGTGAAGAACGAAACGCATTTTGAAACCGAAATTGAAAACCTTGGGAGGAAGCAGGAGGAGCGATCTTGGAGTCCGGAGATGGCAATCCAAGGTAAGATCTGCATCCCAAATAGTTGTAACCTTGGAAAACCCAAAGATCTTTGCCCTATTGTTTGAATTGGTTTCGTTTTGGACACGTATTTGTGCGAGGGATGATCTCCGTACTTGATCTTGGATTCCTTGGGGTTCATCTTGTTCTGGATCCCCATTGAACCCAAGAGCATTCCGTTTTGGCCATTAAAATTGAAATTTATGACCTTTTGATGTTGATCTTGGATTCTCTTCTGATCACTTTCCTACAAGTTTCCGACGGTCGGATTGAATTTGATGGAATCCCCTTGTCATAAAGAGTCCATCAGATCCAACCTTGCATAAATCGGATGTTAAACAAATGAATTATGAACACCCAAAGTTGTGAAAAATCGGATAAAAGTTGGAATTATGGAAAACACCCAACAGCACGCGCCAAGGTCGGCACCTACTATTTCAGCATGGTCGTGCACCTATTGTTTCAGCATGGTCGATCATGCACAGTGCGGGTTGCGGGTGTTAAAATTCTGGATTTTCCGATTCCCCCGCCTCCCCCCCGTTTGGTTGGATTTGTGGGATTCTTTTATGACATATAACACCACCCGAATCCCTCTATCTTATAAACCAAATATTGTGAATAGGTAATCGATCCATGAACGTAAGAGTACGAAGAGGCTTCAACTTCAGCATTAGAGGTATGTGATAACGTATTGATTTAGTGCTTTGCTTTTCCAAGTATCTTTGACCTTCGACTCTCTTAGAAACATGTTTAATCTCTCCAATAACTTTCTGAAAGTGTGATCTCAGATTTTATCGGGTTTAGCATGCCTTTATTCTATAACATTATTCGTTGTGAATCTCTCATTTGGCTCATTCGAAATTGAATACCTATGACTCTGATACATTAAATTGTTTATGTTATATTCATAAACCATGATAAGAATTTTGGACCCTAATGACTCTTGTTTGAGTGCTATTAGACATTGTTATTTTGATACTTCGGTTATTGTCTTTGTGTGGGAGCTGGTTTTTTCCCATGCTGCGTAGGACGGCAGGGGATCACTACATCAGGTTCTCAAGGGAGTGTTTATTTGATATGAGTTACTTGCAGACTCGGGACCAAAATCCTAACTTCTCAAGATAGAGAAACTCAGAGTTGCCACCTAGGATAGGGTCTAGGACTCGTGCCTGTTCTTCCAATGAAATGAGTAACGACTCGAATTTTGTTGGAAGAGCAGTAACCAAAGGGGTTCGTTTTGCTCTGGGCCTACTACCTTATATTTTGCTCTGGGCCTACTACCTTATATTTTGCTCTGTTTGCTTAAGGCATGGTCCTTACAGACATCTGGGTAAGGGTTATTGTGACAATCAGGGAAGGTGTTATGCACCTCTCTTGCCCGAACGAATCCGGTCTCTTAACTTAAATTGGCATTTTTTAAAGAATTTGAACCAGGATAACTTATCTTTTTATCTTTTATTTAGGTTATGCTTAATTCCAGGATGTAAATAAAGATGAATTAACAAAAAGACCGAAAATAAGCGATAGTTAACATGATCAATATCGTAAGCTGTGTACGGATCTCGAAAGAACTCGCAACTACTCACATCAGGTTACCTTAAAACAAAGGAAAAAGGACAGTGCCGAAAGTAAAAGAAAGGCAGAGGGGTTCATATAATAAGTTCTGAGGGCAACGTGAGCCGGATAACTTATTTCACCACCGCGTACCTTACTTTGTAAAGGAAATTATAGAAAAGTAAAAGAAAGACAGAGGGATTTATATAAGTTTTAAGGGCAACGTGAGCCAGAGAACTTATGTCACCACCTCGTACCTTACTTTTGCAAAGGAAACTACAGAAAAGTAAAAGAAAGGCAGAGGGATTTATATAAGTTCTGAGGGCAACGTGAGCCGAAGAACTTATGTCACCACCTCGTACCTTACTTTGTAAAGGAAACTGCAGAAAAGTAAAAGAAAGGCAGAGGGATTTATATCATAAATTCTGAGGGCAACGTGAGACGAAGAACTTATAACGTTACCACCGCGTACCTTACTTTGTAAAGAAAATTACATTCAAGTGGTTAAATAAATGTAACTTTACCAGTGGATGATCGGGCAACGTAACTGCGCTTGTATGGGAAGAGGTGCTCAGAAATTACCGAGATTTCGGTGGCATAACGACGCTGTTTGGGAGTCAAGGCCTCGGAAATCGTTGAGATTTAGACAGCGTAACGGTGCTATGTGGGAGTCAAGGCCACCGAAATCGTTGCGGTAGCGTAACGGCACTATGTGGTCGAAAGGACTTCGTGTTTGTCGAAATTTCAATAGAACAACAACGCTACTATTGAAAAGTAGCTCATAGTTCTGCGAAATTTGGCAGAACAACGGCGTAAAAAAGAAGGAGTCACTCTGAACCTTAGGAATTTCGGTAGAATGCCGATGCCCAGTGTGAGCTACTTAGTGTTTCTCTACTTTCTCCCTTCTAGAAATGAAATAGACTAGGGTTTTTTGGATTTCTGCAGGGTTTTTGGGCTAGAAATACACCGAAAGAGGTGTGTATACACCAAAGAGAGGAGAGAGAGAGAGAGAGGAGATAAGTTATGTTTAACTCTTACCCCCCCCCCTATTATTTATAGGAGTTGGGGGGGGGGGTAAAAATTTTGGAAATTTGACCCAATTTCGTCCTGGCAAAATTGGGTGTCATCTAGATGACATCGTCCTTGTTTAGAACGATGTTTCGTCTTTTCTTTGGTTCTCGAAAAATATGATTTTTCGTCTTTTATTTGTTAGTTTCGATCGTTCGTAACTTCTTCGATTTAATTCTGATTCACGCGCGGTCAGGTCCGTTGGATTTCTCGTTCTCTGGACTTTTCAATGAACCTAATATCGTACGCTTTCGGGAAACGAAGTGTCCCTTGGGTGAAAACAAAAGTTTTCGACCCAAAGTTAACTTACCGATTGAAATGGTGTGTACAAACGGGCTTATCGGTTTATGCCGTAAAATGCAGGTGCTATATAAAACAGGCTTTTGGTTTGCCGAAAAAGGCAGGTGCTGTGTTAAAACAGGCTTTCCGGTTGTTTAAAAACGGCTTTCGGAAATCGTTTCTTTTTAAAAAAACGCCCTAAAGAGAGATTGAGAGAAACCTAAGTGCTGTTCTGGGACTCGTCATAAGGTTCTTTCTCGCGACACCTATCATTAGTATCTCCTTGACAAAATTGGGTGTCTACACTTTGATATCCATGTCAAACCAGTGAATTATGAACACTTCTTGAGGCTTAGATTTATGAACTTAAAACAATCCTGCCAATGGGGTCAGAAAATTCATTGGCCATGTGAAAATAAGAACCTAGATCCCGCTAATGAGGGACATACATTGACCATGTCGACAGGTATATGTGAAAAAGAACCAGGGACTAGTTCCGACATCGTGGACCGTCAGTGCAAAATAAAGTGCCATTAGAACCGCGACATAACTCGGTATATGATTACGCTGATATGACTAAGCCGATGACCGGAAGTGTTATAAGAACTTCGCCACTCTTACCCTTGTATGTCCTCTCTTCTAAACTTCGAATATAAGAACCATGTCTTGCACACTTGTGATTACCTTTTGTTTATATATAGACTTTCGATTTTTGCCCCCTATTTGACTACTATGAACATATGGAAACTTTAGCACTTGGACTTGGTTCACTTTGTTTTCAATTATCATTCTTTGAGTTCTTTTCTAGCATGCTTAACCCACATTGAATTGATTTGTTATTATGTACTAGGCTTCTGCTGACTGTGGTTTAACAATTTTCAGATTTTGATCCCTGCGGCATTGACGAAGGAGCGGAAGCCTTGAATATTCCACAATCACTTTAGTAGATTTATTTGATTAGTTGTTGACAGTGAGTACTGTTTCAACTATTGAAATAGACTACGTTTTGATTAATGGCATTTCTCTTTTGAAAAAAGGCGTTGCAAAATTGGTTTTGCGAAGGGGTTTTACTTGGCATTTGGGTGCCAGTCAACAAAACCCCTTGTTTGGTTGACAATATAGCATTGAAATCCTTGAAGACTATCATATCTCCTAATTAATCATTGCATGTATCCAACCTCTCTCTTCTCTCTCTATTGGTAATGACACTGCATACCACCATACGAGGTTAACAGCCGAACACTACGTACCACTATTAAGTTCCAGTTAAATCCAATGCTTGTCTCCTCCCTTCTGACTACTCACTGGTAGTAAAAACATGCATGGAGATTTCAGATTTTACTAGGAAAATGACAAAATTAAAATAGTAAAACATCATAGATTGAATCAATAATAATAGAAAGAATAAAACATTAAAGAGGAATAATGGCTTATCGGTTGAGTTGAGGCACGGATCTACATCCGTTGTAATTAAGGCAAATATTTCTCACACATTCGACGAATTGACAGTGCAAATAGGTCTCCAGCATATACCTCTAGGATACAACGACTCAACTCCAGAGATGTGCACTCAATCATCCTGTCAGCCTTGCGAATACTCTTATGTTTGCCTTGACTAGAGAGAGGGAGAGAGAATAAATCTCAGGGAAGAAGAAAACCATATGAATACAAGTATAGGTACACATATTAACATGATTTGAACAGGAATCTTAGAGAGGCACATCTCTTCAATCGTAACACTAAAAATATATGTGATTTCTCACGTAAATAAAATAACAAAATTTGAATTTCGAAATGATTTTTATTTTTAAATTAAAGAAAAAATATTTTCTCAAATTTTCTTCTGGCACACAACTTCATTAAGGCAACCATTTTAATGTGTGTCACTCATTTATGGGACCCGACATTTTAACCTTAAGCCCATCACTAGCCTCTTTACAACTGGTAACAATTTGTATATTTGTGTCTAAAAACAATGTTTTGCCATTAAAATAACAGCACGTTATTTTTCTTATTTCCCCCTTGTTTATCACTCCTATATTGATATAATTCTTTGGCATTAAAAAACAATGTTTTGCCATTTTTCAATTACTTAATAGAGGAGAGTTTTGTTCTCTGATTTTGGAGGAGCTTCGTTTATAACGCTTAAAAAATTGAAATCCAAAATCTAAGTATATCATATTTGCCTTAAGATTGTTAGTAAAAAAACGCATGACGATTTCAAATTTTACTAATAAAATGACAAAAATAAAATCGTAAAACATATGAGATTGAATCAACAATAATAGAAAGAATGAAACATTAAAGAGGAAGCATGACTTACGAGTGGAGTCTAGGCGCAGATCTACATCCGTTGTCATTAAGGCAATTATCGCCCCACATTTGATGAATCGACGGTGCAAATGGGTTTCAAGTGTATGCCTCTAGATCTACATACGTTGTTCTACTCTTCTAGACATCTTCCCTCTGGAAACCCCACATTTGAAGAATCGACTAATCGACTGTGCAGATCTACATCCGTTGTCCTTATGCCTGGCTCTTTTTGGTTGCCCAAAACTTGGAAGAATGATGGGGGATTTGTGAAATTTGAAATGCCGGACTATGTTCGGTTGCCAAATTTGTATTGAAACTCCATTTGACTCCTAGACATGATGGGGACATCATGATTGTCTTTTTTACTACGTTGCTCTCATGTGGCACTAATGTTCCCTCCCCTCAACTTCCAACCAAATTTAACCAAAATGGAGAAATTTGGGTGGAAGAAGAGTAGAAAAGGCCTTGTCTTATTCTTTCTCTCTTTCTCACTCTTCCCTATCTCTCTCTACCACCCTTTATATTGGTAATATGACACCCCTACATTTTCCCCTACGCTAGAGGATTACCATGCAACCAAACACCACTTGCACTACTCTCCCAGACACCTTTGAGCCACCAAACATAGGAGTTGGAGGGGAATATTGAAGAGACAGTTCTCTTCAATCATAACTTTAAAAATATGTGACTTTTCAGGTAAACAAAATAACTAAATTTGGAATTTCTAAATGACTTATTTTTAAATTAAAGAAAAAGTCAACACTTACACCACTACTCTATGAGGTAAGTACTGCAATAAGAAACATGAACACACGCTGGGTTATACCGACAATAGGGTGATTCTTCATTGGGGCCATTTGTGACAAATCATACCTATCTGTCATGATCGAGAATGTGTGTGGATCTTCTTTAATAGTCACGATCAAAGAAGTTTAAGTGTTGTTTCAATTTTCCAATAATGTGTACTAGTTAAAACTAGACCTGGCAAAATGGGACCCGTGCCCGCGGCTACACCCAGCCCGCAGGGGTATGGGTACCAATTTCATTACCCGCAAAAAAAAAAAAAATACCCGTACCTGTGACCCACGGGTGGGTCTGGGTCGGGCGTTGGTACCCGCGGGTTACCTGCCATTCGGTTTTCAACTTTTTATTCTTAAGGCCTAAACACTAAACAGTAAAAAATAGACTATGTGGGTGGGCCAACAAAACAAGTCAAAGCAATCAAATTATGTGGGTGGCCAACAGTCAATTGCACTTACATGTCCTTGTGTGTGGGACCCAAATTTCAATGGTTGGGATTGGTCCACCTAATTAACTTTAATTGGGTGCTGAAATTTGCAACGAATGGTTGGTAAACTTACAACAATTAACAACAATATAGGCTGCGAAATGAATGAAATCATCGTTGCCGCAAAGTTTTTTTTTATTTTAAATAAATATAAATTTATTGTGTTACCCGCGGGTTTACCCAACCCGTGCAGGTTGGTTCCGGGCACATGAAAAACCTACCTGTAGAATCGCGGGTAATTTTTACCCGTACCCACGGGTATCGTACCCGTACGGGTCGTACCCGTACCCACGCGGGTTACCCGTTTGCCGGGTCTAGTTAAAACATCACTTACAGAATTAAATGCACTCCTATCCTCTATGTATTGATACATTCTCATTAATTTGAACTTTCATATATTTAATGAGTATGGTCCAACTACAGGCTCCTATATCTGTATTAACCAACTTGATAAGAAGTGGGCCCGGATTCATTAAACACATAAACCTACTACTAATTTCACCCACAAAGAAAGAGGAGGAAAGTGAGAGCGATTGTGTCTCAGTTGGATCTATATCCTAAGGTCCAAAGTTATTTTGGATCGTGATCCGAGCATGGCCAAAAAAATATATTGGAACGTCCTAATCCAATTGGAGCACATGTCCTCATGGTCTTGTAAGCCTGTTTGGGCCTTCTCCTTTCGATTTCTATTATAAAATCATCGGGTCCATCGCTGACCTTTCTTGGATAGAAAAATGAAGGGTATTTTCCTGACATTTAAAGCCATGGTAAAAACCATAAACAACATTACTAATATGGCACGTTTGGCTGCAAGGAGTTGTTTTTCATGATAAAAATCGCTAAAAATTCGGAAACACAATCCCAGAAACTAGTGTCTATGGACTACCGTGATGAGAAGTTGCTAGAAATCTGGAAACAAAACAATCTACTCAAAACCTGTTAACCTTTGCGGGATTTTTAGCAACTTCTCATCACCAAAACAGTAGTTTCCAGTATTGTGTTTCCTTATTTTTAGCAATTTCACCATCATCTCCACTTGGAGATGCCTATTTATCATGAAAAACACTTCCTGGCAGCCAAACGTGCCCTTAATTTCTCACTTTCGTTTTGAAGACGATTCTCCCTCGGATTTCCCCCCTCTCCCTTTGCTAAACCTAAACCTCAACCGTGTTCAAAGTAGGACCTAAGACACTCCGATGGATGGACGGTTCAGTTAGAAATGGATCATGACCTAGACTTATGAAATTGAAATCCGAAAAGCACTCCGAAAAGTCTACAAGCGATCGATAGGGAATCCAAAAGGATCCTAACCAAGACGTTGCTGGATCCGATCCGAAGTGGATCCATTGACACCAATACATGACATCACACTTTCTTATGAAAGCCACCTCTCTCTCATATTCATATACAGATTTTTTTTTTCCTTTCACAATTTTGGGGGAAATGATATAGATATATTTATAGCTTATTTAAATGGATACTCCCCGCTAAATAAAACTTGAGTTGGCTCAAGTTATTCTTTTTCCCAAACAAATGGAAAAGCAGGATATTCAAGAAAAGTTTTTCCTTTCCAAACTTTTTGAGAAAATTCCTGCAATTCAAACAGGATAGTACTAGTTGGGTCTTATAATTTGCTAAAAATAACTGAACATAGCTAAAGATTTTTTTTTTTGAAATAGCTCTGAACATAGCTAAAGATAAGCTTCTTAAATCTTTATAGATATACATATACCTCATGGGCTCCTCCTCAGGGTGGCAAACGGGGTGTGCCGGCACGGCACGGCACGAAAATTAACAGCCCACACGGCCCGCAGGCCAGGCACGGCATTGCACGATTTGGCCACGGGCTGTGCCGTGCCGGCACGAATAAGCATGAGGTTAGGCACGGCACGGCCCGCGGCCCATGTCGTGCAGTGCCGGCACGAGTAAACAGCCACATGAACTGCCTTTTACACTGATTTTTGTCGTGCCGGGCCGTTTCTCGTGCCGTGCACCATAGGTCCCTTCTCTGCCGCACTTTCAACGAATTTGATCGTTCAAGATCTTAGATTCAAAGGCCAGGATTGCTTATGGTAAAGTCAGTTAGAACCTTTGAAGAGGTGTTGCGACTCAAGGAAATGTCGAATGGTTGCCCGGTTCAAATGGATCGAAAAAAATCAATGGTAGATCTCCTTGAATCCCTGACGGAAATCTAAAACTATCGATTGGATGGTTTGGATCGTCTCCATCAAAAGGATTTGGGATATGACCAATTGGTGGTATGGCCTAGCAATCGAATGGATGAGATCGTTCTGTGGAAATCATTTAAGTGACCCAAATTATTTATTTAACAAACCGTCTGTCGCGTAGGCCTAATAAGTAATTGGTTGTAGGATAATCCGAGCCCTCCATTCGAGAAGCTAGTTGTTTCTTTCTCTCTTGTGAGTAAGGGTGTCAATTTTGGCTCGGGCACGAATCCTTAACGAGCCGAGCCGAGCCCGAGTTAGGCCAGGCTCGGCTCGTTAAGGCTCGTTAAGAATTTAATATATTTAAATATATATATTATATATTAATATATACACTAAAAGGGCTGTCTAGGGAGTGAAAGGGGGAGGCAAAATATGTCACTTCTTTTTTGGAACCTCATTTGTTACTTGGACCACCCCCTAGTGTAAAAAGAGTAGTAAAAAAACACTAGATAGGGCTGTCCAGGGAAGATGAGGGGTGTTAAATTAATATAATTCGAGCTCGATAAGGCTCGCGAGCCTGGCCAGCCTGACCGAGCCGAGCCGAGCCGAGCCTGGCCAAGCTCTGCTCGGCTCGGCTCGGCTCGTTTACACCCCTACTTGTGAGCCACCATAGAGGAGGGGCGGATTTGCCATTTGCAAATAAGAGGGGTAGCAATGCAATTTGTGAAATGGATGGGGGCTTTTGTCATTTTTGAAAAAAGTAAGAGAGAAAAAGAAGGGGATAGAATCTCTCTCTCTCCCCCAACCGACCCTCCCTCTTTTCTCCACGATTTTGCAAATCTCCCACCCCCGTAATTCGTCTCTCCCTAAACTCTCTCATATCATGAGAATGGTGCATTCTTAATTTCTTATCCCCTTACCAAGTGGATCCATCTACACCATTCAAAGATCATTGTTTGGTAGGAGGCTTCATCTCATCCGTCCAAATTAAATTAGAATGGATCTTTGCAACCATCTCGTAGGTTATGTGCCAAACCCATCCAAAGCTAGCCAATCATAGAACTCCACCATTTCTCCTGAACCTATCCTTCTCCAACAAACCCATCTAGGCCCTTAGATCAAACCAAAATAATCTCAGCCATCCACCCCACCCACTTCTACCAATTCCCAAAATATCCCCACTTTGGCCTATAAATAGGACCCTATTCCACAACTCAATAAAAGTTAAAAAAAAACACAAGATCCCCCTCTCCCCAAGCCATTCGGCCATTTTGGTCCCACCCCTTGGGTCTCACCCTTAGCTCCATCACCCCCTAGCCATTTCTTCCTTCTTGCTCTCTAAGAGTCTCGATCATCCAACTGCATTGACGATTCATTTGCCAGTAATTCGCTTCTGCGAATAATACACTAGTTTGGCAACCTTGGAAAAAACATTCTATGGATTATTTTGTAAACCCTCCTTTGCTAATCTTTTTTTTTTTTAAAAGGGCAACAGAATATATATATATATATATAAACAGAACCGAGGTGGTCCTGAAGGAACAAAGATAATACAAAGATAGCAGTACAATAATTCAAGAAGGTAGATAGTCAAAGCACTCAAACGCGGCCCGAAAGACTCCTTTCTTGGCAAGGGTGTCTGCTTCTGCATTGGCTGATCTCCTGACATGGCGAAAAACTATTGAGGAGCCCTTAGCTCTGTCCTCTATTTCCTCTAAGAGAGGCAAAAATCGCCAAGGGGGAGAAGCGTTACCCTAAAGCCAGCGAATAACATTTAAGGAATCCCCTTCGACGATAATTTTGTCGCACTCTAGACGAGGCATCGAGAGAAGCCCGCTATGAACGGCTCGGACCTCTGCCTCGTTTTAGTCTGCCACTCCTCCTTTGCTAATCTTAGAAGCAAGATGGTATTGGAATTAACAAGAGAGTTGCAAAACATGACCTAATTGAATACTTTCTTTTCATTTGTGTGCAAATTATGTTGTCTTGTTATTTTCTCATATGAAAAAATCAAGCAAAATGCAGCTTTCATATATTTAATGGTGGGTATGGCCAATGACGGGCTCCTACATCTGTATTTGACTTCCTAACCACCTTGATAAGTAGGCCAGGATTCATTAAACCCTTACAGCCACTACTAAATTCATGATGCTTGTTCTCAATCCAGTTGAAGTCCGAGTGAGATCAAGATTGCTTGAATTTTATAGAAAAGTTTGGAAGAGAAATACTATTCCTAAATTTCTCATTTTTCCATTGTTTGATTACACATAAAAAGAAAAGAAAAAATGGGTGTGTGTGTGTGTGTGTGGGGGGTGGGGGGGGGGGGGGGGGGGGGGTGGGGGCTCCAAAACGGTTTCTGTGAGCATGGCTCACTGCTTGAGGATAAATTACCCCCTTGAACGTTCTTCTTTGCCTTTAAAACTTAATGAATAACATTAGGGGGGGGGGGGAAGGGGATATCATTCCCTAAAAAAAAAAGTAACCTGAACCACAGCAGTTCAAGTTAGATTTATAGGGACCTTCAATTTATTTAATCATTCGGACACTTGTGACCCCTATCTTTTGGGTTGGTTTTACACGTGGCACATGTGGCCCCTCTTCTGAGTTGGCAGATCCTAGATTTTTAGTATCAAGGAGTTGTTGGGTTTTGAACACCTGCCGTGAAGCAATAGCTGTGGAATGTGAAACAACCAATGTAAAAGCTTAAGCTGTTAGAGTTGGTCTTATTTAATCATTTACGCTTCACCATTTAAATGGTAGAAATGAAAGAATTTTCTTAGGAAAAAACTTCCACAAGAAATATTTTTCCTACAATCCAAACAGGGCCACATGTGTGCCAAATAAATTAGAAATAGTAGCTATGTATACATAGATGATTATAATCAAAATTTAGTAATTAACAAGATGTTTAGAAACCCACATCCAGAGTAACTATTTAAATAACAAGTAACTGTTTGAAAAAGAAGGCTTATCCTAATTTTATTTTATTTTTTGTATGGTGTGAATATAGTTGAGGAGGGATGGACATGTAACTAAATGACGCACATATGAACCTGTAGAAACTGAGGGAGAAGATTACCATTTTCTACCTTAGAACAAACCCATGACTCTACAAAGAGCACTAGAGAATAAAATTTCCTCAGACAAAATTAAATTGAAAATAAAAAAAAAGTCCTTCACAATAATACGATTATTGAGTTTTAAATAGGCTTAAAAACTCCTAATCAAACTTACATCCTATAAGCCATTCTTAGTAAATAGTAAAATTTTCTAAAATAGTAAAATTGCAGAACTTACCGAAACTCATAACCAACCCTTAATTAAGAGAAGTACAATACATCTTAAAATGACTAAAAAGTAAATTTTGACTTCAAACAGAATTTTGACCCTCTAAAATGTTGGGATGTTTGTAAACAACTAATGAACTTTAGTTAATAAGCCTTCCTGTAGTTCTCTGTGTCCGCTTTCCCACAGTATGCATTAATAGTGATTTCCCACCAATCTCTTGGGATTTTTTTTTCTCCCACATAAATCCCAGGAACCAAAAAAAAACCAGCAACCAAACAGAAATCATCATTTAACACACTTTTTCCTAGATCATAAATGGAATATCAAATGACGAAATTGCCCATGGAAGAAGCCACAAAAGACCACGTTTGGTTGCCGGAATTTTTTTGGTTCTTGGGACTTTTTTAGAATTTCTGCAGGTTCACGCACGTTTGGTTGCTGGGCCCAAAAATAATCCCAGGAACCAAAATAACCCCGCACGAAACCGTACCATGGAAAAAAAAAAATACTCCCAGGAACCAAAATAATCCCACGAACCAAAAATAAGCTTGCAGAAGAATTTTTTTCTTCCCAACAGTTCAAGCAACCAAACAAAGCTGCCCACCATAGTCCGGTCAACCAAACATGGAATTTTTATTTTACCGGGATACTTCCATGGAGTTTTTTTTTCCACCAATCTCCCAGGGAGTTTTTTGTTCCACGGAAATCCCAAGAACCAAAAAAGTTTCGGCAACCAAGCAAATATACCTAGGCATTAAATGAGGAAGGTTAGTCCTTTGCTCTTTAGGAAAATTTTCTTGGGAATTTTCACAATTTAGGGACAAATGATAAATTTTGAATAATGATATGGTAACCGAGTGTGGGCAATAGGATCCCTCAATCGATAATAATTTTTCACATCCTTCGGGGATATTTTCAGTCAAATCTTTTTATAACCATCTGATCCCTTCTTCAGTGGAGCATGTGTCCTCCTCGGTTTGGAGACAATCTTGCCCTCCGAGAGTTGCTTTCTTTGGGTGGTCGGTTAGCTGGGGCCGCATTCAAACTATGGATTTTTTGAGGAAACGAGGAATGTGGTTGGTAGATCACTGTCCTCTATGTTTATCCGCTGGGGAATCCATTGACCACCTTTTCATACACTGTAAGGTTGCTCGCCATATTTGGGGTCTTATTTTTTCTCGTTTTGGAATCAGTTGGGTCCCCTCCAACTCTATGGCTGAATTCATTCAGAGTTGGGCCTGGACTCCTTGGAAAAGGAAAGGCAGAACGCTGTGGAAGATGTGTCTCCTGGCCTCATGGTGGTTCTTGTGGAAAGAGAGGAATGCTCGTATCTTTGAAGGGAAGGCTAGATCTCCCTATTGGATTTATATTCAGTTGATAGCTGCGGTCATATCCTGGGCTCGAAGCCTTCCTCTGTTTCGTTTTGTTTCAGCTTTCGACTTCTGGGAAGGATGGTCAATCATATGCTTGGAATCGGCTACCAAAGTGAGAATCCTCCCCTCCTGGATTCCTCCTCCTCCGGGGTCCCTGAAACTTAACTTTGACGGATCGTCTATCGGCAATCCAGGAATGGCAGGAGTAGGGGGGTTATGTAGAAACCACAAAGGGGAAGTCCTCTGGGCCTACTCGGGGCCTATCGGAGTGGCAGACTCAAACGAGGCAGAGGTCCGAGCCGTTCATAGCGGGCTTCTCTCGATGCCTCGTCTAGAGTGCGACAAAATTATCGTCGAAGGGGATTCCTTAAATGTTATTCGCTGGCTTTCGGGTAACGCTTCTCCCCCTTGGCGATTTTTGCCTCTCTTAGAGGAAATAGAGGACAGGGCTAAGGGCTCCTCAATAGTTTTTCGCCATGTCAGGAGATCAGCCAATGCGGAAACAGACACCCTTGCCAAGAAAGGAGTCTTTCGGGCCGCGTTTGAGTGCTTTGACTATCTACCTCCTTGAATTATTGTACTGCTATCTTTGTATTATCTTTGTTCCTTCAGGACCACCTCGGTTCTGTTTTATATATATATATATATATATATATATATATATATATATTCTGTTGCCCTTTTCAAAAAAAAAAATTTCACATCTCAACTAATAACATTCTTGTGGGCAATAGGATGCCTCAATCGATACTCATTTCTTCCATCTGCATAGCCAAGAAAAATATACCTTTTGAACCCTATGTCTAGGTTAGTCCTTTGCTCTTTAGGAACTCGCACATAATTATCACAAACAAAAATACGTTGGAAGAAATAATATTCTACCACGTCGTTCCAGTGTTGGGTACTAGAAACAGCATACTATTTATACATGTCATGATCAATACAAAATTCCTTGACCTCTTTAAAGGTGTACTCTGACCGGCCCATTAACAATTCTCGGACACTATAATTTTTGGGCAGTGATAAATCGACTCCCCAAATTGATAAATCGACACATGGGGAGTCGATTTATCACTCCCCTATTTTTTTCCTTTTTTATTGAGTGCTGCTACCAAAACATGTATTCGTTTTTGTGAGAAAAAGACTAATTCGGTCTAGTGACACGCGCATAAGGAATAGAGCCTGAATCCCTATGAAACATCAAAGCCATGGTACAAATGTCCAAATTGTCTGTCATTTTCACTTTCGTCTTCAATTTCCAGATGGATTCTCATTCTGGAAGTGTTTTCCTTTTTGGGCAGTTTGGCTGCCAAGAATTTGCTTTCATGATAAATCGGCATCTCCAAGTGGAGATTAGGATGAAATCCCTAAGAATCACGAAACCAAATCCGGGAAACGTGGAAAAGTTTGATCCGGTTTTGAGTAAAATTTTCTATTTCTGGTTTTTTTGCAACTTCTACTCTCCGGAAACACTAGTTTCCTGGATTAACTTGGGTCGGGTGTAGGAATCATGGGTCCCGAGTTGGGTCGGGTTTTAGGTTGAAAAACTGCATCCAATCTTGGGTAGGGTCGGATATAAAAAAGAAAAACCCGAAACCCGATCCGTGTCATTCATGTTCACAATAACTTTCTCAAATATCTCTTGAATAACATGGCAAAAAAATTTCCAATATATTGATATAATTGCTTTCGTTGATCATATTTGTAATGCGAAGAAACGGTTTCCTTCAATTTCTTTACTTGATGACACAAATTTAGAGATTTATTCGTGTGAAGATCTATGTTTTTCTACAGTCTTTGAAATTAGTCAATATCCTGCATTAAAATTAAAAACCCGACCCGACACAATCCGAGAAACTATCTCAGGTAGGTTCTTGGTTATGAATCTCGAGTTAATTTCCCCATTAAAAATTAGATCCGACCCGACCCGGCCTGAGATAATTTCTAGGGTAGGATAGGGTCTATGGAAAACCCAACCCGCCTGACCCGAGTTGCAACCCTAGTTACAAGACCTTACACTCATATGCCCTTACATCCTATCTGATATCTCCAACTATTTCCTTTCTCCATAGATCTTAGACTTATCATCATTGCAACACTAGAAGAACCCTTGTTTTTCAAGAGATTCATAGGTAACGACTAATTCCGTGCTGAGATCTTTGGCATCTAACAAACACCAGGGCAACCATTTCCTTACTGTCAATCTTAACTTAAACCGCTATCATTTTTTTAATTACCATTTAAACTGAAATTCCAAAGGTAGGCCCATAATGGCAACTAATGAGGAGTAAAATTTAGGTTGCTAACAAGTTTTAATCTTTTGAAAACTCTAACCCAAATTTGAAGATTTAAGAGATCAAAATGGAAATTAAGCACACAAGTAAAATCCTAAGTGCAATCCAAATATACAGCAAGAGATAAGAGAGAGTGCACCCGAGATTTAAAGTGGTTCGGTCCTCAAAACACGAGGCCTACTCCACTCCACCAACCAAACCCGTTGATGGCTTCACTATTTGATCTTCTTAACTTCGGTGAAGATCGGTGCCGATTACAATTCCAATCGCCTTTAACCTTGGTGGCAATCCTCACCACGGAGAGTGGGCTCCGCTTCTCCGAACACTCGCCCGAATACAATGTTCTTGATAAAGAAAGAAAGAACAAAAAATCCCTCACAATGGTTTACAAACTTTGTAGAAGATGTACAAATTTGAGCCTAATGATCCAAATCCTAATCTTAGAGGATGAAAGGCATAAACAAGCTTGAATCACTCTTAAGATATTCAAATAGAGTTTTGAGTGTTAGGATTGATGATTTGGAAGTTTAAAATGCCCATATATATAGAAAAACCAAATATGAACGTTTGAGGGGCATAGTCGTAATTCTGGCAAAGTTCCCAACGGCTATAAATTCTTACCGTTATAGTGTTCTCGGAGTTCCGAGAATTTTTCTCGGAGTTCCCGGATACAAACAGAAGTTAGAAAAAAGGTACTGGACCAAATCTCGGAGCTCCGAGGAATGTCTCGGAGTTCCGAGAAGCCTATTTCCAGTAGATTTTCAATTCTGTTCATTGGGCTTCCAACTCTACACCAAGTTGTGATTGTTATGAGGGTTCCAAATTGTTGGAACACCACAAGGACAATCTCTTAAACATTTTAGGGGTGTGTGAGATTAACTTAATTTATGCCTCTTAAAATCTAAACTAAGATTGGATCATATACATTCTAAAATGACTTCGATATTCAATTGCGATGCTTCAAGTCTTCGTTCGTCTTGGATCTCCGATGTCTTTGGCCTCCGAATGTGGTCCAATGAGAGCTTCTTGGCCTCAATCCAAGCAATCTTGTATTAGCATAGTTATGATCTACAACTTAGACATACAAACACATTAGTGATATAAAATCACTTGTGTATTGGAATCATCAAAAGAAGATGGGAATGCCAAGGTGGGAACCATTGGGCTTACAATCTCCCCTTTTTTTATGATGACAAGCACAAGAGATTTTCCAATAAAAGCATACATATATTTCCTTACACTAGATTTCTCTCCCCCTTTGGCATCTATAAAAAAGATGGGGTAAAAGAAAATCAAGGGGATGAAATTTACAAATTTTAAGCTCCCCCTTTTTCAAAGAAAAAGACAAACATAAAACTCCCCCTATTTAGAGTTTTTATTCAACACAAGAGGGGATATTTAACAAACCATAAAAAGATATTCAATTTTAAGTGCAAGCCCCTAATCTAAGCACATATGAAGAGAATCATATGGGGGCTTTGGGAACCCAAGCCTTCTTGGTTCCACCACAATCCCTAATTTTAGATGCACATTGGAATTGGTAATGACCATTGATTCCACAATAATGGCATCTAACATGAGGGTTTGATAGACTAGTCCTATCATAAAATGCTGTAGACACCCCATTTTGACTTGACCCAAATTTTTCAAAAATTGAATAAATCCCGAAATCCGAGTCCTGAAATCGAATTCACTGAATTCCCAAATCGAATCCCCAAATTTTCGAAACCAAATCCAAATGTGAGAAAAATCCAAAATTTTATCCAATTCATCGTGTCCTTCAATGGATATAGAGCTCCCGAAAAGTTGTTACTGCTCTAAGAAATACCCCCACAAATTTTCAAAAAAAATCGAACAAAATTTGAAGGAAAAGACAAGACAATTTTTGTTCCATTATCAATTGTGTTAAGCAGAAGTGAGGGGAATTATCCAGCCTATGAAAGCCAGAATCAACTCAGAAGCTAGCTAAAGAGAAAAGGACAAGTTAAATTGGAGCAATCATCAAGGTGTTTTTGTGCAGGTATCAATTCCCTAATCAAAGAAGTAAGGGGTGTGAAGTTATCATTGCCCTTTAAATAAGCCTCAAAATTAGGGCTTGAAGAAAAAAAAGGGGGGTTTTCTTGAGAAGGAAGAGAAGAAAAAAAAAAGGGAGGAGAAAAGGGATTTGCAGCCACCTCATCTTCTCCTCCTTCTACCACCGCATCAGCCATCATCCTCAACCTCAAACCCGAAACCCAAAACCCATCTCCACCGCACCACCATCAGCCACCATCCTCAAACCCGAAACCCAAAACCCATCTCCATTTCCAACCTCTACAACCCATCTCTTCCACCTCCATCATCCTCCACCTCCATCTCCACCCAAACACCACCCTTCGAAAACCCTCTTCCATTCTCCACCTTCACCTTCCTCAACCCCCAAAACCGAAACCCATTTTCTGCACTTCCAAAAACCGAAACCCACCTCCACCAAACCACCACCACCACCACCCTTCACAAAACCCTCCTCCACCTTCACATCCACCTCCACCAACAGCAGCCACCAAAGAAAACAGAGGGAGAACGAGAGAGAGAGAGAGAGAGAGAGAGAGAGATAGCGGAGAAAGAGGGAGGGAGAATCGGCTCCACCTTCATCTTCCTCAACCTCCATTTCTTCTCCTTCACCTCCATCTCAGCCATTGCTACCTCTAAACCCATTTTCTGCACTTCCAAACCCATAACCATCCGAACCACCACTAAACCCATTTGGATTTTCCTCCATTTGCAGCCACTTCCCCTTTATCTCAAAAACCCATTTTAAAACCCATAATCGACCCCAATTTCCCTCTCACCATATACTAACCCCAATTTGCAGACCTTACCATCAGCTACCTCCATCTATTTTGGTCTCATGCCTAAATTGGGTTTGTAAGGTGGGGTTTGAAGGGAGATTAAGGTAGGTTTTATGTTTGAAGCCTTGGTGGCTTGATCTCAAGGAAGAGAAGGAGATTTGCAGCAGCTTCATCGGCCACCATCTCAGCCACAATCATCACTATCAACCCATGCCTTCTTCTTCTATCATCCCTTAAACCCTCTATCTACCACCGTCTTCAACCTTCGATCCGTTATCTGTCAATAACCAAGGTGATTCCCTTCCTCTTGTTTTATTATTTGTGGATGCCATGCAGTTATATAGTTTATGGTAGCCTGAGTGTTAACCATGTTCTGTGAATTGCATTAACTCAGTTTGCCTAATCCCCATTCCTCTTAGATGGTATTGGTTATACACAACTGTTGTGATAAAAGACAGGTTGAGTTGGGGCAGTTTTGGGAGAACTGTAGCATTAACATTTCTTGGATGAATCTAACCTGTGATATCAAACCAATTATGTCTAGCTAATTGCAGCTCTACCTTGTCTCCCTGGGACATTTTCTCGAGTTTCTTTTGCATTCAGAGTCATTCTCCTTATGTTCCTTGGGATTCTCTTTGCATTTCGGGATCCCCATCGATTTTGGGAACATTGGTCGGGTTTAGGCGATGACGGACGGCAACCTCTTGAGCCAAAACCCCCTTTCAATCAAAAGGGATAAATATATATATATATATATATATATATATATATATATATAAATCAAATAACAAAAATCCAAAAACATAAAAAAATAACAAAAGCGTTTTTTGAAAAGCTGTTTCGAACTACGTTAGCTTGATCCCTTTCCACAGGGTACGTAGGCAGCTTGGGATTTTCGTCCCAAGTTCAGTCAAACTTTTCAATAAAATTATTTAAACCCTTCAAAAAAATCATTCAGCATCTGAAAATATCTTTCAAGCTTTTCCCAAAAATACAAAAACCAAAAAGGGCAAGGATGGTGATTGCCAGGTCACACGGAGCCTTCTTTTCATTTCATTACCGATTTCGATCGTGGTTTTCCGGTTTATCGGTTTTTCGACGTTTTATCAGGTTTTGGGATGGGCGACGACGTAGCGTGGCCCCTTTACAGGGATTGTCCTCGCTGAGCCCAACTATAGGCTATGACGATCGCGAGACTTGTTCGATCTTTAGCGGATCAGGATCACTGAGCTCGATTCCTTTAGAATCGCTCCCTGAGTCTATCGTATGTCCCATTTTTTTTCCCTGGCATTTTGGGTTTACGCATACTGACGACTTTCTGATTCCTTTCTTTCCTCGCATCTTCTAGCTTGTCGTGTGTTTGTCTTTGATTCCCTGTGTGTTTACTTTCAGCTTGCTTATTCCTTGTGTGTTTAGTTTCACACGCTTATTTGCATGCTTAGCTGCAACATTTATCTGCTTACTTATCATGATCATATGCTTAGCTGTAGATATTTACTGTTTTCCTGCTTATCATATCTGCTATATTACTTGCTTAGTTGTAGTTGTGCATGTAGATGTTACTGCTTTTCTAGATGTGATGGGTTAGGATTAGATGCGGTGAGTTAGGATTTGGATGTTTATTTTCTTTTGCCCATCCCCGGGTCATGCATGCTTAGATAGACGTTTTCTCGGGGATACTTATTCCCATTTCACATGATTTTAGCCCAAAACTCTTCAAAATTAATTAAAAATGGCATAAGAGACCAAGTACTTGCACTTGGACGAATTGGGGGCGCTTAACACCTTCCCCATTCGTCACCAGGCACGGACTTTTGTATCTCTGGCTATCCGTTGCAACAGAGTATTTCATGGGATCCAGGGCCTACTTCCTTGGATGGCGACTCTTCTATGTTATAGGTACATCTTGGTTCCGAGCTGGTCCTTGAATCGAGAGGTATCTCATTTATATCGCCACCCATGCTGTGAGTGGCATCATTTCGAGAGTTCCTTAGTAGAGCTCTCCTTCACATTGTGGAGATCTTAGAGGATCGGTGTGGGGATCTCGTGTCCCTCGCCCGCCGTCCTCGGGATCGGGGTCCACAAATGCATGATTAGGTCTATGACTAACTTTCTTCAAGATTATGTCAATAATTTTATCACCATTGAGGAATCCATGGAGACACAATCTTAACCTTTCATTTTCATTATGAAGATGGGTTATTTGATTTAGAAAATCATTAGTGTCATCTTCATAAGATTTGGAAGAGCTTGCCACATTTTGGAGTTTAGCAATTTGGCAAGTTTTCTCATCCAAACAACCCTTAAGGGTTTCAATCTCAAGTTTAAAATTTTCAATTTGTACTTTAGCTTGAGATTTGGAAGAAGAAGATTCATTTCTCAAAACATCAAGTTCATTTTCTAATTTTGAAATTGATTTCTTTTGAACTTTATTTTTTGAAATTTGAGAATGCAAGGTAATGCACAATTCATCATAAGATATTTTTTCACTATCACTACTTGATGAATTATAAGAGGGGTTAGAATTTACCTCATCTTCATGGCTGAGTGTCATAAAGCAAAGATCATCCTTATTAGCTTCCCCTTCACTTGAGCTCTTTCCCGAGGTGCTAGAAGCATCCCAAGCGGCTACAAGACTCTTGTTCTTCTTCTAATCCTTTTCTCCCTTGTACTTTGAGGAAGATGACTTGAGAAGTGGACACTCCGGTCTTTTATGTCCCGTCTTCTTACAGTTGTAACACCTTATTCGTCCTTCTACTTCACTTTCTTCTTTCTTCTTCTTTTTATCCTTTTTGTGCTTCTTTCTCCATAAGCTTTTAATTTTCTTAACGCTTTTTTCTCATCACTATCCGCTTCACTTGAGGATGATGAGTTCGTTTTGGATGCCTTTAGAGCTAGATATCGACTTTCTTTTTCTTTCTCTTTCGGCTTCTTCTCTTCTTGACGGCTAGTGAGGAGCATCTCATAAGTGATAAGAGATCCTACAAGCTCCTCCATAGTTAGCGCCTTGAGATCCTTTGATTCTTGTATTGCGGTGACCTTTGGATCCCAATGTGGAGGATGTGACCTAAGCAACTTACTCACAAGCTCATCAGTAGAATAAGATTTACTAAGATTAGCTAATTCATTGAAAATTTTAGAAAATCGGGTATACATTTCTGAAATACTTTCATTTAGACCCATTCTAAACATTTCATATTTGCTTTTTAACAAGTTTATTTTGAAATCCTTAACTTGTGATGTTCCCTCATGGGTAACGGCAAGTGTATCCCAAATAACCTTGGCGGAATAAAAAAGTGCTACTCTATTAAACTCCTCCGTAGATAAGGCGAAAAAAAAAGAGTTTATAGCTTTGTAATTTAAATTTCCATGCCTTTTCTCTACAACATTCCATTCTTCAAATGGCTTGGAAGGCAAAGTGTATCCATTTTCAACAATATGCCAAAGTTCCACATCTATCGAAAGAAGATAGATGCGCATCCTTGTCTTCCAATGTCCATAGTTGGACCCATCAAAGAAAGGAGGTCTAGTTGTGGAATGGCCTTCCGGAAGTCCGGTTCCATTTATATTTGTCATTTCACAATTAGAAAGTTGCCAATGATCTTATGATCTTTCCCTTGTTTAAAATTAAAAAAAAACATTTCCAAAGATTTTGAGAAAAGAAAATCTTTTAAGGGCCTAGGCTCTGATACCAAGTGAAATTCCAAGGGTAGGCCCGTAATGGCAACTAATGAGGAGTAAAATTTAGGTTGCTAACAAGTTTTAATCTTTTGAAAACTCTAACCCAAATTTGAAGATTTAAGAGATCAAAATGAAAATTAAGCACACAAGTTAAATCCTAAGTGCAATGCAAATATACAGCAAGAGATAAGAGAGAGTGCACTCGAGATTTAAAGTGGTTCGGTCCTCAAAACGTGAGGCCTACTCCACTCCACCAACCAAACCCGTTGGTGGCTTCACTATTTGATCTTCTTAACTTCGGCGAAGATCGGTGCCGATTACAATTCCAATCGCCTTTAACCTTGGTGGCAATCCTCACCACGGAGAGTGGGCTCCGCTTCTCCGAACACTCGCCCGAATACAATGTTCTTGATAAAGAAAGAAAGAACAAAAAATCCCTCACAATGGTTTACAAACTTTGTAGAAGATGTACAAATTTGAGCCTAATGATCCAAATCCTAATCTTAGAGGATGAGAGGCATAAACAAGCTTGAATCACTCTTAGGATGTTCAAATAGAGTTTTTGAGTGTTAGGATTGATGATTTGAAAGTTTAGAATGCCCATATATATAGAAAAACCAAATATGACCGTTTGAGGGGCATAGTCGTAATTCTGACAAAGTTCCCAACGGCTATAAATTCTTAGCGTTATAGTGTTCTCGGAGTTCCGAGAATTTTCTCAAAGTTCCGAGAATTTTTCTCGGAGTTCCGGAAATACAAACAGAAGTTAGAAAAAAGTTACTGGACCAAATCTCGGAGCTCCGAGGAATGTCTCGGAGTTCCGAGAAGCCTATTCCCAGCAGATTTTCAATTCTGATCATTGGGCTTCCAACTCTACACTAAGTTGTGATTGTTATGAGGGTTCCAAATTGTTGAAACACCACAAGGACAATCTCTTAAACATTTTAGGGGTGTGTGAGATTAACTTAATTTATGCCTCTTAAAATCTAAACTAAGATTGGATCATATACATTCTAAAATGACTTCGATCTTGAATTGCGATGCTTTAAGTCTTCGTTCGTCGTGGATCTCCGATGTCTTTGGCCTCCGAATGTGGTCCAATGAGAGCTTCTTGGCCTCAATCCAAGCAATCTTGTATTAGCATACTTATGATCTACAACTTAGACATTCAAACACATTAGTGATATAAAATCACTTGTGTATTGGAATCATCAAAAGAAGATAGGAATGCCAAGGTGGGAACCATTGGGCTTACATTAACTCATGGAATTTGCTTGGCAATTTTGTCGAAAAACATTTCGCAGTTCACTCTTGCAGGAGAGAACAGCATGCTGAGATGAATTAAATGAAGAGGACAAAATCTGCTGTGGTGGCTGTTCTCTCATGCAAAAGTGAGTTGCGAAATGGCTTTCTGCGAAATTGCCTAGCAAATCCCTAAACTCATTAATGGGTTTCTCTAATGAGGACCCTTTCTTCATCCTTACCTTGTGTAGCTTCCTCCAGAGCTAAATCGTATTCTATGTGGATTTCCTTCGTAGCGGTTTCACAAAAGTTTCCAAATTAACAAAATTCAGCTGTGGAAATGAGCCTCAAAATCTTTTTCCATGAAATCGCCTAGCAAATCGTCCAAGTTTAAATGCTTATTAAAAAAGGGCAATGATAAATCCGCACCCACTGTAAGATAATTCTCACCCCTTTAACGTGAATTGACATTAAAAAAGCTTTAAAGCCCACATACCCTCTTTAAAGGGGTGCGAATTATCCTACAGGGGGTGCGAATTTATCATCGCCCTTAAAATTTTGAAACATCAACTGCAAGAAGATCTATTACAATCATATATTTTTTCTCAAAATCAATATTTATTTTTGTCTCAAAATCAATATTTATTACATCTACGGTCGACCGGCCGTACCCCGGTCAATTGAGAGTTGCTTGCTGTTGAAAAATAAAAGCATTCAGAAGCCTCTGGTTGGTCGACCGAGTAGGGCCGGTCGACCTTGCCTAACAAAAATTCTAGCCATTGGGGCTCAAACGGCTAAACATCTATTTTCTTCTCCCAAGCCTATAAAAGGGTTCCCTAACCCTCTAAACTCAATTCTAACACTCCCAAACTAAATTTGAATATCATTTGGAGTTAGAAAACCCTATTGAGCCTTCATTGAACCAAAATTAGAGGGATTGGACATAGGACTCAATTTGTACATCTTCTACTTCTTGTAAGCCTACAAAGGCATTACTTTTAGTTCTTTCTTTATATCATCTACATTGTATTGCCGAGTGTATCGGAGATGCGGAGCCGTCTCCAAAGAGCGAGTGTTAAAGGCGTGGAGCTACCTTCATTTATATTTGGTTTAACGGAGATGATATTTTCACCCCCTCTGCAGTACGCATTTGCCCCCCTTAAACCATGAACAGTGGGCAACTTTAACGCTTTTTGACGTCAAATTATGTTAAAAGGGGGACGAATGCGTGCTACAGGGAGGGTGAAAGTATCATCGCCGTTGGTTTAATCCTCACCATTAAGGAGATTGGGTTAGTGAAGCCATCAAGCTACCTTGGTGGAGTGGAGTAGGCCTTAGTGTGGATCTATGGACCGAACTACTGTAAATCTACGGTGCACACTTTCCTCTCTTTTATCTTATTTGTGTATTGTATGTGTAGGGAATCTAACCGGGTAGAACTCACCCCTAAAAGCTAGCCGTTAGAGGGAGGGTGCCCATGCCCTTATAATCCATCCACATCCATTTCACATGTCCGATGTGAGACTATTGCTTTGCGTGGAACCCCAACAATCTCCCCCTCCACGTGGAAGCAACATGGACCATCTCGTCGTTCCACGCGGCGGCAACGTGGGAGCCACGAGATCTTCTCGGAGGCACACCGGGGTTACCAAGATCTTCTCAGAAGTTACCACGCCCCAGCTCTGATACCATTTGTTGAGAAAATCCAACCAGGTAGAACTCACCCCTAAGAGCTAGCCATTAGAGCAAGGGTGCTCATTCCCTTAAAACCCATCGACATCCATTTCACATGTCCGATGTGGGACTATTGCTTTTGCGTGGAACCCCGACAGTATGTTTTAGCTTCAATTGTGCTTATTGCTTAATTGGCCATTGCTTTCAATTTCGTAATTAACAAGGGCAAAGTTTTTAATCAGCAAATTCATCCCCCCCCCCTCTCATGGGTTGCGTATTGGGATTTCAATCCAGAACTTCCCCGGCAGTAAAAAGAAGGCAGGGTCGGTCGACTTTGCCTGGGAATTTTGCCGGGGGCTGTCGGATTGATTTTCGGGGGTTGTTTGGGACACAACTTCGCCCCGGATAGCATTTTTTTTCACACAGAAACGTTAAACTAGGGTTGATCTTGGCTATAGGCTGTTACCATGTGACGAATTGGTACTTCGTCTATTTACATGCAACTTGATTTATATGCAAGGTGAGTGACTTGTTGCCTATAACAGTATTTTCCTATGTGCATGTTATCATGTTTTGAAAAGTATGTCTTTTATCTTTCACGTGTGAATCATGAAAGTGTTTTACGCTAGTAACGCTACTTGTACATGGTTTGATATTGGAGCGTATTAGCATGATCTATTTATTGCAAAAGTTATGGATCAAGTATGGTTATGTCGTTTTGATTGGTTGTGGCTCTTTCAAAACTTTGCATGGAAACATTAGGTCCGTGTGGACCATAGTGGTAGAAATTGATTGCATATGCCCTTGATCTAACTGTGTTGATTATCCCTACCTGCTCCAGTAGGTGATAGATGTTGTGAAACTAGACAAACCTCGTCAAGTAGGTGTTGTGAAACTAGACCAACAGCATCTAGTAGCTAGGTGTTATGAAACTAGACAGACCTCGCCTAGTTGGTGTAGTGAAACTAGATACCTGCGCCAGTAGGTGTTGTGAAAACTGATGACCTCGCAGGACCGATAACCTACCTCTTCTAGTAAGTCTTGTGAAACTATAAAGTGAATTGTCCGTCACGAGGGAGTTGGCAGTGACTATGGTAATGACTAATGGGCACAAGTGGTTATTTTTGTATCAGAAGTCGTGGAAATTTATATTCTGTTGTTGAATTACTCTTTTATTATGCATTGAAAAATAACCAGGACATTTCTGAGTTTTATTGTTTAAGTTAATTGGCTTACTTGACCCATCTGTTATAGGACATTTGTCCACTCGAAGAGCGTTAGCTCATTCCTTATATGTTGTTTTTCAGATTTCGATGAATAAGTACAGACACGCAACACTGGATTTGGAGTGCAAAAACTTAGTCTACTTTGGACATCATTAGATTTATTTTATCTGATTTTCAGTTATTGACGGAGACAGATTCGTCGATCTATTTATTTATTGTTGGTATGAACCTTATGGAGGTGGTTTATTTTGGAGAATCATTGTAGGACTTATCCTTGATTAATTTGGTTGTGAACTTTAGTTGCTCAATATACTTATTGTACTGAACAAGTGATGTTATTATCGATTAGTCTTGCGCACCCGTGTGAGTGAGCCATGTGTGCGTGTAGGGGTGTCAGTATGGGCTCAGGCTCCGAAGCTCGCTCGAGCTCGGCTCGGTAAGGGCTCGGCTCGAGCTCGGCTCGAATCCTTAATGAGCCGAGCCCGAACTAGGCCAGGCTCAGCTCGACTCGTTAAGGCTCGTTAAGAATTTAATATATATATATATATATATATATATATATATATATATATATATATATATATATATATATAGGGCAAAGGTTTTCTGAGATATCGCGCAAGGTGAGCATCCTTGTATAAAACACCACGTACATGTTGTTTGACTCATCCTACCTATTCATTCTATAGGACCTCACATAGATAGGGTGTCCCTAAGAAACCACCTCCATACCATAATCCTAACCATTCAATTTATAGGAGTTTAATTTGCAGTCATCCATTTGAAAATCTCCACTAATCATAACCATAACCATAACCCATAACCCTAGCCATAACCCTAATCCTACCTATAACCTACATAACCAGTGGGTTGGATGACTATATATATATATATGAGGAAAGTGTTCCTAAGCTATAGCTTTATCTAAGCTTATCTAAGCTATAGCTCAAAAACACATGTGACCCCACATTTGGAAGGCCCTTCCATGGATAGGGTGTGTACCAAAAATCAGCCCTATAGGATCATCCTAACCCTGCCATCTATTGAGGGGGAAAATGGACAGAAACATGGATACACAGTGTCTGTCCATTTTCCACTCTCTGTCCATTTTCCACTCCACCTTTGATTGGGTTTAGATGATTCTATAGGGGTGATTTTTGGTACACACCCTATCCATGAGCCTTCCAAATGAATGCTTTGGATCCCCAGAAAATGTGGGGCCACATGTGTTTTTGAGCTATAGCTTAGATAAGGTTATCTAAGCTTATCTAAGCTATAACTTAGGAACACTTTCCTCACACACACACACACACATCTATATATATATATATATATATATATATATATATAGAGGAAAATGATTGTGAGCTTGAAGCTCATATAGCTTATATGAGCTTGAGGGCCCAAACACATGGGTCCCACATTTTTTGTGTTGATCCAAATCATTCATTTACAAGGCCCCATCATAGATAGGGTGTGTACCAAAAATCAGCTCCATTGGATCAGCGTAACCCCTCCAAAAGCGGAGGGCAAAAATGGGCAGATTTGTGGCAAACGGTGTCTGTCCATTTTGCCCTCCACTTTTGGATGGGTTAGGATGATCCTATGGAGCTGATTTTTTGTGCACACCCTATCTATGTAAGGGCATTTCAAATGAATGCTTTGGATCATCCTAACAATATGGGCCCACATGTGTTTGGGCCCTCAAGCTCATATAAGCTATATGAGCTTCAAGCTCACAATCATTTTCCTCATATATATATATATATATATATATATATATATATATATATATATATGTATATATATAAAGTGGAATCCTATAAGCTGTAGTGCTGCCTGTAGACACCCCATTTTGACCGAACCCTAATAAGCGTCGGTAGGATGAAAACCCTATCAAACTAGTGTGTTAGTGTCCCAAATTTGTTCCCAAACTAGGTTAGGGTCCCACTAGAATCCCCATAAATTTTTGCCAGAATTCGTCGCAGTTTGCCTAGTCAGCGGACGACGTTTGTAGACTAGTGTAGTATAGGAATAAGGGTGGCGATTTAGCCAGAAATAGGGGTGCGCTGAAACCTGAAAAACCAGTTCTAAATTTTCTGTAATGGATCGTCCAGGGAGATACGGGGGGTATACGGATTAATGTGTAACAAAATTAGTTAGGGAGAATCTTTGGAAGCTTCCTAGGTGGTTAGGTTTCCTTTGATCCCAGCCCTTAAACAAAAAGCTGATTTAAAGGGCTAGGATCAAAGGAAGGAGAAGATATTTTCTCAAAAATATGCTCCCCTGTTTTCTGCTTGGGACACCCCTGCAGAGCAAAGGAATAGCCTTGCATACACCATAGGGGGGGTTGTCCTTGAGAGGGAGGGGCCAAATCCATCATTTTATTTTTGCTTGGGCTTGTCTTACCCAAGGCACCCCCCTTCGTATGTTAGAAAAGGTATAAAATACATTGCAGGTGGCTGTCCCTTGAAACGAGGGGGGAACCAAATATATCATTTCTCGTTTCTTCTTTAAAACCCAGCGAAATAGGGTTTTAGAAAAAAACCGATTTTCTGGAAAAAAGAGACGGAGGGAGAGAAAAACAGAGAGGGAGAGGAGAAGAGCCGCCACCACTTTCTTCTTCTTCATCCTTTTCTTCTTCTTAATCTTCTTCTCCTTTTTCTTCTTCTGAATCTTCTGAATCTTCTTTTGCTTCTTCTTAATCCCCATCTCCATCTTCTTCGATCAACCACCGACGGATTTTCCGGTGGGTTTGCCGGAATCCCAGCAAGGGACCTCCATTGTTGACCTCTGCCACCATCAGACCATCTCCACCTCCTTCTTCACAGACCCCTAATCCTTACCCCCAAACCCACCACCAACCGGCCAAACCCACTTCATTCCTACCATACCCAATCCCTCCATCTTTACCTCCTTCTAACTCCTTCGATTCAGCCACCACCTTCTCCGACCACCACCACCATCATACCCTCCATCTTCCCTATCCCCTAAACCCACTTCATTTTTCCAGAACCCCTAATCCTCTAAAACCCATCTCACACTTCTACCACCATCTCACACCCATCCTCTGTTTTATCCAAAACCCATTTCCATCTGAAACCCATTTCCACCGTCCTCTTCTTCTTCACAACCCACTAAAATCCATACCACCGGAATCCGGCAATAACCCACCGGAATCTGGTAACCCCATTAAAACCGATCAAACCCCATCACCTAAACCCATATTCTTCAAACCTTCTTCAACCCCACTTCAGCCACCCACCTCCACCACCTTCCCACCGGTCAAAGACCACCCTTATTCAACCTCCCATTTCCAGCCTAACCCCATCTCTCTGCCAAAATTCTGTTAAATCCGGCAACCCCATCCACCTCGAAACCCATTTTCTTCTGCTTCTTCTCCGGCAACCACCATCATCCTCTCCACCACCCATTTTCTTCTTCTTTTCCACCTCCACCTCAACCACCATCACCATCTCTACCTAAACCCACCTTGAGACCCTAGATTAAAAAAAAAAAAAAGAAGGGAGAAGAAGCAGAGAGATAGAAAGAGATCGGACAAGGTTCATCTTCCCTAATTCTAATTCCAAATAGATTTCCATGAAGATCCGATCATCTGTTCGATACTTCCAGCAATCTTGATTCAGATCCTTACTGTAAACAAGGTGAATTAACTCAATTCAGGTAATCCTTTATCTTTTTCTTCTATTACAATGTGATTCTATGATTTTTCTTGATAGGCTCTAGAAATTCTAATTGCATAAAAATTTTCTATCCCTTAAAAGGTACCTGTGACTTTAGCTTCTTTTCTGACTGGAAATGTCCACTGGAATTTCTGTTGGGATTATGATTTCATGATGGTTGATGCTTATTAATTTTAGTTTTAAGCGATGAATTGCTTCTCAATGGTGGGAATGTTGTTTAGGTTTGGTCGGATTTTCATTTTGTCGGCCCTTTTGAGTGAGGCAATTTTCAGAATTCATCCCTTCAATATATCTGTCAAAAATGGACCGTGTCTGCAAATCCATTATATCATATTCATGGCTTGGTCATACTTGTAAGAGAGTCGGGGCCTTTGATTTTGAGTAGATATGAGCTGAAGTCTTCTCTTGAATCTATTTGAAAATTAACGTTGGCCCTAGGTGTTGGAATCCTTGTTATGACATGGAATGCATATATTCAGCCATAATTGTAGCAGCCATTTTCGTATTTATTTCAATGAAAAACACTTGTATAATTCATAGGCCAGCATTTGTTTCTCTCTACAGACCCAGTGTGTGATCAAAATGTTGCGAGCAGGAAGGTATTCGGGTTCAGGAGTAATTGGTCTCCTTAATTAATATCGATGTTATACCATATTGAACACTGTTTTCGATGAGCGTATTCTGCAGAGGAGTTGATAATGGGCATCATACACATTATGAGCATGAATTTAAAACCTGTGTTGAGTAGTTTTAAAGGTGTTCATCTCAGGGTAATTTAATTTCATCATTTGCTTGTACACTTCATTGGATACGGCAATTAGCATGTATTGAGTCAATGTTTACACTGAGCTTAGCATTTGCACTGTTTCAAAAAGTTATAATGTTATATTTTGTATAAGCATCCATATATGCAAAGAGGGTTCTCTTCTAGTTTTAGTAAAAGTGGCAGTTCAACGGTTGATGAGTTTTGTACATATTCAGCAGGAAAAGAGGAAGTGCCCATTTCTTATAGAACTTTGTATTCATAAATTGTGCAAGGGCATTAGGAATTATAAGGGATTTAGGTCAGCAGATCTTCACTGAATTGGTGCATTCTCACTGCCTGACTGGCACCTCTCTTGAAACTTTTTCTTGATTGTGCCCTTCAAGGCATTGACTTAGGGGATTACCCTGAAGTGAGGGATAGCTAGATGGATATCATATCTTCGCGGGGGCCATCTTTGTTGTCTGTTGACATTTCTGGTTTGGACGTAACAGATTCTGGATTTATTATCCTCAAAGATTGCCCAAACCTTCAAGCTTTGAATTTCAATTATTGTAAGCAGATTTCAGATTGGGGTCTGGAGCACATCTGTGGCCTCTCAAGCTTGGCATCTTTGAGCTTCAAAAGAATGCGGTAATCTCTGCTGAAGGGGGAGTTGTTTCCTCTCAAGCAATATCATTAGGGGACTTACTTAGTCTCAATAGTACTCCTTTCTTTTGTTTTATCTCCTTGGAGACCCTCTAAGTCTTTTAGATATCCTTTTAAGTTTTAGATTCCCTTGTCATTGTAAGACAAGGGCGATGAAGGCGCTAGCCCAAGCCCATCCTTAGGGGACTTGCTCAGTCCAAGTAGCACACCCTTCCTTTGTATATAGGAGACTTGCCCAGTCTCATCAGAACCTTTGTTTACGTCATTTGTGTCTCAGAGACAAGCCTTGTCTCATATAGAGAGTTTTTCCTTTAGGAGGCTTACCTAACCTCATGTTAAAGTGGCCTCCTCTTTTAGAGCGAGTCTTTGACTTGGTAGTGTTATTAGAGAGTCTCCGACTCATTTGTACTCCCTCCCTAGTGTCATTAGTTAGGAGTATTTCCATTCAAGACTAACTCAGTCTTATTAGAGCCTTCCCTGCTTGGGATCTTAGATTGTTTTCTCTGTTCTTGGGACACTTCTTTACTTGTTTGTGGTTTATTCGTGTGTCTTTGACACTTGTTGCTTATTCGGGGTTTCCCCTTTTGCTTCAGGGCTTTGCCCTAGTTTGTGGTTATGCTTGCGTGTTCCCAGTATGAGTGAAAGCATTTAAGGGTCCTAAAACATTGAAGAATTTTAATATCCAAAAACATTAGAAATTTGAAACTCAAAAAATATTTGAAGACTGGAAAAAGTTCAAAATCATTTAGAGTGTTAATTTTTAGTAGTAGTAGGAGAGTTCGTTTCGAACTACGTTGGCTTGATCCTCTTTCACGAGGTACGTACTGCAGCTTGGGATTCTTATCCCAGGTCCAGCCAAACCTTTGTAAATAAATCATTTAACCCTTTTAAAAATACCAAAAATCTTCCAAAGCATTGTTTTCAAAAAAATCTTCCTCTAGAGTTAGGGTTTTGTCCTAGATAGAGAGTTTTAGAGTTAGGATTTTGTCTTTGATTTGTTGTGTGTTTGTTTGTGATTGTTTTAGAGTTAGGGGTTTGTCCTAGAGTTGTAGGAGCGCCTCCGTCCGGTCAGTTGGCGATTCACATCGCCGACTGATTACTAGAATAGGATGCGTTAGTCAACCCTTTGTTTTCCTTAGGGAATACAGCCTAGTTACACATAGGTTGTAGGAATCACCTGCATTAGCTTAAGGCAAATCTGCATTTAGTTAGGGCATATAGGGTGTCCTAAAATCCACAATCTACTGGAATTTAAATAATCACATAAGAAGCTTTAATAACTAGTCTGGTCTTTTAGGTCGAGTCTAGGATAGAGGTGTAGATGTCTTAGGCATCACAGCTTAGAATAGGCGCGAAGAACTACGTTGCCTTGATTCTCGTGGAGGCGGGGATACGTAGGCTTCTTTGGATGAATATCAGACCATCCGAGGACCCGGGCTTAAGCATTAGAGTCTTAGGGTCTGTTGTTAGCGCTTGGGATTTATGTTTGTATATCGATTTTTACATAGGATCATGATAGTGTGTGTTCATTTCCTGGTTTTCTTACATGTTTCTTCTTTTATCTGCCTGCATTTCTGTTTATTCTTTACTTCGTTTATTGTATCTTAATTCATTTCATGATTAACTACTAGTTCTAGATTTTTTATCCTGTGCAGACTTTATACCTTTAGCTGTAGCATGCATGTGTTTGCGCACAAGAACTTAGACACCTATTAGCATGTCACTCATAACCTAGTTATCATTAGGTGGCATTTATTTCGGTTCTTTTGTGTGTGCTTATTTTTATCTCCGAGACATGCATGATTAGATAGACATTTTCTCGGAGATGCGTGTTCTCATTCCATATGATTTTCGCTTGAAACACTTCAAGGTTAATAATAAATGGCATAAGAGACCAAGTGTTCGCACTCGGGCGAATTGGGGGCGCTCTTCGGACCTCCTCCATTCGTCACCAGGCACGGACCTTTTGTATCTCTGGTTATCCATTGCAAACAGAGCATTTATTTTGGTTCCATGGCATGTCCATGGATGGCAACTCTGAGTTATTTTTAGATATATCTTGGTTTCGAGCCCTGGCTCCGGATCAGGATGTACCTCTTTCTTTTTATATCGCCACTCATGATATGCTGTGAGGGTGGCATCCGTTTCGAGAGTTCCTTGGCAGAGCTCTCCTTCACGTTGTGGAGATCCAGAGGGTGTTAGGGACTCGTTCCCTCACCGTCCTCGGATCGGGGTCCACAGGCTGGAGACTCTGCTGGGGAGTTCTTGAAACATTGCCTAACTCTTTAAAAATGCCATTTTTACTAACTTTAGAGAAATTTGAGCTAAAATCATTTTAAATGGGAACTCTATCGTTAGAATCCAGGGGCACCAAATAAGTGCGTAAATAAAACAAGGGTTCACCCACCACTTTCATCCATGCATATATTATCTGTTTTGTGGTTACTTTCTGTTGTGGTTTGCTGTTGATATCCTATCAGATGACATATTCGAGATACTATGAGTAGGAGCCGTGAGGGCTATACCCGCCTTCTAGTGCCACCGCACCAGTAGTATACTTAGCACCTGGACACTTCGTGTGTAAAACGGACATAGTTCGTACACTGGACTCTATGTCACAGTGTACAAGTAACTATGCACCCGGCCAGGTGGACCTGGCAACGGTACCCTTTCTATATATTGCATTGTCCTCTTGTTTGCATATAGGGACGAACATGTGTTACTTACACCTGTGAAGCCTAGAGTTAGGGGCCTTATCCTATGTATATACCAGGGTAGCTCACTTTATGTGGCTACAGGCGCAGTCCTAGTACACTCATCAGTCTGTCAAGTGTCAAGATCTCCTTGACTTCGCTAGACTAGACTAGGGAAGGTGCCCCTGGTTAGGGCATATATATATATATATATATATATATATATATATGTATATATACTTATATTTATTGGTTATTAGACTAGGACCTACCTATTTAGTGAGGTTCCTTATTTAATCCAATCAATTATATCAATCGATTTTTCAGATTTAGACCTATCATGTGGCTCTTTCCTTGTTGCCCTTGTGACTATGGTCTATCTTTTGATTCATTCATGGTAAATTCGATCCTTTTAGACTCGGGCCTACTCATCCTGTGAGGCTTCCTTGTCTGAATCTATCCTTGATATCAGTTCATCTTTCAGATTTGGACCTGGTCGGGATTCTATTTTGACATTATTATGGCCATGGTCTACATCTTGTTTCGTTGATGATAAATTCAATCTTGGTATATCTTGATTTCGATATGATCCAAAGGTAAAAGATATATGATAGGTAAACATTGATCAATGAAAAATCAATGGCTCAGATAATAGACCATGGCCATAAGAATGACAAAAGTAGAGTCCAGGGCCAGATCTAAAATCTGAATGATGGATATCAACAACTGTAGATCAATATGATTAGATCAAGATGAGATGAGATAGCATAAGATTGCTTTCAACGGATGGATCATGAATGACTAATCCTATGAGATCTTTGGAAATGAATGGGATTTACATCCTAACCCCAAAGGAAAAGTTTTTTTAATCTTCGCACATTTTATCAGTGTTACCTGAAGGCATCAATCCTAACCCTAATCTAGCGGAGTGGAGAGAGGATCTCGACTCATGACTTTGTTTGTGTACCTAGGACCGATCGTAGCCATTGAAAGATGGACTACGGCCTAATCTAGACACAAATGGGTAGGATATCCTAAACTAGGCTCACACACACAATTGGGTAAGATATCATAAACTAGGCTCACACACGTGATGCACATGTGTTCGTATACTACATGCATGTGTGGGTTAATCTAGGGGTAAGGCTAAGAGTTCCCTTAGCGCGAATCCATGTTCGATATACTGTACCAGTGTCCGGCGTATCAGTACGTGAACAAGAGATCCGTTTACGTACCATAAAAGTACTAGGCTAAGGGTGGAATGCTTCTCTAGCACAGAGGCACCAGGTGATGAAATCCCAGTCAACCATGCTAGATAACACTCCGGGTTCCTAAAATAGGACGTGTGTGCATGTGAGATGCAGGGGTTTAGATGAAAGTGATGTAAGTGTGTGCAATAAGTTTGCGCAATCTATGATGCCTTCAGGTTTTGTTAGATTAAGTTTGAGTAAATGTGATGAGAAAATAAAGCATACAAACTAATCTAACAAGCATAAAAGAGATAGAGTTTTCATGAGCCAGTTGAAATAGATTCAAATGAGTTATCCTTTGGAATTGTAATGAAGTTAGGTTATCCCCAGCAGAGTCGCCAGTCTGTGGGACCCGATCCCGCGAGAGGGGTGGTGGCGCGAGAGCCGCCACGCACTATCTCTTGGTCTCTCGTACCCACGCGATTGGCGTGTGCCTTTTATTATTAATTTTAATTCATCTTTTATGTGAACTTGGGATCACTAAGGCAATCCGAATTCCACACAAAAGAGACTGACAGAGTCGCCACCTAGATGTGGGATCTAGGACCCATAATTAACCAGAAATCTAGACTCGCTACCTGGTTACAAGAATGGAAGGTATGGGGATTTATCCACCACATGCACCATTCCTGCCCGATAATCGGTCTTCAATTCCAAAAGTTAACTCTTTTAAATTCATTTTTAATGGCTCATTCAACTCTCTGTTAATGTGCTATCTATGTGACATGCATCCTATGATCTAATTTCAATGTGAATCCTAAATGTGTATCTTGATTTCTTAATTGGTTTGGATTCAATCTAAGTGAAAGTTCTCATAAAATTCTAATTTCATGGAAAATCCTAAGTGATTTGATTGTTTCAACAGTTTTAAAAGTGATTAGCCCGAGTCCTCAGATGATCTGGTATTCATCCAAAGAAGCCTACGTATCCCCGCCTCCACGAGAATCAAGGCAACGTAGTTCTCCGCGCCTATTCTAAGCTAGGATGCCTAAGACACCTAGACTTCTATCCTAGACTCGATCTAAAAGACCGAACCGGTTATTAAAGTTTCTTGTACGATTATTTAAATTTCAGTGAATTGTGGATTTTATGACACCCTATATGCCCTAACTAAATGCAGATTAGCCCTAAGCTAATGCAGGTGGTTCTTACAACCTATGTGTGACTAGGCTGTATTTCCTACGGAAAACCAAGGGTGGACTAGCGTATCCTACTCTAGTCATCACTCGGCGATATGGATCGCCGACTGACCGGACGGAGGCGCTCCTATAACTCTAGGACAGACCTCTAACTCTAAAACAAGCACACAGCAAACAATCAATCAAACAACCTATCAAAAGAAAAACCCTAACTCTAAAATTCTCTATCGAGGAGAAACTCCTAACTCTAGAGGAAGGTCTTTTGAAAACTATATTTTAAAGGTTTTTGAAGAAGGTTTAAAACGTTTATTTACAAAAAAAGTTTGGCTGGACTTGGGATGTAAATCCCAAGCTGCACTACGTACCTCGGAAGAGGATCAAGCCAACGTAGTTCGAAAATCGAACTCGCCTAATACGCTTCTAAAAGAAACACTCAACACTTTAGATTTTTTTTAAGGTTTTTGATGTTTTCAAATGTTTTTTGAGTTTTAAATTTCTAATGTTTTTGGATTTTAAAGCTTTTCCAATGCTCAGGACCTTAAAATATTTTTAATCTTAAAGGGAACACGCAAGTAATACCACAAACTAGGGCAAAGCCCTAAAGCAAAAGGGGAAACCCCGAATAAGCAACTAGCGTCTCAAAGAGACAAACCACAACAAGAAAGATAGCGTCCCAAGAAGAGAGAAAATGGTCCAAGATCCTAAGCAAGCAAAGCTCTAATAAGACTGAGTTAGCCTCTAATCAAAAGCGAAGTAATCAACAACTCTAAATGAGAAACTCCGAACTAACAACACTAAAGAGGGGAACAAATGAGTCAGAGACTCTCTAATACTACAACTTAGAGGAGGAATGAGTCAAAGACTCCCAAATAACGCCAACAGAAGAACCAATGAGTCAAAGACTTCCTAGTAGTACAACAAAAGAACGAATGAGTCAAAGACTCTCTAAAAGAAATGGAAACATGAGTCAAAGACTCCAATAACACCAACTAAAGGATAGATGAGTCAAAGACTCTCTAAAAGAAAAGGAAACACGAATTTGCACATTTGGCAGAGGTAAAACACCCAGCCGGGCCGGACAGCTACCTAGCCCTAGGGTGCAACAAATGTGCAACCCAATACCCATAAGGGTAGGGGTATGAAGCCAAGCCGAGTAGGGCGTTCTTCCAAAACCAAACGGCGCACAAAGAGGACTAACGAGAGAATGAGACCGGGCGGGTCTCCCAAACACACACAAAGATGAAGGTGCTTTAGAGATTTTAAGATGATTTTTACTTAATTTTTATTTTTTTAATGGATTTTACCAATTTTTAACCATATGAGTGATTTTACAAGTGAAGCTGTTGCAAACGAACTCGAAATGAGTTGAAACTTCTCCACCAACAAGATATGATGAGATGTAATTTACTGGAAGATTTTTACAGATTTTTACATTAAACTCATATTTAATATGGATTTAAAAATTAATTAACCAGATTGCAAAAATAACACATAAACTACTAGAAATAGATATCTAAATTCCATGAAATTTCTACTGTAGTAAGAGATAAGTGAAAATAGCATGCTGTGAGATTTCCATGAATTTAGAAAACTATTTACTATCAGTTTCGGATTTTTCAAATTTCAAACCAGATTATGAATTAACACTACAGCTCATATGAAACAAGATCCAAATCACTTGAAAATTTACAGAAGCAAGAAGTATAGAATTTAAGACTACTGTAAAACTTTGGAGAATTTTATCTGTGATTTGACGTCAGTAACAATTCTCCCAAAATCTGATAATTTTCAAAGAATGCGTAAAATAATATACCAAACAAAATCCAAAAATTCTCACAAATTCATGGTAGAATGTATCATTATCATATTATTTTCTCACGAAATTTCATTATTTTTGGAATCTGTTTAGTATATCGTTTAGTTTTCTTTGTTAAAAATCATGCAAAAATCCGAAAATATACCAAATAATTCTAAAAAAAAATTCCGAGAACGGTGTACCTACCTGTGATCGAAATCCTCGCCGAATCCGAGAGCCAAAAAACTCAAAAATTCCGCCTCCGTGCGATCGCTTCCGCTTTCTTTCTCTTTTTGCTTCTTTTTTGTTTCTTTTTCTTCTTTTCTTGTTTCTTTTCTTTTTTTTTCTTTTCAACCCCTCATAGCAACTTTGTTAGAACACATGATAGAAGAGAAATGAGTTCTCCCTCCCTCTTACTCACCCTCATTGAACCATTTATAGCAAAGGAATGGGAGGGTGGTGGCCACCATTGTGGACTTATTCCATGGTAGGTGGCCACCATTGTGGACATATTCCATGGTAGGTGGCCACCATTGTGGACATTGAATTTTGACATGTGTGTGGCCCCATGCATGTTTTTTAAAGTTCTTTTGAGTAGGTAAAAGATAACCCAAATGGGTCCCATATGTGACCAAATTCCCAATTGTGCATAAAATCATATGCCCCACTCCAAAGTATGATCGGAACCGTTCATTTGATGGGCGACAATGTGATTTAATTTGTGCTCCGCTAATCAATCCTATGGGCTGATCCAAGCCATCCAATAGATCAAAATGTGAATATGTTACCCCATTTTTAAATCACTCCTATTTGATGATCCGAACCGTCCATTTGATGGGCGACAATTGATGATCTTGACCGTTCAAATAGTGGGCTGCGATGTGATTTAATTTGTGCTCCACTAATCAATCCTATGGGCTGATCCAAACCATCCAATAGATCAAAATGTGAATATGTTACCCCATTTTTAAATCACTCCCATTTGATGATCCGAACCGTCCATTTGATGGGCGACAATTGATGATCTTGACCGTTCAAATGGTGGGTCGCAATGTAAATTGGTTGTGCCCCCTTAAATCATTCCTCTATGACGATCCAGACCATCCAATTGATGGGTCCCCTACCTAAGTAGGTTGTGTCCTCCTAAATCATTTCAATGGGCTGATCCGAGTAACTCAACCTGATGATCGAAACAAAATTGGTTGTTAAAACGACTTCTCTGAGATCTTGACCGTTCTCTTGATGATCATCTTTAGGTGTTGGATCGAAGTAGGTTCAAAACTCATTTTTCACTAAAACAATGTGCGGGCCACCCTGTTTGATCCAAATCTAAACAAATGCTCAAGACGGGCCCATCAATCGGATCCAAATTCTCTCTTGTTCGGATTCTTGGGAATAATCTCTCTCAACACTTAACGGAAAAGTGCGAAACATGGCGGAAATGATTGAACGGGATTTCGCCCAAGCATAGCGAACTTGGGTCCGGTCAAAATGGGGTGTCTACAGATGCCCCTCTTTGGCAAAGCGTGTGTAACACACGAATGGCAAAGCTGAACAGACGACACATTTTGGCCGGCCCGAAAACAAAGTAAAACAAGTTTTTTTTTTTGTTTTTAAAATGATGTTCATCAGGGTAAAACAACAAAATAGCACTACGAGACTGAAAGACTAGAAGCAAAAGGGAGATGACCTCTCACCGACCCTTAACTCGGCAATCACGACATCTCAATGAGATGGCCTCTCTCTAATACTCACAACTCAACTATTTAAATCAATACGCAAAGACTCTATTAAAGCAAACACAAACATACTTTGTTAAAATAAAGCTTTTAAGAAAACGAACCCAATGAAATTACCTCAAAGAAAGTAGACCACTATCGATGCAGACGTAAATCAACCCTTCAAAGAATATCAAATCAAATTACTCAAAGAGTATGTAACACTCATAGAGTCTCAAATCAAACACTCAGAGAGCTTCATAGAAATCTTTATACTCAAAGAGCCTCAACTACCCGAAGAGTCTGTAACACTCAAAGGGGCTTAACTACTCAAAGAGACTCAAATTAACGCAAAACATTTATACTCAAAAAGTCTCAACTACCCGAAGAGTCTGTAACACTCAAAGGGCCTTAACTACTCAAAGAGTCTCAAATTAACGCAAAACATTTATACTAAAAAAAGGTCTCAACTACCCGAAGAGTCTGTAATACTCAAAGGATCTCAACTACTCAAAGAGTCTTAAATCAACAAAGATCATTTATACTCAAAAAGTCTCAACTACCCGAAGAGTCTATAACACTCAAAGGATCTCAACTACTCAAAGAGTCTCAAATACATCACAAAAACATTTATACTCAAAGAGTCTCAACTAACACTCAAAGGATCTCAACTACTCAAAGAGTCTCAAATCAACAAAGATCATTTATACTCAAAAAGTCTCAACTACCCGAAGAGTCTGTAACACTCGAAGGGTCTCAACTACTCAAAGAGTCTCAAATCATGGCGAAACATTTATACTCAAAGAGTCTCAACTACCCGAAGAGTCTGTAACACTCAAAGGGTCTCAACTACTCAAAGAGTCTCAAATCAACACAAAAAATATTTATACTCAAAGAGCCTCAACTACCCGAAGAGTCTGTAACATTCAAAGGGTCTCAACTACTCAAAGAGTCTCAAACACATGCAAAAATCTTTATACTCGAAAGAGTCTCAACCACCCGAAGACTCTGTAACACTCAAAGGATCTCAACTACTCAAAGAGTCTCAAACGCACACAAAAACATTTATACTCAAAGAGTCTCAATTACCCGAAGAGTCTGTAACACTCGAAGGGTCTCAACTACTCAAAGAGTCTCAAATACACAAAAACCATTTATACTCGAAAGAGTCTCAACTACATAGAGAAACATTTATACTCAAAGAGCCTCAACTACCCGAAGAGTCTGTAACACTCAAAGGGTCTCAACTACTCAAAGAGTTTCAAATACACCAAAATCTATTTATACTCAAAGAGTCTCAACCACCCGAAGAGTCTGTAACACTCAAAGGGTCTCAACTACTCAAAGAGTCTCAAACACATGCAAAAACCTTTATACTCGAAAGAGTCTCAACTACATAGAGAAACCTTTATACTCAAAGAGCCTCAACTACCCGAAGAGTCTGTAACACTCAAAGGGTCTCAACTACTCAAAGAGTCTCAAATACATCACAAAAACATTTATACTCAAAGAGTCTCAACTACCCGAAGAGTCTGTAACACTCGAAGGGTCTCAACTACTCAAAGAGTCTCAAATTAACGCAAAAACATTTATACTCAAAGAGTCTCAACTACCCGAAGAGTCTGTAACACTCGAAGGGTCTCAACTACTCAAAGAGTCTCAAATCAACACAAAAAACATTTATACTCAAAGAGCCTCAACTACCCGAAGAGTCTGCAGCACTCGAAGGGTCTCAACTACTCAAAGAGTCTCAAATCAACACAAAACATTTATACTCAAAGAGTCTCAACTACCCGAAGAGTTTGTAACACTCAAAGGGTCTCAACTACTCAAAGAGTCTCAAACGCACACAAAAAACCTTTATACTCAAAGAGTCTCAAATCAACACGAAAATATTTATCGATCTTATATCGAGTTCATTGATAGCATAGCTATCTCCTGCTGAGAATAAATTGGAGTGCATGATCTTTGCTGAAAGCAAAACTCAAGTAGATTGATGAGATTTTTAGGTGCTGACTCTCTTTAACAGATGAAAAGCATTCTAATGAGGTTTGAAGGATGTAGGAGTAGATTATATACCCCGCTGGAAATTGAAGTTTATGAAACTTTGACTCCAAAAGAAACAACTTGATCAAGGAATTCAACTCAAAGAGTATGTTCAAGCTTCTCTGGTTTCTATTTGCTAAGAATAGATATCCCAGTTATCATTGTGTAATATCTTTTATGACGCAAGTCATAAAAGATGCCCCTAGTATGATGTGCTTCCATGACAAGGTTTTAAGAAAGCAGAACCAAGGTAAGTAGGAAAAATTTGAGTTTGCATGGGTTCTTTCTTTGGTATAATGGTAAGACCACCTTCACAAAGGCTGAACGTAAGAGTTCTTCATTTTGCTCAGTGCTTGAGGCTTTGATGTTTCAGGCAGGTCTGAATAACAAATCTCTTGCCCTTCTTTGATTCTTAAACCAGGATCTACTCTAGATTTTTCTTTACATTTCGGAAGGTGTACACCCATTCTCTCCAGTGCCAAACACTTTTGATTCTAAAAGAAAACAATGAGAAACAAGGAACAGACTCCTGAGGACTCTTTCAAAGAAGACTTACAATATTCATGGGACTTGACTAAATTTTGATTCACTCTTAAATCAAATGTGTTATTTTTAAATGGTAAGGTCAGCCACTCTTAGAGTAGTCTCAAAAACCATGCCAAAAGGCTCTAGTTTCCTCCATCAGGACATCCGTCATGGTTATACCCCTTCGGATTGCTCGGTTTTAATGCCCCTAGTTTAAAAAGGTGTCAAAGTAAGCCTTGCTGACACTATTCGGATTCCAGGATCCTGCCCTATAGAGGTTGCTTCTCGGTCTCCTTGATTTGTCTTTTCGGAAGAAGTCAAAATTAATGTCTTCCAAGTTTTCAGTCTAAAAGACCACTTATCTCAACTTTTGCTTTCCAAGCTTTCAGTCTAAAAGACTACTTATCTCAATTTTTGCTTGTACTCAAACTTAGGAATTCTACGTAACTGAGGAACTCCTTCTGCTTCTATTCAACTCAACTTTTCATGGGAAGTATTTGCCTCTGACTAGATTGTCTCTTCAAGTTTTCAATCCAGCATACCACTACCCTTACCTTCTGATAAGTCAATCATTTTGCTTGTTGACTTAGCAAGAAAAACGACTTTCACCTTTCTCTAGGCCGCCCTTTCGGGTTTTCAACCTAGCGGGTCTTCAGACTCTCATTCTTTTCTTTCTGTTTTTCTTTTCATTCGCCTCGAACCTTTACTTGTTTCACCAGAAGGACTTTCTAGGTGGGCTTGGGTTCAAAAGGGTTGAATACCTAAGTTTCTAAGGATTTAGACCGAATCTGGTCTAGCCAGACTACCTACGTACCCCAAAAATGGAGGATCAGGTCCGCGTAGTTCGCTTAAGGATTTTTCAAAGAATGGTTTAGCATTTAGCTTCAAAATTTTGAAAAGGGATTTTATCCCAAGGTTTGACCGAACCTGAATTAATCAAGTTGCCTACGTACCCCTGAAGAAATGGGGATCAGGTCCGACGTAGTTCGGGTGCATAATGCCCCGGATTTATAATATGTTTGAAAAGAAACATTGGCTTTAAATTGTTGGCCCAAAGGGTTCTCAAAAGGATTTTAAAACGTTAGGATTTTGGCTATTAAGGCTCAAACGTCCAATGATGGCCTCCTGATGTATTTGATGTATAAGCTCTTGAATGCTGAGGTTCAATGACTTTGAAAATTTTTATTCGAGGAGTCTGGCGGTTTTCTTGCAAAACTTCAACCATTGTGCTTCACTCCCATCTTGCCTTGAAATCATAATGAAAATACACAGCCCAATTTTTCTTTTAGGGCTCAGATCTATGACTTCATTTCGAGAAAGTCTTCTCTCACTTCTTCATCAGCTCCACAGGATATCTGATGCTCAATTCTTTAAAATTTTACTCTTCAACTGGATGTCTAAAGCAGATGAAGTCTTGCTTTGCTCAACGACAGGGCATTCCCCTGGTTTATCCTTATAGGATCAAGCAAGACTACCTCAAACCCCTCTAAACAGGTTTATCAATTCTTTGCGCTCCTTAGGAGATAAAGTTTTTCCAATCCATTTCTCCCGAATTTCGGATTTCGATACCACTATCAATGGCTTCGATTTCTTCTTTAAGTGGCTATGCTCGACGCTCTTCCTCTCGTTCGACCATCTTTCAGATCTCGAGGTGAATTTCGTCTGCATTCTCATCCGAAAAGGGGGTCTTTAGTTGTTTAAACATTAGATCCAAGAGTGAATCATAAAAATTTGAAGATACAGACTCAAATGCTTTATTGAATTGAAATACTTTGAAGTACATAGATGACTTTGAACGCGCCTCAATAGGCTCTACATTGAATTTAATCAAAAAGCTAAACACCGACTCTGAACGAGAAAGACTGATTGACATGACACATTTTCTTTTCTTTTTTTAACATCAACATAACTGAACTTTTCCAAGTTCGAGAGAAGAAAGTTGATGTACACTTAATGAAAGACAAATCTAAAGACACAGGACACTTCTTCAAAGGTAGTGAACCGGCACTGAAAGTTTATAGGTGATACACCTTTCTTCATGATAATGATAATTACAAAGTTCGATCCCGAAGTAGGAATCCCAGAAAAGGCAACTCCACAAGGTCTAGGTTAAATGGGGCAACAAAAGGCTTATGCTGACAATGTGGGTAAAGCAATAGACTGATGTATCGAATGAATTCAGAAATGGTCAGTCTTTTGGAAGAGGGGCTTTTTGTTGAACACAGACTTTTGACTTAGAAGCAATCACACTATCTCAATAGTCATGGGATAAAAATTCTAAACAAATAGAGAAAAGAGTAATCTTGAAATACATCAACGGGTATGTTAATTTGGAAAGAATCCTCAATCTATTCCTTAAGATGTTCTTTGGGTATAACCGTTCTTCTTTTGGGAATGAAAGAGTCAGGAACGATAAACATCCCTAATCAGAATAAGTTTCGATCTCAGCAACGATCATGCACTCAAAGAATACAGGTAAGATCAAACTTTTCCATCAATGATTTCGATATGATCCAAAGGTAAAAGATATATGATAGGTAAACATTGATCAATGAAAAATCAATGGCTCAGATAATAGACCATGGCCATAAGAATGACAAAAGTAGAGTCCAGGGCCAGATCTAAAATCTGAATGATGGATATCAACAACTGTAGATCAATATGATTAGATCAAGATGAGATGAGATAGCATAAGATTGCTTTCAACGGATGGATCATGAATGACTAATCCTATGAGATCTTTGGAAATGAATGGGATTTACATCCTAACCCCAAAGGAAAAGTTTTTTTAATCTTCGCACATTTTATCAGTGTTACCTGAAGGCATCAATCCTAACCCTAATCTAGCGGAGTGGAGAGAGGATCTCGACTCATGACTTTGTTTGTGTACCTAGGACCGATCGTAGCCATTGAAAGATGGACTACGGCCTAATCTAGACACAAATGGGTAGGATATCCTAAACTAGGCTCACACACACAATTGGGTAAGATATCATAAACTAGGCTCACACACGTGATGCACATGTGTTCGTATACTACATGCATGTGTGGGTTAATCTAGGGGTAAGGCTAAGAGTTCCCTTAGCGCGAATCCATGTTCGATATACTGTACCAGTGTCCGGCGTATCAGTACGTGAACAAGAGATCCGTTTACGTACCATAAAAGTACTAGGCTAAGGGTGGAATGCTTCTCTAGCACAGAGGCACCAGGTGATGAAATCCCAGTCAACCATGCTAGATAACACTCCGGGTTCCTAAAATAGGACGTGTGTGCATGTGAGATGCAGGGGTTTAGATGAAAGTGATGTAAGTGTGTGCAATAAGTTTGCGCAATCTATGATGCCTTCAGGTTTTGTTAGATTAAGTTTGAGTAAATGTGATGAGAAAATAAAGCATACAAACTAATCTAACAAGCATAAAAGAGATAGAGTTTTCATGAGCCAGTTGAAATAGATTCAAATGAGTTATCCTTTGGAATTGTAATGAAGTTAGGTTATCCCCAGCAGAGTCGCCAGTCTGTGGGACCCGATCCCGCGAGAGGGGTGGTGGCGCGAGAGCCGCCACGCACTATCTCTTGGTCTCTCGTACCCACGCGATTGGCGTGTGCCTTTTATTATTAATTTTAATTCATCTTTTATGTGAACTTGGGATCACTAAGGCAATCCGAATTCCACACAAAAGAGACTGACAGAGTCGCCACCTAGATGTGGGATCTAGGACCCATAATTAACCAGAAATCTAGACTCGCTACCTGGTTACAAGAATGGAAGGTATGGGGATTTATCCACCACATGCACCATTCCTGCCCGATAATCGGTCTTCAATTCCAAAAGTTAACTCTTTTAAATTCATTTTTAATGGCTCATTCAACTCTCTGTTAATGTGCTATCTATGTGACATGCATCCTATGATCTAATTTCAATGTGAATCCTAAATGTGTATCTTGATTTCTTAATTGGTTTGGATTCAATCTAAGTGAAAGTTCTCATAAAATTCTAATTTCATGGAAAATCCTAAGTGATTTGATTGTTTCAACAGTTTTAAAAGTGATTAGCCCGAGTCCTCAGATGATCTGGTATTCATCCAAAGAAGCCTACGTATCCCCGCCTCCACGAGAATCAAGGCAACGTAATTCTTCGCGCCTATTCTAAGCTAGGATGCCTAAGACACCTAGACTTCTATCCTAGACTCGATCTAAAAGACCGAACCGGTTATTAAAGTTTCTTGTACGATTATTTAAATTTCAGTGAATTGTGGATTTTATGACACCCTATATGCCCTAACTAAATGCAGATTAGCCCTAAGCTAATGCAGGTGGTTCTTACAACCTATGTGTGACTAGGCTGTATTTCCTACGGAAAACCAAGGGTGGACTAGCGTATCCTACTCTAGTCATCACTCGGCGATATGGATCGCCGACTGACCGGACGGAGGCGCTCCTATAACTCTAGGACAGACCTCTAACTCTAAAACAAGCACACAGCAAACAATCAATCAAACAACCTATCAAAAGAAAAACCCTAACTCTAAAATTCTCTATCGAGGAGAAACTCCTAACTCTAGAGGAAGGTCTTTTGAAAACTATATTTTAAAGGTTTTTGAAGAAGGTTTAAAACGTTTATTTACAAAAAAAGTTTGGCTGGACTTGGGATGTAAATCCCAAGCTGCACTACGTACCTCGGAAGAGGATCAAGCCAACGTAGTTCGAAAATCGAACTCGCCTAATACGCTTCTAAAAGAAACACTCAACACTTTAGATTTTTTTTAAGGTTTTTGATGTTTTCAAATGTTTTTTGAGTTTTAAATTTCTAATGTTTTTGGATTTTAAAGCTTTTCCAATGCTCAGGACCTTAAAATATTTTTAATCTTAAAGGGAACACGCAAGTAATACCACAAACTAGGGCAAAGCCCTAAAGCAAAAGGGGAAACCCCGAATAAGCAACTAGCGTCTCAAAGAGACAAACCACAACAAGAAAGATAGCGTCCCAAGAAGAGAGAAAATGGTCCAAGATCCTAAGCAAGCAAAGCTCTAATAAGACTGAGTTAGCCTCTAATCAAAAGCGAAGTAATCAACAACTCTAAATGAGAAACTCCGAACTAACAACACTAAAGAGGGGAACAAATGAGTCAGAGACTCTCTAATACTACAACTTAGAGGAGGAATGAGTCAAAGACTCCCAAATAACGCCAACAGAAGAACCAATGAGTCAAAGACTTCCTAGTAGTACAACAAAAGAACGAATGAGTCAAAGACTCTCTAAAAGAAATGGAAACATGAGTCAAAGACTCCAATAACACCAACTAAAGGATAGATGAGTCAAAGACTCTCTAAAAGAAAAGGAAACACGAATTTGCACATTTGGCAGAGGTAAAACACCCAGCCGGGCCGGACAGCTACCTAGCCCTAGGGTGCAACAAATGTGCAACCCAATACCCATAAGGGTAGGGGTATGAAGCCAAGCCGAGTAGGGCGTTCTTCCAAAACCAAACGGTGCACAAAGAGGACTAACGAGAGAATGAGACCGGGCGGGTCTCCTAAACACACACAAAGATGAAGGTGCTTTAGAGATTTTAAGATGATTTTTACTTAATTTTTATTTTTTTAATGGATTTTACCAATTTTTAACCATATGAGTGATTTTACAAGTGAAGCTGTTGCAAACGAACTCGAAATGAGTTGAAACTTCTCCACCAACAAGATATGATGAGATGTAATTTACTGGAAGATTTTTACAGATTTTTACATTAAACTCATATTTAATATGGATTTAAAAATTAATTAACCAGATTGCAAAAATAACACATAAACTACTAGAAATAGATATCTAAATTCCATGAAATTTCTACAGTAGTAAGAGATAAGTGAAAATAGCATGCTGTGAGATTTCCATGAATTTAGAAAACTATTTACTATCAGTTTCGGATTTTTCAAATTTCAAACCAGATTATGAATTAACACTACAGCTCATATGAAACAAGATCCAAATCACTTGAAAATTTTACAGAAGCAAGAAGTATAGAATTTAAGACTACTGTAAAACTTTGGAGAATTTTATCTGTGATTTGACGTCAGTAACAATTCTCCCAAAATCTGATAATTTTCAAAGAATGCGTAAAATAATATACCAAACAAAATCCAAAAATTCTCACAAATTCATGGTAGAATGTATCATTATCATATTATTTTCTCACGAAATTTCATTATTTTTGGAATCTGTTTAGTATATCGTTTAGTTTTCTTTGTTAAAAATCATGCAAAAATCCGAAAATATACCAAATAATTCTAAAAAAAAATTCCGAGAACGGTGTACCTACCTGTGATCGAAATCCTCGCCGAATCCGAGAGCCAAAAAACTCAAAAATTCTGCCTCCGTGCGATCGCTTCCGCTTTCTTTCTCTTTTTGCTTCTTTTTTGTTTCTTTTTCTTCTTTTCTTGTTTCTTTTCTTTTTTTTTCTTTTCAACCCCTCATAACAACTTTGTTAGAACACATGATAGAAGAGAAATGAGTTCTCCCTCCCTCTTACTCACCCTCATTGAACCATTTATAGCAAAGGAATGGGAGGGTGGTGGCCACCATTGTGGACTTATTCCATGGTAGGTGGCCACCATTGTGGACATATTCCATGGTAGGTGGCCACCATTGTGGACATTGAATTTTGACATGTGTGTGGCCCCATGCATGTTTTTTAAAGTTCTTTTGAGTAGGTAAAAGATAACCCAAATGGGTCCCATATGTGACCAAATTCCCAATTGTGCATAAAATCATATGCCCCACTCCAAAGTATGATCGGAACCGTTCATTTGATGGGCGACAATGTGATTTAATTTGTGCTCCGCTAATCAATCCTATGGGCTGATCCAAGCCATCCAATAGATCAAAATGTGAATATGTTACCCCATTTTTAAATCACTCCTATTTGATGATCCGAACCGTCCATTTGATGGGCGACAATTGATGATCTTGACCGTTCAAATAGTGGGCTGCGATGTGATTTAATTTGTGCTCCACTAATCAATCCTATGGGCTGATCCAAACCATCCAATAGATCAAAATGTGAATATGTTACCCCATTTTTAAATCACTCCCATTTGATGATCCGAACCGTCCATTTGATGGGCGACAATTGATGATCTTGACCGTTCAAATGGTGGGTCGCAATGTAAATTGGTTGTGCCCCCTTAAATCATTCCTCTATGACGATCCAGACCATCCAATTGATGGGTCCCCTACCTAAGTAGGTTGTGTCCTCCTAAATCATTTCAATGGGCTGATCCGAGTAACTCAACCTGATGATCGAAACAAAATTGGTTGTTAAAACGACTTCTCTGAGATCTTGACCGTTCTCTTGATGATCATCTTTAGGTGTTGGATCGAAGTAGGTTCAAAACTCATTTTTCACTAAAACAATGTGCGGGCCACCCTGTTTGATCCAAATCTAAACAAATGCTCAAGACGGGCCCATCAATCGGATCCAAATTCTCTCTTGTTCGGATTCTTGGGAATAATCTCTCTCAACACTTAACGGAAAAGTGCGAAACATGGCGGAAATGATTGAACGGGATTTCGCCCAAGCATAGCGAACTTGGGTCCGGTCAAAATGGGGTGTCTACAATGGGGTTTACTTATGGCCTCATCAAAGCACAGAAAGCTAGTCCTTCAAGAGCTTAATACAGCACAAGTTTCTGTTAATACCTCGCCCGATGAGCTTGTCAGTCTCGTAGCCATGGCCAGAGCAGCGAAAACATTGTCATTCGCTGATGACGATTTACCTCCTGAGGGCCGAGACCATACTAAGCCTCTTAAAATCACAGTCATCTGTAACAAGAAGAGGGTGCCAGAGGTGTTGGTTGACAACGGCTCTGCGCTGAATGTTTGCCCATTAAGCACCGCAGCAACCCTGGGGTTCAGTCCCGAGAATTTTATTCCATCCGAGCAGGGTATTCTAGCATATGATGGCACTCGCCGAGATGTAATCGGGACTCTGGTCACTGAGATACAGATTGGCGGAGAGGACTTTGAGGTAGAATTCCAAGTCTTAGATATTAAGGTTTCATTCTTACTGTTGCTTGGCCGTCCGTGGATGCACAAGGTCGGGGTTGTTCCGTCTACTCTCCACGAAAAACTGAAGTTCATTCGCAGGAACAGAGTGATAACGGTAAAGGGGGATCCTGATCTCGAGATAGGACAGATCACTCAGGACTTAACTGAGGAAAGATCCGAAGATGTCAGTTTGACGGGGTTTTCATTAGAGGTGACTGTGATCACTTTCAAAGAGGCTATGAATGAGGAAATTTGTTTCCTAACCAGCACAAATTCGAATGTCATCAGGATGATTCGCCGGCAGGGGTATATACCAGGTGCTGGATTAGGCAAATACCATCAGGGTTTGACCGAGTTTCCTGTGTTTGAAGCATTCAATGGTTTGTTCGGACTGGGTTACAAACCTACTGAGAAAGAAATCAGAGAGATGAAGCAGTTAATGCTGAAATGGGCAGAAAACCGTCGCCGGGGTTTGGGTTTACCAATGGCACCCTTTGATTTGACAATGAATGGCCGGTTCCGAAAAGAAGGCGCAGCCTTTCCTTTCTGTGGCTTTACTGAGACATGGATAGATGAGAACACAGGGCAGATGCTTCCGGGGTTTGAGATTTTCTTCGATCTTGAGCTAGAAGATGAGCCAGTGGGTATGCAGATTATAGAGGCAGAGTCTGAGACTGATTGGGCAGAGCACATAGAGCCGAGCCTTCTGAATTCGCTTTTCCAAGAAGGGTCACAGACTGTGGCCGTGATTGACAGGAGCCCGCTGATACTGGACCCAACTCGTCTTATCACCCCGGCTGAGGAACCTCTGACTAACTGGACTTCTCAAGTCCTACCCCAGGTTATTTTCCAGTACAATCGAATCCCTTCAGAAGAATCAGTCGTCCATAAGTACGTGTCAGTCTCCGAGTTTGATTCAGAGTCTATTTCTTCTAATAAGTCTTTTGATGCAGGTACCATAGAAGACTATTCTCCTAAGGTCGTTGGCGGTTCTTCTTTTTCTGGCAAGATTGAGTTGAAGATTATTCCCAATAAAGCATCTGATGCTGTTTCCTCATATAGTTCTGAGTCAGTTGACGCAGGTGTCAACATATCCATCGAGTCTGTAAAAGCGAGTCCAAAGTTCATTGTACACCCCGATGAGGGCAATTCATCTGTTGATGTATTTGATTCAAATTTCAATGAAATAAAGGATTCTTCTTCTTAGTACATTCCTGTCTCTATTTCATCTACTGAATCTGCTCTAAAATCTGATAATCTTAATAATAACAATCAAGACTCCCCCTCTGATGAGGATGCCGACGAAACTCCCCCTGAAATCAGACATATGATCCAACAGGAGGAGAGTCGCCGAGCAAAACCACTTGACGAGGAAGTTGAAACTGTGAACATTGGTGATGAAACCTCAATTCAAGAAATAAAGATTGGCAAAACTTTATCTCCTGAAGAACGCGAGGAATTGATCATTCTGCTTAAAGAGTTCAAAGAAGTTTTTGCTTGGTCTTACGATGATATGCTAGGATTAAGTGAGGAAATCGTCCAGTACAGATTACCCTTAATCCTTGGTGCTAAACCAAAGAGGCAAAAACTTCGAAAACTCAAAACAGAATGGGAGTTGAAAGTCTATGAAGAAGTGAAGAAATTGTTGGAAGTAAAATTCATCCAAGTGGTGGAATATCCTGAATGGCTCGCGAACATAGTACCGGTGCCCAAAAAGGACGGAAAAGTCAGAATGTGTGTTGATTTCAGAGATTTAAGCAAGGCAAGTCCTAAAGATGACTTTCCTCTTCCAAACATTGATCTCCTGGTGGATAACACTGCCGGGCATGCTCTTTTATCCTTTATGGATGGATTCTCGGGGTACAATCAGATTAAAATGGCACCTGAAGACATGTTGAAGACAGCGTTCATCACTCAGTGGGGTACATATTGCTACAGAGTGATGCCGTTTGGTTTGAAAAATGCTGGCGCTACGTATCAGAGAGCCGCCACGACTCTTCTTCATGATATGATCCACAAAGAGGTTGAGGTTTATGTTGATGACATGATCGTAAAGGGGAAGACTCGGCCTGAGCACACTGTTGCCCTGAGAAAATTCTTTGAGCGGATCAGGAAGTATCAGCTTCGTCTGAATCCGAGTAAATGTGTATTTGGCGTTACATCAGGGAAACTCTTAGGGTTTATGGTCAGCGAAAGAGGGATCAAAGTGAACCCGCAGAAGATCAAGGCAATTCAAGAAATGCAGCCGCCGAAGACAGAAAGGTAGATCCGAGGTTTCCTTGGCAAAGTTCAGTATCTGAGACGGTTCATAGCACATCTGACGATGACGTGTGAACCCATTTTCAAGCTTCTGAAGAAGAATTCCTCGAAGAAGTGGAATGAAGAGTGTCAGGAGGCTTTTGAAAAGGTTAAGCAATGCCTATCCTTGCCCACTGTTCTTTTGCCAGTTATTCCAGGCCAGCCGTTGTTGTTGTACTTATCTATCACAGATACAGCGATGGGTTGCATGCTTGCTCAGCAAGATCTTGAGTCTAAGAAAGAAAGGCCCATTTACTACATCAGCAAGAAGATGCTAGAGTATGAATTAAAATACACTGTTTTGGAGAAGACTTGTCTCACATTAGTTTGGGCAACCCAGAGGCTTAGACATTATTTGCTTTCAAACAAGGTTCTTCTGCTTTCGCGAATGGACCCTCTTAAGTACTTGTTTGAGAAACCTGCCCTTACAGGAAGGACTGCAAGGTGGTTATTGTTATTGTCTGAGTTCGACATCACTTATGTCACTCAGAAATCAGTTAAGGGGCAGGTTATAGCTAAACAGTTGGCTGATGCTCCAGTTGAGGAGAGTGCTATTCTAAAAGCCGAATTCCCTGATGAAGAGATTATGGATATCGAAGAAGAAGAGGTTCTCAGCACCAAGTGGTTGATGTACTTTGATGGAGCCGTAAACAATCATGGTCAAGGAGTGGGTGCAGTCTTGGTATCTCCAAAGAAAGAGTACATTCCTATCTCCATCAAGTTGCAGTTCGAGTGCACCAACAACATGGCAGAGTACGAAGCTTGTATTGCCGGACTCGAAGCAGCCTTAGCTTTGCAGATTCAAGATATTGATGTGTTTGGGGATTCTATCCTAATCATTTACCAGATTAATGGACAATGGAAAACTCGAGAGGATAGATTGATCCCTTATAATATGTATTTGGAATCTCTGGTCCAGAAATTCAGGAATGTCACATTTACTCACTTGTCAAGGACCAGAAATCATTTTGCTGATGCTTTGGCTACTTTGGCCTCGATGTTAGACATCTCTGCTACAATGGAAATTCAACCGCTAGCCATCAGACTGCAATGGGCTCCTGCGCACGTGAATGCTATAGAGATTTCAGCTAGATGTCCAGATGGGAAACCTTGGTACACAGATATCAGAAACCTCATTTCGGGCAAGGGTCATCCTCCAGAAGCTTCAAGCAAGGAAAGGAAAACTCTTCAGAAGTTAGCTGCTAATTTCATCATTTGCGGTGAAGAGCTGTACAGAAGGTCATTTGATGGCATACAGCTCATTTGTGTTGATGAAGATAAAGCTGCAGAACTTATTGAGCAAACTCACGAGGGAGTTTGTGGACCTCATATGAATGGGAAAATGTTGTCAAGAAAGATTCTAAGACTTGGCTTCTATTGGCTCACAATGGAAGCAGACTGCTTCGCATTTGTGAAGAAATGCCATAAGTGCCAAGTTTATGCGAATCTCATTCATGTTCCTCCTTCAGAATTGCACTCATTGACTTCACCGTGGCCGTTTTCAGTATGGGGGATTGATATAATTGGGAAGGTTTATCCGAAGTCTTCAAGCGGGCATGAGTACATTCTGGTCGCGATCGACTATTTTACAAAATGGATTGAAGCCGCTTCGTATGCTTCCATAACTTCGAACACAGTTGCAAAGTTCATCCGTACCAATATAATTTGCAGATACGGAGTACCTCACGAGTTGATTTCAGATAATGGATCACATTTCAAGAAAGAGGTGTTACACCTGTGTGAAGAGTTCAAGATAAGGTATCACAAGTCGTCTCCTTACAGGCCGCAGACGAATGGAGCCGTTGAAGCAGCAAATAAGAACATCAAAGTCATTATCAGTAAGATGACTGAGACATATAAGGACTGGTCGAACAAACTCCCTTATGCCTTATGGGCTTATAGGACATCGATCAGGTCTTCAACGGGTGTAACTCTGTATTCTTTGGTGTACGGAATGGAAGCTGTTCTCCCTGTTGAGTTAAGAATTCCCTCTTTGAGAGTGATGATGGAGGCCGACCTGCCAGAGTCAGAATGGGCGAAGGCCAGGCACGATGAGCTGCAGATGATAGATGAGAAAAGGCTGAGAGCCTTGTATCATATCCAGGGATATCAGAGACGGATTGAGAGAGCTTTCAATAAGAAGGTTTGTGTCCGGCATTTGAAGCCTGGAGATCTTGTATTGAAGTCCTACAGGGCACCGGTATTTGACCCAAGAGGAAAGTTCAGGCCAAACTGGTCTGGTCCTTACATTGTTGATGAAGTTCTGCCTGGAAAAGCCGTAAGACACCTCAATGAAAATGGAGAAAAATTAAATGAACCTACAAACCTGGATCAATTAAAGAAATATTATGCTTAAGTACACCAGGAGGCCCTCCTTGGACGATTTGAGCTTCAAGCCAATACCCCAAATATTTTAAACTATTTGCAAACCCTTTGGGCCTAGAAAAAAATGAATGATGAAACCCCTTTCTACTAAAAGAACTTTTGAGCCAGAAGCAAAATCGAGGTTTCTTTGTCAAACTTAAACCAGGGGCATCTTTTATGACTTTCGTCATAAAAGATTTTACACCCGAACTACGCGTGACCTGATTCTCAATTTCTTTGGGGATACGTAGGCAGTCTGGAGGATCCAGATACATGCAAACATACCAAAGTCTAACCGGTTTGAACCAAAGCCTACATGAAAGTCCTTCTGGTGTATTTTAAGGCCACAGTTTGTAGAGAAACAGAAATAAAGAAAAATGATAGAGTTTTAGACCTGCTAGACTGAAAACCCGCAAGGGCGGTCTAGGCAAAAGTTAGGGTCATTCACCCGCTAAGCTGAAAACCTGAAAGGGCGGCTTAGGCAAAAATCAGGGTGCTGAGCCTGTTGGATGGAAAATCTGCAAGGACAGACAGTCCAGGCAAAAATTAAGGCGTGCGGTCCGCCGAATCGAAAACCTGAAAAGGCGATTTGGTCATGGCAGTGACTTCATGAAGAGATGACAGAGCTTTAAAAAGCCAGCTAAACTTTCAGTTTCCTTTTAGCACCTTCTCAAAGTCTGAGTAAACGCCATCAAGACTTCTTTTGATACTCTTTGAGTTAGGGGAGGTTGAAACCAAACAATCTAAAGGGGTAATAACCACGGCAGAAATCCTGAAAAGAGGGTTGAAGCACCTTTAAACACGGTATTCAAAAGATTCTAAGAGTGTTTGAGTTTTACCATTTTAAAAATTTTATCAGACTAAGAAGCAGATTTCAGTCTGTCTTGGTATTTGAGTCAGGTGTCCGTCAATGTCCTCGTTTGTTGTTCGTCAAAGTCTTTCCTTAGGTCAGTTTTTTCGGAGTCCGGTTTAGTTAAAATTCCTTCCCAAGCCGGGGTGACAAAAAAAAGAAGAAGAAAGAAAGCATAACTCTCAGAGAAGCAGAAAATTCGTGGCTCCTATGAGCAAATGCAAAGCAAAGCACAATCCAGAGGTTGATAGGCTTTTAGCCCAGTTCCAGCGTTAGCGGATGGCAGTGATGAAGCAAGATTTTGAGCAGAACCATATTCTTATATTTTTGAGGAGCTTTATAAGCCCAAGTGTTTATCAGAAAAGTTTGTAACCCCAAGTACATTAATGAAAGCCTTTGGCCCGTTTCTCTTGTGTTGCTCTCCAGTGAATGTTGTTATGGAAGTAACCATACTAGGGGCATCTTTTATGACTTATGTCATAAAAGATGTCAAAAATGCATTGATATTTGAAATGGGCATTCTCCTCAAATAGAGACCAGAGAAGTTTTAACACGCTCTTATGGTTCAAGCTCTCCCGTCGAGTTGTTTTCTTTTAGATTAAGATTTTCAAAAAATCTTATCCCCAGTAAAAAGGGCTTTTTGATTGATTAATGTGTTTGTTTAATTATTACTTTCGAGTATTTGGTTAGTGCTGCTTTGGTAAAGCTTTGATTTCAAAAAAGAAGAAGGAAGGAGACTCATTGAGTGTTGCAGACTCTTTGAGTGTTTGTATTTGAGACTCTTTGAGTAGTTGAGACCCTTTGAGTGTTACAGACTCTTCGGGTAGTTGAGACTTTTTGAGTATAAATGATTTTTGTGTATTTGAGACTCTTTGAGTAGTTGAGACCCTTTGAGTGTTACAGACTCTTCGGGTAGTTGAGACTTTTTAAGTATAAATGTTTTTGTGTTTGAGACTCTTTGAGTAGTTGAGACCCTTTGAGTGTTACAGACTCTTCGGGTAGTTGAGACTTTTTGAGTATAAATGTTTTTGTGTTTGAGACTCTTTGAGTAGTTGAGGCCTTTTGAGAGTTATAGACTCTTCGGGTAGTTGAGACTTTTTGAGTATAAAATGTTTTTGTGTTTGAGACTCTTTGAGTAGTTGAGGCCCTTTGAGTGTTACAGACTCTTCGGGTAGTTGAGACTTTTTGAGTATAAATGTTTTTGTGTTTGAGACTCTTTGAGTAGTTGAGGCCCTTTGAGTGTTACAGACTCTTCGGGTACTTGAGACTTTTTGAGTATAAATGTTTTTGTGTTTGAGACTCTTTGAGTAGTTGAGGCCCTTTGAGTGTTACAGACTCTTCGGGTAGTTAAGACTTTTTGAGTATAAATGTTTTTGTGATTTGAGACTCTTTGAGTAGTTGAGGCCCTTTGAGTGTTACAGACTCTTCGGGTAGTTGAGACTTTTTAAGTATAAATGTTTTTGTGTTTGAGACTCTTTGAGTAGTTGAGACCCTTTGAGTGTTACAGACTCTTCGGGTAGTTGAGACTTTTTGAGTATAAATGTTTTTGTGTTTGAGACTCTTTGAGTAGTTGAGGCCTTTTGAGAGTTATAGACTCTTCGGGTAGTTGAGACTTTTTGAGTATAAAATGTTTTTGTGTTTGAGACTCTTTGAGTAGTTGAGGCCCTTTGAGTGTTACAGACTCTTCGGGTAGTTGAGACTTTTTGAGTATAAATGTTTTTGTGTTTGAGACTCTTTGAGTAGTTGAGGCCCTTTGAGTGTTACAGACTCTTCGGGTACTTGAGACTTTTTGAGTATAAATGTTTTTGTGTTTGAGACTCTTTGAGTAGTTGAGGCCCTTTGAGTGTTACAGACTCTTCGGGTAGTTAAGACTTTTTGAGTATAAATGTTTTTGTGATTTGAGACTCTTTGAGTAGTTGAGGCCCTTTGAGTGTTACAGACTCTTCGGGTAGTTGAGACTTTTTGAGTATAAATGTTTTTGTGTTTGAGACTCTTTGAGTAGTTGAGGCCCTTTGAGTGTTACAGACTCTTCGGGTACTTGAGACTTTTTGAGTATAAATGTTTTTGTGTTTGAGACTCTTTGAGTAGTTGAGGCCCTTTGAGTGTTACAGACTCTTTGGGTAGTTGAGACTTTTTGAGTATAAATGCTTTTGTGTTTGAGACTCTTTGAGTAGTTGAGACCCTTTGAGTGTTACAGGCTCTTCGTGTAGTTGAGGCTCTTTGAGTATAAAGGTTTTTTGTGTGCGTTTGAGACTCTTTGAATAGTTGAGATCCTTGGAGTGTTACAGACTCTTCAGGTAGTTAAGGCTCTTTGAGTATAAAGATTTCTGTGTGTGTTTGAAGCTCTCAGAGTGTTACAGACTCTTTGAGTGATTCATTTATATTTGCGTAAATAATGGTTTACACTCTCTGAGATTACATTGTGTTTCGTTTTCATAAAACTTTGTTTTAAAAAACTGAAAGAGTATGTGTTTTGTGTTTTCTTGCTCTAATCGAGTCCTTGCGTATTGGTTTAGATACTTAAGTCATGAGTGTTAGAGAGAGGCTATCTCATTGAGATATCGTGATTGCTGAGTTAAGGGTCGGTGAGAGGTTATCTCCCTATTGCTTGCAGTCGTTGAGTCTCGTAGTGTTATTTTGTAGTCTTACCTTTGTGAGTGCCATTTTAGAACCCAAAACCCAAAAATTTGCTTTCCTTTCGGGTCAGCCAAAATGTGTCGTTTGTTCAGCTTTGGCATTCGCGTGTTACACACGCTCTGCCAAAGAGGGGCATCTGTAGACACCCCATTTTGACCGAACCCTAATAAGCGTCGGTAGGATGAAAAACCTATCAAAATAGTGTGTTAGTGTCCCAAATTTGTTCTCAAGCTAGGTTAGGGTCCCACTAGAATCCCCATAAATTTTCGTCAGAATTCGTCGCAGTTTGCCTAGTCAGTGGACGACGTTTGTAGAGTAGTGTAGTATATGAATAAGGGTGGCGATTTAGCCAGAAATAGGGGTGCGCTGAAACCTGGAAAACCACTTCTAATTTTCTGTAATGGGTCGTCCAGGGAGATACGGGGGGTATACGGATTAATGTGTAACAAAATTAGTTAGAGAGAATCTTTGGAAGCTTCCTAGGTGGTTAGGTTTCCTTTGATCCCAGCCCTTAAACAAAAAGCTGATTTAAAGGGCTAGGATCAAAGGGAGGAGAAGATATTTTCTCAAAAATATGCTCCCCTGTTTTCTGCTTGGGACACCCCTGCAGAGCAAAGGAATAGCCTTGCATACACCATAGGGGGGTTGTCCTTGAGAGGGAGGGGCCAAATCCATCATTTTATTTTTGCTTGGGCTTGTCTTACCCGAGGCACTCCTCTTCGTATGTTAGAAAAGGTATAAAATACATTGCAGGTGGCTGTCCCTTGAAACGAGGGGGGACCAAATATATCATTTCTCGTTTCTTCTTTAAAACCCAGTGAAATAGGGTTTTACAAAAAAACCGATTTTCTGGAAAAAAGAGACGGAGGAAGAGAAAAACAGAGAGGGAGAGGAGAAAAGCCGCCACCACTTTCTTCTTCTTCATCCTTTTCTTCTTCTTAATCTTCTTCTCCTTTTTCTTCTTCTGAATCTTCTTCTTAATCCCCATCTCCATCTTCTTCGATCAACCACCGACAGATTTTCCGGTGGGTTTGCCGGAATCCCAGCAAGGGACCTCCATTGTTGACCTCTGCCACCATCAGACCATCTCCACCTCCTTCTTCACAGACCCCTAATCCTTACCCCAAAACCCACCACCAACCGGCCAAACCCACTTCATTCCTACCATACCCAATCCCTCCATCTTTACCTCCTTCGATTCAGCCACCACCTTCTCCGACCACCACCACCATCATACCCTCCATCTTGCCTATCCCCTAAACCCACTTCATTTTTCAAGAACCCCTAATCCTCTAAAACCCATCTCACACTTCTACCACCATCTCACACCCATCCTCTGTTTTATCCAAAACCCATTTCCATCTGAAACCCATTTCCACCGTCCTCTTCTTCTTCACAACCCACTAAAATCCATACCACCGGAATCCGGCAATAACCCACCGGAATCTGGTAACCCCATTAAAACCGATCAAACCCCATCACCTAAACCCATATTCTTCAAACCTTCTTCAACCCCACTTCAGCCACCCACCTCCACCACCTTCCCACCGGTCAAAGACCACCCTTATTCAACCTCCCATTTCCAGCCTAACCCCATCTCTCTGCCAAAATTCCGTTAAATCCGGCAACCCCATCCACCTCGAAACTCATTTTCATCTGCTTCTTCTCCGGCAACCACCATCATCCTCTCCACCACCCATTTTCTTCTTCTTTTCCACCTCCACCTCAACCACCATCACCATCTCTACCTAAACCCACCTTGAGACCCTAGATTAAAAAAAAAAAAAGGGAGAAGAAGCAGAGAGATAGAAAGAGGTCGGACAAGGTTCATCTTCCCTAATTCTAATTCCAAATAGATTTCCATGAAGATCCGATCATCTGTTCGATACTTCCAGCAATCTTGATTCAGATCCTTACTGTAAACAAGGTGAATTAACTCAATTCAGGTAATCCTTTATCTTTTTCTTCTATTACAATGTGATTCTATGATTTTTCTTGATAGGCTCTAGAAATTCTAATTGCATAAAAATTTTCTATCCCTTAAAAGGTACCTATGACTTTAGCTTCTTTTCTGACTGGAAATGTCCACTGGAATTTCTGTTGGGATTATGATTTCATGATGGTTGATGCTTATTAATTTCAGTTTTAAGCGATGAATTGCTTCTCAATGGTGGGAATGTTGTTTAGGTTTGGTCGGATTTTTATTTTGTCGGCCCTTTTGAGTGAGGCAATTTTCAGAATTCATCCCTACAATATATCTGTCAAAAATGGACCGTGTCTGCAAATCCATTATATCATATTCATGGCTTAGTCATACTTGTAACAGAGTCGGGGCCTTTGATTTTTAGTAGATATGAGCTGAAGTCTTCTCTTGAATCTATTTGAAAATTAATGTTGGCCCTAGGTGTTGGAATCCTTGTTATGACATGGAATGCATATATTCAGCCATAATTGTAGCAGCCATTTTCGTATTTATTTCAATGAAAAACACTTGTATAATTCATAGGCCAGCATTTGTTTCTCTCTGCAGACCCTGTGTGTGATCAAAATGTTGCGAGCAGGAAGGTATTCGGGTTCAGGAGTAATTGGTCTCCTTAATTAATATCGATGTTATACCATATTGAACACTGTTTTCGATGAGCGTATTCTGCAGAGGAGTTGATAATGGACATCATACACATTATGAGCATGAATTTAAAACCTGTGTTGAGTAGTTTTAATGGTGTTCATCTCAGGGTAATTTAATTTCATCATTTGCTTGTACACTTCATTGGATACGGCAATTAGCATGTATTGAGTCAATGTTTACACTGAGCTTAGCATTTGCACTGTTTCAAAAAGCTATAATGTTATATTTTGTATAAGCATCCATATATGCAAAGAGGGTTCTCTTCTAGTTTTAGTAAAAGTGGCAGTTCAACGGTTGAGGAGTTTTGTACATATTGAGCAGGAAAAGAGGAAGTGCCCATTTCTTATAGAACTTTGTATTCATAAATTGTGCAAGGGCATTAGGAATTATAAGGGATTTAGGTCAGCAGATCTTCACTGAATTGGTGCATTCTCACTGCCTGACTGGCACCTCCCTTGAAGCTTTTTCTGGATTGTGCCCTTCAAGGCATTGACTTAGGGGATTACCCTGAAGTGAGGGATAGCTGGATGGATATCATATCTTTGCGGGGGGCCATCTTTGTTGTCTGTTGACATTTCTGGTTTGGACGTAACAGATTCTGGATTTATTATCCTCAAAGATTGCCCAAACCTTCAAGCTTTGAATTTCAATTATTGTAAGCAGATTTCAGATTGGGGTCTGGAGCACATCTGTGGCCTCTCAAGCTTGGCATCTTTGAGCTTCAAAAGAATGCGGTAATCTCTGCTGAAGGGGGAGTTGTTTCCTGTCAAGCAATATCATTAGGGGACTTACTTAGTCTCAATAGTACCCCTTTCTTTTGTTTTATCTCCTTGGAGACCCTCTAAGTCTTTTAGATATCCTTTTAAGTTTTAGATTCCCTTGTCGTTGTAAGACAAGGGTGATGAAGGCGCTAGCCTAAGCCCATCCTTAGGGGACTTGCTCAGTCCAAGTAGCACACCCCTCCTTTGTATATAGGAGACTTGCCCAGTCTCATCAGAACCTTTGTTTACGTCATTTGTGTCTCAGAGACAAGCCTTGTCTCATATAGAGAGTTTTCCCTTTAAGAGGCTTACCTAACCTCATGTTAAAGTGGCCTCCTCTTTTAGAGCGAGTCTTTGACTTTGTAGTGTTATTAGAGAGTCTCCGACTCATTTGTACTCCCTCCCTAGTGTAATTAGTTAGGAGTATTTCCATTCAAGACTAACTCAGTCTTATTAGAGCCTTCCCTGCTTGGGATCTTAGATTGTTTTCTCTGTTCTTGGGACACTTCTTTACTTGTTTGTGGTTTATTCGTGTGTCTTTGACACTCGTTGCTTATTCGGGGTTTTCCCTTTTGCTTCAGGGCTTTGCCCTAGTTTGTGGTTATGCTTGCGTGTTCCCAGTATGAGTGAAAGCATTTAAGGGTCCTAAAACATTGAAGAATTTTAATATCCAAAAACATTAGAAATTTGAAACTCAAAAAACATTTGAAAACTGGAAAAAGTTCAAAATCATTTGGAGTGTTAATTTTTAGTAGTAGTAGGAGAGTTCGTTTCGAACTACGTTGGCTTGATCCTCTTTCACGAGGTACGTAGTGCCACTTGGGATTCTTATCCTACGTCCAGCCAAACCTTTGTAAATAAATCATTTAACCCTTTTAAAAATACCAAAAATCTTCCAAAGCATTGTTTTCAAAAAAATCTTCCTCTAGAGTTAGGGTTTTGTCCTAGATAGAGAGTTTTAGAGTTAGGGTTTTGTCTTTGATTTGTTGTGTGCTTGTTTGTGATTGTTTTAGAGTTAGGGGTTTGTCCTAGAGTTGTAGGAGCGCCTCCGTCCGGTCAGTTGGCGATTCACATCGCCGACTGATTACTAGAATAGGATGCGTTAGTCAACCCTTTATTTTCCTTAGGGAATACAGCCTAGTTACACATAGGTTGTAGGAATCACCTGCATTAGCTTAAGGCTAATCTGCATTTAGTTAGGGCATATAGGGTGTCCTAAAATCCACAATCTACTAGAATTTAAATAATCGCATAAGAAGCTTTAATAACTAGTCTGGTCTTTTAGGTCGAGTCTAGGATAGAGGTGTAGATGTCTTAGGCATCACAGCTTAGAATAGGCGCGAAGAACTACGTTGCCTTGATTCTCGTGGAGGCGGGGATACATAGGCTTCTTTGGATGAATACCAGACCATCCGAGGACTCGAGCTTAAGCATTAGAGTCTTAGGGTCTGTTGTTAGCGCTTGGGATTTATGTTTGTATATCGATTTTTACATAGGATCATGATAGTGTGTGTTCATTTCCTAGCTTTCTTACATGTTTCTTCTTTTATCTGCCTGCATTTCTGTTTATTCTTTACTTCGTTTATTGTATCTTAATTCATTTCATGATTAACTGCTAGTTCTAGATTTTTTATCCTGTGCAGACTTTATAACTTTAGCTGTAGCATGCATGTGTTTGCCCACAAGAACTTAGACACCTATTAGCATGTCACTCATAACCTAGTTATCATTAGGTGGCATTTATTTCGGTTCTTTTGTGTGTGCTTATTTTCATCTCCGAGACATGCATGATTAGATAGACGTTTTCTCGGAGATGCGTGTTCCCATTTCATATGATTTTCGCTTGAAACTCCTCAAGGTTAATAATAAATGGCATAAGAGACCAAGTATTCGCACTCGGGCGAATTGGAGGCGCTCTTCGGACCTTCTCCATTCGTCACCAGGCACGGACCTTTTGTATCTCTGGTTATCCATTGCAAACATAGCATTTGTTTCGGTTCCATGGCGTGTCCATGGATGGCGACTCTGAGTTATTTTTAGATATATCTTGGTTTCGAGCCCTGGCTCCGAATCAGGATGTACCTCTTTCTTTTTATATCGCCACTCATGCTATGCTGTGAGGGTGGCATCCGTTTTGAGAGTTCCTTGGCAGAGCTCTCCTTCACGTTGTGGAGATCCAGAGGGTGTTAGGGACTCGTTCCCTCACCGTCCTCAGATCGGGGTCCACACTGCCACGTGGCAGCCCCTCCTCCATCCGCAAGTTTAAAAATGCTTCTCTCTATGTATTTATTTCCTTTTTCTCATAACAAATCTAACGTTCTCTCTCTAAATAAATTCTCCTAACCGCAAGTTTAAAAACGCTACTCTTTATATATTTATTTCCTTTTTCTCATAACAAATCTATCTCTCTCTAAATAAATTCTCCTAATTTATAGCTTTTTCGTTTATTGGAAAGTTGAGGAGAGTAAGAGTTCACCTAATTTTTAGCATTTTTTCTCGCTGGAAAGTTGAAGAGACGTGTGAAGGGATGGGAGAAAAAACCTGGATTGCAATTATTTGCTATAAAAACTCTCTCTCTATCTCTCTCTCTTTCTATTCCTCTTTAACTTTCTATCTAAAGAACATGGCAACCTCCACGTTTCCATTAAATAGGCAATAATATCCCTTTAATTTAGCAGTTAAATCCTCCAAAAATCTCTCTTATCTAGGTATCTCCACTTTTCCTTTAATTAGGCCCTTTAATTTAGTAGATTAATCCTCCAAAAAAACTCTCTCCACTCTCTCAAAACGCATAGAATTCCAAAAGCCATGCGTTCCAATTCTAATTAATATAAAAGACCTATTTGTGCTCTTCATTTCACTTCACAGTTCCCTTTTTTCATAGAACTCTTCTTCCTTTGCAATTTTGATCGTTGCTTTGTTTGTTTGTTTTTTTCTACAAAATTCATTCCAAATTTCTCATTTTTCTTCGTTTCTAATTGTTGCGGCTTGATTATTTTCCAGGTCCGTTTGGCTTTATTCATCTCAGTTTGTTGAGATGGGTTGTGGGGAATGCATAGATGCCACCAACGACATGTGGAGAAGGAAAAGGAAAAGTCTAAAGAGGTATGTTTTTAGAAATATATAATGCTACGTTTTATATGAAAACAAAAGGAATATATTTCATTGTTTTAAAAATGATAATTCGACCCCTCTTCTCTGTCTTCTCTTGAAAATTATATTTTTGGGGTTTTTAATTTTATTTGATGTCCGCACTCATTATTGGTTGATCCAATTGATATAGACAGCACAATATAGGATCCTCTATATGTCAGTTTAAATTATTTAATGAGGAAAGAAAGCAGATTGTTGATATCAGCACTACCTTAATTTGATATCGACACCTGGCTTGCTTTTTGGATAACCTACACGGAAACAACAACAAAAAAATTGGTAATCCAAATTCTCTTAGGCCACTACAATGGGTGTGCTATAGGCCGACCATCCAGATGATAATTTCTGCACAATTCATTTACAGCCTATAATATGAATGGTGAGGGTCATCCGGTGGATAAGATTTTTATGGCATGCTTGATCCATCTTGATGACTAAGAAATGAACAGTTTGGATAGCATGGTGTCCCCACCATTTTACACCTACTCCCCTGCCTAGCATGGCCCATGTTTATACTAATCATGTTTCTTCCCTTTGTAATTCGTTTTTGTAATTGAAAATTTTTTATTGGAAAAAATTTTCCTCAAATTTTTTTTTGTGGATTTTTTTCTATTGCTGATTCCAATACTCATCATGCATAATATGGGTGGGGCCATCATTTTATATAAAAAAATGTTTTGATAAGGTGAGGCCCATCATTTTACACCCATCAATACTATAGTTTTGATCAGCATGGGTTGGGCCGACCGAGTTACACATTTTGTTTTGATATGGTAGGACCCACTATATTTACCCAAACCCATGCATAGGGTGGGTCCCAATATTTTACACCATGTTCTGAAGGGGTGGGTCACATCAACACAACTCAAACCATGCATTGCATGGGCCCCACAATTGGCATAATATTTTATTGGGTCGGTCCCCCATTCTCTCCCATGCTCATGTATATGGTGGTGCCCACGATATAACTTCATGTTTTAATGGGTGGGGTTATTTCACACCCATGCATAGCATGGTCTACGAAGATTCCCATTTGCATGTTGTCATTCAAATTTACCTTGCATAAATGAAGCTTTACTCTTTTTAATGTTTCTTAAAATATCTAATTCTCAGCTGCTTATGATACGGGAAATGCAACTCTGTTTTAGGCAAATTATCATTTCCATTTTCATTCTTATTTTTTAAGTTCTAATTTATAAGAGCTATTTATCCTTTTTCATCCTTTTCTTTCCATTTTTAAGGCACAAGCTGCATTTCCAATTTCCATCTAATTACAAGTACATCTTAAAAAAACAGTTTTAAATACTAAAGTATACTATTTTTCTCGCCCCGTGCATCGCACGGGGTCTGCAACTAGTATATATATATATATATATATATATATACTCAACTATAATCTTCTAAAAGTAGGATTATGTGGGATGAATCTTGGAAAGGGCCATGACCCAAAGAAATATACTCAACTATATGGTTTGATCAAAATTGTTGTTTTTGCTACTTAGTTGGTATGCAATAGGGATATACGGTACGGATGCAATAATAGTACAAATACTCCTTTCTTGTGTACTAATAAACCTAATCTTACTCTTAGATTTCTACATATGTAAAGCACTTGTGTTGGACACGTGTCAAATTCTAGGGAATTGGCTACACGTGATTTCTTCTTTTGCTACAATCCAAATCATTCACCATAGTTTTAGAGTCGTACCCTTCTCAATAAGAAATTTTTTACATAAAAAACAAAACAATGCATTTAGAGAACCTTCAATTTACCATTACAAGAGACATTATATAAAAAATTAATTGTCAATTGTCAATAACAGTATTGAGGTTGCTTGTTTTACGAAGATATATGAAAACATTTCCTACACACTTGTGTAGGTAAGTTACCTACACACTAGCTTAAATATAGTGGGGGCCCACATTGTTTGGGTGATCCAAACCATTCATTTGAATGGTCCTCACATAGATAGGGTGTCCACAAAAAATCAGATCCATAGGATCATCCCAACCATTCAAACTATGGAGGAAAAAACGGACTAATTTGTGAAGGTTTATACACGTCCATTTTACCTCCACAAATTGTAGGGTTGGGATGATCCTATGGATCTGATTTTTTGTGGACACCCTATCTCTGTGAGGACCATTCAAATGAATGGTTTGGATCACCCAAACAATGTGGGCCCCCACTGTATTTTAAGCTAGTGTGTAGGTAACTTATCTACACAAGTGTGTAGGAAATGTATATATATATATATATATATATATATATAAGCTGGGAGGAAAAGAAGTGAATTTTTTGATTTTTTTGAAAATTATATGAGAATTACACATCACCCCCAAACAGATAAATACCTCTTATGCCCTAAAATTCCAACACATCTAAGTGAAAATACCTCCTATGCCCTTAAATTCCCACGAGCTCACGTCTTCTTCTTCTTTCTGTTCTATGAAGATTTTTTTGGTCTTTGTTTCCACTGTGAGAGATAGAAGACTACATCAATCTCCATTCCCATCTTATCAACGTCCCTCTCTCTTTCTCTTTCTCTCAACAGATAGATTAGGGTTTTTCATCATTTAAATTAGGGTTTGTCATCATCATTTTCAGTTTTTCTTCATCTTCTTCCTCTGTTGTTTGCCACCTAACAACATATGTACTTTTTTATTTGAAAGTTATGATTTTTTGTCCCCTTTTCCAAAATGAGAGAGAAGACTATGCTTCTTATCTCCCTTTTCCCCCTTTTCTTATTCAATTTTAGGGTTTTCCTGATCTTTTTTTCATCCTTTTTCTTCAATTTTGGGGTTTTTTAATCCAGGCATATGTGTTTTCTAAAGAATACATGAATACCTAGAGTGGTGTTTCCATCTTCTCTATGTGTTGCTTGATTGAGAAATTAAACATGGTATTTTTGGGATCTTTGCCAATTAGAAAACTCAAGCCTCAACCCACACAAAAAATCCCCTACTTTTATACATATTGATCGTTGTTGTAGCTCTTTATGATATTCGGGTTGGTTATTCCAAATAAGTCCGTACAATCTGGAGCATTAGAAGGATCTGAATGATATAGCTGCTCTAATTTAATTCAAGCTTATTTACCCCATTTACTTTCAATTGCAATATCTGAGATATAGCTGCTCCGTTGAGTGGGAACTGTAACTTCTTGAAGGTAATTTTTGCACCTCAACCCTCATTCAACTTCTAATTTTCTCAGTTATTTTCATTAAGAAAAAAAAAACCCAATATCTCCTGTCATGAAGGCATCCTACTTCATATACTTTTTGCGGTAGATTGTTAATCTCGGGGCTCTACTTTTATGTTTCCTTTGGTTTTTTGTGGTTTAGAGATCAGTAAAGGTTGAAATATGGATTTAGATGGATTGTTGTTTAGGGTTTCTTAAATTAGAGTTTTATATCTCAAAGATCATTTCTGCTAGATCAATTTAGCCCCATATCATAAATCCATTTCTTCGCTTTTTCATTACATACTTAATGCTCAAGTACATGCTTTTATTGAATCATCTTATTCGGCTAGATAGATTCCACCCCACAGTAGTAATCCATTTCCTTGCTTTTCTATTAGATACTTAATGCTCAAGTAACTGATTTTATTGAATCATTTTAATGAAAATTTGTGTATTTTGAAGTGTTAGATCATCTACTCATTTGTCGTTCCCTAATCGATCAAGACCATGCTCTCTATGTGATTGAAACACAATTTAGACAAGACACAAAAAAAATAAAAAAAAATAGAATGACAGTGCTGTGGGTGGGTAGTTTCTCCGAATGTTTGAGTGAGGTGAAAAGGAAAGCCTCCATTTACCGACAATTCATGAAATATGAATGAAGATGTAGTTCACTTTTTCTCAGGTTCTAGGCGTAGAGATCTCCACACGTAGCCACAGAGAGTTGTTTCAAGTCAATTTTGCAAGAATCCCTTTTACAGCCCCTCTTTTTCAAGAGAGTAGTGCCGCCTCATTTATGGATTTGTTTTGCTATCTTTTACACATGTTATTTTCTTCTTAATCATTTACTTTTGCAGCTTCTGATTTTCAGTACTTATATTCGCTACTTAACTTTATTTGTCTGCATGAAATTGAAAATACTAAGAACAATATGTTACTTTTAATCAACAAATACAAATGCAGAATTTGTATATGTTTGTCTGTGTCTGCAATAGTTTATGCCCCCATGTCTATGATGTTTATTCTCATTAAAATTTGCCATTACAGACCCTAAAATTATATTGTTGATAAATTTTCTTACAAAACCTAAAAACATCTATTTCTTTGGTTTTAGCAGGTATCAGTGACATTTTCTTCCAAAGTTTGGGAAGAACAACTGTAGGTTTTTTTGCTTTAGTAATTGTAAGATTGTGAATTGAAGGTTCGATTGTCTCTGATATGCTGACATGCCAATTTTTGGGCAAAGACTTATCCAGTGACCTTTATTCTCTCACATATGCAATTCCAAAATGAAATAATATGTCTGAGCAGTTGTGACACCAACTGTTGAAGCAACTCTGGATAAAAACGAGAAGTAGACTAAATTTTGGTTGTATGTTCATCTTAGGTTTCTAGGTATTGGATGATATTCCCTCTCTCTCACACACACTTCTTTTGTATCTTCTTGAAACTCTGGCATAGATTTTATAATTTTCATAGGCATGTTATTGTTGGGAATACCTTTTTTTTTTATGGTTAATGGGTGATTTTATTTGATGCACACCGGGTGTTTGATGCAATGCCTTAAACAAGATATTGTTACATGGGTTTTAGAATATTGTAGCATTATTTGTTAATGGGTGTTTAGCATAGGTGTTTTTATTGGTTTTTGGAGTTGAATTCAATTTTATAACAGTCTACATCTTATTCATTTTGTTAGGTTCTTTCTATTTTGTCAACTTTACTTGCTTTTTATGAATCATTTACTTTCCTTTGTCATGCCATCCGTGTATTTTCCTTTCACTTCTTTATAAATGCTCTCTCACATATGCAATTCCAAAATGAAATAATATGTCTGAGCAGTTGTGACACCAACTGTTGAAGCAACTCTGGATAAAAATGAGAAGTAGACTAATTTTTGGTTGTATGTTCATCTTGGGTTTCTGGGTATTGGATGATATTCCCTCTCTCTCACACATGCTTCTTTTGTATCTTCTTGAAACTCTGGCATAGATTTTATAATTTTAATAGGCATGTTATTGTTGGGAATACCTTTTTTTTTTTTTTATGGTTAATAATGATTTTATTTGATGCACACCAGGTGCTTGATGGAATGCTTAAACAAGATATTGTTACATGGGTTTTAGAATATTGTAGCATTATTTGTTAATGGGTGTTTGGCACAGGTGTTTTATTGATTTTTGGAGTTGAATTCAATTTTATAACAGTCTACATCTTATTCATTTTGTTAGGTTCTTTCTATTTCGTCACTGTACTTGCTTTTTATGAGTCATTTACTTTCCTTTGTCATGCCATCCGAGTATTTTCCTTTCACTTCTTTATAAATACTTTAGAAAAATCTTTAACTCCATCTTTTAAACTAACTGTTTTAATCATTTACTTTCCTCTGCCATGCTGTCTGAGTATAAGATGAATTGTTATATTGTTGAGGTCATTTACATTCTTTTATTGGAAAAAACTATTGAAATGCCTTTGATTTTTAAACCCCGATGAATTTGGAAGAGTATCTTACTATTAACAGAAAAACATAAAATGAGTATTTTTCTAATCAATTTCTTTTAGGTATTATTTTGTTATTTCCTGTTCTTTTTCCATGTTTCTTATCCAGGGTTGCACTTCTTTACAAATACTTTAGAAAATCTGTATTCCCATTATTTACCTCATTTATTTTTGGAATCATTTACTATTCTTTGTCGTGCCGTGCATCGCACGGCGGGTCTTTACTAGTATATATATATATATATATATATATATATATATATATAGAGGAATGGAAACTAAGGGAATTATTTCAATTTCTCCCAAAAATCTGTGGGAATTACACATCACTTTTTTTGACTTTTTTTTAACAAAGGCACCCATTCAACCCACATATTTACAATCATACCCCATCCTTTATGCTTTCTAACAAAGGCACCTGTTAAAGCCACATAATTTCAATCCTACCCCCTCCTTTATGCTTTTTAACAAAGGCACCCATGAAAACCACATAATTTCAATCTTACCCCCCTCCTTTATGCTTTTGTAATAAAAAATCTATAGGGTGATCTTAACCGTCCGATGTAAGAGGAACAGCATATTATGGAAACCTCTATCGATTGGACGGCTAGGATCAGCGCATGGAAATGATTTCTGGGGCACAACCTGTTGATGTTGTGTTCCATCACATGGACGGTTTGGATCAACCTGTGATGTGCTCCGTACAGTTCTTGGGCCAGGTACGGATCCAAGATTCGTGACCCATAAATTTCCTCGGGTCATTTTGACCTGGCCCGTGTCACCCGGACCCTTACGGGTCGGGTCAAACCCTCCCATATTTTGTAAAATCTTTTTGATGGGGCCAGAAATTAATTTCTTCAAATCTTTGCACTGGTCTATCCGCCACAGTTGGTGGGCCCAAAAAATAATTTCTTCAAATCTTTGAACGAGGTAGGCCCCACCTGTATTTATCAAAGTGCATTGTACGCACCGCTTCATGATCCAAACCCTCCATTTGATAATCATAGCCCTCCGATCTAAAGAAAAACTGCATATTACGGAAACCTCTATAGATTGGAGAGTTGTGATCATCCAATGGAAATGATTTTTGGGGCACGACCTATTTACATTCTGGCCCATCAAATGAATGGTTTCGATCATCCTATGGTGTGGGTTGTGCATTAACATTAAAGCCAAATTTTAGGCCCCACCCAGATTTTTCAAATGAAGTTTGTGGTCAACGCCATAGGATGATCCAAGCCGTCCATTTGATGGGCCGCGACGCAAATAGGTTGTGCCCCCAAAATCATTTCGATGGGATGATCGCAACCCTCCGATCTATAAGGTTTTTCCGTAATATTCAGTTTCTCTATTGTCTATCATGAGAATCTAAATATAATGTTTTTCCACTCCCTGTGCATCGCACGGGGTGTCCCACTAAAGTGTGTGTGTGTGTGTGTGTGTGTGTGTGTGTGTATATATATATATGAGGAAAGTGTCTCTAGTCTCTCCCCTAGATAAGCTTATCTACTCCTCCCTTTAAAAAAACACAGTGGGCCCACGCTGTTTGGATGATCCAAAGCATTCATTCGATAGGTCCTAACATAGATAGGGTGTGCCCAAAAAATCAGCACCAAAGGGTCATCCTAGAACTTCGTTTTGTGGGGCACACCGTGTCCAAAATGGACGCATATAAACGTGGACGTTTATATGTGTCCATTCTGGGTACCACAAGGCCCCACAAAACGAAGTTCTAGGATGACCCTTTGGTGCTGATTTTTTGGGCACACCCTATCTATGTTAGGACCTATCGAATGAATGCTTTGGATCATCCAAACAGCGTGGGCCCACTGTGTTTTTTTAAAGGGAGGAGTAGATAAGCTTATCTAGGGGAGAGACTAGAGACACTTTCCTCTATATATATACTATAATAAGCTCGATGGAAAAGAAGAGAATTTTTTTATTTTTTTGAAAATTCTATGAGAATTACACATCACTTTTTTGACTTTTTTTAACAAATACACCCATTCAACTCACATATTTTCAATCCTGCCCCCTCCTTTATGCTTTTAACAAAGGCACCCATTAAAGCCATATAATTTCAATCTTACCCCCTCCTTTATGGTTTTTTAATAAAAAATCTATAGGGTGATCTTAACCATCCGATTTAAGAGGAATTATGGAAACATCGATAGATTGGAGGGCTAGGATCAGCCTATGGAAATGATTTTTGGGGCACAACCTATTTATGTTGTGTTCCATCACATGGACGGTTTGGATCAACCTATGACGTGGTCCGTACAGTTCTTTGTCGGCCTGTGCATTGGACGGGGTTTTTTACTAGTATATATATAGTAGAAGAGAAAAGAAGAGAATTTTTTGAATTTTTTTAAAATTCTATGAGAATTACACATCACTTTTTTTGACTTTTTTTAACAAATGCACCCATTCAACCCACATATTTTCAATCCTACCCCCTCATTTATGCTTTTTAACAAAGGCAACCATTAAAGCCACATAATTTCAATCTTACCCCCCTCCTTTATGCTTTTTTAATAAAAAATCTATAGGGTGATCTTAACCATCCGATTGAAGAGGAATTATGGAAACCTCTATAGATTGGAGGGCTATGATCAGCCTATGGAAATGATTTTTGGAGCACAACCTATTTATGTTGTGTTCCATCACATGGACGGTTTAGATCAACCTATGATGTGGTTTATACAATTCTTTGTCGGCCCGTGCATCGCACGGGGTTTTTTGCTAGTATATATATATATATATATATATATAGAAATGGAAACTAAGGGAATTATTTCAATTTCTCCCAAAAATCTGTGAGAATTGCACATCACTTTTTTGACTTTTTTTAACAAAAGCACTCATTCAACCCACATATTTACAATCCTACCCCCTCCTTTATGCTTTCTAACAAAGGCACCTGTTAAAGCCACATAATTTCAATCCTACCCCCTCCTTTATGCTTTTTAACAAAGGCACCCATGAAAGCCACACAATTTCAATCTTACCCCCCTCCCTTATGCTTTTGTAATAAAAAATCTATAGGGTGATCTTAACCATCCGATGTAAGAGGAACAACATATTATGGAAACCTCTATAGATTGGACGGTTAGGATCAGCGTATGGAAATGATTTATGGGGCACAACATGTTGATGTTGTGTTCCATCACATGGATGGTTTGGATTAACCTGTGATGTGGTCCGTATAGTTCTTGGGCCGGGTACGGGTCCAAGATTCGTGACCCGTAAATTTTCCCTGGTCACTTTGACCTGGCCTGTGTCACCCGAACCCTTACGGGTCAGTCAAACCCTCCCATATTTGTCAAAATCTTTTTGATGAGCCCAAAAATTAATCTCTTCAAATCTTTGAACTGGTCTATCCCCCATAGTTGGTGGGCCCAAATATTAATTTCTTCAAATCTTTGAACGAGGTAGGCCCCACCTGTATTTTTCAAATGAATTGTACGCACCACCCCATGATCCAAACCCTCCATTTGATATATATATATATATATATATATATATATATATACAACCCTAAATCCCTTAGAGGTTATGTAATTATTTAATTTGAATCATTTGATTGTACAGGACATGTCCAATTGGCCCATTAACGAGCTCGGTAAGGCTCGCGAGCCGAGCCCGAGCTCAGGTGTTGAGCTTAACGAGCCGAGCCGAGCCGAGCTGGGCCAAGCTCGGCTCGGCTCGTTTACACCCCTAGGTGCGTGGCAGTTTCGCAACCCCAGTTCGGGGCATGACAAGAGTTGTAACTAGTCATCTCTGACATGTGCAATACAAACAACACTACAAATCTACCGCGTAACAAGAATCACAAACCATGAATTCTGATACCAATTGTTAAAAATGCGACACACAAGATTTATACAACACGAAGAAACAAGTACAAAAGCGAAACTCGACAAAAGGGAACAATTTTTGTGGTTCTGAAAAATTGCGTGCATGGACGGGATAATAGTGATAGTTTTCTTCTTGACTGTTCAAAGAGAAAGTACAAAAATTTAAACTACTTGAAAAGTTCTCACGCTAGGTAGATTTAGGCAACATTATTAAAGTGGCTTCCACCGCTTTTTTAGGTGCATTACGAAAGGGAAATGATATAAACACTGATATCACGCTCTACTAGCTTGAGTTTATTATTTTAAAGGCTGTCCTTGTTACAGTTACCGAAAAGCTCTCACTGGCCCATTAAATACTAAAAGGCCAGGAAAGAGAGTGTGGATATCAGCTCCAAAACAAAAAAAATTTACTTTAGAAGATGTGTCCCTATCAGCTCCCAACAAAAACAATAAAAAAAGTTACTGATGTTTGCACTACCATGTTATGATAATTACACTAACTTACCTTGTCTTTTATTAATTAACCAGCTGTCAAAAATTATTTCAATTCCCAAAAAACTCTTAGAAGCCTATTAAAAAGAAATGACAAGGCGAGTTAGTGACATTATCAAAACAAGGTAGTGCCAATATGAGTAGCCAAAAAAATTATTGATAAAGAAAAGTTAGTAAACTAATTCAACGCTCAATTCCCAAATAGCTCTTAGAAGCCAAGTAAAAAGAAAGGGAAGTGATATAACCGCCCCTTTTGATTACTTGGGATACCCAGCAGCAGTGTATCAATGACTGCCGAGCGGCTGATGTACTGTCGAGCGGCTGATGTCTCAATTTGGAGGGAAGATTCAAATTAAAGTTTCCCCCTCTTGTTTTGAAAGCAAATGTCTTTTGATTGAATGGGGACTTGAACCCAAAACCTTGGACTATGTATATGCATGTTGTGCTCTCTAAACCAAAGGCAAATTAATAGTCCTACATTGCTTGGGAAGAAATTTCTTCTCTTCCATATAAGATGGAGAGTTGGAGAAAGGCTTGGGCCTTCAAGGGGCTTTAGAATTTGTTGGGTCTTGGGCTTTTAGAAGAGCACAAGCCAATCTGTAAATAACAAGCACGTGCGTCGCCTCGCCGAGCCGTGGCCCGAGGTCCAAGGTCCGAGGTCCGAGGTCCGGGTCCGGGTACAATTAAAGTATCTTTTTAGTGCCCAAATCGTATTTAATTTTTCCCATTAAATTTAAATCAGTTTTTAATCTCCCCACGTTTTGGTATTGACACCCCCAAATAAGTGTGCGAACCGTTTCATATCCAACAGTCACTGTTGGGAGAGAAACGTTTAAGGCACTAATGGGTAATTAATCCTCTCCCAACGGTCACTTCCGCTTCTATATAAAGGAGAGAACACCACCGTTGGAAGATACATCTATGTACATGAATTCTGATTTTCAAATGCAACTTTTGTTCTGTTTTTATCATCTTCTTCCTCCGATCTTTCTGTGTCTGAGCACTATTCCAAGGTGGTTCTGGGTGGACCAGTCAGCGAGTGCACGTGGACTGGAGCCAACTTAGGCTGTTTTATCTTGGAGCATTGGTTCGCGGATCCCAGTTGTACCGGTAGGGGGCGGATACGATTCTTAAGGAGAGTGACCAGTGGCACGACTCAGCCTTCTTCTTCTTAATCTGTTTTTCCATAAACATTTTCTACAAAAGAGATAAGTACTGGTTTATCTAGATTTCTGATTTCCAACAGAAAAGGGTTCTCGTTTCAAGTAACAGTTTTTCGCTTCAAGTTGTACCTTCTGGGTTCGATTTAGTCACAGATCAGACCATTAAATCCAACAATCTTAAGAATCGTAACAAAACAGATCTGATCTTATGGCTTCTGATAATCCGAACCTAACTTCTGTTCTTCCCATCACTGGTGAGAATTCCAATCCAAGTACGGTTGTTCGCACCCCTGCTGTGAACAGAATTCTCAACACTATTCCAGATTTTCCAAAATCGAACGCCTTACTGGATTGAATTATAAACGGTGGAAACAACAGATCTTCTTTGCTTTACAACAAATTGGGGTTGTTTTTGTTCTTACTCAACCAAAACCTAATGAAGATGATGCTGATTTTGATAACTGGAATAGTGCCGATTACATCTGCAAAAACCATCTGTTGAATGGGTTATCAAATGAATGATATAATGTTTACTATTCCTATGAACATGCTGCTGATCTTTGGAATGCTTTGGTAATTAAGTATAATTTAGAAGATACTAGTAATAGGAAATATGTCATAAGAAATTTTCTAAATTTTGCTGTAGATGATGTAAAACCTATTTCTGCCCAAATAGATGAGTATCGATCTCTTGTGGGAGAATTGGCTAAGGAATGTATCAAGTTACCTGATACATTCGTAGCGGGTTCTCTCATAGAAAAATTACCATTGTCTTGGAAAGATTTTAAGATCGCAATGAAACACAAGACAAAGGAATGGACCTCAGACCAAGTAGTGGTTCGGGTGAAGATAAAAGAGAAAAACAAACTCAAGGACAAGCAACAGAAAGCCAAAGAGTATACCTCTAAGGCAAACATCGTTGAAACAAAAAATGATGGGTCTAAGAACTTGAAACCAAAGAAGGAAAAGAATTTCAAGAAAAACGCACTTGAGAAGAAAGGAGTTTGTTTTGAATGTGGAAAATCCGGACACTATAAGAAGGACTGCCAACACTGAAAGACTGGTTCGTCCAGTGACAAGGTTAATCTAACTGAGGCGGATGTAATTGCAGCAGTTGTGACTGAGGCAAATCTGGTAGAAAATCCAAAGGAGTTGGTTCTGGATACTGGTGCTACCAAGCATATTTGTGGAGACCAAAACTCCTTCTACAACCACACCATAGTTAAGGAAGGAGATCAAGTTTTCATGGGGAACTCACAGACCTCATAAGTCGTTGGTAAGGGAAAGGTCTTATTGAAGTTAACTTCAGGGAAAGAACTTGCACTTCAGGAGATACTGCATGTGCCGGATATATGGCATAACTTGGTGTCTGGTGCGCTCTTGAACAAGAATGGATTGAAGCTCACTTTTGAAGAAGACAAGGCAATCATTAGCAAAAATAATGTGTTTGTAGGAAGGCTACAATGCCAGTGGTCTGTTTGTACTGAATGTACTTGAAATCTTGAATGAAAAATCATCATCTTCTTCTGCTTGCATAGTTGAATCTTTTGATATTTAGCATGGTAGATTAAGACATAGAAGTACACCTTACATTAAAAGACTCTGTAACTTAGGTTTAATAAATGAAAAGATTGAACATAGTAAAGAAAAATGTGAAATATGTGTTGAAGCAATATTCATAAAGAAACCTCACTTTAGTGTTGAAAGAAAAACTGAATTATTAGAATTAATTCATAGTGATCTAGCTGATTTCAGAAATCTTGAATCTCGAGGAGGTAAAAGGTACTATGTAACCGTTATAGATGACTACTCTAGATACACTAAAGTATACCTTCTTAGATCCAAAGATGAGGCTGAACAAGCCTTTGTAAAGTACAAAAATGAAGTGAAAAATCAATTAGACAAAAAGATAAAAAGACTTAGAACAGATAGAGATACAGAATACTCTATAACTAAGTTCTGTGATGATAATGGTATTATCCATGAAACCACAGCCCCATACCAACCTGAATCAAATGGTATAGCAGAACGAATGAACAGAACCTTAAAGGATATGTTCAACGCTATGTTGATTACTTCTGGTTTACCCTTGAACTTGTGGGGGAAAGCACTTTTATCGGCTTGTTATATATATAACAGGATACCTCCAAAAAAAAAGGTCATTTACCATATGAATTGTAGCATAACAAGATGCTTAGTTTATCTCACTTGAGAGTTTAGGGTTGCTTGGCTAAGGTTGGAATACTTGACCCTAAGAAAATGATACTATGACCTAAAACTTGTGACTGTGTATTCATAGGATATGCTCAAAATAGTATTGCCTATAAATTTCTAGTTTTGAATTCAGTTGAAAATATCCTATAATATAACACTATAATTGAATCAAGGGATGTTGAGTTCTTTGAACATCACTTCCCTATGAAGAAAGAAATTCCTAAAGAACCTAGTAATGATTCAAGAAATCAAACTGAAAAGGAATTAGACCCTGAGTTTCAAGAACTCCGAAGAAGTAAAAGACAAAGGAAATAAACAAATGTAGGAGATGGGATGTTCACCTATCTAATAGATAAAGATCCTGTAACTTACTCTGAAGCTGTAACATCTCCAGATGCTGTATTCTAGAAAGAAGCTATTAAAAGTGAATTAGATTCCATAATAGAAAACCACACATGGGAATTGATGGACCTTCCACCTGGAACTAAAGCACTAGATAGCAAGTGGATTTTTAAAAAGAAACTAAGACCTGATGGGATAATTGATAAGTTTAAAGCAAGGCTAGTACCGAAAGGCTTTAGACAGAAAAAGGAGATAGATTACTTTGATACTTATTCTCCTTTCGCTAGGTTGTCCACCATTGGGATATTATTAGCTATAGCTTCTATTCATAAATTGGTAATACATCAAATGGATGTAAAAACAGCTTTCTTAAATGAAGATTTAGAAGAAGAAATTTATATTAAACAACCTGAAGATTCATTGTAAGTAGACATGAAAACAAAGTTTTTAAATTAATTAAGTCACTGTACGGCTTGAAACCAGCACCTAAATAGTGGAATGACAAATTTAATAGTGTCTTAATTACAAATGGCTATAAGATAAATGAATCTGATAAATGTGTTTATAGTAAGTTTAATGGTGATAAAGGTGTAATTCTGTGTGTATATGTAGATGATATACTGATTATGGGTACTAGTTTGGACATAGTTAAATCTACTAAGAGATTTTTAATGTCAAACTTTCAAACCAAAGATATTGGTGAAGCTGATGTAATTCTAGGAAGGAAGATCATTAGAAAAGAAAATAAAATAATATTGTCACAGTCTCAATATGTAGAGAACATTCTTAAGAAGTTTGGACAATATGATAGTTCACCTGCAAAGACACATTTAGATTGTCAGGTTCACCTACAGAAAAACAAAGGTGAGATCGTATCCCAAAAGGAATACTCAAGGATTATAGGTTCAGTGTCATATTTGATGAATTGTACTAAACCTGACATAGCACTAGTAGTTGGAAAACTTAGTCAACACACACATAGACCAAGACCTGAACACTGGCAGGCTTTGACTAGCTTGTTGAGATACTTAAAAGGTATAATGAACTTTGGACTGCATTTTAAGGAGTATCCTGCTGTCTTGGAAGGCTATAGTGATGCAAATTGGATCTCTGATTCAAGAGATTCAATGTTTACCAGTGGATATGTATTCACCCTTGGTGGTGGTGAGATTTCTTAGAAATCGGTTAAACAAACATGAAGTACAAGTTCCACTATGGAAGCGGAATTTATAGCCTTAGCCCTAGCAGGAGCTGAAGCCGAATGGCTCCAGAATTTTATGGCAGATGTGCATTTATGGCCAAGGCCGGTTCCCTCAGTGTCTTTACACTGTGACTATAAAGCTGCTTTAGCCAAGGCCAAAAGTAAGACCTATAATGGCAAAAGAAGGCATATTCGCCTGAGGCATAATTTGGTAAATCAATACTTGAGTGAAGGAACAATAGCACTCGACTTTGTAAGGTCGGAGAGGAATCTGGCAGATCCTCTAACAAAGCCACAGATAAATAAGGTGGTTTATGAGGCATCGCAAGGAATTGGGTTAAAGCTTGTGGCATGAACCATTAGTGATGGACACCCAACCAATGTGAAAGGAGATCCATGGAATTTGGTTCAACGGGTACTAACAAGTCACCGGATGGTTTGTCAATACTATCATCCCCTACTCCTAGATGCAAAATTTTGAAAGATAGTGTTCACTGCAAACGAAAAAGGATGAGTTATAGGCTCTTAATCAATTCAGAACCTGTATTGGGTGGCATGTTACTCGCAGTGCATACTTGATGACTGACCTAAGTGAATGTGGAGGTGAGGCTGCTTCCAATGAGAATTTAACGAGTAATTCTCTAGAACATTCATGAAAACCAAGAGTGGAACAAGGCCAAAATGTTCCAATACTGTGAATGAATCACCAAGGAATCGATGGTAGGGTGTGGGTGACAGGTTAGTCGGTTACACCTACGAGAAAATGTTGAAGGAGTCTAACTCTACCCGTACTCAGTAACGTAATCTGTTTATCCTAAATATCGGCATGAATCCACTCTATTTTCTAAAGGGCTCAGACACTTCCGTTTTCAAATTGCAACTGTATTTTGAATCTTGTGGGGGATTGTTATAAATTTTAAAAGAAAACTTAAGTTGAAAAATCAAAGATGCCTTTTCCTTTGGGTTTAAAATTTGGAGGGAAGATTCAAATTAAAGTTTCCCCCTCATGTTTTGAAAGCAAATGTCTTTTGATTGAATGGGGACTTGAACCCAAAACCTTGGACTGTGTGTATTTATGATGTGCTCTCTAAACCAAAGGCAAATTAACAGTCCCACATTGCTTTGGAAGAAATTTCTTCTTATCCATATAAGATGGAGAGTTGGAGAAAGGCTTGAGCCTTCAAGGGGCTTTAGAATTTCTTAGGTCTTGGGCTTTTGGAAGAGCACAAGCCAATGTGTAAATAATACACGCGCAAGCGCGTCGCCTCGCCTCGCCGAGCCTGGCCATGGCCAGTGGTCCGAGGTCCGGGTCCGGGTCCAGGTTTGGGTACAATTAAAGTATCTTTTTAGTGCCCAAATCGTATTTAATTTTTCCCATTAAACTTAAATCGGTTTTTAATCTCCCCACGTTTTGGTATTGACACCCCCAATAAGTGTGCGAACCGTTTCATAACCAACAGTCAATTGAACCCAAAAGGTACAACTTGAAGCGAAAACTGTTACTTGAAACCATAACCTTTTTCTGTTGGAAATCAGAAATCTAAATAAACCAGTACTTATCTCTTCTGTAGAAAACGTTTCTGGAAAAACAGATTAAGAAGAAGAAGGCTGAGTCGTGTCACTGGTCACTCTTCTTAAGAATCGTATCCGCCCCCTACCGATGCAACTGGGATTCGCGAACCGATGCTCAAAGATAAAATAGCCAAAGTGGCTCCAGTCCACGTGCACTCGCTGACTGGTCCACCCAGAACCACCTTGGAACTATGCTCAAAATGGAACGGAATGAAGGAGGAAGATGAACAGAATAATAGAACAGAAATCCTTTCTTGATGAACACCAGAAAGTGCAAAAACTTTTTTTTTTGTACAAACAAATCCGGATCAACCCCTTTTATAGATCCCATGTGACCATTGGGAAGATCCATTAAAAGACAAAAATGTTTCTCTCCAATAGTCATATTTGTAACTGTTGAGATTTGAAACGGTTTTGCAATTAAGGAGGGGTGACTATACCAAAAACAAGGGGTAAAAATTAAAAATGTTTTAGCAATAAAAAGAACCTTTTCATTAGAACCCAAACCCAAACCCAAACCCGGACCTCTGGCCACGGCCCGGCCCGGCGAGACGAGGCGCGCGTGTGTTATTTACACATTGGCTTGTGCTCTTCTAAAAGCCCAAGACCCAACAAATTCTAAAGCCCCTTGAAGGCCCAAGCCTTTCTCCAACTCTCCATCTTATATGGATGAGAAGAAACTTTTTCCAAAGCAATATGGGACTATTAATTTGCCTTTGGTTTACTGACCACAACATGCATACACACACTCCAAGGTTTTGGGTTCAAGTCCTCATTCAATCAAAAAACATCTACTTTCAAAACAAGAGGGGGAAACTTTAATTTGAATCTTCCCTCCAAATTTTAAACCCAAATGAAAATACATCTTTGACTTTTCAACTTAATTTTTCTTTTAAAATTTCTAACAATCCCCCACAAAATTCAAAATACAGTTGCAATTTGAAAACGGAAGTATTTGAGCACATTAGATGAATAGAGTGAGTTCATATCGGTGTCTTTTGGACTTCAATCGATATTTAGGATAAACAGATTACGTTACTGAGTACGGGTCGAGTTAGACTTCTTCAACCTTTCCACGTATGTGTAACCGACTACCCTGTCATCCACACCCTACCTTCGATTCCTTGGTGATTCATTCACAGTTTTGGAACATTTGGGCCTTGTTCCCCTCTTAGTTCTCATTAATGTTTTAGAGAATTACTAGTTAAATTCTCATAAGAATTTGGTCACTCTTCTTAAGAATGGTAATAAAACAGATCTGATCTTATGGCTTTTGATAATCCGAACCCAACTTCTATTCTTCCCATCACTAGTGAGAATTCCAATCCAAGTACGATTGTTCGCACTCCTGCTGTGAACAAAATTCTCAACATTGTTCCAGATTTTTCCAAAATCGAATGCCTTACTGGATTGAATTATAAACGGTGGAAACAACATATCTTCTTTGCTTTACAACAAATTGGGGCTGTTTTTGTTCTTACTCAACCAAAACCTAATGAAGATGATGCTGATTTTGATAGCTGGAATAGTGTCAATTACATCTGCAAAAACCATCTTTTGAATGGGTTATCAAATGAATTATATAATGTTTACTATTCCTATGAACATGCTGCTGATCTTTGGAATGCTTTGGTAACAAAGTAACATTTAGAAGATGCTGGTAATAGGAAATATGTCATAGAAATTTTTTGAATTTTGCCACGGATGATGTAAAACCTATTTCTGCCCAAATAGATGAGTATCAATTTCGTGTGGGAGAATTGGCTAAGGAAGGTATGAAGTTACCTGATACATTCATGGAGGGTTCTCTCATAGAGAAATTGCCATTGTCTTGGAAAGATTTAAAGATCGGAATGAAACACAAGACAAAGGAATGGACCTTAGACCAAGTAGTGGTTCGGCTTCAGATAGAAGAGAAAAACAGACTAAAGGATTAGCAACAGAAAGCCAAAGAATATACCTTTAAGGCAAAAATATTTGAAACAAAAAATGATGGGTCTAAGAACTTGAAACCGAAGAAGGAAAAGAATTTCAAGAATAAAGCACCTAAGAAGAAAGGAGTTTGTTTTGAATGTGGAAAACCCGGACACTATAAGAAGGACTGCCGACACCGAAAGACTGGTTCGTCCAGTGCCAAGGTTAATCTAACTAAGGCGAATGTAATTGCAGCAGTTGTGACTGAGGTAAATCTGGTAGAAAATCCAAAGGAGTGGGTTTTGGATACTGGTGCTACCAAGCACATTTGTGGAGACCGAAACTCCTACAACTACACCATAGTTAAGGAAGGGGATCAAGTTTTCATGGGGAACTCACCTACCTCAAAATTTGTTGGTAAGGGCAAGGTCTTACTGAAGTTAACATCAGGGAAAGTACTTGCACTTCAGGAGGTGCTGCATGTGCCGGATATACGGCGTAACTTGGTGTCTGGTGCGCTCTTGAACAAGAATGGACTGAATCTCACTTTTGAAGCAGACAAGGCAATCATTAGCAAAAATAATGTGTTTGTAGGAAAGGGCTACAATGCCAATGGTCTATTTGTACTGAATGTACTTGAAATCTTGAATAAAAAATCATCCTCTTCTTCTGCTTACATAATTGAATCTTTTGATATTTGGCATGGTATATTAGGACATAGAAGTGCACCTTACATTAAAAGACTCTGTAACTTAGGTTTAATAAATGAAAAGATTGAACCTAGTAAAGAAAATTGTGAAATATGTGTTGAAGCAAAATTCACGAAGAAACCTCACTTTAGTGTTAAAAGAAAAACTGAATTATTAGAATTAATTCATATTGATCTAACTGATTTCAGAAATCGTGAATCTAGAGGAGGTAAAAGGTACTATGTAACCTTTATAGATGACTACTCTAGATACACTAAAGTATACCTTCTTAGATCCAAAAATGAGGCTGAACAAGCCTTTGTAAAGTACAAATATGAAGTGGAAAATCAATTAGACGAAAAGATTAAAAGACTTAGAACAGATAGAGGTACAAAATACTTTATAACTAAGTTCTGTGACGATAATGGTATTATCCATGAAACTACAGCCCCATACCAACCTGAATCAAATGGTATAACAGAACGAATGAACAGAACCTTAAATGATATGTTCAATGCTATGTTGATAAGTTATGGTTTACCCTTGAACCTGTGGGGGGAAGCACTTTTATCGGCTTGTTATATATATAACAGGATATCTTTAAAGAAAAAGGGTCATATATCATATGAATTGTAGCATAACAAGATGCCTAGTTTATCTCACTTGAGAGTTTGGGGTTGCTTGGCTATGGTTGGAATACCTGATCCTAAGAAAATGATAGTATGACCTAAAACTTGTGACTGTGTATTCATAGGATATGCTCAAAATAGTAGTGCCGATAAATTTCTAGTTTTGAATTCAGTTGAAAATATCCTAGAATATAACACTATAATTGAATCTAAGGATGTTAAGTTCTTTGAACATCACTTCCCTATGAAGAAAGAAATTCCTAAAGAACCTAGTAATGATTCAAGAAATCAAACCGAAACTGAAAAGGAATTGGACCCTGAGTTTTAAGAACTCAGAAGAAGTAAAAGACAAAGGAAAGAAACAAATGTGGGAGATGGGATGTTCACCTATCTAATAGATAAAGATCATGTAACTTACTCTGAAGCTGTAACATCTCCAGATGCTGTATTCTAGAAAGAAGCTATTAAAAGTGAATTAGATTCCATAATAGAAAACCACACAGGGGAATTGGTGGACCTTCCACCTGGAACTAAAGCACTAGATAGCAAGTGGATTTTAAAAAGAAGCTAACACCTGATTGGACAATTGATAAGTTTAAAGCAAGGCTAGTAGCTAAAGGCTTTAGACAGAAAAAGGAGATAGACTACTTTGATATTTATTCTCTTGTTGCTAGGTTGTCCACCATTAGGATATTATTAGCGATAACTTCTATTCATAAATTGGTAATACATCAAAATGGATGTAAAAACAGCTTTCTTAAATGGAGATTTAGAAGAAGAAATTTATATTAAACAACCTGAAGGATTCATTATAAGTGGACATGAAGACAAAGTTTGTAAATTAATTAAGTCACTGTATGGCTTGAAACAAGCACCTAAATAGTGGAATGACAAATTTCATACTGTCTTAATTACAAATGGCTATAAGATAAATGAATCTGATAAATATGTTTATAGTAAGTTTAATGGTGATAAAGGTGTAATTTGGTGTGTATATGTAGATGATATACTGATTATGGGTACTAGTTTAGACATAGTTAAATTAACCAAGAGATTTTCATTGTCAAACTTTGAACCCAAAGATATGGAGGAAGCTGGTGTAATTTTAGGAATGAAGATCATTAGAAAAGAAAGTGAAATAATATTGTCACAGTCTCACTATGTAGAGAACATTCTTAGGAAGTTTAGACAATATGATAGGTCACCTGCAAAGACACATTTAGTTTGTCAGGTTCACCTAAAGAAAAACAAAGGTGAGATGGTATTCCAAAAGGAATACTCAAGGATTATAGGTTCAGTGTTATATTTGATGAACTGTACTAGACCTGACATAGCACTAGCTATTGGAAAACTTAGTCAACACACCCATAGACCAGGACCTGAACACTGGCAGGCTTTGACTAGGTTGTTGAGATACTTTAAATGTACAATGAACTTTAGACTGCATTTTAAGGAGTATCCTGCTATCTTGGAAGGCTATAGTGATGGGAATTGGATCTCTGATTCAAGAGATTCAGTGTCTACCAGTGGATATGTATTCACTCTTGGAGGTAGTGCGATTTCTTGGAAATCGGTTAAACAAACATGTAGTACACGTTCCACTATGGAAGCGGAATTTATAGCCTTAGCCCTAGTAGGAGCTGAAGCTGAATGGCTCGGGAATTTTATGGCAGATGTGCCTTTACGGCCAAGGTCGGTTCCCTCAGTGTCTTTACACTGTGACTGTCAAGCTGGTTTAGCCAAGGCCAAAAGTAAGACCTATAGTGGCAAAAGAAGTCATATTCGCCTGAGGCATAATTTGGTAAAGCAATACTTGAGTGAAGGAACAATAGCACTCGACTTTGTAAGGTCGGAGAGGAATCTGGCAGATCCTCTGACAAAGCCACAGATAAATAAGGTGGTTTATGAGGCATCGCAAGGAATGAGGTTAAAGCTCGTGGCATGAACCATTAGTGATGGACACCCAACCAATGTGAAAGGAGATCTCTAGAATTTGGTTCAATGGGTACTAGCAAGTCACCGGATGGTTTGTTAACACTATCACCCCCTACTCCTAGATGCAAAATGTTGAAAGATAGTATTCACTGCAAATGAGAAAGGATGAGTTATAGCTCTTAATCAGTTCATAACCTGTATTGGGTGGTATGTTACTCGCAGTGCATACTTGATGACTGATCTAAGTGAATGTGGAGGTGAGGTCGCTTTCTATGTGAATTTAACGAGTAATTCTCTAGAACATTCATGGGAACCAAGAGGGGAACAAGGCCAAAATGTTCCAATACTGTGAATGAATCACCAAGAAATTGATGGTAGGGTGTGGGTGACAGGTTAGTCGGTTACACCTATGAGGAAAGGTTGAAGGAGTCTAACTCTACCCGTACTCGGTAACGTAATCTATTTATCCTAAATATCGGTTGAAGTCCAAAAGACACAGGTATGAATCCACTCTATTTTCTAAAGTGCTCAGATACTTCCGTTTTCAAATTGCAACTTATTAGAAATTTTAAAAGAAAAATTAAGTTGAAAGTCGAAGATGCCTTTTCATTTGGGTTTAAAATTTGGGGGGAAGATTCAAATTAAAGTTTCCCCCTCTTATTTTGGAAACAAATGTCTTTTGATTGAATGGGGACTTGAACCCAAAACCTTGGAGTGTGTGTATACATGTTGTGCTCTCTAAACCAAAGGCAAATTAATAGTCCCACATTGCTTTGGAAGAAATTTCTTCTCATCCATATAAGATGGAGAGTTGGAGAAAGGCTTGGGCTTTCAAGGGGTTTTAGAATTTGTTGGGTCATGGGCTTTTAGAAGAGCACAAGCTAATGTGAAAATAACACACGCGCGTGCGCGTCGCCTCGCCTTGCCAGGCTGTGGTCCGAGGTCCGAGGTCTGAGGTCCGAGATCCGAGTTTGGGTTTGGGTTTGGATACAATAAAGTATCTTTTTAGTGCCCAACTCGTATTTAATTTTTCCCATTAAATTTAAATCGGTTTTTAATCTTCCCACGTTTTGGTATTGACACCCCTAATAAGTGTGCAAATCGTTTCCTATCCAACAGTCATATTTGTGACTGTTGGGAGAGAAACATTTAAGACACTAATGGTGGTGATTAACCTCTTCCAACGGTCACTTCCTCATCATCTATAAAAAGGAGTGAACAACACCGTTTGGGATACAGATTTATGTACACGAATTCTTATTTTCAAAGGCAACTTTTGTTCTGTTTTTATCATCTTCTTCCTCCGATCTTTCTGTGTCTAAGCACTATTCCAAGGTGGTTCTAGGTGGAACAGTCAGCGAGTGCAAGTGGACTGGAGCCAACTTTGGCTGTTTTATCTTGGAGCATCGGTTCGCAAATGCCAGTTGCACCGGTAGGGGGCGGATACGATTCTTAAGGAGAGTGGCCAGTAGCATGACTCAGCCTTCTTCTTCTTAATCTGTTTTTCCAGAAACATTTTCTACAAAAGAGATAAGTACTGGTTTATTTAGATTTTTTATTTCCAACAGAAAAAGATTCTCATTTCAAGTAACAGTTTTTCGCTTCAAGCTGTTTTTCCAGAAACGTTTTCTACAAAAGAAATAAGTACTGGTTTATTTAGATTTCTGATTTCCAACAGAAAAAGGTTCTCGTTTCAAGTAACAGTTTTTCGATTCAAGTTGTACCTTTTGGGTTCGATTAATTCACCGATCAGACCATTAAATCCAACAGTCTATGTAGAGTCCAATACGTGTGTTTTTTCTTTTATAGAAAGTCTACGATGAAGCAATTATATATAAGTGTGTGAGCCGTTGACGTGAGTGTGGGTGAAAAAAAAACTGTAACGTTCTTCTTCAATAAAGAATAGCCCTTTTTATTATTCTCTTGTTCTTGCTCTATAGTTCTTTATTATTAAGAAAAAATCTTCATATATTCTTTATGTGTTATTAATAAAATTCTACAGAGTGGTATCAAAGCAGGAGTTCTTGGGATTTCCATAGAGCAGAAAAGCAAGGACGAATTCAGAAAACACCGGCAAGGGTTCGTTAAGTTCGCAACATGGCAGGTAATACCAATTCTTCAAATTTTCAGCAAAATGTTCCTTTATTTAAAGGTGATAATTTTCAATTTTGGTCAATTAAAATGAAGACGTTATTTATGTCTTATGAATTATGGGAATTGGTAGAGAATGGGTATGACAATTTTGCAGAAGTGAAAAGATTGACCGCGGCACAAAAGAACGAATTAAATGAGAGCAAAAAGAAAGATGCAAGGGCTCTTTTTCTCATCCAACAAGCCATGGATGAACCAATATTTTCAAGGATCATTGCTGCAACTACATCAAAAGAAGCATGGGATTTGCTTCAAGAGGAATATCAAGGTACTTCGAAGGTAATCTCTGTTAAGTTACAAACCCTTCGTCGTGATTTTGAGAATTTGAATATGAAAAATACTGAATCAATTCAAGTTTTTTTCTCTAGAGTGAGTTCTACTATAAATCAAATAAGAACTTATGGAGAAAAATTAGATGATCAAAAAATTATTGAAAAAGTGTAAAGGAGTTTTCCGAATAAATTTGATCATGTAGTTGCTGCCATAGAAGAGTCTAAAGATTTATCTAAATACTCTATGAATGAATTAATGGGTTCTTTGCAAGCACATGAGCAGAGATTGAATAGGACTGCAGAAAATCCACTAGAACAAGCGTTTCAATCGAAAGTGGATTTAAAGAAAAAAATTAGAGAATACAAATAAAGGTTTTCGAGGAGGAAGAGGTCGTGGACGTGGTGGATTCCGCGGTAGAGGAAGAGGTAGAGGCCAATTTGGTGGCTATCAAAGAAATCAAAGTGGAGGTAACCATGAATCTACTTCTTTATTTTGTTCAATTTGCAAAAAATCTAATCATACTGATAAGGATTGCTAGTATAAAGATAGTGGAAATCAAAATAAAAATTTATCGCAATATTTTTATTGCAAAAAATATGATCATATTGAAAAATATTATCATCAAAAAGCTCGGGAACAGACAAACTATCATGAAGAGAAAAGTGATGAAAAGTTGAAAAAGTTGAAAAAGAAGATAACATTTTTGTATCATGTCTTACTGCTAATGTTGATTTGAATGATGAAATATGGTATTTAGATAGTAGTTGTAGTAACCACATGACCAGGAACAAGGATTATTTTCTAGAAATTGATGAAACTGTCAAACCACGAGTAAGGATGGGTGATAACAATCATGTTAATGCCCATGGAATTGGTCCTATTGTAGTTTCTACAATGGTTGGCAAGAAACAAATTCAAGATGTTATGTATGTTCCTGGGTTGGCTCAAAACTTGCTAAGTTTGGGTCAATTAATAAAAAAGGGGTATTGTGCTATCTTTGGTGAAGGAGAATGTAAATTTTATGATAACAAAAGTATGAAACTAGTTTTCTCCATTAAGATGACAGAAAACAAGATGTTTCCACTAGTGTTTTCAAAACTAGTATTCAATGATGTTACTGCATCTAATGATGACTCTAAGTAATGGCATAGAAAATATGAACACTTGAATTTTGGTGGATTATCTTTATTGCAAAAATTGAATATGATTGTTGGTATTCCTTCTTTGAAATATGATGGAAAAGTTTGTGAAGCTTGTGTTTTGGGAAAACACCACTGTGAGCAATTTCCGAGTAGTAAGTCTTGGAGGGCATATAAGCTGTTGATGCTTATACATGCTGATATTTGTGCCCCTATGCAAACTTTATCTTTGAGTGGGAATAAATATTTCATCTTATTTGTTGATGATTACACAAGAATGACATGGTTTTATTTTCTGAAACAAAAAGATGAGGCTCTCTCGATCTTCAAACAGTTCAAGGCTCTTGTTGAAAAACAAAATGGTCATTCTATTGTTACTCTTCGTACTGACAGTGGTGGTGAATTTATTTCAAAAGAATTTTAGAATTTCTGCAAATAAAGCAGAATCAAAAGATAGTTGACAGCGAGCTATACCCTACAACAGAATGGAGTCACAGAGCAAAAAAATAGATCATTTGTTGAGGCGGCAAGGAGCATGCTAAACGACAAAGGGTTGCCTAATGATTATTGGGCTGAAGCAGTAGCCACGGCGGTATACCTATGCAATCGCGCTCCTACAAAAGCAGTTCGAGGTAAAACTCCATATAAGGCATGGAGTGGAAGAAAACCCAATGTGAGTCATTTTAAATTTTTTAGTTCTATAGCCTATGCTTTTGTTCCATCTGAAAAAAGATAAAAGTTAGATGATAAAAGTAAGAAGTGTATTTTTGTTGGCTATAGTGAGGAGACAAAAGGGTATAGGCTTTATGATCCTATTTCTAAAAAAATGATCATAAGTCGGGATGTTATTTTTAATGAAAAAGAAGCTTGGAATTGAAAAAATGATATGGAAGCCCCCATATGTGTTCTAAATGAAAACAAATCATATGAGACACCTTCTCTTGATATTTGTTTACCAAATCCCGATGAGTCACCAAGTTCATCTGGTGATTCCACTCCCTTAAGAATGAGAAGTCTTGCTGATATATATATATATATGACTCATGTGAATTTGCTTATTTTGCAATTAAGCCTTCTAGTTTTGTTGATGCAGTGAAAAAAAAAGAATGGTGTGATGCAATGAAGGAAGATATTGATGCAATTACAAATAACAACACTTGGACATTGGTGGATTTGCCTCCAAATAAAGAAGCAATTGGACTTACGTGGATCTACAAATCCAAATTCAATGCCGATGATTCTCCCCAAAGGCATAAAGGTCGGTTAGTTGCAAAGGGTTATGCCCAAAAGCCAGGTATTGATTACTTTGAAATATTTGCACCTGTTGCTAGAATGGATACTATTAGAACTGCTTTGGCTTTAGCAGCTCAAAAGAATTGGCAAGTTTTTCAACTTGATGTGAAATCAGCTTTTCTAAATGGAGAACTTGAGGAAGAAATGTATGTGGATCAACCTCAAGATTTTGAGGTCAAATGCATGAAACATAAAGTGTACAAATTGAATAAGGCACTCTATGGGCTTAAACAAGCGCCAAGAGCATGGTATGTAAAATTGACAGGTATTTTCTTGAAAGCTCATTTCAAAAGAGTGCTAGTGAACCAACTCTATATATTAAAATTCATGGGGATGATATCTTAGTTGTTTATTTATATGTGGATGATATGATATACACTGGGTGTTCTTTTGAAATGATTAAGGAATTTAAAGAAAGCATGTTGAAAATTTTTGAAGTGTCAGATTTGGGTCTATTGCATTATTTCCTTAGAATTGAAGTAATTCAAGGATCTAATGAGATTTTCATATGTCAGAAAAAGTATGCTTTGGATTTATTGAAAAAATTTGGAACGAAAAATTGTGCACCTGCTAAAACACCCATGAATAGTAATGAGAAACTTACTTTGCATGATGGAGTTGAAAAAACATATGAGAAGAATTTTAGAAGCATTGTTGGTGGTTTAATTTATCTAACTCATACAAGGCCGGATATTATGTTTGCAGTTAGCATTATTTCCAGGTTTATGCACAGTCCAAGCAAACATCATTTTGGGGCAGCAAAGAGAATTATGAGATACATCCAAGGCACAATCAATTTTGGTATTGTGTACACAAAAGTCACTAAATCTAAATTGATTTGTTTTTCTGATAGTGATTAAGCAGATTTCATTGATGATCGTAAAAGCACAATGAGCTATTGTTTTAGCCTTGGATCGGGTGTCATAGCTTGGGCATCCAAGAAGCAACTCACTATGGCTCTCTCAAGTACGGAAGCCAAGTATATTGTTGTCACAACTACAGCTTCTCAAGCAATTTGGCTACGAAGAATTTTGCGTGATTTGAAGGAGGAACAAGGCGGACCTACGTAGATGTTTTGCGACAACAAATCCACAATTGCCTTAACCAAGAATCCAGTTCATCAAGGGAGGACAAAGCATATTGAGATTCGTCACCATTTCATTCGAGAACTTACAACCAAAGGAGAAGTTGATTTGAAGCATTGAAACACTGAAGATCAAGTGGCGGATATTTTCACCAAAGCATTACCAAAAGAGAAGTTCAAAAAATTTCGTCAGATGATGGGCGTACAATCATTCACCTAGTTTGAATTAAGGGGGCATGTTGGAAATAATCCAAACGGTGAATACCTTGTGGGGACCACTCAATTCCATCCAAGTCGGTTCTCTTGTTTATATGTTAAATTTGAGTCGGTGAAGAGTCTTTTGTTATCTAGGAAAGTGAGAATTAAGAATGTGAGAATTAGGAAAGTGTCTATGTAGAGTCCAATACGTGTGTTTTTTCTTTTATAGAAAGTCTATGATGAAGCAATTATATATAAGTGTGTGAGGCTGTGAGCCGTTGACATGAGTGTGGGTGAAAAAAAATAGTAACATTCTTCTTCTTCAATAAAGAATAGCCTTTTTATTATTCTCTTGTTACCTCTCTAGTCGACCAATCTCGGGGAAGATCTCCTTAGGGTGAATCCGAGGACAATTATGACCAACCCCTTTATTTATAGGAAAAATCTCCTAGCAGAGTTCCACCCACAATAGATTGGGTCGATCTATTGAACCCACTGAGGGGTACACTAATCATTCAAGTCTCAGTAAGGACGAGAGTGTGCATACCCGTATACCCTTCACATATCACTTTGGTCAATGGGTAACTCGAGTAATTTCACATTAAACTTCATTCATTTGCTAAACCATCGATCTTAAACGAATGATTGCCCTCACATGAGCTTACATTAGAACACAAGAATCATTTCGAACTATAGTTCAAAACCTCAATTAGACTCAAAAGTGGATTGAATCAAGTTAATTTGATTTTATGTGTCTTTTAATAGAATGTAAATTAGCAATATGTTATTATTGTAATATTGCCCTTACTTAAGGGCAAAACTGTCGTGTTAAACTTATCATTTATATAAAAAGACAACCAGTAAAACAAGATGCAACTGGGTTGTAAATCATTCCATCGTCTTTAAATTTGTTTATTTTTTTACAATTTTTAATGCTACTGGCACTACCATGTTTTGATAACAAGAGGAAGTCACCTTGTCTTATCTTTTTTAATTTGCTGCTGAGAGTTTTTTTGGAAATTGTAGTTGATGGGACACAAATACGGCTACGCTCCCAGATATCGCCATGTGTCATCCATGCACGAGTAGAGCCCAACCATCATGAAGAAAGGCGTTGGAAAACGGCAAAGACCACACAATCATGACACGTGTCGCCCTCTCGCCGCCCAGGCCTCATCATCACAAATTATGAAAAGAAATGGCCGCCAAAGCCACTCGCGCCGGCGAGGCAGGGGGACGGCCCAATCCTGCAAAGGAAGGTTTTCTCTCCATAATGATGAAAAGGGCCGCACACCTCCCTTTAAAAGGGAGGGAAAGGAAGAAGAGAAGGGACCCTTTTTTCAAAAGAAGAACTTCCCCCACTCTCCGCTCCACAACGCCGGTAAAAGAGGCGAGGCAACAACAGAGGAGGCGAGGAACTCAATCCTACACTCCCTGCTAGTCCCTTCTGATCCACTCACTCACACACCCAGAAAAGATTCCGCGCGCTGGCCCTGTTAACCCTGATCGAAACCCCTTCCCCCTCTCGCTGTTCTTTATATTGATTGGTCGAAGGATCTGACTTGGGTGTCGAAGTGGTCGTCCGGGACCCACCCCGGACCCCCCTGACCCCCTTTGTTTGTGATTGCAGACCCCGCGGAGGCCCTCTACCGACCGCGCGATCGCAGACCCGGATTCAGACGCCATCATATTGGCGCCATCCGTGGGACTCGTTTAGTACTTAACGCCTTATGGCGATGAGAAACCACACCCAACAGCAAGAAACAGGGGTAATAACCAAGAGTCAGGCCCAGCGCGCACAAACCAACACCTCAAGCTCCAGAGATCCCAACTCACCCTCCTCTACCACGCCGCTGATGGTCCCCACCATGGAGATGTTCAACGAACTTCGCCGAGAACTACTCCAACGCTTGCCTCCTCCGGCCCCGGAGAGGCCCCTGACAACACAGGACCAGACAGAAGCCTATGACGAAGGCAACGAGGAACAGCCAGGGGAGCGTCATCCCCGGCGAAAGCGAGCACCGACTCGCCGGACGCCGTCCCCATCAACGAATAGCCCTTTGCCCCCCACAGCCAGGGGACACCAGCGAGACAGCGGGAAGCAGGCTACGCTAAGCCACGCCCCCTGCCCAGGCAGCCCGTCTCCAGGAACCACCCCTGGCTCGGGTGGAAGAAGTAGCAACCTCAGCGCAACCGTCCAGCGTGGATCCGATAGCCGACCTGTAGAGGCAGATTCGAGAGGTAAAACTAGAAATGAAGAAACCCTACACCCATGGCATCCTCGACAAATGGGAAAGGGAAACGGCATCCCCATTCACCTCGGAGGTCTTGAAAACCCCCGCAGAAACAGGCATAGACCTCTCCCACTTCGGTTTGTACGATGGAAGCACGGACCCCCTTGAGTTCCTCCAAACCTTCAAAAGGGTAATGACGCTCCGAGGCGCGACGGACGGATTCATGTGCAGAGCCTTCGCCTCCCTGCTAAGAAAAACCGCTAACAACTGGTACATGAGATTGGAGCCCGACTCCAACGCATCCTTCCATGAATTCGGAAGGAAGTTCAGCGCAAGGTTCGCCAATAACCGCCTCCGCCATGATCCAGCGGACACCCTCCTAGCCCTCCGGCAGGGAAGAAATGAGACCCTAAGAGACTTCATGTTAAAATTCAACGCCGAATTGGCCCAGCTTTCTAACATGGACGTCCAAATAGCGGTCGTAACTCTAAAGCACGCCACCACCGATCCGAATCTCAAGCTGCATCTCACCCTCAAGCCACCACAGGACCTGCAGGAACTTGAATCCAAGGCTGATAAGTTCGTACGAGCAGAAGAAGCCTGCGCCCGAGAGCAGAATCAGCCCGGCCCCGATGAGAGAAAAAACGACGGCCGAAGGGCCATAAGGCCACGTACCGACGAGAGGCAGGTAAGCTAGAACCCTGTCCCCGTCTTCGAGAGACTGGGAAGCGCCCCACTGAAGTTTCCCCTCTCCCACGTTCTACTAGCTATCAGGGATCAGGGTCTCCTGACGGGCCCCCCCCCCCCCCCCAAGAGAATGACCACAGACCCAAAGAAGAGGTCCGCCAGAAAATTCTGTGAATTCCAAGGGGACCACGGCCACGAAACTGACCATTGCTTCCACCTCCGCCTCCAGCTAGAAAAGTTGGCCGAAGAAGGGCACCTAAATCAATATCTCAGGGGCCCTGACGAAAGCTAGCGAGAGGTCCAGCATCCACCCGACGAGCCCAGAGGTAGGCATCGGTCACCCAATAGGCGCCAGTCCAACGACCGTCGCCGATCCACAAGCCGACACTGATCCCCTAGCAGGCATCGCCCCCGAAGCAGACGCCGATCCCGCAGCAAACACGACACGCACCACCACCAGCGCCCCCGGAAAGAAGAGCCCCTCGAGCAACCACAGGCCCGCGAACAGCCGCCCACCATCATCAGAAAAATCAATATCATCACGGGCGGGCCGGCAGCGGGAGGGCCAACAACAGCCGGTCGGCGGGCATATGCGGAACGAGTATTCTCCATGGATATGCCTTCCAAAAAGGCCTGAACAGATCCGCCCCGTGAGGACCAGATCATCACTTTCTCCAACAACGACCTCGACGGGCTACAAGTCCCGCATGACGACGCACTGGTCGTCAGGCTAGTTGTCGCCAACTTCGACATAGGAAAAATCCTAGTCGACACAGGAAGCTCCGTCAACGTGCTGCACCTCGGCACTTTCGAAGAGATGAAACTGGGCAAAGAGAGGTTGGGACCCGCGGAGTATTCCATCTACGGGTTCTCCGGTGCGTCCGTACGGGTCGACGGCAAGATCGACTTACCCGTGACCTTTGGGACGTACCCCCTCCAAAAAACCATCCTGACCACCTTCATGGTTGTGGATATACCTTTTACTTACAGCGCCATTATTAGGCGACCCGCTCTAAGAGATTTGGGAGCAGTAGTCTCTACCCCCCACCTCAAGATGAAATTCCCCACCCCAACCGGAGTAGGGGAGGTCCGGAGGCAGCAAATGATAGAACGCCAGTGTTACACAGCAAGCCTAAGAGGAACCAACGCCCCGGCCGAAAACTTCACGATCGGTAGTGAAGATCCCAGGCAGCGGGCCCGCACAATCAGAGGAGAGCCCGCCGAGGAGCTAGACTCCATCCCCCTAGCCCAAGATCAGCCCGAGAGACAAGTCCGGATCAGTTCCCTGCTAAAAGGCCCCCTGCGAGACCAGATGATCAACTTCCTCAGAACAAACAAAGACATGTTCGCATGGTCCGCTAAGGACATGCCCGGGATACCCAAGGAACTGGCCGTTCACAAGTTAAACGTGAACCCAGCCCTTAAACCCGTCCGGCAGAAGAAAAAAAAAAGAACTTTGCGATAGAGCGTCAAACTCACATAAAGGCCGAAGTGGAAAAACTACTACAAGCTGGGTTCATCAGAGAAATCCGGTATCCCGAGTGGCTGTCAAACGTCGTCATGGTCTAGAAAGCTAGCGGAGGCTGGCAGACCTGTATAGACTTCACAGACCTAAACCGGGCCTGCCCAAAGGACCCCTACCCCCTCCCGCGCATAGACCAACTCATCGACGCCACATCCGGGCACGAACTTCTCACCTTCTTGGATGCGTTCTCAGGCTACAATCAGGTCAAAATGCACGAGCCAGACATCCCAAAAATAGCGTTTATCACCGATCAGGGCGTCTAATGTTACACTGTTATGCCTTTTGGATTAAAAAACGCGGGCGCCATCTACCAGCGGCTCGTAAATAAGCTATTCCAGGCACAAATCGGAAGGAACGTAGAGGTGTATGTCGACGATATGCTGGTAAAAAGTCTGGAAGCCTCCAAACACATCTCCGACCTTCAGGAAACTTTCAACACCCTACGACGAGCCCGAATGAAGCTGAACCCCGGGGTAACTTCCGGAAAGTTCTTGGGGTTCATGGTCAGCCAGAGAGGGATCGAGGCCAACCCCGAAAAGATCCAGGCCATCCTAGACATGGAACCCCCGACAACAGTTGTAGAAGTACAGAGGCTAGCAGGTCGAATCACGGCCCTCGGCCGATTCATGCCCAAATAGACAGAAAAGTGCCAACCCTTCTTCAAAGAGTTAAAAAACATACGGGAATTCGAATGGACCCCGGCCTGCCAAGAGGCCTTTGACTCCTTGAAGCAATACCTTCAGACACCACCCGTACTCGCCAAACCCGAGCCGGTGGAAGAACTATTTTTATACCTGGCCGTCAGCCCCACGGCGGTGAGTGCGGTGTTGGCCAAGCAAAGAGACAAAAAGGAACATCCGGTGTACTACGTAAGCAAGACTCTCCACGGTGCAGAAATCTGGTACCTAAACATAGAGAAGTTCGCCCTCGCAGTCGTCAGCACTGCCCGAAAGCTCCGCCCCTACTTCCAGGCCCACCCCATTGTGCTTCTAACAGACCAACCCCTGAGAAAGATTCTCCAAAAACCAGAGACCTCGGGTAGGATGGTAAGTTGGGCCGTCGAGTTGGGAGAGTTCGACATAGAAGTCCGCCCGAGGCCAGCTATCAAATCCCAAGCCCTCGCTGACTTTATAGTGGAATCCACGGCCCCGGCCGCGGAACCAGCAACAATGGAGAGCGGCGAGGGCCCCACCGTACAGACGGCTTGCAACGACATGGCGCCAGACTCAGCGCAGCAAAGCAACGAGATTCATTGGACCCTGCACGTTGACGGCTCAGCAGGCAAAAAAGAGCACGGAGCGGGAGTGGTCCTCCACGGCCCAGAAGGATTTACACTGGAATACGCCCTCAGGTTAGATTTCAAAGCCTCCAACAATGAGGCTGAATACGAAGCCTTACTAGCAGGACTAAGTCTAGCCTCGGAGCTCGCCGCGGGAAAGTTAAAAGTCCATAGCGACTCCCAGCTCGTCGTCAACCAAGTGAACGGCATATACGAAGCCAAGGACCTCAGAATGAAGAGATACCTCCAGAAGGTAAAAGAAAAGCTGCAGGGAATGGGAGAGGTAGAGATCCTCCAGGTACCGCGAGACATGAACAATCGAGCGGATGCATTATCAAAAATGGCCGCCGAAGAGACCCATGACTTCGGCACCGTGCTCACAGAAATACTGCCCCACCCAAGCATCGACGAGGTGCAAGTTTTGGAGATTCCACCTGGACCAAACTGGATGGACCCCATCATGCGATACCTGAAAGACGGTATACTGCCCGCAGATAAGCTGGAAGCCCGGCGCCTAACCGGAAGAGCCGCCCACTACGTGGTCCACGGGCCTAGGCTCTACAAACGGTCATACACATGGCCGTACCTCCGATGCCTGGTGCCCTCCGAATCAGACTACGCGCTACGAGAAGTACATGAAGGAATCTGCGGAGACCACGGAGGCAGCAGAACTCTGGCTCAGAAAATTGTGAGGCATGGCTACTTCTGGCCTACAATCCTCAGGGACACCAAGGAGTTCGTCAAAAAATGCAGCCCATGCCAAAGGTACACGACCACCCCCCCGCCAACCGGCCACACCATACACCGCGATAGCAGGCCCCCTACCTTTCGCCATGTGGGGCATGGACCTACTCGGACCCTTCTCGAAAGCCCCCGTGGGGCATACAATGTTGTACGTCGCCACCGACTACTTCACCAAATGGGTCGAGGTCAAAGCAGTAGCAAAACCCAATTCAAAAGCGACGGAGAAGTTCTTCTATCACGACGTGGTTTGCCGTTTCGGCATTCCAAAGACACTTGTAATAGACAACGGTCCCCAGTTCGCAAGTGCCGAATTCAGCAGATTCTGCGATAGCCTAAGCATCGAACACCGTTTCGCCTCCGTAGCACACCCGCAGGCCAACGGGCAGGTAGAGGTAACTAACAGGATCTTGCTTCAGAGCCTCAAGAAGCGATTGGGAGAAGCCGGAAAAAATTGGGTAGAGGCGCTCCCTAGCGTCCTCTGGGCCTATCGAACGACGCCGCGGACCACGACTGGAGAATCCCCTTTTAGCTTAACCTTCGGGGCCGAAGCGGTCATTCCGCTAGAAATTGGCCTCCCCAGCTTCCGCACCGCGAGTTATGACGAACAGGGAAATTCCGAGCTCCTCCGTAACACCCTCGATCTCGTGCTCGAGAAAAGAGAGCAAGCCCTCCTCCGAACTGCCTCTTACCAGCAAAAGGTGGCACGGTACTACAACGCCCGGGTAAAAAGCGATTGGTAAAACCCGGAGACCTGGTACTACGGCGTGCGGAGGTATCCGACCCCCGCAACACCGGAAAACTCGCACCCAAATGGGAAGGACCGTACAGGGTCGTTCGAGCACTCCGCCCCGGGGCCTACCAACTAGAACGCCTCGACGGGACCCCAGTCCCTCGAAGTTGGAGCATGGACAACCTCCGAGAATTTTACCAGTAATAGGGTAAGTTCCGTGTTTTCCTTTAAAAGTATGACGAGTATTTTTTGTTTCTCTTTTGTGTCTCTAGAAGCAAAGATGTATTTTCCTCAATAAATTAATGGAAAAGAATTTCTACCAAAGCAGCCCGAATCTCCACTTTCCGGCCCACGATAAATAAGGGACCCGAAAGAAGACAGGGAGTGAGACAGAGGTAACATCGGGGTCAACCACCCCGAGAATACCCTAAAACGCTCCCCATGAAAAAAAGACAGGGAGTGAGACAGAGGTAGCATCGGGGCCGATCCCCCCAAGAATACCCTAAAACGCTCCCCATGAAAAAGACCTCCCCTTCCAGGGCAGGCGGGACCCATTAACCCCAAACTGATCACTCGAGGGGAAGATAGTCCTTCCACAAAAAGACGCCCTACGGGGTGCACTAGGAGTACCCTCGCCAACAAAGATCGCAACTTAAAAAGAAAGCACAAAGAGCTCGCAGCACATCATATATAAAAGAAAGTTCAAATGTTATTACAGACCAAATGCGGCAATAAGACCAAAAGAAAAAGGAAGAGCAAACTTCCTAAGGCATCCAAACGTTACTGAGCCCCCTCAGACGTCTCGGCAACTACACGATCTACCGAGGCAGCCACCACCTCCTCGGCCGACTCTACTACTTCCGCCGGTACCGGCAAAGGATCGACCTCAGACTCGTGCATCAGCTTGTCGAGAGGGAAGGAAGGATCGACCTCTTGAACACGCCGCCGGCATTCAGCAAAAGCATCAATCTCAACGTCCACACTGAACGCGGCCGCAGCCTTAAGGAACTCCACTGAGTCACGTCATTCCTCCCGCGCCTCCGCTAGTTCCCGGGCATGCGCTCGTCGAGCCACCGCCAATTTGTCCACCGCACGACTTCTCCCCTCCATGGTTGTACGAAGGTCTTCTCGGAGTTGAGCAACAGTATCATCAAAGGTCGCTTTCTCCGCCCGGGCTTTTTCCAAGTCCTCGCTTAGCTGCCGGACTCGCTCCTCAAAAGCACTTATCTCAGTCTCATCCTCGACCAGGCACTGCACCATCCTCCTGGCATAGCTTTGGGACTGCAAAAGCAAGCCATCAGAAAATTTCCAACGTACGACCTCAAAATAACAAAGAGAGAAAAGTGCAATCAGAAAACCCGCCACCCGGTACTTACGCAAGATGTTGATTGAAAATACTGAGCCCCCAGGGCCCTACGATCGTAGCCCTCCAACTCAGCCTCGTCGCCAGGAAGGGCGGTTGTCACCCCTAGCTCCACCCCAACTTGGGGATTCGCAAGAACGCTATCCTCAACGTCAATCTTCCAGTCAGGCTTAAACAGCGCTCCTCGTGCCTGGAAGCTCTGCGGAGGAAGCTCCACCCGCTCCAGAATAAGTTTGGTCATAACCGCCCCCTCCATCCGACTTGGCACGTCCTCCGCAAAGGCAGGAGGATACGCCACATGGCCAGCATCCCCCTGTCGAGCGCCAAAAGGGGCAGCCCTCTTGGCGGAGGGCTCCGGCTCCGAAGGAGAAAGAGTAGCCGCCCCCTTTTCTCCGACCGCTCGAGCAGAGTGGCTGGAGGGCACGGATGCCGGAAGCCTCGCTTGCAGACAGCCCAGCCTGGCCGCGGCCATAAAATCAGAAGGGATCTTCTTGCGGCTCGCCAGACCCTTCGTCGCCGCCACAACGCCCTTCCCCTTACCAGCGTCACCGGAAGAAGACATGCCTCCTGCCAACAACAGGAGAACAACAACCGCTCAAAGCAAAGGAAAACCACAGCAAAAAAAAATGAAGAGAGAAAGAGGGGAGGGACTCACCACGATGGCTGGCGGAACTCTCCCCCGTTCCCTCGCCCATACAGCGGGCCCTCCTCTCCACAGCTCCCAGCAAGCCAAGCCTCTTCAAGCCCCTTTCCCATCTAAACTCGGAAACGTCAATAGCCTCCCCAGAGGCGAGCTTCCCCAAGTCAAACTTACTATAATCAGACTCGTCGGGGAGGGACTTCCTTCGCCACTCAACAGAGCGCCTCCAAGAGCGAGGAAAATCCCAGCCAGCGTCCGATGGAGGGGTGATGAACACATACTTCTCCTTCCACTTTTTTATGGAAGAAGGCAAGTTCGCCGCAATCTTCACCTGAGGACGCTGGGTCAGATATAACCAGCTGTCCTCCCCCTTCAGCAACGGGCTAAGGGCAACGCAGGTCCGGAGCAGCGGAAGGGTAGGCTGAACCTTGTGAAAACCCGCCTTGGCCACAAAGGCCAAGAGAGTGCGCCAACTATTAGGCGCCAGTTGAGAAGGGGCCACCCGGTAAAACTCAAGGGCCTCCACTATAATGCCCAAGAGCGGGAACCTAACCCCCGCCCGAAAAGCCTCCATGTAGAAAGCTACCTCCTCCTCCGTGGTACCTTCACACACCCCCTCGGCGAAGGATGGAACCCTAATCCCGTAACCATCGGGAATGTGAAACTCCCTCCTAATCTTCTCCACCGCCCCTCCTCCCAAAGTATTCCTGAAACACGTTACCCGACCAGGACGAATAACGGCACCAGACCGAATGTCCCTAATCTCCGCCTCACGAGCAGAAGAAACTCGAGCGGGAGATTCCGAAGGAGCAACCCCCACCGAGGACCCAGAAGCCCCGGAGCTATCTCTCAGCTCCGAAGGCTGCTGTACATCTTGAGAGACGCCGCCCCCACCCTCTACAAACAACCGCCTCCTTTTTCTTAGCGGAGCCCTTTCCACTACTTCTACCGACTCAGAAGAAGGGCTCTGAGGTACAGTCGCGACAGACATCGTAAACTATCAAATGGCGAATTAAATAAAAGACACAGAACTCACCAGAAGAAGGTTGGTGAATAAGCAACGCGTATAAAAATCGCCGCGGAGGAAAACCTGTTTCACCCGAGGAAGACGAAGAAATAAAGCAAAGAATGAAATCTCCAAAAAGGCTTTAAAAAGGGCTAGGGTTTCGACACGCGTCGTTTGATCTCCCTCTCTTTCTAAACCGATGGGACACGCACACGTGGCGCCGATTGGGAAACCCGAGGGAACCGCCAAAAGTCGAAGCGCCATACGGAAAAGACATCCTACCCCTCAGTGACTTCCCCAGCAAGCTATCCTTAAACCCTCACCGCACTCAACAGCAAAAGGCTCCGAACCCGTCACAAGGGCCCGGCACACAAATCCACAAGATGGAAAAGGCCACTTTCAATAGCAAAAGATTCGGACCCCATCATGAGGGCCCGGCATACAAACTCGCTAGATAGAAAAAACCCAAGTACATGAGGAAAGGCTCGGAACCCGTCATAAGGGCCCGGCACACAAATCCACAGGATGGAAAAGGCCACTTTCAATAGCAAAAGATTCGGACCCCATCATGAGGGCCCGGCATACAAACTCGCTAGATGGAAAAAACCCAAGTACATGAGGAAAGGCTCGGAACCCGTCACAAGGGGCCGGCATACATTACCACCAGGCGAAAAATTACCAAGAAATGCAAAAGAAGCCATTCACAACCATTCCCCCTCTAGCCCGCGGGCCTACAAAAAGGGGGGAAGGAAAGCAAAGATAAAAAAGATAGGGCGTGCAGGCCCGGGTCCCAAAGGCCCCCCAAAAAAAACAAAAGGATAGGGGAGAAAACAGAGGAGAGAGCCCCTCCAAAAAGCCCCCCACATCCCGTTCCTTCTAGCCTAAAGCGACGGGCCACTGAAAGAGTTTTCAGCATCAGAAAGCTCCCTATTGGTACGCTCCCCCTCCGAAGAGCTCCCCCAGTCCGAATCCGCTGGGCCCGCCGCCCTCTGGTCATTCAACCACCTCACCCAGTTTCTCAGCAAATAGTTCTCCCCACGCAAGGCCTCAATCTCCCGATCCATGTCGATCATCCGGCTAAAGACCTCCATTTCCCTACGATGGACGTAGGAAAAGAATGAACGGTTGCGGTGAACGAAAGCTTCATGAGACTCCCTCTCGTAGGGGGGAGGAGGATGAAAACGTGGGGGAAACCGTTGAGGCAAGCTCCTCTCAGGAACTGGTTCTCGAGTCTCCAGCCCCTCAGGATCTATCTCGGGGCTGCTAGGAGAACCCCCCTCGGAGGCAGCCCTCCCTTCGTCGCCAATAGAGAGACCCTCAAAACGCAGCGACATCTCAGACGAGTCCCAAAGAAAGGCAGAAAAGGAGCAAAGAAAGAAAAAGAGCAAAAAAGCGATCTGCGTAAAAAACAGAGGAAAGTCGTCATTTATAAAGCCAACGGAGAAGCCAGTGGGCAGGAAAACAAAGCGACTTGCCAAACGGCACCACGGTTCCTCGGGAAGGAACCGCCGGGCAAGGCAGCACGCCTTCTCGCATTCCAAGGCCCTCATAAATGCCTTCGTCCCGATATTCTTTGACTAGACAAGCAAACCTTCTACCTCGATCCGTCCAACGGACCAAAGGTATGATGGGGCGTAAAAAAACGGCGCTGCTCTCGCCACGCGTCACCCATCCACCCATACAACCTAATCTCCATTAAAGGCGATGGGAAACGGCAGGCCCGAACTTCATGATCACAAGTCACTTCTGACCCCTCCCCAACAAATAAGAGGGAGGGGCCCGGAAGCAGGAAGCCAAGCAGAAGGGTCCGACCTCGACCGTGCCAGAGGGAAAACTCGCGCCTCGGCCTAGGACCCCGGCGCGAGGTCACGGCACACAAGAAGTCATAGTCCCTCGCAACGAAGACAATTTATATCAAACAGATGAAAAAAGCAACACAAAGAGACACGGCACAAATGCATAAAAATTGTCCATTCACATCCTCCTGGCCCACAAAAAAGAAAGGGAAACATGAAACACAGCACAGGGCACGCAGGCCTCAAAAATCCCCGACAAGAAAAGGGATAGGCACGCAGAAAAATAATAAAAGCCAAAGCTTAATCGAAGAAAGACTCATCTCCCGAAGGGTTCCCATCCTCCTCCCAAGAGCTCTCCAGCAGGGAGTCCACCTCATATTCAAACAGCTGCTCATTGAGAAAGTGAACCTTTTTCTGTAAAGCCTCGTTCTCCCGCTTCAAGTCCTCGATCTCCTTGCCCATCTTCAAAACACGGCCACGCAGTTTCGTTCCCTGATGATAGGCTCGGGAGAAAAAAGACCACTCCCTGGCGACACGGGACCGAGACGATTTGTCCTCCCTAGGCAAGGAAGAAAGGTGAAGGGAGGGGAAGCCCGAGGAAGGACCCGGGTTCCTCCTAGCCTTCTTCCAACGAGCCGCGAGATCCTCTCCGGATCGGAGGACAAGTCAGGGTCACTCGACGACTCATGAAAGAGACGGGCCTTGCCCCTAACTCGTGAAGAAGAACCAGACATGTTGTTGAAAAAGGCACGAAAAGAACCCCTACTGTAAAGAAAAGAAGAAGAGCGACGAAGAGCCACAACAAAGCGCCAGGGTAATTCCCCTTTTTTAAACTCAAGAAAGGAATCCTGGTGCCTCGAAACAACGCAAACCCCCTGACGACGCTGCCGCTTCCCGGGGATGGCCGCTGGATAAAACGGCACGTCTCCTCGTACCCCGGAGCCCTCGTAAATATCCTCATCATGACTTCGCTCGAACAAAACGTTACTCCCTTGACCCATTCAATGAACCAAAGGAGTAAGGGGGAGTTATGATGGGACACAAATACGGCTACGCTCCCAGATATCGCCACGTGTCATCCATGCACGAGTAGAGCCCAACCATCATGAAGAAAGGCGTTGGAAAACGGCAAAGACCACACAATCATGACACGTGTCGCCCTCTCGCCGCCCAGGCCTCATCATCACAAATTATGAAAGGAAATGGCCGCCAAAGCCACTCGCGCCGGCGAGGCAGGGGGACGGCCCAATCCTGCAAAGGAAGGTTTTCTCTCCATAATGATGAAAAGGGCCGCACACCTCCCTTTAAAAGGGAGGGAAAGGAAGAAGAGAAGGGACCCTTTTTTCAAAAGAAGAACTTCCCCCACTCTCCGCTCCACAACACCGGTAAAGAGGCGAGGCAACAACAGAGGAAGCTAGGAACTCAATCCTACACTCCCTGCTAGTCTCCTCTGATCCACTCACTCACACACCCAGAAAAGATTCCGCGCGCTGGCCCTAGTAACCCTAATCGAAACCCCTTCCCCCTCTCGCTGTTCTTTATATTGATTGGTCGAAGGATCTGACTTGGGTGTCGAAGTGGTCGTCCGGGACCCACCCCGGACCCCCCTGACCCCCTTTGTTTGTGATTGCAGACCCCGCGGAGGCCCTCTACCGACCGTGCGATCGCAGACCCGGATTCAGACGCCATCAGTAGTGCCTTTGACAGCTGATTAAATTACAAAAGACAAGGTGAGCTTGTCTTGTTGTCAAAATTTGGTAGTGGGAATATCTGTAAAAGATAGGAATTCTTTAGAATTCTTTTTTTTTCCTTGCTTTCAAAGAAAATTACAAACCTACTACAACGTGGAATTTTATTTCCCATGGAAATTATTTTCGTAAGTTTTTCCGTAGACACAAAGACAACCTAAAACCTTTTGGAAAAGTTAAAACTTTTTAGCTCATTGACTATTGGCATATGAATGCTTTGGTAGGGCGCAACCTCATTGTGATACAATAAGGTGTGCCTCCTATGGCACAGTGGGTCCCACTTATAACTGGCCTGAGAATCTAATAAGCCTTAATTGCTTTGGATATCCAATGTAAACACAACATGCACCAAATGAATTAAATCCCATAATCCAATAATGTGTATATAGATAGTTTTTTTTACTGATCCATGTTGTGCAACAAAACATAAACATTATTTGATCTTAAAATTAGATGATTGAATTGATATTTTGGGCCATGGAGATCCAAATTAAGGCCTATAAAAAATGGTTCTCATACGATGGATGTGTATATTTTTCAAAGGAAAAATATGGGAGGCCAGGAGTACAAGTGGGGCCCACTTGCTCAATGATCCAAACCATTTATTTCATAAGCCTTGCTATTGCAACAAGGTCATGGGGCCAAATCTACATCTACAGGACGATTCTAGCCCTCTAATTTGTGGCCCCTAATTTTAGTACAATAATCCGTTTTGGATTCTATAGGATTCATTTCATAGGATTCATTTCATAGGATTCATTTCATAGAAGAGTGGCAAAGCTTTTCGGCCAGCTGCCAACCTGACGCCAACCCTCCTCCTTTATCATGGCTTGGGACAGGCTGTGAAAAACACAGGCAGAGTTTGGAGTTTAGAGCCGGGTAGATTCCTTTTACCTTCTTCATGATTATTTTCTAAAGGATTCATTTAGCCGACCCCAACTAGTTTGGGACAAAGGCTTTGTTGAGTTGAGTTGAGTTGAATCCGTTTTGGATTCAAAATCCACAACAAACGGGCCTAAGTAGTTAGTAAGATAATAGAAAAAACAAGAAAAAAACCAACAATATGTACATCAAGAAAGCCTCAAACTCAAAGTTAGAATAATCGAATACCGATAGATTTTACACCATGACCCATCCATAGCAGAGAGTAGGAAATAAATGGTTTGGATCATTGAGCACATGGCCCCCTCTTACATACTCACCAATCAAAAGAATAAGAATCTATAAAAAAAAAAAAAACGGTTCTGATCAATCAAAAGTGGGACCGAATGTGCCACAGCGGAACGACCACATTGTATTGCAATGAGGTCACACTAGGGGTGCAACTCAGGTCGGGTTCAACCCGAACCCGACAGGTTCAACCCAGAAAAAAGTCGAGTCGGGTCGGGTCGGGTTGAGTTCAGGTCGGGTTCGGGTTGAGTTTTCTCAACCCGGGTTGAGTTCGGGTCAGGTTCGGGTTGAGGGTTTGGGCAACCTGACCCGAGTGAAACCAGACATTTTTTATGATTTTTTTTTTCCAAAAAAATGGCTTGTGTTGGGTTGGGTCAGGTTGAACTCGGGTCGGGTTCGAGTTGGAAACAAAGGGTTCCTCAGGTTAGGTCAGGTTGGAAATCGGATCGGGTCTGGTTCAGGATGGAAAAAAGGGTTCCTCGGGTCAGGTTGAGTTGGCCTCAACCCAGCTCAGCCGACCCGAGTTGCACCCCTAGGTCGCACCCTACTAAATTATACTTTTTTGTAATGGTAGAGGATTTTACTAACGAAAGGAAAATCTCCAATGACCGAGGTGGTCAATACAAAAGAACATGACCAAAAGAACATCATATATAAATCAAAATCAAAACTCTAGAAAGCTCAAGGACTAGGGAAATCAAACATCTCCAATTAGGCTCTCTCGACATTAGCTTGAGCCAGCCTCTCTGCGTCGCTATTGGCCGATATCCTAACATTCTGAACTATAATATCATGGCCTCGCAATCAATAATGTATTTTAAAATCTTCAAGGATGTGGATTCCCGTGGTCTATCATCTAATCACATTCTGCAAATCTCCTTCCACAATCAAGCAATCTAAATCTCTATTATCGCTGAACCACACCTCTAGTTGGGAAATGCTTTTCCTAACTAGTAATTTATAAGAAAAAAAAACCTTGATTTTTGTGATGGTCTCTGAGAAATAATTTTCAAACTAGAGATTTATAAGCAAAAAATTCTAGATTTTTATGTTGGTTTTTCATAGATCCCATGGCCTCCTTTTTTTCAGGTTTCCAAGAGGCAAAAATTGTGTGCTGTGGAACAGGACTGGTAGAAGTGGCAATCCTTTGTAACAAGCTAAGTCCAACATGCGCAGACTCCTCCAACTTTCTTTTCTTGGATGCAATCCATCCCAGTGAAAGTGCATATGAAATCATTGTGCCTTCAATCTTTCAAAGTTGCATTCCTTTGCTCTATTGATTCTATTGGAACCCATTATTGCAATAATGGAAATAAGGGTATTTAAGGTAAATGTTTAATTAAGAACAGAAAATATAACCCAATTTAGTGTTCAATAAAAGTTGTCAAATTGTCAAATAAAATAAAAAATAAAGATTATTCGGATTGTGCAAAACACAAATATAAAATTTTGTATTTAAGATGATGCAAATAACACAAGTTAGTGATATATAAGTTTTGCATGATAATTCCAAATATAGATATTGTTTATTTGTAAACAAAATCAAGAACAGAAAATCTGAAATAATGAAAAATTATTGCAGCCTTGTGTGGACCCCGATCCGAGAGAGAGGCGAGGGATGAGCCCCCAGCGGCCTCTAGGATCATCCACGTGAAAGAGAGAGCTCTGCCAAGGAACTCTCGAAATGGATGCCACCCTCATAGCATAGCACGAGTGGCGATACAAACTAGATACCTCTTGATCCAAGGATAAATCCCCAAACCAAGATGGACCTCAAATAACTCAGAGTCGCCATCCATGGATAGGCCATGGAACCCCAAAATCAAATCATCTCTACAATGGATAACCAGAAATATATATGGGCTCGTGCCTGATTACGAATGGGGAAGGTCCGAAGAGCACCCTCAATTCGTCCGAGTGCAACCACTTGGTCTCTTATGCCATTTATTATTAACCTCGAAGAGTTTTGGGCAAAAATCATGTGAAATGGGAACAATCCTCAGGAGTCGTCTATCTAAGCATACATTTCCTGATAATAGAAATAATAAGCACACAAAAAAATAAATGAAAGAGGTGCCACCTAAATATTGCTAGGTTATGAGGACATACCTAACTGGTGTCTAAGTTTTGATGGACAAACACATGCATGCTACAGCTAAGGTATAAGTCTGAACATGAAAGTAAGAAAACACAACAAAACACGCAATAAAGACAACACAACAAGTCCTGAGACTCTAAACGATTTAGCTTTAGTCCTCGGATGGTCTGATATTCATCCAAAGAAGCCTACGTATCCCCGCCTCCGCAAGAATCAAAGCAACGTAGTTCTCTGCGCATATTCTAAGCTATGATGCCTAAGACACCTAGACCTCTATCCTAGACTCGATCTAAAAGACCGGACCAGTTATTAAAACTTCTTGAGCGATTATTTAGATTCCAATAAATTGTGAATTTTAAGACACCCTATATGTCCTAACTAAATGCAGGTTAGCCCTAAGCTAATACAGGTGGTTCCTACAACCTATGTGTGACTAGGTTGTGTTTCCTAAGAAAAACAAAGGGTGGACTAGCGTATCATATTCTAGTCATCAGTCGGCGATGTGGATCGCCAGCTGACCGGATAGAGGTGTTCCTATATCTCTAGGACAGACCCCTAACTCTAAAACAAGCATACAACAAACAAACAATCAAACAACCTATCAAAAGAAACTCCTTACTCTAAAAATATCTATCTAGGAGAAAATCCTAACTCTAGAGGAAGATCTTTTGAAAATAAGGTTTTAAAGGTTGCTTATTCAAAAAGATTTAAAATGTTATTTACAAAAGTTTGGCTGGACTTGGGTAATAAATCCCAAGCTGCACTACGTACCTCGTGGAAGAGGATCAAGCCAACGTAGTTCGAAAACAAACACTCCTACTTACTACTTCTAAAACATTCAACACTTTAGATTTTTTTTTAGATTTTTGATGCTTTCAAATATTTTTGATATTTTAAATTTCTAATGTTTTTGAGTTTTAAAATGCTTCAATGATTTTTTAGACTTTTAAAGCTTTTCAATTATTTTTTGGATTTTTACAGGTTTTCACCCTTTTGGTCAAAGACCTAAGGGAAAACACAAACCAACACCCTAGGGCCAAACCCTAGGGTCAACAGGGGAAACCCCTAAATCGGGTAAGCTAATGTCAAAGACAAGGGAACGATAAAAAGATCCCAAAAGGCAAAGCTCTAATGAGACTACGCTAATCTCTAATAAAGAAGAGCGATAACAACTTCAAGGAGAAACTCCTAACTAATGATACTAAAGGAGGGAAATGAGTCAAAGACTCTCTAATAATACTACCAAAAGAACAAATGAGTCGAAGACTCTCTAATAAGGACTAATGAGAAAGACAAATGAGTCAAAGACTCTCTAATAAGGACAAATGAGTCAAAAACTCCCTAATAATATCATCTAAAGGACAAGTGAGTCAAAGACTCTCTGATAATACCACTAAGATAGACAAACGAGTCAAAGACTCTCTAAAAGGAGCTCTGATACAAGGCTGGGTAAACCTCCTAAAAGGGAAACCCTCTAAATAAGACAAGGCTTGCTTCCAAATGGGGCTCTGCAAATTATGCAAGGCATGCCTCCTACAAGTACTCCCTACTAAGGAAACCTTCTCACAGGGTACACTCTAGACAAGGCTTGTCTCCCAAAGAGCCTTGCCTTAATGAGACATAATGTGTCTCCTAGATGATACTCACTAATGAGACTACAATGGTCTCCTAAATGAAGACTCTAAATGACTCCCCTAATAATGATAAAGGGATCTAATAACTAAAGGGTGTTAAAGAAACTAGGTAAATCTACTAAATGAAAGAGGGGAAACTCTACTAGGATTAAGCAAGCTCTCTATAGATGGGCTTGAGTATTTATCTTGTTAATCACACGACGCACATATGAAATAATTACTACGATTGACAAGTATAGAACAAGATGGTAGAGGGATCATTCAAATAACGTAATGCAGACATCCATTCATCTTTAATTCCTCAAGGAAATGATATCAACATCCAATATCTGCACTAGCCCATAGTTCAGACTAACATGAAAGAAACACCTCTAAAATATATATAAATATATATATATATATATATATATATACTTTGTATAAGCCATCATTTTAGACTTTTAACAGGGCAATCATACAGTAACAACAAATATCCAATACACTTCAAGTGAAACAATTAGACCATTAATCAAGAAACACTCTATTTCAAATAATAATAATATAAAATAAAAATACAAACGAAATGATGAGTACATGCTTAACTGATGGGATTACTAAGTATTATTTCAGCACTTTTTAAGCTATGGATATTGATACCACCACACTTTCTTAATTTTCACAACTCAAAAAAAAAAAAATCACTCCAAGCTTTAACATGCTTTCACAAACTATCTATAGGATCAAACAAAATGTTAGAATCATCCAATTATCCACACATGATCAGCACTATTATGGTATGACAAATACATGATCTCTGTTGTCTTTCCTTTTTTATTATCCTCTTAAAACCTCTTGCTAATAAGTGCACACAAAAAGTAATGCCTTTATCACAAAGGGAGCTGATGCCGCTGTCTTGAACAAAATTTGGAAAATTCTCTTGTACAAACTGAGGTTGAGCTGTAATTTATGCATTCTTTTTCGAGCTTTCTCTAAAATCTTCAACAACATTGAATAGGCTTTGAATCCCAAATTCCTTAAACATCACCCCCTTTTACTCATTTTCAAAGCTTGTCCAAAAATACATTAGGCATTTAATGGCTAATGAAGTTATGAAAGAAAGGTGAATGAAATTCAAAACATATAGAAATAATAACACAGCCACGCTGGTTAAATGGATCCAAATCAATTTTACCAGGTCATTTTTGCAAATCAAAAAAAAATATGATGTCCATACACCAATACTTGACCAGCAATCATATAAAATCAAGATCTTTTGATGAAGAGATTGAAGACTAGGCGAATTATATCAAGGTTGCAATGCGCAGCTACTATCCTAAACAGTGTAAAATTCTACAGAAATTGCTCACTTACCTGTTCATTATCAATTTGTTGACTTGCTAACAAGGGCCAAAAATTTTAGATGTAATAGAATATGATATAGATAATTTAAAAAATGCTGTGAGATAATGTGAACACTAAAATGTTAAATGAACTATACATGTGAGTGAGCTAAAAATTATGAACTCTAAAGGAACAAGTGGGCTGTACATAATAAAGTTATAAAGTAACTACAAGTGTTAAAATTGAAGTGAGAACTACACATGATAAAGTGACATAAAAGCTATACTTTACAAAGCAAGATGAAGGCTACAAAATCATGGGTGTGAGAAGGGTTACAGATATCGATGTGGAGTGATCAAAGCATGGGGATGTGTACATTATCAAAAGATGAGAAAACCTCCATTAACTACAATTGATGAAACTCCCAAAATGCATAACTATCTAATAGGCATGTCAACACACTCATATCCTTGTACATACGCTAGTACATACACAGGGATATACACACCTTTCTGTTAATTTTTCAAGACACACGAACCGGTAAAATGTCCTGACCCAAAGGCATTAAAGCAACTCATGACTCAATACATCCCTATTTTTATAATGTAAATAAATAATAATTAAAGCTATTCCCTGTTTTAACTCACTTCAATTAAAGAAGAAACAGATGTAAACCCAAATAACTCAACTCATATCATACTTTCTTTTCTCAATCATATACCCAATAAAGTGATAACACAAAATATATGACCAATAATAATATTCAAGAATTTACCAATAGATGCAGGGTGTGAAATGTAATATGATTAAAACCGATAATCATTTCCTATGGAATCAAGATTGCTTTTCTTGACATAAACATCTTTTCTCCTTTTCCCTAACATATCATAACCATGTCGACCAAAATATATATAAATGCTTACCATGCAAAGACTAAAGACCACTCATCTTAAAGAATTAAATCCAACCAGTAACCATCCACGTAAGCATAACAGGCTACAGATCTACGAAGTTACCCATTGACTTATCTAATTATTCTTCCAAAAGATCAAATCAAACAATGGATCATCCATACAACATTATAATTTTCAGATCTACCAGAAATGCGATGAAAACAATAGAACTTAGAAAGGTCAGATGAATTGAAATCACGATTTAGAAAGTAATTAAGCCTAAACATTTTCACAGCCAGTAAACCACAACACCCTAAGATTAAAAATCAAGAGGACATCTGATAAACAGTTCTTAGCATACCTTTATTACAAACAAAAATAAAAATAAGATTACCTCCTTTCTTCTTCGAATCTCCTTCTTGTCCTCAATCATTCAAATTGCCAAAAGATATGATGTAGAATCTCAGAAATAAGCTAAATCTAAAGGATGCGAGGTCGGATTGAGAGTTTTAAGGGAGATAGAAATGCAAAAATCAATTAAATCTGAGCACTTCAAAAATCAGATCTAAGATTTTAGGCTTGAGCTAGGGTTTAAAGAGGTTTTCTCTCAAGGTTCAAACTAGCATAGATGTAGGAAAATTGAGCTAGATTACGAGATCCACACCAAACAACCGGAAACTAACCAAACTCCGGTCAGATCTGCCGGAGAAAATTAGATTGGATCTGAGAAGAGGAGTCGAGGAAGGGTTTGAGAAATTGTAAGAATAAAGCTAAAAGAAAAGAGAAGTTAGGGAAATTGAGGTAGAATGGACAACCAGAGCTCCGACGAGCTTAGCCGGAGAAGAAGATCTGGAAATCCCCTTTCTCTCTCTCTCTCTCTCTCTCTCTCTCTCTCTCTCTCTCTCTCTCTCTCTCTCTCTCTCTCTCTCTGTTGAGAAAATGAAAACCTCCCCTCTTTCTGAGTTTTTTTTTATTTTTATATTAAAATGAAAGCTACCGATATTGGCACTACCATACTTATGGGCACACAAATTTTGATGGGCGCACGAATCAAGCGCAGCCCGGACGGGATTATGCACCCCCTTCCTTCGGACACCCCCTATTGCGGATAATTCACCACCCTTGTACAGTCATACTACACCTCCTTCCTAGCTAGCCCTATTTGCCATTTTTTGGTAGATTTTGCAGAAATTTTACGGGGACCTCGGTGGGATCTTAACCTAGCTTGGGATGAAATATGGGGTCCTAATTCACCGATTCAAAGGGGTTTATGATCAAATCAAGTAATAAAGGTTCGGTCAAAATGGGGTGTCTACACCTTGTCGCACAGATCCGTGTAATCTATATCTTTATTATAATGATAATCATGGATAGTAACAAAATTCTCTGAAAAACTGAAATTCTTGAAAATAACTCGAATAGTTTATGCCCCATTTTTAACGTTAAGAAATGGGGAAAATGACAAAAAAAGCCGTTTTTTGGACTATTATTAAAAAAGCAGTGGGAAGTTGAAAAGGACCAAAAAGTAGTGCTTTTCACTGTTCACATTTTGTTGAGGACCGAATTACCCCTCCTGCCCATTCCCTCTGACAAACATCTTTTCACCTAGTAAAAAGCATTTTTTATCCCTTTTGCCTTCTTCCCACATCATTTTCACCTACCAAAAAGCTATCATCTTCAACTTCTACTCTTTTACCTTTTACCTCCTGCCATTAGAGGCGTTTGGAGATTGCTGTGTAGGTAGTCTCTCTCTTTCTCTCTCTATTTTTTCATTTTGTGCTTTGTGGTGGTTGAGGTAACCCTGTTGGGTTGAGGTAAACCTTATTCAGTGGTTGTGAAACAGTGTATGTAGATTTGTAGAGTGTTTTATGAAAACCTATTGATTTGTGTTATAGTCAATCATCAAACATGTGTTACAGTCAATCATCAAACACTATTAATGTTGTTCAAATGTTGTTTATTGGATTGGATTCCATCTAGTAGATATTGTGTCATTGGATTGGATTCCATCTACTTTAATAGTGTTTGAAGATTATTGGAATAGTAGTTAAAACTGGGTAATTAGTGGTTGATTGGGTATAAATAGTGGTTGCAACACTGTCAATAGTGGTTAATGTGTGGAAGTAGTTGTTCAAACTCCTCCCACACTGGTTCAGGATTGTTCAAATGTTGTTGATTGGATTGGATTCCATCTAGTTCATATTGTGTCATTGGACTGGATTTCAGCTACTTTAATAGTGGTTGAGGATTGTTGGAGTAGTGGTTAAAACTGTGTGTTTAGGGTATGAATAGTGCTTGCAACACTGTAAATAGTGATTAATGTGTGTAAGTAGTTGTTCAAACTTAGAGTAACATTGGTTCAGGATTGTCCAAATGTTGTTCATTGGATTGGATTCCATCTAGTTCATATTGACTCATTGGATTGGATTTCATCTACTTTACTAGTGGTTGAGGATTGTTGGAATAGTGGTTAAAACTGTGTAATTAGTGGTTGAAAGGTTATCAATAGTAGTTACAGCACTGTCAATAGTGGTTAGTGTGTGTCATGAGTTGTTCAAACTCTTCCCACACTTGTTCAGGGTTGTCCAAATGTTCTTCATTGGATTGGATTCCATCTAGTTCATATAGAGTTATTAGATTGGATTTCATCTACTTTACTAGTGGTTGAGGATTGTTGGAATAGAAGTTAAAACTGTGTAATTAATTGTTGAAAGGGTATCAATAGTGGTTAAAACACTGTCAATAGAGGTTAGTGTGTGTCAGGAGTTGTTCAAACTCTTCCCACAGTGGTTCAGGGTTGTCCAAATGTTGTTCATTGGATTGGATTCCATCTAGTTCATATTGAGTCATTGGATTGGATTTCATCTACTTTACTAGTGGTTGAGGATTGTTGGAATAGTAGTTAAAGCTATGTAATTAGTAGTTGAAAGGGTATCAATAGTGGTTGCAACACTGTCAATAGTGGTTAGTGTGTGTCAGGAGTTGTTCAAAAACTTCTCACACTGGTTCAGGGTTGTCCAAATGTTGTTCATTGGTTGGATTCCATCTAGTTCATATTGAGTCATTGGATTGGATTTCATCTACTATACTAGTGGTTGAGGATTGTTGGAATAGTTGTTAAAGATGTGTAATTAGTAGCTGAAAGGGTATCAATAGTGGTTGCAACACTGTGAATAGTGGTTAGTGTGTGTCAGGAGTTGTTCAAACTCTTTCCACACTGGTTCGGGGTGGTCCAAATGTTCTTCATTAAATTGGATTCCATCTAGTTCATATTGAGTCATTGGATTGAATTTCATCTACTATACTAGTGGTTGAGGATTGTTGGAATAGTGGTTAAAGCTGTGTAATTAGTTGTTGAAATGGTATCAATAGTGGTTGCAACACTGTGAATAGTGGTTAGTGTGTGTCAGGAGCTGTTCAAACTCTTTCCACACTGGTTCAGGGTTGTACAAATGTTCTTCATTGGATTGGATTCCATCTAGTTTATATTTTATCGTTGGATTGGATTTCATCTACTTAATATTGGTTCATAGTATTTGAATAGTGTTTCGTAGTGCTAAAGTGGTGGTTTAAAGTGTCTTTTCATCCCGCAGAGACTGCGCAAATGATAGGGCAAAGGCTTCCTTTATCTTACATGTTGATGGATACTTGAAGGATGTCGTGTCATTCGAATATGTTGGGGGGACGAAGATGTGTTTAATTGTGAATCGCGAAATAAAATTTTTAGAATTTTAGTCTCTAATATACAAAAAAGTTGGGCCCAAAGCAGCCGAGGTTTCGTTATCTTTAAAATGTCGATATGTTGTAGATCCATATCAGATCGTTTTGTATGAAATTACGAATGATAGTGACCTACAGCTTATGATGATGCTCTTTGAGAATACCTGGTTCAATTCTTTAAGCATCTACATAACGAAAGAGTATAGAGTTAGAGGATTGTGTTGTCAAGACCCAAGAAATGTTCTTCTACTTTTCTGTACTCCAAATGCAGGAGAGAATGCATCACTGATTCCACCTGAACGAGATCTAAATGATCTAGGATAAAGAGAAGGACATACAATCCATAGGTAAAAGTGTACACTTCTCTCATTGAAATTTTAATTCCATTATTTTAATACACCGTTGCTCAGGTACGAACCAGAATTTAATGGAGAATATGAAGATCCTAATTGTTATGGAAATCCTACTATACCGTATTCTCGTCTAATGCCACCGACTTTGAGCCCCAACGTTGCTCCCAGGAAGTGAATGACATCCCATCCATAGGTACCAAACTATTCCACTAATGGGGGGAATTATTGACATACATCCATTTTTTGTCATTCTAACTCATACCTGGCACATATTGTGGACCCCGATCCGAGAGAGGCGCAGCGGTGAGGGACGTGCCCCCACGTGCGAACAGTCTCTATGGATCATCCACGTGAATGGAGAGCTCTACCAAGGAACTCTCGAAAGAAAATGCCTCTCACAGCATGAGTGGCGATACAAAGGTGAGATACCTCTCGATTCGGGGACTAGCCCAGATTCGAGGCGTACCTTAAACAAAGAAGAGTCGCCATCCAAGGAAAAAGGCAAATGGGCCCTGGATCCCATACTATGCTCTGTTGCAACGGATAACCAGAGATATAAAATAAGGTTCGTGCCTGGTTACGAATTCGGAAGGTCTAAAGAGCACCTCATCCGCCCAAGTGCAAACACCTGGTCTCTTATGCCATTTACTTAATAATTTTGAGGAGTTTTGGACGAGAATCATATGAAATGGGAACACAAATCTCCGAGAAGACGTCTATCTAATCATGCATGTCTCGGAGGAAAAATAAACACACATAAAAGAAATAAAAGTGTCACCTGAGAATAATTAGGTTTTAAGTAACATGCCTAATGGGTGTCTAAGTTCTGGTGTGCAAACACATGCATGACATACCAAAAAAGTATAAGGTCTGCGCAATAAAGTAAGAAAACACTGCAAAACATAGAAGATGACTCGATACCATACGACCCTAAGACTCTAATCTATACCTAGGCCCGAGTCTTTAGATGATCTGATGTTCATCCAAAGAAGCCTACGTATCCCCGCCTCCACGAGAATCAAGGCAACGTAGTTCTTCGTACCTATTCTAAGCTATGATGCCTAAGACATCTAGACCTCTATCCTAGACTCGATCTAAAAGACCGGACTAGTTCTTAAAGCTTCTTGTGTGATTATTTAAATTCCAATGGATTGTAGATTTTAGGACACCCTATATGCCCTAACTAAATGCAGGTTAGTCCTAAGCTAATGCAGGTGATTCCTATAATCTAAGTGTAGCTAGGCTGTACGCCCTAAGGGAAACAATGGGATCACTAACGTATCCAAGACTTAATCATCAATCGGCGATATGAATCGCCAACTGACTGGACGGAGGCGCTCCTATAACTCTAGGACAAACTCCTAACTCTAACACAAACACAAACAAACCACACAACACATCAAAGACAAACTCAAAACTCTAAAACTCTTTAACTAGGACAAACTCCTAACTCTAGAGGAAGATCTTGTTGAAAACAAGGTTTTGAAGATTTTTGGTATTTTTTCTTAAAATGGGTAAATGATTTATTTACAAAGGTTTGGCTGGACCTGAGATAAGAATCTCAAGCTACACTACGTACCTCGTGGAAGAGGATCAAGCCAACGTAGTTCGAAAAACGATTTTCCTAACTACTTCTAAATGACTCAAGATTTTTGAGATTTTTAGCTTTTCAGATGTTTTTGATATTTTGGTTGTTTTATAGTATTTTTTGAGTTTTTGATGCAAGAGGACTGAATCCTATCATCATAAGGGGAGGACAGACTCCTGAAATCCCGCAAAGGTTGGACAGCATCCTATGCTTTGCGGGAGAAAGAACAGAAACACGACTCTGCAAGGGTTGGACAGCATCCTATACCTTACAAGAGCGGATAGAAAAACACAAGATTTGATGAGAGGTTGGATAAAATCCTAACCCCTATGATGATAGGACTGAAACCTGAAAGAAAGATAGACTCTCTAGCTAAGGACAGACTCCTAGGCAAAGGACTGACTCTGAAAAAAAAGGATTCTAAGAAGGAGGTGCTAATGAGACAAAGCCTGTCTCCTAAAAGAAAATGAGATAAAGAAGGGTGCTAGTGAGACTATCAAGCTAAGATAAAGCTCACAAGTAATAAGGAAAGACCTTGTGCATATTTAGCAAAGGTAAAACATCCAGCCGGGCCGGACAGCTACCTAGCCCTAGGGTGCAACAAATGTGCAACCAGATACCCATATAGGATAGGGGTATGAAGCCAAGCCGAGTAGGGTGTTCTCCCAAAACCAAATGATACACAAAGAGAAGGTTTAGCAAGAAAATGAGACTAGGTAAGTCTCTTAGACACAGAGGTAGGATAGAGAAAATACTAACAAGGAAAAAGAGACCTTGTGCATATTTGGCAAAGGTAAAACACCCAGCCGGGCCGGACAGCTACCTAGCCCTAGGGTGCAACAAATGTGCAACCAGATACCCATATAGGATAGGGGTATGAAGCCAAGCCGAGTAGGGTGTTCTCCCAAAACCAAATGATGCACAAAGAGGAGGATGCTAATAGAATGAGACTGGGCAAGTCTCTTAGACATATAGGTAGGATAGAGAAAAATACTAACAAGGAAAAAGAGACCTTGTGCATATTTGGCAAAGGTAAAACACCCAGCCGGGCCGGACAGCTACCTAGCCCTAGGGTGCAACAAATGTGCAACCAGATACCCATATAGGATAGGGGTATGAAGCCAAGCCGAGTAGGGTGTTCTCCCAAAACCAAATGATGCACAAAGAGGAGGATGCTAATAGAATGAGACTGGGCAAGTCTCTTAGACATATAGGTAGGATAGAGAAAAATGCTAACAAGGAAAAAGAGACCTTGTGCATATTTGGTTTAGGTAAAACACCCAGCCGGGCCGGACAGCTACCTAGCCCTAGGGTGCAACAAATGTGCAACCAGATACCCATATAGGATAGGGGTATGAAGCCAAGCCGAGTAGGGTGTTCTCCCAAAACCAAATGATGCACAAAGAGGATTTAAGACCTATGAGACTAGAGATAGTCTTCTAGAGGTTAACTCAGGTTGATTCATTAATGAGACAATGCCTGTCTCCAAAGATTTGGATCTAAAAGACTAGGCAAGTCTTTTGAGAAAATAGAATGCTATTTGGACTGAGCAAGTCCCCTAGAGATGGGCTTGGGCTAGCGCCTTCATCGCCCTACAAGAAAAGGGGATTCTAATATCTAAAGAAAATTAACAGCAATCTATAAGACTGTGTTAGTCTATCAAAGAGAGAAGAAAAAGTTGCCAGATAATTGCAAATTTCACTCTAAAAACAAATCAAGTGCTAAGCAAAGAAGAATATACAATTTAATTGTAATCATAAAATGATAACTAACATTAATTAGTCCAGACCAGCCGCTGGATAGCCTAATAAAGTAAAAAAACAATATCAAACACTTCTAAACCAACCACAAACCCCAATACGGGGACTCCAATGAAATCAGATGATGCCAAAGTAATCATCTGATATCACATACACATAATAATATTTCTAATCCCGCCTTGAGATCAGACAGTACTCATGTCGATAATATCGAATAGAGTAGTCATCTGATCTCCTTCTTCCTATTAAACAATTTATTTAAATAAAATAAGGCAGCAAGTAGTAAACTAATCAGTGGACAGCAATTATGTGCTAGTGAAACAACCAATGGGCAGCAATTTATGCAAAATAAGAGGTAGCAAGTAATGAACCATTAATAGACAGCAGCTATATGCTAGTGAAAAAGATCAAAGGGCAGCAGTTTATGTATAGAATAATGGGCTTGGGCTATCGCCTTCATCGCCCCATGCGATGAATGGAATTTCTAAAATTATTTCATACATTTATTAAAAGATTAGTGATATTAATATCTAAATAAAAGACTTTGGTATTGCAACAGAATTCAACAAGTAGAGCCAAAAGATAAATTATATGTATCTAGGATATATGAATGAGGTAAATAATACAATCACTATCCACATAACCGAACATGTCATATGTAGTGAGCAAACATCAAGAATATTTCTTTGAAGAATTTACAAGTGAGAGCAACACACATGGCTGAGTACATCTACAAGAGTTTAAATTCGAATTTGGGTAACAGATGTGCAACAGAGGTGCAACAGCTGTGCAAGAGAAGTGAAACAAATATGCAACAGATAAGCAATGAAGAGATTTAAATTCAAATTTGAGTAATAGAAGTACAACAGATGTGCAATAAAAGTGAGATAAATGCGCAACAGAGTACTCAAAATTTATTAAGCACACACAAAGGTACAAACATTAACCTTGAATATCAACAGATTCATGCTACTTCTTTAGCTCATCAGCCATATTGCCATAATGAGAGCAATTACAGATGACACAATAAGAGACCTAACAAGATGAGGGATATCCATATCAAGAAAGAGTAAGGGTTGTTATTATGACAGGGGTGTGCTAAAAAAAAAATATGAATCATGACTGTAAAGTACACTAATCCCTAAGGACAGCAACTTCATGTTTCGAAGTAAAGATGAAATGCATTTCTAGGCTGAAATGCTAGCAGTATATATATAAAAAATATATTATTACTTTGCTCTTAAAATAGGACTAATATAAATGATATATTATAAATGTCTCACCTGAAACAAATAACCCTGAAATAGATGCAAAATACCAATAAAAAAAAAACTAATCCTACACCTTAAATCCCATCCAACATAATTTAATTAAAACTAAAACATTCCCCTGACCAAAACAGGGCTGTGCAAATAAAAGTTTTACTGAGGCTAATACTACCGGATAGTTCTATATAAATAATAAAAAAAAATTTGATATGGTTATAGCCCTCCCAAAACTGCCCCAACTCAAACTATTTCATGTTTATTCAAAAAAATTATCAAGAGGTCTTTACTATTTCTAGAAGGGATTCTCACAAAATTACATTCTAATAAATAGACCTTAGAGGACAAGGTTCAAATAGATTAAAATAAGAAGCTGCCACTTAACAGACATGTTTCATTCACTGGTAATTCCTTGAAATTATTTTAACTTCCATTACATAGCTGATCCTCATTCAAACAACCTTGAAACTAAATACAATTGGACTACATATAGAACAGACATCATGTTTACATAAGGAATTTAATAGCACCAATAACGTCCAAGACTATTTGACTTTTATAAACATTTACACAAAACACAAAAATAAAATCTCATATGATATACTCAAATAAAACCTGATAATAATTTTAAACCTAGTCTAATTTTTTTTATAAAAAGAACTCAAAATCAAAAGATACAATAGAACCTAAAAATAAATAAAACAAAAATCTTTTATAGAATTATTCTAAGATCAAAATATAAAGAAACAAAAATACAAAGATTCCACATCTAGAACCTTGCCCTAACAGAATTAAAATTAAAACCTAAATATACTAACTCATCTATCATATAATCAAAACAGGAATTAAAAATCACTACAAGAACAAGAAATAGAGTAACATTTTTTTTTTTAATTAATGTATTTAATGTACCTTTTCTTCGATTTTCACCAATCTCAGCACTTTCCGTTCAGATCTTTGTCTACGCCTCCAAAATCCGATCAGATTCTTAATTGCCGAGGATGATATTTTCTAGCTTGGAGAAAAAAGAAACTCCGATCTCTAATATTTGCTTCCAATTTCTCAGATCTGAGGTTTTGATACACAGATTTAAGATTTTGAATATGAGAAAACAAAGGATCTAGAGCTTTAAATTGCAGATTTAGGATTTTTACAGGTAGCTAAGGGATCGGGCAGATCTAAGCTTTTAATAACCTAGAAGAATGAAAAGAATACAAAGATCGGTGGTTTAGGACTTTAGATCGGAGAAAATGAGCTTGCCGGAGCTCAGACCCGCCGGCAAATGAAGATCTGCCGGAGAAGGAAGAAGAAGAAGAGTAGGAGGAAGGATAGGAAATGATTTCAGCCAAAGCTTTGGGCCGGAATTATGACCGGGGATTGACGGAAAAGAAGATCGGAGGAGATAGGGTTTAGGGAATTTGGGGAAGAAAATAATCTCTCGTTCTCTTTCTCTCTTTCTCTTGCTCGATCTGCAGATCCCTCTCTGATTTTCTCTGTGAAAGTCGGAGAAGAATACGTCAGACGGAGCTCTGATGAACTCACCGGAGAAGGTGACCGGAAAAAAAAAGTTTGAGAAATGATCTCAAAGATCTGCTGAAAGAATGGATCAAATAGTGAAAAGATGAAGGATGCGATCGGATCTCCGGCGATCACCGATGGAGGAGATAAAATAAAAAAAAAATCCCTCAACTCTCAGATCTGGTTTTCCCCCAAAATCTCAGACAAAAATCAGAGAAGAAAAAAAAAGAAAAAACCCCTCCCTCTCTCTTCTGCACGAATTTTTTTTTATAAGAAAAATATAGGCTGCTGATATTGACACTCCAACTTTTGATGGGCGCACGGTTGCGCAAAGAAATGATAGGCGCGCGATTTTGCGCGTCCTATATGGTTAAATTCAACCCTCCCCAGGATAAACTCACCCCCCCCTTTTCTGGTTTACACAACGGTCCTTTCTCGGCTTGTTCGCTGGGCAAACGCATTCGGAATTCAATGAAATTTTGCAGGGGCCTTAGCGGAACCCTAAGCTAGCTCGGGGTGAAATTTGGGACCCTAGTTGATTGATTTAGTTGGGTTTTTACTCAAACTTGGAAGGTTTAGGGCACGGTCAAAATGGGGTGTCTACACATATATGAAGTGGACTTGAATGAAGATTATGAAGATGGGTATTTTAATGCCATGGACCCGAGTGAAACAGAATACGACAGGACTGATCATACGACCAACGCCATGTAAAGTAATCATTTCTCTATTTGGGAACAGAAATCATGGGTCCCTCCTTGAGTCAGGTTTTAGGTTGAAAAACCCCACCCAATCTTGGGTAGGGTCCGGTTTAAAGAAGACAAACCTGAAACCCGACCCGAGTCATACATGCGTACAATGACTTTCTCAAATATATGTTGAATAACATGGCAAATGTTTTTCCAATATATTGACATAATTGCTTTCATTGAGGTGATAATAGTTGTGATGTGAAAAAACAGTTTCCTTCTTAAATTTATTCACTTGATGACACAAATTTAGAAATTTTTTGGTGTGACGGTTTATTGTCTTCTACAATCTTCGAGATTAGTCAATATCCTGCCCTAAAAATAAAAACCCAATCCAAGAAACTATCTGCTATGTACCTTACCATATGCCAAAAGCTCCAAAGCTAATGGAACTCATTAGGCAAGGCCCTTTAAACCTCTCCCATACCACGATGGGTCCCACTCAGTCCCATACCTAGGTGGGCCCCACTCAGGAGAGTAAAATACCACCACACTTTCGAATCCGCCGTCCTCGACGGTCCACTCTACGACGGCTTTCACTCTAACCCTTTTTTTCAGGTAGCCATTTCCATAAGTCGCCCCTTCCGTGACTTGAACAAGAGATGTGGTGGCTGCTCTTATACTAAATGTTAGGCATCTTACCAATATGACAAAAGCTCCAGAGTTAATGGAACGTGTTAGGCAAGGCCCTTTAAAGCTGTCCCATACCAGGCTAGGTCCCATCCAATCCCATACCTAGGCGGGCCCCCACTCAGGACCGTAACATACCACTACGCTTCTGAATCAGCCATCCTCGGCGACCCACTTTGTGATGGCTTTCACTCTGGCCCTTTTTTTCTAGGTAGCCCATTCCACAGGTCACCCCTTCCACGGCGGCCCAATCTATGGTAACTTCACTCTGGAGGCTTTCACTCTGGTTTTTTACCAAGTAGCCCTTTCTAGGTAGTCCTCTCCGTAGGTCATCCCTTCTGTAACTCAAACACGGGACGTGGTGGCTGCTCTAATACCAAATGTTAGGTACCTTACTAATACTCCAAAAGCTCTAAAGCTGATGGAACTCGTTAGGCAAAGCCTTTTAAACACGTCCCATACCAGGCTAGTCCCACCAAATCCCATACCTAGGTGGGCCCCCACTCAGAACCGTAACACTTTCTCGGGTAGGGTCTGGTTTATGGAAAACCCAACCCGCCATACCCGAGTTGCAACCCTAGTTACAAGACCTTACATTCATATGCCCTTGACTTGTATCTTAACCATGGTGTTAAATTTCGACCATAATCCGAAATTTCGGATGTTGGACAATACCGAAACCGAAATGCATCGAAACTGAAATCCCTGAAATTTACCAAATTTCAGTCGAAATTTCAGAAATTTCGTTTGAAATTTATTTTAAATATTATTTTACCTAATATCAGCTAAAATTACCAAAATTTCAGCCCAAATACACAACATTTCATATCTTTTTACTGGATTTCGACCAAAATTTTAGGATTTTGGCCGAAATTTCGGTTTCATCCAAGGTCAAAATTTGTACCGAAACCGAAATTTAAAACCATGATCTTAACTGATATCACCCACTATTTCCTATGTCCATAGTGAAACTTTAAATTACTTTGTAATTAATGCGGAACTTACCTCCGGCTATGGCGATTAGATATTGAGATCGTGAATTCCCTCAAACCTTGCTGAAACCACGAACACCGCTGCGCCACGAACAATGGAAAAGTGCTCTTCTAATCTGTGGAAGACCTTACGGCTCGATTGATGGACTCACGGGCACAATTTTCCTCTCAGATTAGGGACCCTCTTTATGATGGAACTTTAGCTATAACGTATGGGATTGTTCCCATCAAACAGAAAACCCATATTTATAGAATTTCGTAACACACGCATTTGTGTCCTTCCACACTTCAAACACTTTGTGTTTTAGATTTTCAAAACAATTGGGGTTTATCTCTTAAGACTCCTTTGTAAACAAAACTCAATATGGATAAGGGCTAGATTACCAAACGTTTAACCTTAAGTGTGGGTCCCACCAATGTGGGCCACACCAAAACGCCAACACATAGATCTTAACATTACATCATTGCAACACAAGAAGAACCCTTGTTTTTCTAGAGATTCATAGGTAACGACTAATTCCATGCTGAGATCTTTGGCATCACTAAGATACATAATAAGAAAAATCAAATCCCATGAGAATCCAACATCTAACAAACATTAAGGCAACCATTTCTTCATTGTCAATCTTGGACTCAAACCGCTATAAAAATTTTATTTAACATTTAAGCTCATGGAATTTGCTTGGCAATTTTGTCAAAAGCCATTTTGCGGCTTACTTTTGCAGGAGAGAACAGCAAGCTCAAATTAATTAAATGAACAGGACAATTTGTGGTTTGTCTTGCACTTTATTTATTTGTTCTTGCAAATTGACTTCGGAAACATTGCATAGTATTATTAATCAATACCGGAAACACACTTTTGTGTTCGGATTGCTATCGGGTCGCCGCGGAGGGCTGATCATTGTTAAATATTTTTCAAAATCAAGTGTTTTGTGGTCAAAACAAATTTTGGAAAATATTTTCTTTTAGTTGTTTTGGGAAAGGAAAAACTATTCTTTGAAAAAGTTGCTTTTTGCTTTTGCTTTTGGAAAGAGTGTAGAAGTGCATTGAAAAGATAGTCCCACATTGCTCCGGAGAAAAGTTGGAGATCGGCATATATTAGTTCACCCATTCCTTCCTCTTGTTTGTGTGCACGTGGGGTCTTAGCCATGGGTCGAACAGCAGGACGGTGCAACGCACCATCCACGCACGCTTACGCACGGCGTGGGCAATTGGCGCATAGTGGCGCTTTTTTTAGAGCGATTGGAGCCTTTAATCTTTTCAAATTTGATCTGGACTGTTAGATCTAAATGATTGTGGATCGGTCTAGTGGGTGGGGTCGAATAGGTCATAGGCCCATCAAGCCCAGTGCCGAATAGTTCGGTTGGGTTGGGCTTTGATTCGAGCCTAACGGTCGGCCCAGGGGGGCCAGTACTCCAACGGTCAGTGGGTGCGATCCATTGGGTTGTGTCCCTTCCCCCAACGGTCAAGAATCTAGGGGGGTGCGATCTGTACCGTAGATGGATTATCTAACAGTTACAGGGGAAGACGGGATTTTAAATATCCCAACAGTTACTCCAGGATTGATCTGGATCATTGAATCGCGTATGGGCGCGATCTAACGGCCAGAATTCAAACCGAACTGGAAAGACACTATTTATGGGTGCTTTTCACAGTGAAAAGTCACCAGAGGCTCAATAAAAAGTGCAGAACCCAGCCATTTCAAGACAGAAATGAATTTACCCATTTCTGGACAAATTCTAAAACTTCCAGTACACTTATGACTCTCTTTTCTATCCCACCAAAGTTATTTTTCTACTGTTTCATTCTTGTTTATCTAATTACTTTTTTACTGCAGAAACAGTAATTAGATTGATTCTCTAAGGCTTGTTATTCTATAAAGGGCATTTCGGATTTGACTTCTCCTGTGCATAGCATCGTCAAATATAGTAGGGCATTCCTACTAGCTTTATTGTATCTTGGAGGCAGTTCGCGGATCCCCTTTGTACACTTCTAGTGGGGCCGAAATCTGTCTTAAGGAAAGCGATTTCGCGCCTAGAAGCAAACCGATTACTATTCGTTATTCTCCAACAGATACAAATTATCTCCAACAATCTGCACCCCAATTCCGCAACAAGCCATGGGTGTGTGGCACTGTGACCGCTGTCACTAACCCGGGGCGTGACAAGTTGTAACTATTCGTATGTGACATGTGCAATACAAACAACACTACAAATCTACTGCGTAACAAGAATCATAGACCATGAAATTCAGATACCAATTGTTAAAAATGCAATACACAAGATTCTACTGCGTAACAAGAATCATAGACCATGAAATTCAGATACCAATTGTTAAAAATGCAATACACAAGATTTGTAGAACACATGAAGAAAACAAATACAAAAGGCAACAATTTTCATGGTTCTGAAAAAATTGCCTACATGAACGGGACAATAGCATAGTCTTCTTCTTGACTATTCAAAGAGGCTACTTGAAAAGTTCCCACGCTAGGTTGCTTTAGGCAACATTATTAAAGTGGCTTCCACCGCTTTTTTAGGTGCATGAAAAAAAAATGAGAAAAGCAAAATTTCCCAAAATTCTAAGATGACCCTCAAAATTCTAAGATGACCCTCTCCAAGCCCATTCTCATCATTTCTTCTTTTTGCACAACTAAAAAAATGAGAAGTCTTGTCGTAACACCCCTAAAAAAACCCGGCCTTTCTTTCTCAATCTCATGGAATCTCACCCACCTATACAACCAACTAAATCCACCTATACAACCAACTAAATGCTCATAGAAGAGATTACTTCACCTCTTCCCACTAAGGGCACGTTTGACCACCATGATTTTTTGTCCTTGAATATTAGCTAACCCAATGGTGACTTGGTGAGGGAGGCTTGGAGAGGGATGGATATGACAGGGACTGAGCAGGGAGAGGGTGAGAAATTAAAGCCTGAAAAATCAGGAAACAAAAAACTCTAACCAGATTATGATCGACTTTTTCCTAATCTTTTTAGCCACTTCTCACTAGGGGTGCAACTTGGGTCGGGTGAGGTTGAGCTTTTGCTAAACAATGAATTGGAACCAACCCGGACCCAACCCAATTTAAAGGTAAAAGCTCAACCCGAATTCCGCAAAATCGACCCGAGTTGCACCCTTACTTCTCACCCTCTACTCATTTGTGCCCCGGCAAGTCTGCTTCTCACCACTTGAAGAAGCTAATTTATCATGAAAAAATTTTCATGGTTTTCATGGTTGACAGACTGGCCTAAGTGTGTTAGACTGTTAGCTCAGAAATCAGCCTTTCACTTTATTGTGAATGGCTGAGATTCAAAAAATGCTTTTCATGGGGATTTATCTCGGCCTTAGGATTCACATGTGGATCAAATGGAAACGTACCTTTCGACGGACAATAACTTTTTAGTAAAAGACGTGTCCCTATCAGCTCCCAACAAACAAAAAAAAAAAAAAAAAGTTACTGATGTAAAGACTACCATGTTATGATAATTATACTAACTTACCTTGTCTTTTATTAATTAACCACCTGTCAAAAACTATTATGATTCCCAGAAAAGCTCTTAGAAGCCTATTAAAAAGAAATGACAAGGTGAGTTAGTGAAATTATCAAAACATGGCAGTGCCAATTTCAGTAGCCAAAACAATTATTGATAAGAAGATGCTAGCATGGTTTTAAATTTCGATTTCAGTGCTAGTGGCCGAAATCAAAATTTTGGGCCAAATCCCGAAATTTTGGCCGAAATTAGGTAGAAAGTGCGAAAATTTTGATTTTTTGGGCCGAAATTCTGTAAAGAAAATAAAAAGGGCATTTTTTTCGAAATTTTGGTTTCGGACTTGTCGAAATTCGAAATATTTTGGCCGAAATTTAAAACCATGGATGCTACTAAAGGACTCAACGCTCAATTAGCAAAAAGCTCTTAGAAGCAAAGTAAAAAAAGAAAGACAAGGCGAGTTAGTGCAATTATCAAAACATGGTAGTGCCAATATCAGTAGCCAAAAAAAATTTATATAAGAAGATGCTAGTAAACGAATTCAACGCTCATTTCCTGTTTTAATTTGGTTGTCTTAAGAAAGAGGCCAAGAAATGCATTTCTTCTCTTTCTTAAGAGCTTTGTCCTCAATGCTCTCCTTGCTCCTTGTTCTAGTTCAAATCCTCAAAGCCCAAACTCTAAATCCCAACCAAGCACTCCTAGCATTTGGAGACTCAATTCTTGATACTGGCAATAACAATATGCTTCCTACAGTCCTTAAAGCCAATTTCCCTCCTTATGGTAGGGATTTCATAGGGCAAAAAGCAACAGGAAGGTTTGGCAATGGAAAGATTATCTCAGACCTAATTGGTAGTGCAAAAAACTCCCCAACCCACATCAAGAAATTGATTAAAACTATACCCAGAATGATATTTTCACCCCCTTTGTTTTGTGTCTCACTTTCTCATATATGGGTTTTCATTTCTATGTAAATTTCAGCTTCAGGGTTAGGAATAAAGGAGCTTTTGCCAGCTTACCTTGATCCAGAACTGAATAGCCAAGACCTCCTTACTGGTGTAAGCTTTGCTTCAGGGGGGACAGGATATGATAATTTAACAGCTCAAATGGACGTAATTATCTTCCTCTTCTCTTCTCTTTTATGTTTTAGGCTACTGATTTTGGCACTACCATGCATGTTTTGATAATGGAACGAACCCATCTTGTATTTTATTATTTAAACAGCTGCCATTCGTTATTGCAATTCCCAAAAGTTCCAAGGAAAAGACAAGCTGAGTTCGTCTATTTATTAAAACATGGTAGTGCCAATAATGTATGTTTGGTTGCACAAAGAAGCTTAGGAATTTTGCTTCGCATTTGGGTGCTAATCTTTGCATGTTTGCTAATGTGTCACCCTCTCTCTTCGCCACGAAATTCAAGCCAAAATCCACAGGAAAGGTGGAATTTTGCTTGAATTTCTTGGAAATGGTGCTCTTTCTCTCTCTTCTCTGTATTGGTTATGACACCCACTACCACTACTCTCATAGGTAAGTTCCAGGTAAATCTAATTCTTGTCTCTCCTCCCTTTTGACTACTTACACCACTACTCTCCGTGGTAAACAAATACCCCCAACCAGACATAAAAGAGATTGATGTCTTTCATTTGTTATTTCACAGCACCTACTATCAATGTGGGATCAGTTAGAGCTTTTCAAAGAGTATATTGAGAAATTGAAGGAAGTTGCAGGAGATGAGAAAGCAAGGAGCATAGTTTCGGATAGTCTCTACATAGTATCTGCAGGGAACAATGACCTGTTGAGAACTTACTTTGATAGCACTCCCATCAGAAGAATAGAATATGATATCCCTTCGTACATCCATCTCCTCGTCCAATCAGCTTCAAGTTTTATTCAGGTAAATTCAATAAATTATTGAATATTTACCCCCAAATTAGCTCAAATTATAGGTCTAAAAAAGGAAGTGATATATCAACCCCTTTTTTTACTTGGGACAGCCCTAGTGTAATTGTGACTACTGTTTTACTCTAGAGGGGACTGTCCCAAGAAAAAAAAAAGGGGGGGCGAATATATCATTTTCCTTCTAAAAAATGCCTATATTATTATAAAAAGGCTATTGATATTGGCACTGAAAGCCGCCCGAGTGAAGTTTCCACATAGTGGGCCATCGCGGAAGAGGCGACCTGTGGAAAGGGCTACCTAGAAAAAGGGCCAGAGCGAAAGCCGTCATAGAATGGGCCACCGAGGACGGCGGATGCGGAAGCATGGTGGTATGTTATGATCCTGAGTGGGGCCCGCCTAGGTATGGGACTTGGTGGGACCCAGCTTGGTATGGAACAGATTTAAAGGACCTTGCCTAACACGTTTCATCAGCTTTGGAGCTTTTAGCGTATTCGTAAGGTACCTAACATTTGGTATCATAGCTGAAGGTCCTGAGTTCAAATCTCCTTGATAGCAAAATTTCACATGCAATGGCCAACCCCAAAAGAGGGGCCACATGTGCCACGTGTACGGCAACTAAAAAAGGAGGGGCCACACGTAGGGGGGTGTTAAAGTACTCCTTAAAGATTGAATAATGCTTTCTCCAACTGCTTAAGCTTTTGGAGCAACTTGTAATTGGTTTCTTCAAGCTTTTTAGTAGCTGAAATAACCTTTGACAGCTGTCTAAGAAAGAAAAAACAAGGTGGCCTTATGCAAGTATTAAAAAAAAGGTACTGCCAACAGAGTCCATGGAAAATTTCTTTGCAAAAGCATTTATTTTCTGCATCTGCTCTGAGGTAGTTGTAGGAAGGAGAAACCTGTAAAGCCATCAAAGCCCATGGAAAGCATGAGCCCTATTCTTCTCTTAACTAGTAATCTCATGGAAAACCTGAGCCCTATTCTTTTTGTTTTGGAAATTAAGAAACATAGGTAAAGGGACATTTATTATAAAAGTACGACGGATTTGCTAGGCAATTTCACCGAAAGACATTTCGCGGCTAACTTTTGCACTAGTGAACAACCACCTCACATAAATTAAAAGAATAAGACAAAATCTGCTAAAAAGTGAGCCTGCGTGGCTGTTCTCTCATGCAAAAATCAGCCACGAAATGGCATTCCGCAAAATTTCAAGGAAAGCCATTCCGGTTTCTGGTTCACTTTTGCATAGAGAAGGGCCACCAAAGATGAATTAAATGTATACAACAAAATCTGCCGTGAGGTGAATGTTCTCTCCTACAAATGTAAGTGTCAAAATGTCTTTCCGCGAAATTGCCTAGCAAATCCCAAATACTAATTATTAAATTTCTCAACCAATCTATTAAAGTATCTATAGTACTAGATATAATTAATGAGAAAAACTAGGAGGCCACTACACTATTTAAAGCATTGTCTATAGTTCTATACGATCTCTAATTAGGGACTTGCTATGTACTTTTGAAGAAAGCCATTTCATGGCTCACTTTTCTAGGATTGCCATTCTCACTCCTAAAAATCTATATAAAAAAACAGTGGGACTTGCTAGGGACCATCGCGGAAGGCGTTTCGCAAAACGGCTGTTGCATGAGGTTATTTAAACTTATGAATTTAAGTTTTCAATAGATATTAAATACCCTATATAGCAAACAATAAAATTATATATATATATATATAGAGAGAGAGAGAGAGAACATTTCCTACACACTTGTGTAGGTAAGTTACCTACACACTAGCTTAAAATACAGTGGGGGCCCACATTGTTTGGGTGATCCAAACAATTCATTTGAATAGTCCTCACATAGATAGGGTGTCCACAAAAAATCAGATCCATAGGATCATCCCAACCCTACGATTTGTAGAGGTAAAATAGACGTGTATAAACCTTCACAAATTAGTCCATGTTTTGCCTCCATTGTTTCAAGGTAGTGTGTAGGTAACTTACCTACACAAGTGTGTAGGAAATGTTCTCTCTCTCTCTCTCTCTCTCTCTCTCTCTCTCTCTCTCTCTCTCTCTCTATATATATATATATATATATATATATATATATATATATATATATATTATGGGAAAACTTGTGTGGCCCTAAGGTTATTACCTTTCCCAAAAAGCTCTCATGGGGCGATTAAAGAAGAAAAGACAGTTGGGTTTGTGCAAATATCAAAATATGGTTTTGCTGATATCATTTCCCACGTAAATTTTCTTATTTGTTGTACATATAATGGGAACACATGCACACGCGGGCACACACACTACCGTGAAGGGCACCCTTGCAAAAAAAAAACCTTTCTACAAGGGTGCCCCTATTGAACAATCTCAGTACAATGCATTAACTATTTCTTAAATTTTATTTTTTTTCTGTGCCATTATAAATTTATTGAGATCGAGAGAGAGAGAGAGAGAGAGAGAGAGAGAGAGAGAGAGAGAGAGAGAGATTCCGACCATGAGTAACCTTGATTTTCTTTGTAATTTCCATGTATCAGGAGCTGCATCAATTGGGTGCTCAAAGGATCGCTGTTTTAGGTGTGTTTCCGTTAGCATGTTTACCTGCACAAAGAACACTGAGAGGAGGACTTAAGAGGGACTGTGATAAAGAGCTGTTTGCAGCTTCTGTGAACTTTAACATTCAACTCTCTTCCAAATTGAAGTCTGTTTCTGCACAGCTCCAAGACTCTAAGATCGTCTACATTGATGTCCACAGCAACGTTCTTGATATCATCACTCATCCACAAAATTATGGTAATCCTAACCCAAATATAGTCGACAGTACATGTTTATTAGAATATATGATAAAACGTAGTGTTTTTTCCCTTGCCTTCGATAAGTTGCTCTTTTAATTTGGAAATTGTGGTTTAAGTGTAAAACTAGGATTGGGGAATTCATTATGCCTTGATCACAAATACAATATATCTAATTAAAATACTACATTTGATCTATTTAGAACTAATATAATTTAACCGTGAATTAAATTTAGAATACAAAGAATGATTAAGAACTCATCTCTCAATATGCTACGTGTTAGAAAAATTGATGTGCAAATCTGTAATTTAGGATTTGAGAATACCTTATAACAAATTAATCTCACAACTTGAAGACAGAGATCAATAATACTATTTTTTGCAATAATAATCTGTAAAGGAAAAAGAAATCGTTAGATCACTTATCGAGTTGAAGCACGAAGAATCTTCGCTGTCCTTAAGGCAAATCTCGCCCCCACTATGACGAATCAACGGTGCAGATGGGCGTCTCGGCGTATGCCTCCAGGATACAACAACTCTCGCTCCAGGGGTGTGCACTCACGCAGCCCGGATGCCTAAGAACTCGCTTATATTTGCCAAAAGCCTTGAGCAGAAAACCAGAGAGAAAACCAGAGAAGAAAAAGAGCAGAAGAAGAATCCGTCAAGGATGTCCTTCTGTTTTCTCTAAAACCGATTTATATAGAAAGGTAATCGACACGTTAGGGTGAAACGTCGCACTCTTTTAGTGCGTGAGAGATGTTTTCCAAACGGTCACTAAACCACGATTAAGGAATCTCAAACCGTAAAAAAAGAGTTAAAACAAAAATAAATAAATTCTTGACCGTTAAAAGGAAAAATTAAATAAATAAAAAGAAAAGCCTTAAGTCCACGCGCGCGGCCGAGCCGCGCCGGGCGGCGCGCGTGTGTGGTAAGATCAAAAGCCCACAGGGCCCAAGTGGGCGATCCGTGCACGTAAGATCCCCATGACCTCTTGCTTATTCACAAGGTTAAGAGAGTGAAAGTATATGTATGGCCACTCTCATCCTCTCACACTTCCCATCTAGGACTAAAGTTTTCTCATGACTTTAGTCTTTTTGGAGGGAAGCCCAAAAGCATACATATAATGACTAAATACATCCCATTGTAAGTTTGAATTACAAAAAGACTTTTTTCACATAAAAAGTCAACAATCCCTCACTAATTCAAAATTACAAGAAATAAATAAATCATAAATGTAAATAGATTTGATCAAGGCAAGATGTGTTATGCATCAGTAGAGGTGTCTTTTGGACTTGAACATTTACTTAGTGTAGGTATATCGAGTTTTATCAAGTACTCGGTGAACATACGTCTTGAACCAAGCACTTTTAGTAATAAACTGAGTCAACATACCACACACACAACACAGAAGGCATAAGCAAGTTCATACGGTGTTGCACTTTTCGGCCATGTGCTATGTCATGTTTTCATGAGCGCTCTAGAGAAGTTAACCCATTCTCATAGGAAGCGGCCACACTTCCACACTCATATAGGTGTATCTATCAGGAGTGCCATGTAACTACGCACCCCACTGACAATCAGCTAGTCAGCTAGTCAGCTATAGATAACATTAAGAGTCCTACAACTCATCCTCTTTTTGTTACAGGTTGCACCCACATCATAGGGATAGGCTTAGTAAACTTAATTCACATACAACTTGGTGCAAAACAGATCACTCAAATAACTTGTTTTTCCCATTGTACCTACTTCTTGGGATCTCCAATCAGATAGGTTGGGTTCCTGTTATAGGTGATCTAAACAGTGGGCTTCAGCCCCATCCCCCTCGATGTGCTCATGACTAAATTTTTATTTAGTCCTTTTGTAAGACAATCTGATATATTATCACTTGATTTTACATAATCAATGGTTATCACTCCATTCTTTAACAACTGTCTTATGGAGTTATGCCTCCGACGAATGTGTCGGGATTTACCATTATATACATTATTACCTGCTCTTCCAATAGCAGCTTGACAATCACAGTGGATTGTAATACCCGGTACTGGCTTATTCCAAAATGGAATATCAGTCAGAAGGTTTCTAAGCCATTCAGCCTCCTCACTTGCTTTCTCTAAAGCAATAAACTCAGACTCCATAGTCGATCTGGCTATACACGTTTGCTTGTTTGATTTCCAAGAAACTGCTGCACTTCCTAGAGTGAAAACATATACACTCCTTGATTTGGTCTCAAATCCAGATATCCAATTTGCACCGCTATACCCTTCTAGTACAACAGGATATTTAGTGAAATGCAAACCATAATCTATGGTTCCTTTAAGATATTTCAATACCCTAATTAGAGCTTCCCAGTGATCACTACCAGGATTACTGGTATAGCTGCTGAGTCTTCCTACTGCATAGGCTATGTCTGGCCTAGTGCAATTCATCAAATACATTAGACTCCCTATAACTCTAGAGTATTCAAGTGGATTTACTCCACTTCCTTTATTCTTACATAATCTTATACTAGAATCATATGGGGTAGCCACAGGTTTACAATTAAATTGATTAAACTTTCTAAGAATTTTTTCTACATAATGAGACTGAGATAGAATTATTTCTTCTGGGTTTCTTTTAATTTTGATACCCAGGATTACATCTGTCTTTCCCAGATCTTTCATATCAAAATTATTTGATAAAAAAATTTTAGTGCCTTTAATTACACTAATGTCTGTTCCGATGATTAACATATCATCTACATACATACAAACAATAATACCACTATCCCCACTAAATTTGCTGTATACACACTTATCTGATTCATTTATTATGAATCCATTTGATAGCATCACACTATCAAACTTCTCATGCCAATGTTTTGGGGCTTGTTTCAAACCATATAGAGATTTTATAAGTTTACACACTTTTTGCTCTTGGCCTTGGATTACAAAGCCTTCAAGTTGATCCATATAGATCTCCTCATCTAATTCACCATTCAAAAATGCAGTTTTGACATCCATTTGATGGATTTCCAGGTTATAGATTGCAGCTATGGCAATTAAAATTCTTATTGTAGTTATTCTGGTTACAGGTGAATAGGTGTCAAAGAAGTCCATTCATTCTTTTTGCTTGAGCCCTTTAGCTACTAATCTAGCTTTATATTTATCTATATTCCATCAGTTTTTAATTTCTTCCTAAAGATCCACTTGTAACCAATAGGTTTGCAACCAGGAGGCAGATCTGTCAAGATCCATGTCCCATTACTCAAAATGGAGTTTATTTCACTCTTGACAGCTTCTTTCCAGAATGAAGAATCTGGAAGGTACATTGCCTCTTTATATGTCTTTGGATCTCCTTCTAGAAGATAGGCAATGAACTCTGGACCAAAGTTTTTCTTTACTCTTGCCCTTTTACTTCTTCTAGGCTCTATTGATTCTTCAGACACTAGATGGTCTTTATCTATAGATTCAAAGGGTCTTTTAATTGTGTTCTCACTTAGAATAGTCTTATAAGGGAATAAGGTTTCAAAGAATTCAGCATCTCTGGATTCTATTATGGTGTTAGGTTGCGTATCAACATGATCTAACCTATAAATCAAGAACCTATATGCACTACTGTTTTGTGCATATCCAATGAATACACAATCAACAGTCTTAGGACCTAACTTAGTACTCTTAGGATCTGGAATCCTAACTTTAGCTAAGCACCCCCACACTTTAAGATATTTAAAATGTGATTTTCTATTCTTCCATAACTCGTAAGGAGTTTTGTCAGAATTTTTAAAAGATATCTTGTTCAGAATATAACAAGCAGAGAGAAGAGCCTCTCCCCATAAATTTTGAGGTAATCCTGAACTTCCTAACATAGAATTTACCATGTTCATTAGAGTTCTGTTTTTACGTTCAGCAACTCCATTCTGCTGTGGAGAGTATGGTGTAGTAACTTGATGTATTATGCCTTGGTTTTCACAAAATTCACTAAAAGCATTAGAAGTGTATTCACCACATCTATCAGATCTTAAAATTTTGATCTTCTTTTCTAACTGATTTTCTACTTCAGTTTTATATGTAATGAATTTATCAAAAGATTCATCTTTATTTCTAATAAGATAAACAGTACAATATCTAGAGAAATCTTCTATAAATGTAATAAAATACCTTTTACCTCCTCTAGTTAAAACATTGTTTAAGTCACATACATCACTGTAAATTAAATTTAATAGTTCTGTTTTTCTTTCTTCTACTTTGTGAAAAGGCTTCTTAGAGTACTTTGATTGCACACATACTTCACATTTCTCTACTACTTGATCACTTTTAGGAATTAAACCTATGGTCATTATTTTCTTTAAAGATGCATAGTTAACATGACCCAGTCTACCATGCCATAAACAAGAAGAATCAGTAATATAAGCAGAAGAAGATGAACCTTTACTCATAATGTTCTCAGTTACATTCAGTTTGAATAAGCCCTCACTAGAGTAACCCTTTCCCACAAATTCACCACTTTTAGTAATTACAAATTTATCAGCCTCAAAAATCAGTTTAAAACCTTTCTTGATCAGAAGTGACCCAGACACCAGATTCTTTCTTATATCTGGTACATGAAGGACATCACAAAGCTTCAGAACTTTTCCAGATGTAAGCTTCAACAGCACTGTTCCTTTACCCGTCACAACAGATGATGACAAGTTTCCCATGAAAAGCTGCTCTCCATCCCCTACAAGCTCGTAGGAAGAAAATACACTTCTGTCACTACAGATGTGTCTGGTGGCACCAGTGTCCACCCACCAGTCCTTCACGTTACTAACCAGGTTCACTTCAAATACTACGGCCGACAGATATTGATCTTCAGCCACATTAGCCTGAGGCACATTGTTTCCTTGAGGGTTTTTCTTCTTATCATTTTTCCGACAGTTGTTAGCATAGTGACCTGCTTTCCCACACACAAAGCAGTTACCCTTCTTTTTCTTGAAATCCTTATTATTTTTCTTGAAATGACCTTTTCCTGATCCAGATGCAGGTTTAGAAGAAGTTTTCTTTTCAGATGAAGATTCAGTGAGATTTGCCTTAGAGTTAAACTCATAGGCCTTAGATTTCTGTTTTCTGAAACGATTTTCATCTTCAGTTCTAAGATAAACAAACAAGTCTTGAAGAGAAAAATCATTTCTGTCATGCAATAATGTGTCTTGGAATTTCTCCCATGAAGGTGGTAGTTTTTCAATAATTGCACCAATTTGGATCTATTCTTCTATTTTGATCCCTCTAGCAAGAATGTCAGAAACATTCAATTGGATCTCATTCACTTGATCCATAATGGATTTTCCATCTACCATCTGATATCGAAAATATTTTCCAATTAGATGTTTCTTAGAACCCACTGCTTCGACTAGGTATTTCTTCTCTAGAGTTTCCCACAGCACTTTTGCAGACTCAATTCTAAAAAATACATCAAACAATTGATTACTGAGACAACTCAGTATATGACCTTTACAGAGATAGTTATCTCTTTTTCTTTTCTCAGTGAGATGAGTTCTAGCAGGTTCTTCCTCATCAGGTAATGAGTCAGGATCATTCAAGATATAGTCTAGGTTTAGAAAAGTCAGAAAGAATCGCATTTTTTCCTGCCATCTACCGAAATCTGATTCGTCAAATTTCTCCGGTCTTTCGGTTTGAGAAGCCATGATGATTAATTTTCAATAATTGAAATTCCAAAAATTACAGATCACGGATTGAAGATTTGCCTTAAGATTGTTAGAAAAATTGATGTGCAAATCTGTAATTTAGGATTCGAGAATACCTTATAACAAATTAATCTCACAACTTGAAGACAGAGATCAATAATACTATTTTCTGCAATAATAATCTATAAAGGAAAAAGAAATCGTTAGATCACTAATCGAGTTGAGGCACGAAGAATCTTTGCTGTCCTTAAGGCAAATCTCGCCCCCACTATGACGAATCAACGGTGCAGATGGGCGTCTCGGCGTATGCCTCCAGGACTCCAGGATACAACAACTCTCACTCGAGGGGTGTGCACTCACGCAGCCCGAATGCCTAAGAACTCGCTTATATTTGCCAAAAGCCTTGAGCAGAAAACCAGAGAGAAAACCAGAGAAGATAAAGAGCAGAAGAAGAATCCGTCAAGGATGTCCTTCTGTTTTCTCTAAAACCGATTTATATAGAAAGGTAATCGACACGTTGGGGTGAAACATCGCACTCTTTTAGTGGGTGAGAGACGTTTTCCAAACGGTCATTAAACCACGATTAAGGAATCTCAAACAGTAAAAAAAGAGTTAAAACAAAAATAAATAAATTCTTGACCGTTAAAAGGAAAAATTAAATAAATAAAAAGAAAAGCCTTAGATCCACGCACGCGGCCGGCCGAGCCGCGCCGGGCGGCGCGCGTGTGTGATAAGATCAAAAGCCCACCGGACCCAAGTGGGCGATCCGTGCGCGTAGGATCCCCATGACCTCTTGCTTATTCACAAGGTTAAGAGAGTGAAAGTATATATATGGCTACTCTCATCCTCTCACACTTCCCATCTAGGACTAAAGTTTTCTCATGACTTTAGTCTTTTTGGAGGGAAGCCCAGAAGCATACATATAATGACTAAAAACACCACATTGTAAGTTTGAATTACAAAAAGACTTTTTTCACATAAAAAGTCAACACTACGGTGGTGATAAATCTGGGCTGGATATTTGACTACCTCTCTAGTCAACTGATCTCTGATGGGAAGATCTCCTTAGGGTCAATTCGAGGACAATAAAGACTAACCCCTTTATTTATAGAAAAAAATCTCCTAAAGTTCCACCCACAATATATAGAACGTCTAATTTGCTCAATCTATTTAACCGACTCAGAGATATACTAATCATTCATGTCTCAATAAGGACGAAATCCATTGATTATGTGCCCGTTTACAAAACCCTTTAATGATCACTTTGCTCAAAGGGGAACTCTAGTAATCTCACACTTGATCTCATTCAACAATCTAGACCATCAATCTTAAACCAATGATTGCCCACATAAGATCTTAAATTAGAACACGAGAATCATTTTGAACTGCAATTCAAAAACTCGATTCAACTAAAAAGTTTATTGAATCAATTCAATTTGATTATCAATTTGGTTGTTTGTATCTTTTACAGTTTTTTAAGGCTACTGGTATTCGCACTGCCATGTTTTGAGGACAAGACAAAGTCATCTTGTCTTTTCTTTTTTAATTGGGTGCTAAGAGAATTTTTTGAAACTGTAGTAGCCTTTCTTTTCTTTTTTCTTTTTTTTTTAAAAAAAGTGTTAGATTTTATTGCTAAAAAGAAGGCCCTGACCAAGGCGGTCAAGGGGCCAATCACAAATACAGATACAAAATATCCAAATGAACAAACTTGACTTTTCCTCATGGGGGAAGAGAATAAAAAAATTCTAGGTCGGATCTAGACAGTTCTGCCCGAGCATGACGATCCGCATCTTCATTCGCCGACCTCCCTGATCAATAAGCGTACGGCCTTCAACCCTATCTACCTATCTAAAATCTCATCAAAAATCTCTGAAATACACCTTGCGGGAGAAGATCGGCCTTCCAACCACCTTATGACATTCAAGGAATCTCCTTCCACTATAAGATTGCTCATATCTCTATCTGACACCCGTCTTAGGCCTTGAAGAATTGCCGTCACTTCCACTACTTTGGAATCTTTGATTCCAATCCACGGAATGCCCATTTAGTGGTGCTATTCTCATCTCCTAAGAGACCTCCGATACCTGATGGACCTGGAATGCCCATTTAGTGGTGCTATTCTCATCTCCTAAGAGACCTCCGATACCTGATGGACCTGGTTTTCCCAAACTAGAAGCACCCATGCAGTGTAGCCTTTAACAACTGATTAAATTATAAAAGACAAGGTGATCTCGTCTTGTTATCAAAACATAAGAATTTAGAATTCTTTAGAATTCTTTTTTCAAAATAAAAATTTTCCCCTGCTTTCAAAGAAAATTACAAACCTACTAGAACGTGGAATTTTACTTCCCATGGAAATTATTTTCATAAGTTTTTTCCCTATACACAAAGACAACTTAAAACCTTTTGGAAAAGTTAAAAACTTTTTTGCTCATTGACTAGTTGGGATAGGAATGCTTTGGTGAGGCACAACCAGATTGTGATACAGTAAGGTGTGCCTCCTATGGCACAGTGGATCCCACCTATAACTGGTATGAGCCATTTATCTAATGAGCCTTGCCTTGGATAGCCAATGACCAATGTCCAAAACACAACCCCAAATGAATTAAATCATAACATCCAATAATATGTATATAGTTTTTTACTGCTCCATGTTGTGAGAAACAAAAAAAAAACAATTTTTTATCTTAAAATTGAATGATTGAATTGATATTTTGGGCCATGCAGATCCAAATTAAGGCCGATAAAGAATGGTTCTTATATGATGGATGTGTATATTTTTCTAAGGAAAAATATGGGAGGGCAGGAGTACAAGTGGGGTCCACTTTCTCAATGATCCAGACCATTTATTTCATATCCCTTGTTATGGCTAGATCATGGGGCTAAATCCAGATCTATGAGACAATTCTAGCCCTCTAATTTGTGGCCACTAATTTTTAGCACAATAAATAATTTTGAGCTCAAAATCCAAAACGAACGGGCCTTATAGTCAGTAAGACAATTAAAAACAAGAGAGAAAAAACCAATAATATGTATTCATCAAGGAGAAATTATATGATGCCCGACCGTCAGAATAAAGGGCGGAGAGAGACAAACCCTCTCTCCCTTGATTTTTAATCCAAGGGAAAGCACAATTTTTTACTTTTCCCTGGTTCAAAAACCAAGGCAGCAGATTTTGTCTCCTTCCGCCCTTTACATTTTGACGGTCGGGCATCATATAATTTATCTTCATCAAGAAAGCCTCAAAATCGGGGGTTAGAAACTTAGAATCATCTAATATGGATAGATTTTCCTCCATGACACATCCATAGCGAGGCCTAGAAAATTAAAGGTTTGGATCATTGAGCAAGTGGCCCCCTCATACATATGCGCCCATCACATAAGAATTCATTAAAAAACCGATTCGGATCTATCGAACGTAGGAGCCAATTTGCCATAGTGGGCACGGGCGATCACATTGTATTAAAATGAGCTCGCACCCTACTGAAGCATCCCTCTTTTTTTAATGGTGAAGGATTTTATAAAGGGCGATGATATTTTCACGCCCACCCCCCCCCCCCCCCCCCCCCCCCCTTCTCTCTCTGCAGAGATGTAAATTCATGTGGTCTATCATCTAATCACATTTGGGAAATCTCCTTCCACAATCAAGCTATCTAAATCCTTATTATCGGTGAACCATACTAGATGGGAAATACTTTTCCAAACTAGTAATTTAAAAGAAAAAAAAACCTAGATTTTTATGATGGTTTCTGAGAAATAATTTTCAAACTAGAGATTTATAAGCAAAAAATCTTTAATTTTATGTTGGTTTTTCATTGATCCCTCCATTTTTTCAGGTTTCCAAGAAGTAAAAGTTGCGTGCTGTGGAACTGGACTGGTAGAAGTGGCAATCCTTTGCAACGAGCTAAGTCCAACGTGCTCAAACCCCTCCAACTATTTCTTCTGGGATGCAATCCATCCTACTGAAAGAGCATGTGAAATCATCGCACCCTGGATCCTTCAAAGTTGGATTCCTTTCCTAAATTGATACTACTGGAACCACTTGTTGTATTAATGGAAATAAGGGTATTTTAAGGTACATGTTTGATCAAGAACAGAAACTATAACCCAATTTGGTGTTCAATAAAAGTTGTTCAAATTGTCAAAAATAAATAAACTCAAATTTTTCAAATTAAATGCAAATTTGATGAATAATTTGTTGATTTCTCTTGATTTATCTTTCTGTTGCTTTTCAAAATGAAAATTGAACTCATGTCCTAAGTTAACAGACATGTATATTAGTATAACGAGCAATGATAGATACAAGGGAGCCCTTGCATAAAGAGCTGCAAAAGGGCTCTTCATTGGATCCACATCATTTTCAGTTACATTTAAGATCGGTTGAAAAAGTAAAATCAGTTACATTTGATGACGTGGATCCAATCAAAAGCCCTTTTTTGGGTCTTTATGCAAGGGCTCCCTTGTATCTATCATTCCTCTAGTATAACCATCGTTTTATGCTTTTTTGCCGTGACCTAATCGAAATATAAGTACGTGCAAGGTACTTAGACGTGTAGAAGACAAAGAAAAATGCATCTTCCAAAAAATTCCCCAACTCTTCCGAGCATTTCCCGACCCGTTTGGATGCCAGAATTATTTTGGTTCTTGGGACTTTTGTGGAACAAAAATCTTCCTGGGAGATTGGTGGGAAAAAAAACTCCCTGAAGTATCCCGGTAAAATAAAAATCCCATGTTTGGTTGACCGGACTATGGTGGGAAAAAAATCCCGGTAAAATAAAAATCCGCTTTGTTTGGTTGCTTGAATTGTTGGGAAGAAAAAAGTTCTTCTTTTGGTTATTTTGGTTCCTCGGATTTCGTGTGGGATTATTTTGGTTCCTGGGATTTTTTTTTCCAGCTTTGGGTTTCGTGCGGGGTTATTTTGGTTTGTGGGATTCTTTTTTGCCCACTATATAACTAGCAACCAAATGTGGGTTTCCTGCGGAAATTCCACAAAAGTCCCAAGAACCAAAAAAATTATGGCATTAGAGTATTTGTATCACTGACTTATTCCTGAATCAACTTTATAACCATGCAATCAAGCATTTATGAAGTTCAATTGTGAGTTGGAGGAGTTGCAAACACATGTTACTAAGCTTCAAGGCACTAGGATTGTGGATATTAATGTTTACACTCTTTGAAGGGTAATTACACCACCAATCGGTCAAATCTAACTCGGGTTATTTTTGGGAATTTGGGTTAATTTTTTCTGTAAAATTGTGCCAGGTTTGGGTTCATTCAAATTCATTTTTTAGCAAAAGTGCAACCCGACCCAACCCAACCCAACCCAAATTGCACCCTCAGTCAAAGGACGACAAGACAGACCATGAACTAGAAAAAATTCTAAAGCATTCAAATATCAAATATCTGCCCCCACATTCATTCGCGAAGGTACTCCTAATGGGTTGAAGACCATATCAACCGTGTTCCATCTTTGCAAATTAGGCATTTCTTGTTTCTTAGGCAAAATTTTTGAAAAGGATAAGAGAGTTACGAAAGTCCTTTATATAATGAGAAAAAGGGAAACCAAATATCAGGAAAGAAGTCAGATGATCATAGGTCCATGGCCTTCTTTCTATCTAAATATGACCACACCCAGTAACTCCACTTGCCCTTCAATGCATCCTTATAGGGCATTGTGGGTCATACCTAGGGGTGAAACTCGGGCCAGGTTGTGTCGCGTTGAGGCCTTAGCCCAACCCAAGTTAGCATTACTTTAACCCTAATCTGAACCAACCCGAGCCTCAAACCAAGGATCAACACGAACCCAACCCAACTAAACCCGAGCCTCAACCCAAGGATCAACACGAACCCAACCCGACTAAACCGATTTTTCAAATCAAGCCGAGTTGGAGCTTGATTTGGATTCACACTACAATTGCTATTTATCACAATTTTAAGGGTGTCAACTCCCTTTCTTTCATCAGAACACATAGTCCTCAAGCCTTTTAGGCTCCGTTTGGTTGCCATAGAAATCATCTTTTCCTGGAAATGACGTCGCGGACAGGGGGGGGGAAATGCCAAAAGCTGGTAAAAGTCTGGGAATAATGTGTTTGGTTGCCATTTTGTTTGTAGAAAGAATAAATTAGTTGCGGGTGTCATTATCAGAAGGCAAACTTTCAAATGCGCACATTACCGTCATTAGTTTAATATACTAAATTTTGAATTTTTTTTTCAATCTCTATATGGGACATCATCATACAATCCAAACCGTTGAATATGTAGAGCATCATTTGACAAACAAGCATCTCGCGCTATAGATAAAGAAGCACGAAAATCAACGGCTGTTGTTTTCTTGGTCTTTACCATTAGAAATCCCAATTTCCGCTCAATTTGGGTGAAAATGGGAGCAGAAATTAAAGGTGTCTTTCAGATGACATAGAATCCCGCTCTTCCCACAAGTAAAATGAGGTGGATCAGAAAGTCATAAATAGTAACCAAACAACTGAAAAAGGAAAATGAGTACTACTTTCTTTCCCAGTTTTTTACCCCTTGAGATTGCAACCAGACGACCGGTTCAGGTCGTCTTCACGTAGTTGCCTTGCAGACTAGTGGTGAACTGGAAATATAATTAACATGTGTAATAGCAGCGAAGTAGTCTCCTTATAGAGTAGTGATAAGTAGTGTTTGGTTGTCAACTGAAGTAATTCCCTAGTGCGGAAGAGGGAAGAGAGAAGAGTGTTAAATCCCAAGGCTCTACTAGCAAAAAACCAATTTTTTCAAGTATTTTGGTTGGGTGACAAAAGTCATGCCACAAGCAGTCATGCACAAACAAGAGAGACAAAGCAAGTAGTCTCCTAGTAATTTAAATCTAAACATGCAACCAAATACTACTAGTAGATGACATGGTTCCCCAAAACCAATCAAAATAACTAGTAAACCCTACAAATTGTGCAGGTTTGGTTGCACATTATTGCCTTGTAGAGTAGTGGTGAATTAGAACAGTAGTTAACTCTTGTAATAGAAATGAAGTAGTCTCCTCGTAAAGTAGTGGTAAGTAGTGTTTGGTTGTCAACTGAAGTAGTTGTTGGTGCAGTGTCATTACAAGAAGGGGGGAATAGAGGTGTCATTACTACTATTGAGAGAGGAAATACAGAGAGAAGATAGCTAAATCCTAAGACACCACTCGCAAAAAAACTTCTTTTTTCAAGTTGTTTGGTGGGGGACAAAAGTCATGCCACATGGGCAGAAAAGGGAGAGGAAAAGGCTAGTATCCTAGTAGTTTGAATCAAAGCATGCAACCAAACACCACTAATAGATGAGGTGGCACCCCAAAACCAACCAAAACACTTAGTACAGCCTAGAAATTGTGCAACCAAATGAACCCTTGAATGCACCAAAAAGTGGGGAAATCAAAGTAAAAGGACACATTTTCCATTCCCTAGCATTGTTTGGTTGCCATTAACTATTCACATGGCAGTCCTTGTAACTTTTCCAAAGGCAAGTCATTTTCCACTGCTTGATTTTCCACTCAAATCAGGAGAAAAAAAAGGAAGTAAAGAAATGGTAATCTATATAGCTTATACATGCATATTATGTGCATCCAACGGACCCATAGGTTTTTGGATCATGTTTGGTAACAAGTGTAAGGACAATGGGAGAGGCTATCATGTCTCCTCGAAATTCAATTATCTTCAAGTAATAAAGAGAAAATTGTCATGACAAAAAGTAAATACAGAGCGTGTAATATCAGATCCTGAAATAATATTATGGTTTAAAGCTTATGATTCCTTGTCCTGGTAGGAGTATACCAATAGTTTAGACATCTTGATGAGGAAAGTCGTAAAACTAGACTGCTTCTGATCTTGATAGGAACTAAACAATCTAAGGGCTTGAAAGATCAGTCTGGACTTCCACCTCTAAGGATGTTTGTCATCTTAAAGAGCGCTCAAGAAGGGTGACACAGAGAAAGTGTGTGGTTCTTACAACCAGGCAGCAATTAAATTCAATTTCAAGCGCTATCCAACCAGCTGCATATCATAGAATAAGATAACTTTGTCATACCATGATCATACACTTTGGGTTTTAAAAATGTGTAGACTGAGATGGATAGATCTCAATGGAGATGATTGCCTTCAATCCTAATCCTCCCTAACTATAGCATATTTTGGGATGAGATGATTGTACTTTTCTATTATATAAAACCATGTATTTCTCAACAATATAGGGAGGGTAACTAGGTATTTTTGGGATGAGACCAAGTCCAGTAAATTTTTTTGAAGATGGGAAGAACTTCTTGAAATTAGTAGAGGGGGCTATGAGATGTGATCTTCTTGGTATTCCTTATTTGCGAGTCAGATAGTGTTTTCTGATTCCTTTTCAATCATATTGACCCAGGTTGCCTTGTATTTTCTTTCTGTGCAGGCAAGGCTTGTGTGTCCCCCTCTAACGTACTTCTCTTTATTATTAATAAAATTTAAGGTGCCACCCCGGGTTCCTAGAGGATTCAAGAGGCAACAAAAGAGTGGTGTGCTATGGAGAATTGAAGTATGCAGTACTGTGCAATGATTTGAGTCCACATACTTGTTCAAATGCTTCCAAGTATGTGTTCTTGGATAGTTTTCATCCAGCACAAAAAGCATGTGAGACCCCCATAGCAAAAAAATGTTAAACTCATGCCTCGCATACTCTGGTGTCTGGTTGCTTTCCTGTTAGGGGAAGTTGACAAAAACCTAGCAAAAAATCCACTTTCTATGAATTGCCATTGCATCTTGTTGCTAACCAGGGGGTTTCATGTATTTTGTTATTTTAATTTTTTTTTTCATTTCCTTGTCAGCCAGGATGGCTATGTATTTCATTCGTTGCACTTTCTGCCTCAACAAAGTGGAAATGCTCCTTTTGATAATGACAACCACTTTATACTCCTCATTTTCATAATGCCAGTCATCTAAGCCTCTTCGTTTTGATAATAATGCCCACTATAGCTCTTCATTGTGATAATGGCACCCACCTAAGGCTTCACTTCACTTTTAACCCCTTTTGACAATCAAAACACCCCAGTTCCATACCACTTCACTCTACTTCTACTCGACATAGTGCCCACTTCACCTCGCCTTGTTTTTTGCTGGGTAAGCAAGATTTCATTAATATAAAGCTAAAAGTATAACAACACGGACAATCGGCAAGAGAAAATAGGAGGAAAGGGAGCTACAGCTGAAAAAGAACACGGCTAAGTCCAATAGCAGACAACCAACTAAAAACTGAAAGCTCGAGAACAGCAAACCGCCTAGTGGAATCGGTATTAAGGAAAAACCATAGTACCATCATTCAGCAAAGGATTAATGGCCCATAAGAGGAACCTATGAGTCCATACCAGCTAAGTAAATGAGATGAATCTATTTCACCACCTAAGATTGCAACCAGACGAAGCCAATGGAGCAACATCACTTTAGCTAGTACATGCATGATATAGTAGTCATCTAGGTTCCATGTTCGGAATGATCTTCCTAGATTGAGTTCCATAGTCATACATACAGAGGAAGAGAAGTCGCATCTGAGGAATAATTTTCCTAGAGATAGACATCCTAGTCATACATACAGAGGAAGAGAAGTCGCATCTGAGGAATAATTTTCCTAGAGATATACATCCAAAGCTTTTAATAATCTCGGTTGAAATTGATGAATTTTGAGTTTTTTCTTTCTATTTTATTGATAGGTAAACATATAACAACCTTTGAATCATTAGCTCTTACCAATGGCAGTTCTTGAAATCTGTTGATAAACTATGTTTAATGTGAAGTGCAAGCCTAATGACAAATAGCTCTGATTTGATCTAAGAGAGCAAACTTCATTATGTCCCAAAACTCCTTGAAAAAGCAATGGGGAATCCATCTGGCCCAAGCATTTCCTCTCTTGGAAGAGAAAAGACCGCGGCTTGAATTTCATCGAGAGTATTACAAAGGAGTTTGGGAGGGTAACATTGGAGATGGGATCCGAAGGAGCGACGGGCCCCCGACTAATCGGGGCAAGAAAAGATATTGAAAGTAAACGATCGCAACTCTTTTCAAAGTCGGATGAGCTAGTATGAACCTTGTTATCACCATCTCTCATTCTTATATTACTAATGGCATGAACATACCCAATCAGTTTATGTCTGCATCCCTCTAAGTACCCGGTTGAACTTTCTCTTCTCACTGACAATTTTTAAAACAAGACCAACTGGGCAGGGACTCTAAACAATCACCACTCCAACTCTACATTTTCCTAGGAGATATGTTGATTATAAGTATATGTGCATACCAGTATACACAGTATAAGGCAGAATGCCCATCCATAACTGTCTACAATAGCCAAGATTGTTTAGTTGTGTTGGTTACTTAGATGTTTTAATTCTTGCTTGTAATTGCCCACTCTTCGGTTTTGCAACAACCAAATTAGGGTTCAGATTGCCACATATTTCATAAATGGATCAAATGTATAAAAGCTTGATCGTACAGGGATAAACATCAAAATGTTGTTCTCTCATTTCCACTGTCATTTCTGTATACAAGAGATAGATCATAAGTTTGTATATTTTGCCGTAACCTTGTCATACTCATGTCTTGTATTTGTCTTTTTGCGTTCTTAAGGGCAATTTGTCCCTTTTTTATTGTTATTTGCGTGTATATATTGGGTTTACGTCTCATTAGATTTCTAATGATGTAAACATCTCTTGGCCAATGCATTGACCCTTTTGTGCTTGGGTTGTAGAATCATGGTGATGGATAAAGTCTCAGTTGCGGGAGCCCCTTTCCTCGAGTATACAGTTCCCTAAAGTTATCCATTTATAATCCTAATCTAAACATGGTAAAAGAGATAATAATGAAAAACAAATTCAAATGGGAAAGGTAATTAGGGTTAAAAAACGGCATAGAGTAATATCATGTCTACAAGAAGGCGATAGCATAAAACAAATGAATATAATCACAATAAACAAAAAGTAAACAACAAAGAAAGCACGACCAGCAAGCCTGTAGAAATACTAAACATAATCTATTGGAAACAAGGGACTGTAAAAGCTCCCTTTTTATAAACCTGTGAAACAAATAATCTAGGAAGCAAAAGCCAGCTAACAAACATCAGGCTCCCTTCTACATCAATTTATAAAGCTAAAGATTAAGGAAAGACAAGAATGACAACCAGACTAAAAAATGATAAAGGTTGGCTCAATACAGACTAAAACCAAAGACCTGACTAATGAGAATCGCGACTCCCATGGCAATTGCTACAAGGGAAGAAGCCCAGGTAAGTTTCTCTGTTATTCTAGGAACCCTTTCTTTCAACGCCTGACTACATGAACCTATGAAAACAGTATAACTCCCCATTGCAAACACAGTCCCGAGCAAAAACATACCTAGAAAAGCTGCACCTGCCAAGCGTGATGGCAGAGCGAGTGCCGGCAAAACCATCATTAGTGCATCTGGTTGAAGCCCATGAATGATGCCCGTCGCAAAGGTCGCAAACCCAATTTTTTTCTTTCCGCCAGGTGGACTTTCGAGGGATTCAAAATTGCCGACATCGCAGTCTCCATTCTCTAGGGCAACACAAGGGGTGGGGACCTCTGAGGCTTCTTTGATTCCCATAGCACCGATAGCAAGCAGAGTGAGACCAACAACCCTTGTTCCCCATGTTCGGATGATCTCTATGTGTAGACGGTCTTTGAGGAGTAGAAACAATAGTCCAAATATCAACTGGCCGGCGTCATGGCCACAGCCCCAAAGTGCTCCAACGGCAGCACTCTCAATTCTACTACGGCCGATGGAGAGGGGGGCTAAGGCAGCAAGGTGGTCCGGTCCCGATAGTGTATGCAAACAACCGGCAAAGAAACCAGTCCAAGCGCTGCTTAGTAACTCACTCCGAACAAGTCTCCCCCCAACTAAACCCCAAGTTTTGGCCGCAGAATGTATTGTAGCATAGGCAGTAGGAGCAAAAATCGGCTGGATTAAGATCCCAATTAGTGCTGAGAGCAAAATAACTGCTCCAGGAATGGCCTGAAACATGTAAAATAAGAAATTTTTAGTGATAACTAGAATAAGAGATGTAAGCATTTTAGTTACACCACCAGGCAAGTAGGGTATTATGGGTGCAACTTGGGCCTGGTCCAATCCAAAACAGACTGATTGTGTATCATATTGTTTTGGTGCGTGGTTTCTTTCAGCTAACAAATAAACGAAGATTGATAATGCAAGATTTAAGGGGGAAGGTGTTGGTTTCGATAAGAGAACACTACAAAAACGTTGGAAATCAATGGCCCTCTGTCGAAGCCCAATTGTAATAGCATCATTTTCTCCATTGCTTTTTGTAATAGCATCAAACCCTTTCAAATGGGTTTGAGCTTGTTAAATCTTCGGCCTTCAACTTTCAATTTTTGGGGCTATTGCACAAAGTTACTCTGTAACCTAGCAAAGAATCAAGGAGATAAAAGAGTAATATAGCTGCTCCATAAGCCATGACCTTACGCATGTAATTTTTTATTTAACCCAATTTCCATCCAAATCTCTAAACCAGGTTGGATTTGGGATGGGAAAAAATTATGGGTCTGGTTAGTAATGGAAAGCTCGGTTTGAAACTCGGGATGAGTAGAATTCAGGCCGGGTTCATTGAAATTTGAGTTGGGTTTAAGGTTTCAAATTGAACCTAAGTCAGCTCAACCCAATACGAGTTGTATCCCTAGTTTGTACATCGGTACAAAAATAGTGGTGCAACTTGGTGGGATCCAACACAAACCCAACCCGATTTTAGTGCAGGTGGGGTTGGATTAGAGTCGAAATTACTCAACAAGATCAAAATTGGGTTGGATTCAGATTGATTCCTAGCCAACCAGAAAACCCAACACAAATTCACCAGAATTTCAACCCAAATTGGTAAATATTTGCATATTTAGGGGCCGTTTGGATACGCGGATTTTAGAATCTGGGATTTCTTCAAAATTGTAGATAAGAGACACGAGAAGAGGCGGGCCAGCCGTCATTTTCTGACTTCTCGCCCTTCTTTCTGTCAGCGAGAGAGTAGCAGATCATCCCATGTTTCCAGGTTTTAGAAATCTCAATATGCGGGAGAGATTTCTAAAACCTGGATTTCTCACTTAAATACAGCATACAGCAGCTTGATCATGAACCCTCGTTTACACTGTTTTCAAACTAAAAACCTGGATTCTAAAATCCGTGTATCCAAATGGCCCCTTAGTGTAGATTGTAGAAAGCGTTCAAAAATACTATTCAAAAAAAAAAGCATACAAAAATACTTTGTTGTATACTTGTATCGTTGTGTGCATGAAACTCTGATAGGTTAATGAGCAATACAGTGATAAACTATACATACTGAATAATGATTTGTGACTTGGTTCAAGTCTAATTTCTTTTGTGTCCTGTGTTAAGACCATAAAACATATCGAAGTGAGACAATCAGGCAGCTACCTAGATCACAAGCACTCCTATTTTTCATGAGATGACCAAACATATCGAAGTTGATTGTCACTTTATCTCAGATTGGGCAATGAGCAAAAAGTTAGTTACTCCCTGTGTTAAGACAATAAACAGCTTGTTGATATATTCACCAAGGCATTAGGCAAAAAATAGTTTTAGAGATTGGAGAAGCAAAGGGAATGGGAATAGTTAAAGTATAAAAGATTAAATAACACCTTCTCCAATAGCTTTTAAGCATTGGAGTAACTAGTTGTTTCACATGGTATCAGAGCCAAAGGTCCTGAGTTCAAATTTCTTGGATAGCAAAAATCCACATGCAATGGCCAAACCCAAAAGAGGGGCCACATGTGCCATGTGTAGGCCAAACCCAAAAGAGGGGCCACACGTAAGGGGTAGTGTTTAAGTATAAAAGATTAAATAATGCCTTCTCCAATAGCTTAAGCTTTTGAGTAACTGGTTGTTTCACAGGAATAATCTAAGGACCAGATCTAGGGCTCAACAAAACTCTTTAGGAATCACCACCAAGGGTGTTGAAACTAAAATGGTTAATATTGATCCAAAATTAGGGTCTCGACCCCACGAATTCGAGAAAGAAAATCTGGGGTTTTAGAGAAGAAGTAGAAGAAAAGAGAAGATAAAAGAAAGACAATAAAGGAAGAAACATAATCTTACTTAGGAGAGGGATAGATATTAGGGCATCACACCATTAGTTGCCAAGGAATTAGTCCGAGGTTGGATCTAGAGCATCACACCCATGATCAAGAGGGGAGGAAATCACTTCTACTTGCAAAAGGCTTCAACTCTTTTTATTAATTCCATCATTCCTTTTAATTTGTTCATTGAACCTTCTTTTAAGATAGGAGGTGAGATAACAATAATTAATCAGGTGAGGCATGGCAAGAGAAGAGGAGAGACGAGTATAACTACTTTGGTGACACATGACAAAAGAAGATGAGAGATGAGTACAAGTACTTGGGTGACACATGGAAAGAAACCTTGGTGCTCTCATTTAATAAGAGATAGACACATTGCACCCTCAAACTGTTACAACACATCAATACAAGTTTACAAGGATTTAATTATAATATACAAGATAAAATAAAAATAAAAAGGCCACTTAAAATCAACATCAACTGTTTTTCTCATTCTCTTTTCTTCTGCCCTTTCCCTTTTTTTTTCTTTTGCCTTGTTCTTCTCGAAATAATACCCGGAGCGGGAGATTCAATTAACCAAGATTCAAAAGCTGAAATTTCACCTCAAATTTCTGGTGGGGGTCCTGCCTAACCCCAGCTAATCATTCAAAAAAAAAATATAGACGAATCTTCTCTTGGATTCCTTCTTATTCTGGATGGTCCCAATTATACTCCTCCACTTGAAAGAACTCAAATCCGCTGGGTGGAGAAATCTAATCCATCTTCCATGTGTCCTCGAACAATGATTCATCTGTTCCTCAGAGATCTTTATGTCTTACATTGTTGTCCAAATATAGCTCTTAAACCCAACTAGAAGAGTATCTCACCAATCTAGATAGGTTCACGATGGAATCACACAACCAAATTAGAAAAGAGTCACGTTTCTCTACAAACGAAAGGTCAGAGTTATAGTTGAAACAGAAACATAGTTTCATTCTTGTGAACAAATGCCATCCTTCGTGATTACTTCAATATAAATTTCACTTCTGTAAAACAGTACTCACCATAGCTCTATGCTTCAAAGTGATGCAGAACAACCAAGGGAGGGATTGGAGAAGCAAAGGGAATGGGATTGATCAAAGGACCAAATCTAGAGTTCAAAACTCTGTAAGAATCAGTACCAAAGGTATTGAAATTAGAATGATTGAAATTGATCCAAAATTAGGGTTTCAACCCCACCAAGTCAAGAAGATGAATATGGGGATTTGAGAAAAGAATAAAAGAAAAAGAGAAGATAAAAGAAGCAAAATAAGAAATAAATATGATCTTACTTATGATAGGGATAGATATTGGACATTACACCATTCACTGTCAAGGAATCACTCCAAGGTTGGGTCTAGGGCATCTAAAATTCTTTATAAATATCTATGAGAACGTTCACCCTCATTTATGGCTCCTTTTCTTTTAATCGGGAAAATTTTCGCTAAAAGGACATCGAAAAAAATTACCAAAAGAGTGATAAAAGCTATCAAAACAGTGAGGAAAGACTTGATGGCTAGGAACATAACAGAGAACATGACCTCGGACCAGCTACTGATCATGGCCTTGGTAAGCTATTGCCTCACCAACTAGCTAATCAGACGCAAGCCCCTCCTTGGGCGGATTCCTCCTTTTGCTCCTCAGCCTACGGGGTATTAGCAGCCGTTTCCAGTTGTTGTTCCCCTCCCAAGGGCAGGTTCTTACGCGTTACTCACCCGTCCACCACTGGAAACACCACTTCCCGAGAGAATGGAAGAAAATGATCCATTTAGACGAACCCAACTAGTGTCAGGATTAGACTTAGTCAATTTGAGCCGGGTAGATCTTTCACCTTCTTCATGAAAATTTTCTAAAGATTTCATTAGCCGACCCCAACTAGTTTGGGACAAAGGCTTAGTTGAGTTGAGTTGAGTAATAAAAGCCCCCAAGCAGTGAACGACTGCATAAACTTCCCAATTCATTAACCTATCAGCAAGAATGGGATCCCTTCTAGGATCTCCCTTTTATCCATGGTAAAAATATGCTATTAAACATTTCAATACCCAAAACAAATACAATATTGTTAACTTTCAACTCTTCACCCTAACAACATAGTCCCCAAACATGTTCTCCATTTGCAGGCATTATGACCCATTAAATGATGTAACGGGTGTTTGGTTGAGTGTTGAGAAAGGAACACAAATAAATGGAAATTTTGTTTTGGGTTATTTTTGGTAGGTCAATAAATGCAAGTTGTTATCCAATTGGTCCCAACATCATCATATCACATCTATGAACACTATTCGCAACCCATCCCCCATCCAAATGAGCCTTGATTTCTGCATGAAAATTATTTTCAGCTTTTTATCATGGCTGCAGAACACCGTCACTGGTGTCATAGTCCATCCAGTGTTTCATGTTCCAACCCAATGCTTATCATTGTCCACATCCAAAATAGATCGAAATACATGCTACTTCAGTGGCAACAAAGCGACATAGTGACAGAGTTTAGCTGCCCTTTCATCTATTACGTATGATGAATAGGCTTATGATTGCAAATATTTCCTTCCCATGCAATATACAAAAAAAAAATTACAAAATATATGAAGTTTTTCTTATCTACATAATAAGATTGGAAACTCCTATCTCCTTCCATTAGTGTATGTATATGCCTATGGGCATATCCGTCTTTTGTACATTTCTCATTATATATAAATACATCAGTGAGGGGGAGACTCCCTAACTCACAATTTCTTTCTCTCATTCTCTTCCTTAACAAATCTCAATGCATCCATGATTTATACAAATTTCTTCTGTGATCTAACTCATCAATTTTATCCTTTACAACAAAAGTCTCTTTACAACAAAAGTTCCCCAATACTTTTTGGGCATCAATCAAATTAAGGCGTAAAAGCTCCCACTGTCCTCACACTGGAGGACAGTATAGACTATAGAGACCCCTTGGCTAACCAATCAGTAACATGGGACCACTTTTAAGCTCCCTCTTGCCTCCGCTGAATGAATTTTCGATCAGTCTGTACAACTGGCCATTTCAATACCTACAAAACAACCTATGGCACTTTCCCTCTTCAGCCATAACATGATCTCACATGGGATCTCCATCAATACACATTATGTAACTATAGAATTGAACTGTACATGAAATTATAGTACACCTTTGGGGCAAAAGAAACAACAAAATTTGGAAGGGTAAGAATGCCAAAACATATCCCGCCCACTTAAAGCCAAACATAGCTAACTGAAATGATATGTGTTGATTATTGGGCTTGATGAACCTGTGAACATCAACTCTCTGAAGTCCACATATAAACCAGGACCTCAATAAGTCTTTCCCAATCTAGACTTAGGTCTGACATGTACTACAACGTGTCCACACTCTATGGGACTTTGCTTCACAATTGCCCACCAGGCAAGTTTTGGGTGAAAGACTATGATAACATGAAGCATTTTAGAGACCTCTATTGAGGTCATCACGGCATTGTGACCGTATGCTTCAATACGAGGTAGATTAAGTTTACACTAATCCTCATTCTAGACTGCATTCACAGTGTTGTATTGCTATGGAATCCACAAGCTCCTCTATATTCGGCCACAATAAAAATTAAAAATATCTAAAGAGCACCATAATTCCCTTATGTTTCTAATATATCCAGTCCAGGTGTTTGTCACAGTAGGCTCATATCCCTCTGTGAGCATTGGCATTCTGAAAATCAGCTTGTCTCCCATATTGAACATGTTGTGAATGTGAAGGATAAGCGCAAAAAGGATTTAATAATGAAGGAATGGTACACAACCATCCATGAAGCACCTTTACATAAATGCCAGCCCGAAAGTTTAATGAACAAACTTTTTTTGATGGGTATTAATGAACAAACTTATCGAGAAGCGGATGGAGAATTTGGTTAAGTACTTGTGAATTGTGATAGAATGATCTCAATATGATACATTACTTTCATATTATTCTAAATAACCATAAGAGGAAAAAACAATGATGGTATGATTTTATCTCAATGCACCCAAAGAAATTAATACACATCCATATGAAGGGATGATCAATACACGTATACACTCACACACATGAAAATCGATACGGATGATACTCGAAGGCTGACATATTACAATGAAATAGCATTACAAACAAATGAAACATCCATAAGAAACTTTGGCCATTTTTAACATTCCTATCAGCTCAATCAGTTTGTTAACCAAGTCACAGAACCTTAGAGGTCCTGTAGTTCTAAAAGCACGATCTAGTAGAACACAATGAAGATAACGCCGTGTGTATCTACTCATTAGTAAGAAGCATCCAATGAAGAGTTAGTGCTCTATACTACGATGAGCCAGTAACAAAAGAAAACCATCATTAGTGGGCCAAAAGACCCAAAGTTACATAAAATATGCATGCGAAATAATCCCATTGGATACTTCAACTCCCTCACAGAACTCTAAGCATCAAGATTGCAATTCACATCCACCAATCATCACCTCTTATTTTAAGCCCAACAAAATCATACAATAACTGAAGTATACCATGGTGCACCCCCCTGAACCCTAGGAGATCAATTGTTAGGAAACTTCAACAAAATCAGCCCCTACCCAGAGCCTTTAAGATCAATCTTAGAAACCTTTCAAATGTTCTTGGAGCTTCACGTGCAACAACAATAATTTCCCAATCACTACAATTCAACTAAGCCACTTCATTTTTCAAATAAAAATAGGCTATAAACAACCTCAATTATGAGATCCTTCTATAAAAGCAGAGATTTAAAGGCCTCTATCCCCATCACAAGACCTATCCCAGTCATATTCGTAAAAAAAATTCGAATATTTGCACAATAATTTCGATCAAATATAAAGAAAAAAGGCTAATAGAAGAAGAACCCAAGTCGTTAAAATGAATGAAAAGCCAAAACAACAAAAGGGTCGGTTGGAATCTAGCAATAATTACAAGAAACACCCACAAATGGAAATCTCATCAAATCAAAATGAAAAAATTGGTCTAAAAAGCAGTGTGTGCATACCTTCAGTAATAAGGGGAATGAAACTCTTTCTTCCACCGATTCGACAAAAGGGTACGCGTTCGACGACCTATCAGATGAGGGGATGGGAGAACAAGACTCTCCTTTCGAACATCGAACTGCAAATTTATCAAAAGATAAGGATTGAGAAGGTGGGTTTTCCTGCTTGGAGAAAAACAAGCCAACGGGCCTGAAATTCGATAGTGTAAAACTCAAAAAACCGAGCTTTGGTACTTCAAATTGAGAGATTCGAGGGGGGAGAAGGGTTTTGGAAGGGAGAGGAGAAGAGGAGATGAGCCTCTCCATCGACTCTTTGGTTTGTTGCAGATAAAGAAGGTAAAACCCACGAGTCAATATATATATATGAAGTATCGGAAAAGGGTTGTGGAAAAGGGTTGTGGAAAATGGTTTTTGGAAGGGAAAAGGATTTAGTCCACGAAGACGGCGAACTAATGCGTAGTCAGCGGACGGTGGTGAGACTAGTCGACCATTTTGGGAGAGTTAGTCAGTTAGGTAATGGTGAATTAAAAGGTGTTTTGTTGTCAACTAAAGTAGTTTCGAGGTGTGGTACCAAGATAAGAGAAGAGGTTAATGGGGGTGTCAATAGGAAAGAGAGAGAGTTGCAACTTGGGTCCGGTTTAGAAATCATGGGTCTTGAGTAGGGTCGGGTTTTAAATTGGAAAAACTAACTCAATCTTGGGTAGGGCCAGGTTTAAGAGAAAAAAAAACCTAAAACCCGAAACCCAATCTGACTCATATGTGTGAAATGTGACTTTCTTAAATGTCTTGAATAACATAGCCGATTATTTTCCAAAATATTGATACAAATATTTTCATTGAGGTGATCATGTCTGTTTTGTTAAAATATAGTGTGCTTCTTAAATGTATACACTTGATGGCATAAATTTAGAGATTTTCTGTATGAAGATTTGTTTTATTATACAATCTTTAAAATTAGCCACTATCAAACGCTAAAACAATGAAAATCCGACCACTAAAACTATCTTGGGTAGGATCGGGTTTACAAATATAGGGTTTTCCTCTTAAATAATTAGACCTGACCCGAGATAATTCTCGGGTAGGGTAGGGTAGGGTTTTGGAAAACCCATCCCCACCCGACCCAAGTTGCACCCCTATAGAGAGAGAGAGAGAGCATAAATCTCAAATGCTTTTACTAATAAAAAAACTGAGAAATTAGGGGAATCTGCCATTCATATATATTTGATCCAACAGCAACCTCTTAGAAAGTTGAAAAAGTTGGAGCTCCGCTTGTGTACGGGCATCATATAAAATCCCATAAAAAGTCTGCCTCTTTAGTGATTTTTTTGCTAGTAGTTTGCTAGCATCATGTGGGTAGACAAGGGGGAGATAAGTCAAGTGGTCTCCTGATAGTTTGGACTAACAACATGCAACTAATCAGAGAAAATTAAATGTTGGGGCTCTTTCACTTTTCCGTTCCCTTTTCACCTGCTCGTGGCTAAAAAATTGCAACTTATATGTCCATCTATAATGAGTGGATTTCACCTCTGTCGCAGCTAATTGTGTTGTCCCAAATAAGCCAGTTGAGATTAGCTAACTGTAAAACTGCTTTTTACGTTATGGAGTCCCCACTCCATGTTGAAAGCTCTTTCCAATAGCATGAGCGTTGAAAGTCTTCAATTAGTCTTCTTTAAAAGGGAAATGAATGGAATGAAGAAAAGAAGAGAGGAGGAAATTGGTTCACTGGACTCTAAGAAAGTGAATGGGCTGATTTTGTGGAACCATTTACTCCTAACCGAGTTGAAACAGCCTCATCTATAACGTATATTAAAGGTGAATTTTTCATTTTCTATGGAAATTTTTCCTTGGAGTCCCATGATTAAGGGATTAATCAGCAAAAATGCCTTTGAATTTTTATCATAGAAATGTTTTCCAAAATAAAAATTCTTTTTCTGTTTTCAAGAAAATTTGTAAATCTACTAGACCCTGGATTTTTTTAACTTTTTATGATGTGGGCCACCATTTAATACATCATGTTTTGATGAGTGGGTCCACTATTTCCACCCAAAGTATGCATAGATTAGGGGCCACCATTTACACTTCATTTTTATGGGGTGGGGCCCATCATTTTACACCACGCATAGAGAGTGCACTTATCATTACCATCTCCCAAGATTACTTCAGAAAGAAAAGTAACTTAATCTGGACATACTGTTATACTTTTTTGTTGTGGTAGTTGATCTCCTTTTCATCCAAACCGCTAGGAAAAGCAACCCACTAACACAGCAACACACCAAACAGTCAGGGGCTGTTTGGATACGTGGAGTTTAGAATCCATGTTTTAGTTCGAAAAAAGCGTAAAAGAGGATTAATGATCAAGCTACTGTATATTGTCCTGATAGTGTTTCTTCGATTTTAAGTAAGAAATCCAGATTTTAGAAATCTCTCCCCCATAACCTAGGAACATTGGACGATCTCATGCTCTCTTCTTGTCAGGAAGAACGGCGACAAATCAAAAAACGACAGCTGGTCTCTTTCTTCTCTCATCTCGCATCTACAATTTTGAGGAAATTCAAGATTCTAAAATCCACGTATCCAAACAAGCCCTTATGTTACCATTTTAATAGGGCAGTGATAAATCGACCCCAGATATATCTTAAATCGACCCCTATAAGGCAGTGCTGAGAGAGAGAGAGATGGGGGTCGATTTAAGATATGTATTGGCCTATGGGGTCCTTTTATCACTGCCCTTTTAATTTCCATCATAACAATATGAAAATGACACATGCACTCCCGTGTTCCAACAGAGCCACTCGCTTAGGTGTTAAAATTCCAAAAAAGTTGCAAACATGGGAGCCCCATTATCAAACAAGGGACAGCATATATCATTTTCCCGTTCCAAAATTTCTTTGCCATTAAGGAGGCTATAGACGTTTTCTGTTCAAATGTTCCTCTTAATCGAAGACACAGGCCCTTCCTAAAATGATAAGAAAAGCCTGCGCCAACATACTAAACGGATCCTTTTCTTAATTATTCTGCCAACAAGCGATAATTTCCTCTAATACTAGATTAGAGAACTACAATTTATTAAAGAGGAATCGCATGCCCTTGCTTTTCTAAATAAATATAAGACCAATCAAATAGGTGAGTCACTTGTTCAATGATCAAAACAAATCATTTGTTGAGCTCTACTTGAATACACCATGCTGCAAAAATCTTCCTCTTTGGAAGATCTTAATCCATCAGATTCATAGCCTACATAGAAATGGAAGGTTAGAGAGATAAAAGCCTAAGGCCCACATGGAAATCTCCAGTTCGGGGAGAATTTGGATCATTCAGTCAGGGAGGGGGTTTTGGGGGCATGGCCTATCATTGCTAGTAACAAGTAATACATGGCAAACTCTAGCAATTTCCTTAAAGAACTGTAAAAAAGGAATTCAAGTGAATGCTTTCCCTCCACCCTCTAAACTAATAATAAGCCCATCTGATCTGGGTTCCTTCCAAATAGTATTGGAACTGTCGAAGGTATGGAAACAAGGCCAATAATGTAGGAGTAAAGGTTAAAAACCCTACTCAAAAAGAAATCTAGTACATGACTCGGACAAAATTCATATAGCAAATGTTCAATACAGAGAGAAACTGGGATTTTCTACAACAACACCCCAATAAAAATATAAAATGAACTGTATTACTAGACTGACAAATACTGTTCAAGTGATGAGAAAGCCTAGATATATAAAAACTCAAGCTTAGGGATAGAAAGCTAGTGCATGTAAAACTGATTAGAAGACTAGTTAACAAAGGGTAAACAGGATTTGATGAGACGTATAGGAAAATATGAACACGAATGTCAAGTTAATAGTATTGCAGGCAGAAACCTTGTCAGACTTCTCATTCAAGGTGACCAAGGCAAAGACTAGCTGGACATTATATAGTAAGATCCAATTGACCTTAGAAATTAATCTAGTTTGTTGATCACTTGATTTTCTGTAAGCATGGTATACAATTATGGGCACCAATTTTTCTATGAAATGCAAGCAAAGGCAGTAACCCCATATAAAGCTGCTTCCAATTTCCAAACACCCGCAAGTAATCTGCTTACCATGAAAAGATTTGCACTGCCAGAATAGCAGAAAAGATGCTATAATAAATGGGTAGAAAATTCATGCACCAAATCAGTACAAAACACCAGAAGCCAAACCAGAATTTCATTGTCATAATAATAGCACAAGCCATATTGATTAACTAGATCCAATGAATACTGGTCTTCTGAAGCAGAGGATTAACAAGATATAAATTTATAGCTAAGAATGCTACTTCAGAAACCGCGGTATCAATATCAATACAGATTACATATTAAGTAGATAATAGCCTTCCAATGGAAATAAATATAAATAAGACTATACAAGAAAAATACTTATGCTAATCATTCTCTTACTCTCAACTCAGGTCTTAGCTTTTCATAAAACCTAATACAGCCATACAAAACTACAAAAAAAAATGCAGCCACACCAAACTACGAAACTGCTTCTCTAGATGTGATTGTGTTAATGGAAAGGACTTATATACATAAGGAAAAGAAAAGAAAAGGGCAAAGATGGTAGGAAATATTAACGAAGCTTGTTCTGCGCAACTGCCTGGCATAACTCATCCTCATAGAAAAGAACCCTGTTAGAAGCCAAAGACTTGCAAGGGGGCTTAGGCAAGCTAGGCAGCACCATACACCTCAAAGGAAATGTGGATTCCTGAAAGAGGACAGCAGAAACCTCTCGCATCTCCATCATGTTAAGTCGTGACGGAGGGCGAGGCCCATGTCTAGGAGCTTTTGGAGTGCGAGGAGTAGGACCCCCAAAACCCTTCCTGTCCCTCCTGCGCAAATATTTGAAAATAAACACTAAAATTAGCTGAAATTGGTCATATCAGTTAAAAGCCACGTGCATTTTTCTCTTCTTATACCTTAAGAATGGCCAATGTTCAGTGGGAAGAGGTGTCATTGTTCTTAACATCTCTTGCCGAGACCGATCTGGAGTCGTATAATTGAAATGACATTTTCTAGCAACCAGGACCTGTCCAAAGTTTAAACATCAATACCCATCATCCAACTTTAAATACCATTACATATACAAATCCATGATGACGAAGAAAAAGAGAGCACTCACAGCCATCCTAATCTTCTGAGAAACATGAAAAACAGCTCTCAGTTGGTCATGATGCAAATAACAAATGATTTTAACCTTCAAACATACAAAACATAATAGGTCAGTATCCACTGTAAAATCAATCTACTATTTAATAAAACAAAGAAACACAAATAAGGGTCTAGGATATGGAATACCAGTATATCCATGGGAAGAGATTCAAGTAATGATTCAGAACCACAATTGGCAATTCGAGGTGTTTTCGGGGTTCCTATCATGGGACACAAACTGGTCCTTTCCGGCGACATCAAACTCCGATTGACAGAGTTGGTTTGAAGTAGTACATCATTTTCCACCTTAGAACCCAACATCACAACCCTTGTGTTGCCTACGTCTGTACATGATCTGGTGGTAGATCTGTTATAGCGGAGCTGGGCAAGAGCGCCGGGCTTTAGATATCTATTTCTTGCATTCCTCAATTTTCTCTTTTGTTTGAATGCCATGGATTTTTTAGGGAAGTTTTCCCGATACAAAGAGATAAGCACTATGCCACTAATTTTCTTTTCTTTTGGTATCACCTACGCAGCACTCTTTCTTAACAACTCTTCAATCTTCAAAAAGGAAATAGAATGAACCCATTAGAACTCATAACATATCCAAGGTTAACTTAACAATAGGATGAAGAACAATCAATAAAATTATTAATAAGAGTAGCAATCTGGAATGGAATACACCCATACTAGATTGCTTCTTTCACTAAAATCATGTAGTGAGCCATGCTAAACTGTACTATATCAAAAAAATAAAAGATAAGACACGGAATAGCTCAAACCGTGAAAGATATCATCTTTCCAAGCCATCAAGAAATAAACCCCGGGTTCCAATCACACTAAAATCATGTAGTGAACCATGACTAAACTGCACTATATCAGAAAAAATAATAAAAGATAAAACACGGAATAGCTCAAACGATGAAAGATACCATCTTTCCAACCCATAAAGAAATAGACCACGGGTTATAACTTCTAACTATAAAAAATTAATAAATGCCAAAGATGTATCAAATCCTCTAACAGTTTACAATCCTACAAATCACTTGGCATCTGAGAAAAACATATAAATTCTCTTTTTGGCAAAGATTCAGAGCAAAGTTCTCTTATGAAGAAAATAAGATGGGAGACCTTCTGCAATGGATAAAATGAAATGAACTTTTATCAGGGGGAGGGGGGGTTCATTTAAAATGATGACTCTGATAAGTTGAGAAGAAAAATTATTAAAAATGCAAATTCCATACAGATCACAGGACTTTTGTGGAAAAAATATAATGTTAAAACTTAAAACAATATCATATTTCCAACCCATCAAGAAATAAACCGCCGGTTCTAAGTATAAGAAATGAACACATGCCAAAGATCTTTGAAATCTTCAAACATTTTACAATCTTACAAACCACTAGGCATCTGAGAAAAACATAAAAATTCACTTTTTGAAAAAGATTCAGATTCTCTTATGAAGAAAAAATAACATCTGAGAAATCGATACAACCTACTTCAATAATTAAAACAAAATGCACTTTTCTTTGGGTTTTTTTTATAGTTGCAGATTGGGAAGATGAGCAACAAGTAGCCAAAAGAATCCACTCCAGGGTGGACACCCTGTAGTTTTTCTTTAAAAAAAAAGAACTTTGCTGCCCATACCAGATTACATTCCAGAGTTTAATACTCAAAGAGACAGTTAATTTAACCACCCCCACTACTTGGATACCTAGGGTTAACTGACACCAGACTTCTAAAGAATAGCTAAAACTGAACCATGATCAAATACCATTACATAGAAAATAAAATTAAAATTAAAACATATCCAAACCATCTCATGTTCTCTGCTTGTGCCTGTCTGCACATATCATTTTTCGTTTAAAATTATTAAACAAGCAAATTACATACTGAGCACAGAGGGCTTCTACGGAAAAAAATATATATACTGTCAAAACAGCATCATATTCTCACAAAATCCTGTGCTTTTCTAAAATCACCAGTCCAAATATAAATAAATTGATAACTTTCCACCGAAGAAATCTTGGAATGACTGTAACACTCTTAATAGAAAACAAGAAATTATATCTTACATAGTCACAAAAATGCCACAGAACCCCCTGAGGAAAATTTTAAAAAAAACATAATCGATCTGATAAACTACCAACAAAATAAACTTTATAAGAAATCTTGAAATGAATATAACAACCTAATCATAAAACAAGAGATGATTGCTAACATTCTCATTACAGCCAAGATAAAAATAATTACATGAAATCGGATTAAAAAACCGAAAGGCGTCATTTATTTGATGAAGTTAAATAAAGAAAAACAGTTTGCCCTAAAAATACTTAAAATCATCAAAACTTACATAATCATCAGCATCTCTTCGCATCTCTATTCTTCTCCTCTGTAATCAAAGAAAAGAAAGTCAAAACGAACAAAGATCAAAACCCATATAAAATAACTTCATTTTCTCGCTACAAACAAAATCCAAATCGAACAAACAAACATCAAGAAAACCAAAATTCGCAATAAAAATGAAAACCCAGTAAAGAAAACGAAACCAGGTCAAGATCAAACAAAAAAATAGGCAAAAAAAAATGTAAGCCCATGAACGAAAAAGGGTTGCAAAGATGAAACCCGAGAAAAACCCTAACAATTAAATCAGAGAGAGAAATAGAGAAAAGCACCTTGAAGAAAAAAGGGTTTGCAAAGAAGAAACCCAAGAAAAACCCTAGCAAGTAAAGCAGAGAGAGAGAGAGAGAGAGAGACCCACCTTGAAGGGAAAAGGGTTTGCAAAGAAGAAACCCTAGAAAAACCCTAGAAGGTAAAGCAGAGAGAGAGAGAGAGAGAGAGTGGGGCCTGTCTAGGGTTTGGTCCTTTTTGAAATTCTTACGATTGCCCGCCAAAATTTCAAGAACGAGTTTGCAAATATTGCAAACAAAGTAACAAACAAGAAAACACTAGATATGGCGGAGTCAGATGTACACGTGGCGTGTTTATATTGGGCACGGATTTATGAGGAGCAGGAGTGGGGTACGCGCTCGTGTCTTCCTGACGTCAGGTGCTCTCATGGGACGGTCAAGATGAACTCGATTGTTATAATTTTTTAAATACTCTATTTTGAGTTTTAAATTGAGAGTTATGGAGGGAAAACCAAGATTAGTAATTAATTAATATTTTTTTTGTAAAATGACTAAAATAGACTCTTGATTTATTGAAACGGTCCGGGATTTTCGCTAATGTGGTGTGATGCATATTGATGTGATAGGTGTACAAAAATACTCCTGTGATTTGTAGAAAAATATAAAGAAAATCCTCTCTTATATTACCATTAGAAACAAATGGAAGGGTGGTTTGGTCATTTTAAATCAAGCGGTCGCCTACCTACCAACACATACTAGCTAATTCTCGTGTGGGGAGTTAATGTTGAAATGTCCAAAATACCCTTCAATGAATGGACTCGTCTTAAACCCCCAAGCCATATGAAATGTCATTTTCGTCCCTTAAATGAAGACACTTTTGCGTGAGAGAATAACCACCTCAGATGAATAAAATGAATAAGACAAAATCTGCTATAATTCTCTCCTTCAAAGGTGAACTGCAAAATCGTTATATGTGAAATTGCCTTAGAAAATCCCTCATTAATATATTTCGTGAGGGATGAGTTATGCTCACTTCCAAGTTTAATAGATATTGGAGTTCTTATCGAATATCACGACATGGGGTGAACAGCAACTCGTGTGGGATCATCCAACGGCTGACATGGAAAATGGACCCAACGATGTGACAAAACCTTTTGATCTGAGTCTAAACCGGTGACACACTAATGATGTTGCCTATTGGGCATGGTGTCTTATGTGGGACATAGGTTGAACACTTGTGCCCTGTTCGTATGGTAGAGGAAAGCACTTACTAAAATTTAAAAGTGGGGGATCGAAGATGCGTTCCTTGGCCATTGGGTTCTCTTTTATGGTTGGTTTGGGGCCGGAGGCAATTACGAAGATTTGCCTTCCTTAGAGCCCAATTGAATGAATTTCCTTCAAAGACGGATACCCCACATCGGCTCCCCGGGTGCCGAATGACCTTTATACCCTAGCTTTCCATTTAAGCCATTTATGGGTCCATTGACCACCTCCCTGACACGTGGCGGTCTCTTATTGGAGGTCGGTTTTTTTGCCCCACAAATTGCCCCCTTCCCTAGGGTCAAGGTTTTAAATTTCAGTTTCAGCTATAATTTCGAGCTTCATCGAAACCGAAATTTCAGCCGAAATTCTGAAAATTCGGTCGAAATTTGGTAGAAGTTATCGAAATAGAGGATTTTCAGCTGAAATTTCAGAAATTTCAGTTTCGAAACGTTTTGGTTTCGTTGTTAGAACGTTTCGGCCGAAATTTAAAACCTTGCCTAGGGTCGTATCTACCTGAGGAAGTAGCTTGACTCACCTTGCTGGACTAACCCTTCGGGCGGCGTTCTTTCTCGTGTTCTCTTACCGTGATTGGCGCTTATCTTCTATGGTGCACACATCTCTCTTGTGGCCAACCTCCAAGTTCCGTCCCCGGAGCTCTTTGGCTCCCGTCGACTAGGTCTTGTCGAACCGAGGTGTTCGCTTGGCATTTGGGGTTCGCATTGTCCAAACATTGACATTGGTTCCTCTTGGGCAGGGACGGAGCTAGAAATTTGCTCCAAGAGAGGCACAAAATGGTTGTTAGAGCATCTTGAGGCTAAAAATTTTACACTTAATGTTTTGATAGGTGAGGCCTTCATCTTTCCCAGGCCATACATAAGGTGGAGCCCACAATTTGCACCTCGGATTTTGATATAGTTGGGCCCACTTTTTACACCTCTTGTTATGATGAGTAGGGCCACTATTTTATAGCCATGCTATGCATGGCTCAAGACTGCAAGTGATTTAATAAATTCCACCCCCCCTAAAAGGATCTCTTTCGGCTATTAAATCCTAATTATTCTCGAGTTTTTACACATTGTGCATGTGAAGTAGGGGTGGACATGGTTCGAGTCCAACCCGAAGAAACGAACCAAACTGGCCTATTCCGTTCGGTTCGGATATGAAAATATGTGGTTCAATTCCGATTCCAAAATTTTGGACAAGTTGGTTTTCGGTTCGGTTTTGGATTTGGGGTCCTCGGACCCAGAACCTATATATATATATATATATATATATATATATATATATAGAGAGAGAGAGAGAGAGAAAAGTGTCTCTAGTCGGTCGACTAGAGAACCTTCTCTAGTCCGCCGACCCAAAACACAGTGGGCCCACAATGTTTGGATGATCCAAAGCATTCATTTGATAGGCCCCAAGATAGATAGGGTTTGCCCAAAAAATCAGTTTCATAGGATCATCTCAACCCTTCGATTTGTGGAGCTAAAAATTGGACAAATTAGTGAAGTCTTATAACCCATCCATTTTAACCTCCACAAATCGTAGGGTTGGGATGATCCTATGGAGCTGATTTTTTGGGCACACCCTATCCATGTCAGGGCCTATTAAATGAATGCTTCTGATCACACAAAAACTGTGGGCCCACACTGATTTTTTGGCGGACGGACTAGAAAACTTTTCTAGTCGGCCGGACTAGAAAACTTTTCTAGTCGGCCGACTAGAAACATTAACCCCCCCCCCCCCACACACACACACACACACACACACACACTAGTAAAAAAAACCCGTGCGATGCACAGGCCGACAAAGAATTGTGCGAACCACATCATCGGCTGATCCAAACCGTCCATGTGATGGAAGACAACAGAAATAGGGCCTGTAAAATCATTTCCATAGGCTGATCCTAGCCCTCCAATCTATAGAGGTTTTCATAATATGTTGTTCCTCTTAAGGTGCCCGGAATTCGTCAATATTTTGAAAGGCATCCTGAATCCGTAGTATTATGTAATATGTCCACAAAAATCCGTAGTATTATGTAATATATGTACCAAATCCGTAATTTTGCAAAGAAAAAACGTCACTGTGTTGACTTTGTCCACTGTTTTTTTTTTATCAAAGCATAAAGGACGGGGTAGGATTGAAATTATGTGGCTTTAATGGGTGCATTTGTGAAAAAGCATAAAGGAGGGGGTAGGATTGAAAATATGTGGGTTGAATTGGTGCCTTTGTTAAAAAAAGTCAAAAAAAGTGATGTGTAATTTTAATAGAATTTTGGGAAAAATTCAAATAATTCTCTCATTTTCTCTTCTGCTATATATATCTACTAGTAAGACCCGACGTGCGATGCACAACACGGCAAAAAAATGGAATATGATATAAAAAAAATAGTTAAAAATATGTAGAAACAATAAGAAAAAAAGTATGCATAACCATTTACCAAGTAATGAAAAAATGCCAAAGAAAAAGTTTTCTAGGCCCACAAAGAACTTTATGGACCACAATATAGGTTGATCCAAACCGTCGATGTGATGGAACACAACATCAATCGGTTGTGCCCGTGAAATCATTTACATAGGCCGATCCTAGCCCTCCAAGCGATGCACAGGCCGACAAAGAATTGTACGGACCACATTATAGGTTGATCCAAACCGTCCATATGATGGAACACAACATCAATCGGTTGTGCCCGTAAAATCATTTACATAGGTTGATCCTAGCCCTCCAATCGATGGAGTTTTCTATAATTGTTGTTTCTCTATAGGTGCCCGGAATCCGTCAATATTTTGCAAGTTGTCCCGCATGCGTAATATCAATAGTATTTTTCGTCATTGTCATATGTCTATACCTCTTCTTGGTAGTTTGTTCCGTAATTGTCATATACAGGCACCCGTGTCGGTACTTTCCGTATTAAATGACAAAGCAAATGACGAATTGACCCTCAAATAATTTCTCACAGATATAGATGTTAGATAGCAGCAAAGGAGTTAATGGTAAAAGAGTAATGCTGACTAGGGGTGGACATGGTTCGATTCGGTTCGGTTTTGGGCTAAACCCAGAACCGAACCATATATAATCGGTTCCTTGAAATTGGAACTAGAACCGAACCATATATGTGTGGAACCGAACCGAACCAGAACCATATATAATCGGTTCGGTTCGGTTCTGGGTTTACCCAACCTTCACCAATGGCCCTGTTTATATATGAATTACAAGCACTAACAGTAACAGTAACATGCACAAATTTGGGCAATGCAAAACTTATATGAAGTATGAAGAAGTACAAACAGGTGGGATAATCATGCACAAATTTTGGCAATGCATGAAGCCATAAACTACAAATTTGGGAAATAATCAGGCACTAATATCTAAAGCAAACATGCCCTAATATCCAAAGCAAAAATCACATTAAACCAATTCGGTTCTCGATTCCGGGATCCTAAACCCAAAACCGAACCGAATTTGCACCGGTTCCCGGATTTCTGAACCGTAACCAAACCATATCGAAATGGAACCGAACCGAATCGAACCAAATGTGCCGGTTCAGTTCGGTTCCTCGGTTCGAACTGGAACCATGTCCACCCCTAATGCTGACGTGTAAAGGTGATAAGGATTTGAGGGCAGGGGGTATTTGAAACTTGAAGGCGTGGGAATGTGAGGGCATATGAGGCATTTCTGTATTTTGGCTGAGGTGTAAATTCGACAGAATTTCTAGAAAATTCAAAAAAGCCTGGGCTTTTCCTCCCAGCTTATTATAGTAGATACTAGCAAAAAAAACGATGCACGGGCCGACAAAGAATTGTACAGACTACATCATAAGTTGATCTAAACCGTCCATGTGATGGAACACAACATAAATAAGTTGTGCCCGTAAAATCATTTCCATAGGCTGATCCTAGCCCTCCAATCTATAGAGGTTTCCATAATTGTTGTTCCTCTTAAGGTGCCCAGAATTCGTCAATATTTTTATTGGTGTCCTGCATTCGTAATATCAACATTTCCATAATTTGACCCGCACATAGTGAATAAGGAAAAGTAGTTTTTTCGTCATCGTTAGGGATGTAACTTGGGTGTCAACCCGACCCAACTCGAGGAACCCATATTTTCCAACCCAACTCGACCCGACCCAATTTCCAACCCAACTCGACCCGATCCAATTTCCAACCCAACTGGGTTCAACCCGACCCAACCCGATTTGCAATTTCCTCAACCCGACCCAACCCGATTTCCAATTCGGGTTGGGTTGGGTCGGGTTGACCCGATTTGATATGGTACCAATTGTTGACCACCTCAACTCAAGCCGGGTTGTTTTGGATTTTGAAAACCAATAGTGAGTGACCAATAATCAGTTTTTAACTCACAATCGGTTCTCAAAATCCAAACCAAACAGGGATTAACAATTAACAAAGGGAAATGTTATCTGCACTACTATATTTTGATGATCACACTCCTCACTTTATTAAAGTACTGTATGGCCCGCACCATAGGATTATCCAAACCGTCCATTGTGACTGTGGAGACTATTTCAATGTTGAAAAAGAAAAACACATATACAGAACTTCTTCAGATGGAACCTAAATTCGGGTTTCGGGTCGGGTCGGGTCGGGTTGCCTGACAGCCCAACCCGACCCAACCCGATTTCCAATTCGGGTTGATTTTTTCCAACCCAACCCAACCCAATTTGCGAAAAAGCTTAACTCGACCCAACCCAAATTCGGGTTGAACCTGACCCGTGTGGGAACATCTAAGCAACAACGATGGTTTCAAATTATATATAATGCTAATGTCCTCACTACCATATCTTATAATGGCACTACTCACCGTATTTTGATGATTGCACTCTTCACTTTATTAAAATGTACGGTATGGTCTGTACCATAGGATGATCCAAACCGTCCAATAGATGGGCCACTGCCTACATGGGTTGTGCCCCAAAAATAATTTTCATAGGTTGATCTGAACCCTCTGATCTATAGAGGGTTATAGGTTGATCCAAACCGTCCATGTGATGGAACACAACATCAATCGGTTGTGCCCGTAAAATCATTTCCATAGGTTGATCCTAGCCTAGCCCTCCAATCGATATAGGCTGATCCTAACCCTCCAATTGATAGAGGTTTCCATAATTGCAGGTGCCCAGAATCCGTCAATATTTTGCAAGTGTCCTGCATGAGTAATAAAAAGTAGTTCTTTCGTCATTGTCATTTGTCTTTACCTCTTCTTGGTAGTTTTTCCGTAATTGTCATAGACAGGTACCCGTGTCTGTACCTTTCGTATGTAGATTACGATTTTACTCTCAAATAATTTCTCATAGAGATAGATGTTAGATATCAGCAAAGGGGTCAATGGTAAAAGAGTAATGCTAACGTGTAAATCCCAAATAAAAAAGAAAAGAAATTTCTTTTTCCTCCGCTAGTTCTTTGGTCATTGTCATATGTCTTTACCTCTTCTTGGTAGTTTTTTGCCGTAATTGTCATAGACATGTACTAGTGTCAGTACTTTTCGTATGTAGATTACGATTTTACCCTCAAATAATTTCTCATAGAGATAAATGTTAGATATCAGCAAAGGGGTTAATGGTAAAAGAGTAATGCTGACGTGTAAATCTCAGATAAAAAGAAAAGAAATTTATTTTTCCTCCCGCTATATTGTAGTAGATACTATATAGCAGAAGAGAAATTGAGAGAATTATTTGAATTTCTACCAAAATTCTAATAGAATTACACATCACTTTTTTTGATTTTTTTTAACAAAGGCACCCATTCAACCCACATATTTTCAATCCTACCCCTTCCTTTATGCCTTTAACAAAGGCACCCATTAAAGCCACATAATTTCAATCCTGCCCCCCTCCTTTATGTTTTTTTAATAAAAAAAGTGGACAAAGTAACTTTGCAAAATTACGGATTGGGTACATATGTTACATAATACTACAGATTTTTGTGAAGTATTAGATAATACTATTGACTCAAGATGCCTTTCAAAATATTGACGAATTCCGGGCACCTTAAGAGGCACAGCATATTATGGAAACCTCTATAGATTGGAGGGCTAGGATTAGCCTATGTAAATGATTTTACGGGCACAACCTATTTCTGTTGTGTTCTATCACATGGACGGTTTGGATCAACTGTACAGTTCTTTGTCAGCCCGTGCATCACACGAGTTTTTTTTACTAGTGTGTATATAAATATCAAATGGGATTCGCTAGCCTCCTTCATAGAAGCACCTTCGCGCTCTGTCCTTTGCAAGTGATGACATCCATGTCAGGTGAATTAAATGAATAAAGCAAAAGTCAACATATGCTTCTGTCATCACTTGCAAAGGATGAAGCGCGAAGGTGCTTCGGTGAAGGAGGCTAGCAAATCCCATACCAAATTTTAGATTTTCAAAATTAAGCAAATATGGGCCATTAGATTGAGTGAAGGCTGAAGGGAGTGTTAAAACTAATATTCTTTTCTTGATTTTCATTAAAAATGAGAGAAGAGGGGGGCTGAATTTTGAAGGGGGGGGGGGGGGGGGGGGGGCGCTGTTGTAAATAAGTTGGGTAAATCCAAAACCGAATTGATCGGAACCGAACCGATCAAGATCGGTTCTGGTTCGGATCGATTCCAAGGTTCCATGGTCGGTCCTGGTTCCCAATATTGGGAACCAATAGGGATTGGTTCGGTTCTGGTTTATCCCAGAATGTCCACCCCTAGTGTGAAGTCCAATATTTTCAAAAAGTACTATAGACCCATGGCAACTTCATAGGATGATCCAAAGTGTTCATTTGCTGGGCACATTGTAAATAGGCTGCACCGCATAAATCATGCCCATAGGATGGTCCTAACACTCCGATCTATATAGATTTTGATAACGGCCAATCCCATTGTAGATTGAAGGGTTAGGATCATCCTATGGGGATGACTTACAGGGTGCAGCCTATTTACATGTGGCCTAAAAATGAACAATTTGGATCATCCTATGAACTGGGCCCACAGTCCTTTTTGAAAAATACTGGACTTCATGGGCTACATGTAAAATCTCATAATTATGTATCTCGGTTATATCTGTCTTAACCATTCACGAGTTTTTATATGGTGTAAGCCAGTACGATTTGGTATTTTTCCATACGTACTCTATGGGGCATATCATAGGATGATCCAAACCATTCATTTTGTGGGCGATAATATAAATTGGCTGTGGCCCAAAAATAATTTCCATAGGATGGTCCCAACCCTTCGATCTATAAAGATTTCCATAACATGCAGTTCCTCTATAGATTGGAGGGCTATGATCATCCTATGGAAATGATTTTGGGGGAACAACATATTTATGTCGTGGCCCATCAAATGGGCGTTCGGATCATACAACTTGTACCCCGCACAGTGCATTTTGAAAAATAACTGGCGGGTTTAATAGGGGTGCAACTTGGGTCGGGCTCAACCCGACCCAAGATCTTGGCTCGGGGTTGGGTTGGGTTAGGGATGAGGCCTTGACAACCTGAACTGAACCCGACCTCCATCCCCAAATTTTATCTTGATTTTCTTTGGATTATTGTATTTTACTGTTTGGTTAGAGATGAACCTGAACCAACCCAAGTCAACCCAACCCGATTTCAGTTACATGGGTTGGGTTAGGGTTGAGAAATTTAGAGGCAAGTTGGGTTAGGGTTGACCAACCTCAAACCGAGGCTTGGGTTGGGCTAGGGTTGGATGACAGATAGCCAATCATGTTGTGCCACATGGCTTTCGCCAACTTGGTATACGATGGACTCATATTTAGTTTGTCCAGGGCTCCAGCTCGGGGTGCAGTCAAGACGCTCATGTATAGATCCCCATGGCTATAGTAATTCCTATCAACGGTCACGATTACACATACATGTCCCATTGTGGGGACCCATGTTAAGGGTCCATCTAAGGTTAATCGTCCCCCTAGTTGGACTCTTTAGCAAATAGTTGCAAAGATAGGTAGATTTTTGTAATTCCGTCCTCATTAAAATAAAAGGAGGAGGGAGTGAAGGAGCTTCTAGTTCTAGCTTACTGGTGAGGAAAAACTCTCTTAATAGCTTCTAGTTGCAATATCAATGGAGCCCCTAACTACTGCCATCGATAAATTCAAGTCGTTAGCCAAATCGAGTGAAGATTTCGTAAAGGGTGTGATTCATCATCGAGCTTCTAATTCCTCTCGTAGCAACCCTGTAAGCATCTCTCTCTCTCTCTCTCTATTCTATTCTTCTCTTTTATCTAATTTGATTTGATTCAATCTTTCTATGTTTTGGGTCAAATGGGTGTTTGCTAAGCTTTATTGCATGATAGAACCCAAGACTTATTCACCCATCTTATCTTTTTGAAATGATCATTTTGTTGGTTGTTTTAGAAATCTTTTATTTTTACCCCAAATTTTTTGCAACCAAAGAGGGAGAATTAGAATAATGTATAGTACCTATTTGTTCATTTATTTATTCCAGTCTGCAAATGCTCAAAAAGGGCCTTCCTCAAAAATCCAATTGAGAAAATACCCTACAAAAATGCGCTCAGATCATCATTCGTTGGCGGGTTATATGATTACACCTCCTCCTTAAGAAGATTACACATTGAAGTGGTCATTTTCAACTTCCACTTGGGTGTTCAAACAGTAGAGGTTTTATTTATTTATGACATAGGGTATCCCCACCCCTATTTAGGATGGGATTATTCCCTACGGATGCACGCAATCACTCGTAAACCACACGCATTGGGTAAGCCCGGGGGGATTTGAACTCGTGTCAATGGGGAGCATACCCATGACTTAAGCCAAAGAGCCCCACCCGTACGGGTTTTAAACTTCAGATTTTAGAGTGTCAATCAAAACTATTTATTAGTTTCTACCAAATTATTCTGAACAATGGAGTAGTGTTGAGCTAGGGATTTTAAAGTCTTTTAGGCCACGTTTAGATACCCACAAGATTTAGATTTGGATTTCTCACATTTGGCAGTTGAGATTTGGATCTCGATCAAATCCTTAAATTTCCAAATCAGTCACAGACTCACAACAGGAAAAAAAGATCTGATTTCCAGATCTGTTCTGCAAGGCATTATTTGGAAATCCATATTTGTGGCAATTACCTTCACCCTCGCTGCTCCTCGACCTTGCTGCAACAGCAACAAGACGTCCCTCCCTCCCTCTTTCATACAACATGAGCATGAATTTGATTGATGTATTTTGTATCCAAAACTCAAATCCAAATACAAATCCAAATACAAAAAAACGAGGTATCCAAATGTGGCCTTAGGGCTCATTTGGATACCTCATGCATTTGTATTTTGATTTGGATTTGAGTTTTGGATACAAAACACATCAATCATCTTCATGATCATGTTTTAAGAGAGTTTTAGAAAATTTTCATGAAGAAGGTGCAAGGATCTACCCGGCTCAAATTTACTGAGTCTCATCTTGACACTAGTTGGGTTTGTCTACATGGATCAATTTCTTCCATTCTATCCTATCCAAGCTCATGTTCTCTGTTAGATTCCTAGCCCTCAAGTCTTTCCTCACTGTTCATACCCAAGTTGTTTTAGGTTTGCCCCTACCTCTTTTTACTTCATCAACTTGGCACGAGTCACTTCTTCTCACTGGAGCATCCAAAGGCCTACGTTGGATATACCCAAACCATCTTAAGCGGGGCTCTCTCATCTTCTCCTCAATTGGTGCAACCACCATCTTTTTACGGATGTCTTCATTTTTAATTCGATCTAACCTTGTGTGGCCGCACATCCATCTAAGCATTCACATCTCCGCTACACTCATCTTATGCTCATGCTGCTTCTTGGTCGCCCAACATTTTGAGCCGTACAGCATGGCTGGCCTCACAACTGTCTTATAAAACTTTTCCGTCAACTTGGTAGGTATTTTACGATCGCATAGAACTCCTGAAGCATGCTTCCACTTCAACCAACCTGCTCTTATTATGTGGTTAACATCCTCTTCAATCTCTCCTTCCTTATGTAGGATTGAACCAAGATGCATAAACAGGAAACACTTATTATTCTTTTTTGCTTGCCCAAAATGGTGTTGTACAACAAAAACATCGACATATTACATTTCTGGGCTTTTTCATGTTATTTCATAGCATTATTCCTCAAAGTCTATTGATAGACTTATTTCATACTGTTGTATGTGTGAATAATCATTTTCCGACATCTCTCCTAGTCTTTGAAGGGCAGTGCTTGCATTATGGTGGGATGTGATGACAATTGTAAGAGGTAATGCTGGTATTCACTCAAATCATGAAAGATTCTGATATCTAGGCAGAACATGTTTGATGAATTTACTCTTTATGACCCACCATCTATAGTGCTCAAGATTAAGGGAGAACAGTCATCTAACTCATCACAACAGTCATAAAAGCCCTCACAGTTGGAATGTTCACAGTCCTCACAACTCTCTTACTCATTATCAATCTTTTTTTCTGGTTTGGAAGATATGGAGCAATGACACCAATAATCATATGAGGCGCAATAATTTCATCAAAAGAAGGATGAAATTTTGATGTGCAAGCTCTTGTTGTTGCTTGGATAGAGAAAATGGGAGAGGGCCTGAAAGAGATAGGGATAGGAAGAGGGAGAGGGATCGTCTTGCCTTTGAGATGAAAAAGATTATGGTCGAGAGAGGGAGCGAGAGGGGATGAATCGAGGGATCATGGAAGGCATAGGAGCTGTTGGACAAGTTATCAAATAGTATTTTAGCAAAACTCCTATGATGCTCTCAAAATATTTTGCCAACACACTTTCCTAAGCACAAAGGCACATAAGTGAGATTTTCACTCCAAATAAAAATCTCTAAAGCCCGTCCTAACAAATGTAGAAAATTCTAGAAAAATTCCAAAAAAGAGCCATGGGTATGCAGATTTCCATTAGGTTGTGACCACATGTGGGACCTCTGGTATCATCAGCAATGGATCGTGCAGATGTCAGCATGATGTTACTAGTTCATAACTTCATATTCATTTCGATTCTCTTTCCTCCCTGTTTCTTTGTTTTTTTTTTCTAAAGTAAGTTTTAATATGTGTGGGCTTTATGGTGAATTTCTACATCATTCTCCTCGAGTTGGAAATAACTCGTCCTCGAGTTGTCTTCCTCATATCCATAGTTTCGATGTAGTTCCTCTTCTGTCTTCTGTCACATAAGTAGTGCCAGTACCTGTTCTTCCCTTCCATTGGACTAGATATCAAATAGTATTGTCCCATGAGAACATGTAACATTCTTGTTGAGCATATCTATAATTTGTTCTTCGGAAGGGGAATGTGTAATTCGACGTCGTCTGGATGGAATTGAAACAAATCTGCGACATTGAACTTATTGTAGGTTCCTATTGGGAAACGCTCCTTCCGAGGTTGCACCATCACCAATGCACGTGAGTTTGGCTGTGTTATGTATATTCTCAACAAAAGCTTGTGAATCCCTGTTGTGACTATTACTACGATAAAAGGGCCAACTCTAAAACCTGGTCTGGGATTTTTGTTGGGGAAGCTCAAGTGGTAACTTGCTAGTAGTATGATTTACTGAAGCATTGTAAGCAAACTTGGCTTGGGGAGGGGATGAGTCCCACTAAATGTTTTTGTCTTCAAGTATACCTTGCAATTGTTTTCCAAGGCTTTGGTTTACTATCTTTGTATGATCATCAATATAATGATGATAGGTGCTTGAATACTTAATCTTGGTTCCATTTTTCTTCCATAATGTCCCCTAGAAATGGCTCATAAACTTCGCATCCCTATTTGAATTGATAATTTTTGGAAGTTCACGCAAGTGCACAACTTTTTTGAAAAAAATCTGGGCAACATGCTAAGTATCGTAGTTTTTCCATTACGGCAAGAAACTTTTCATCTTTGGAAATCGATTTACCATCATGAATTTAGAGTCCAGTCCTCGATTAGTTGCAGGCAAATCCAACATGAAATCCATACTTAGATCTTCCCAAGGAGTGTGTAGGATAGGAAGTGGGTTGTAAATACCTTATTTTTTGGATTGAGTGGCCTTTAAAAGCTGTTACATAAAAAATCCACTTGGGAAGTGGTGGCTTGTCCCAATGATAAGAATGTAGTAGGATGAAAATGGGCTTATAAGATAAAGCAAAAGTCGATGAAATAGTAGATAGATACAAACTAGACTTGTTGCAAAAGGATACAGCCAACAACTTGGTCTTGATTTTGAAGAAACTTTCAGTATTGTATTCAAAGCAACTAAAATACGATCAATTCTAAATTATGAAGGAACTTTCAATCTTGTATTCAAAGAAACTATAATACAAGCACTTCTGGCTTTAGCCAATATTTTTTTGCGGAAACTCAATTAGATGGATGTAAAAAATGCATTCTTGCACAGCCATTTCAAGAAAAAGGTCTACATGGAGCAACCATAAGGCTCAACATATGTCTGTATTCTGTAGACTTATGTGCTTCAAGTCAGAGGATAGATACAAAAGTGTATGCGGCAATTGGTTCTTTCATTAACACATTAAGTAGGTACAAGTTTCATGACTGTTTATGTTGTTGATATCATTATCACTGGAGGAGATACTGTAGAAATTGATAGGCGTAAAGGTGGACTAAGGAAAATTTTGACATGAAGCATTTGGGGCATCTTCATTACTTTCTTGGCATCGAAGTAGAAACAACAAAGAAAGGGACGGATCTAACTGGTAAAAAGTATGCTAAGGATCTCCTTAGTAGGTTTAATATGTTGGACTGCAAGCCTATTGCAACCCTTGCAATCTATGATAAGAAGGCTAGCAAACAAGTCAGAGAAAAAGTGGTAGATCCATAGATTTACAAGAGTATGGTTAGTGGACTTCAATATTTGACTTTTACTTGATCTGACTTCACCTATGCAGTGAATCAAGTGTTGCAATTCATGCCTGATCGAAGACAAAAACACTTACAAGCCACTAAGAGAATCTGAGCTATCTTAAAGGGAACTTGTCATGGCCAGTTGTATGGACTGGGTGAAAAGAGAGAAGTAAAGTTGGAAAAATTCTCAGATGTTGACAGGGGAGGAGATCCTGATACTTGAAGATCAGTTATTGGGTACTGTGTGATGTTTGTGTTGAATTATAAATGATTAAATAACACCAACTCCAACAGCTTAAGCTTTTGGAGTAATTGGTAGTTTCACATGGTATTAGAGCTACACCTTCTGGCTTGAAATCTCCTTGATATTAAAAAACCACATGTAAGGGACAACCTAAAAAGAGGGCCACATGTGCCACGTGTATGCCAACCCTAAAAAGAGGGGCCACGCGTGAGGGGGAGTGTTAAAAGTATAAAAGATTAAATAACACCATCTCCAACAGCTTAAGCTTTTGGAGTAATTGGTTGTTTCACAGTTTGATTAGCTGTCCAATTTCATGTAGTATTAAGAAACAACAATTGCTAGATTTGATGCAGAAGCAAAATGTAGAGCCATGGTTTCTACTTTCTACTACTAGAGAAATGATTTGTCAAGACAACTACTCCAGGAGATACATATGCTTCCAAGGGGTTGTGCAGAAGAATTCTATTGTAACAATCAATGTTCAATCAAATTATCACAAAATCTAGTGTTTCATGCCAGATTGAAACACATAGAAATAGACATTCACTTTGTTAGAGAAAGAGTAGAAAGTGGCGAGAAAGCTCCACTCTATGTTATGTAGTCGGGTACTGTTCACTTTCCCCCGCCATTCTGGTAACTGTCACCTGTAATCCGTACAGGTGTGTCCGCATGCAGTTGCACATTTTCATTATGTACTTTCTATGGGAGCTGGTCGGACGTACCCTTTCATTGTCCTTTGATCCTAATTGGCTGATCCTTCCAATCCCAAAACAAACATAGTTTTACTCTCTTCTTTTGGTCATTCAGTTACACAAACCGTGAAGGCAACGATGCAAAGACTAAGTTGTAGACATCTTCACTAAAGGACTCACAAGTGATCATCATATCCATCTATATGTCAACTTGAACTGTTGAACATGTTCAAAGACACAATCCAACTTGACGGGAGTGTTAGAAATGACACACACACAGTCAGTATGGTGCCTACACAAGGACCTTATGGTGTGTCATTATCACATCATTAATGGCAGTCTTGTAATTATGCAACTTAGATGTCTTTATATACTAGTGATCATGGCTGTACTTTATATCGAGGAATACAATTGAAATACCAGCCCCACAAATTGTGTGGGTTCTCGTCTTTCCACAAAAGTTCTCCTCCTTTCTCACATGAGCTCGCTTCATCCCTTACCTTATCATATAAATCAGGCCTTACGAAATTCAGATCTAGCTTCTAAGTCTAAATCAAAGTCACTCATACACAGCAAAATGAATCAAACTCTACGGTTTGATTGATGCCCTTTCAAAAATTCTTTGAAGTTTCTTCACAAATTGCTGATGTAGATCTTCGCTAGATTTGTACCATGTGAAATCCATGCAAATTGATGAAAGTAGAAACGGTGAGAAGAGAAGAGGACCATACGGCAAACCACATGAACTCTTTGATGAATGAGGAGTTCAAGTTAGGGGTTACACTTGTCTGCTCTCTATATTTCTAGAGAGGTGCTTCAATAGGGTGTGACCCTTTATGCCTTAATGGGCACTCCTCATTGTATTGCATTGAGATGCATGCTACTTGAAGCATTCCTCATATTTCTAAATTCAGTCAAATTACCTCAACTTCCCATTATATACTCAAGATTGTTGGGATTATAGTAATCTATGAAGCACGGATACGGGTACGGGGTGCGGGTACGACACAATATGGATACGTGGATACGTGATTTAAAAAAAAGAAGGATACGGGCATGTTGGGGGTACGTTGAATATAATATATTTTTATATTTTATTATATATTTATAAAAATTAAAAAATTAAAGGCCCTGTTCGTTTGGGATTGTCCCAACTCCCAACCGAATGTGAGCCCCAAACAGATTATTGGACTCAAAATTAAACATAATTTCGACTCCAACAATCAGTTTTGGGCTCTCAATCGATTGTCAGTGCCACAATCTCAAATGAACAGGGCTTAAATGTAATTTTGACCCCAAATGTGAGCCCCAAACAGATTATTGGACTCAAAATTAAACATAATTTTGACTCCAATAATCAGTTTTGGGCTCTCAATCGGTTGTCACAATCTCAAATGAATAGGGCCTAAATGTAATTTTGAGCCCAAATGTGAGCCCCAAACAATTTTGAATTGTTTGCTGCCCACGGAGTACCCGGGCGCACCCGCACCCAATACGCACCCGATACGGGTGCGTGGGCCACCGAACAGTACCCTTGCTTCCTTGATAGTAATGTACATAATTGTCTTAGATACACGTATACAGAAGTCACATACAAAGATGTCTAATCTCAATCACACCTGTTAGAAATAGAATTAGTGTTAGAAGAGAAGAAGAAGAAGAAGAGGAACGGAGGGATGGAGAGTCTCCGCTAGGGAGCTCCTCATGTAAATGATGTATATATAGGCCCAAATAGGGCAACCATTGTACAGTGACTATAATACCCTCTAATATAGAAGTAAAGCCTAAACTACCCTTACATATTATTCAACGCTTCCCCTCAAGTTAGAGTGTATATACTATGGAACTCCAGCTTGCTACAAAGAAACAACAACAAACAACTAAAAAATAATAAAAAAGTACAATAATCTAATACACACATCCAGCTCGGTACAACACTCCTCCTCAAGCTGGTGTGGTGAATACATAATGAAAAGCATAACAAACAAGACAACGGCCACCATGAAAGTACAATCGTTGAGATCAATAGCCACAAAAAAAGAGCAGCTCCCCCTAAAGCAACACTATGGCGTGAGCGATCAGAACAGGGCCTCCTCCTGAATGAGAGCCCGGCGAATAAATCTGCAAACTACGAAGTATCGAATAGAGACACCTTGGCAGGGAAATAACAACGATCCATCGAGCAAAAAGGGGCACCAAAGGTGCGTACGAGCGACAACGAAATTGCACCGGCTTGCAAAGACATCAGCAGAGTAGCACAACGCTAAGAGAAGAAGAAAAACCACCGGAAAGGTGATCAGAACCAACCAACAACGGGGACACCGTCGTCTGGAGAGATAAGATCCACGGCAGGATATCGCTGCCTGGAGAAGAAGCAAAGGAAGAAGAAGATAACCAACCAACGATGGGGACACCATCGTCTGGAGACAAGTTCGACAGCATGAACATCGTTGCCTAAAGATAACCAACCAATGATGGGAAAATCATCGTCTGAAGACAAGGTCAACAGGGATACAACCGCCTGAAGATAACCAACCAACGATGGGGAAATCATCATTTGGAGACAAGGTCGACGGCATGAACATTGTCGCTTGAAGAACCAACCAACAATGGAGAAACCATTGTCTGGTGACAAGGTCGACGGGGAAAACGTCGCCTGAAGAGAACACCAACCAACAACGGCGAAAAATACGTGGTCCGGGGCAGATAACCAACTAAGAAAGACGAAGAACATAGAGAGAACACAACAACACTCCCCCTCGGGCGAGACTACATGAGCCTAGAGAAGGCAAGACAAGAAAACAAGACAACACTCCCTCAAGAAAAGACAACAAAGAAGACAATACCAACAAAGAAGACAATACGTACCCAGATAAGAAAAGACAACAAAGAACTACATGGCAACACTCCTCCTCAAGTTGAAGGCCGAATGCCTTCAAATTGCAACGAAAAGAAGACCTCGCAAGGCACCCTATCTCTCTTGGGCCGTTCATCAAACACTTGGGGTGCACCTTGGAGATGAAGATAAAGGCGAAGCCAAAAAAAAATATAGAAAAGAGAAAATAAAAAGATTTAGTGTTGAGATTTGGGAATGGAAAAGGATTTTGGGGGGTAGATCTAAACAAAGACAAAGGCCGTAGAAGCCAAAAAAAAAATATAGAAAAGAGAAAATAAAGAGATTTATAGTTGAGAGTTGGGAATGGAAAAGGATTTTAGGATGCCTAAATGGATCTGGGAAGAAGATTTCCTCCCAAATGTGAATTCAAAAGAGAAAGAAAGGAAAGATTTGGGGTTTGGGGGTTTTGTATGGAGATTTGTGAGTGGAGGAGCGCCAAAAAATGGTTCGAGAGGCTTACGGCAACCCAAAAACAAATCTGACATTTTTTGTTTTGGGAATCTACAATAAAAAGAAAAAAAGGAGATGGATTTTACGGCAAACACTGAGAAATATGGGTTTTACGGCAAGGTTTTTCTTTTTCTTTTCCTTTTTTTTTGGTGGAGATTAACGGCAACCCAAAAGGGTTTGCCGTAAATAGAAATAGAAAGAGAGATATGGTCCGAGAGAGAGAGAGAGAGAGAGAGAGAGAGAGAGAGAGAGAGAGAGAGAGAGAGAGATTTAAGTAGGGGAGATAAAATAGAGATTTAGGAGATTGCGATTGCCGTATTGAGCAAAACACAAAACACAAAAAGATACCGAGAGATGAGAGTTCTAGAAAGAGAGATGGGAAAGAGATTTTTGGGATTTTCGAGAGAGGTTTTAGGGTTTGGGTTGTCGACAACCCAAGAAAGAAAAGAGAAAACAACAAGGGGTTAGCGCGCGAGAGAGATGTAATGGCGTGATGGAGGATAGACTCTTCTTCTTTCTTTCTTCCTTCCCAAAAAGGATCTTTGCTCTGATACTATATTAGAAATATAGTTAGGGTTAGAAGAGAAGAAGAAGAGGAATGGAGGGATGGGGAGTCTCCTCATGTAAATGATGTATATATAGGCCCGAATTGGGCAACCATGGTACAATGTCTACAATACTCTCTAATATAGAGGTAATGCCTAAACTACTCTTACTTGTTATTCAGCAACACCCATAAGCCAAACCAAACAATTTTTTGTGGAGGACTGACTTCAAGTTAGGGCTCACATTTGTATCCTCTCCTTTATGTATCTAACTTAAGCCAAATTACACCAATTGCCCATGAGCTCTAGACAAAATTGCTGGGCATAATATTAATTTACCTAATTGATTTTTGAACACACTCAGATATATATATATATATATATATATATATATATATATATATATATATATATATATATATATATATATATATATATAGAGAGAGAGAGAGAGAGAGAAAACGGTTCCTACACATATGTGTAGAGAGTTCTCTACACACTAGCTTAAAATACAGTGGGGGCCCACATTGTTTGGGTGATCCAAGCCATCTATTTTAAAGGCCCTCACATAGATAGGGTGTCTACAAAAAATCAGATCCATAGGATCATCCCAACCCTACGATTTGTGGAGGTAAAATGGATGTCTTTAAACCTTCACAAATTAGTCCATTTTTTGCCTCCACATTTCGAATGGTTAGGATGATCCTATGGATCTGATTTTTTGTGGACACCCTATCTATGTGAGGGTCTTAAAAATGAATGGTTTGGATCACCCAAATAATGTGGCCCTCACTGTATTTTAAGCTAGTGTGTAGATAACTTATCTACACATGTGTGTAGGAACCGTTTTCTCATATATATATATATATATATATATAGATAGATAGATAGAGAGAGAGAGAGAGAGAGAGAGAGAGAGAGAGAGAGAGAGAGAGAGAGAGAGGTGTAGCTACTTAGCTACACGGACGCCTTAAAATACAGTGGGCTCCACTTTGTTTCGGTGATGCAAACCATTCATTTGATGGGCCCTCACATAGATAGGGTGTGCCCAAAAAATCAGCTCCATAGGATCATCCCAACCCTACGATTTGATGAGGCAAAAATGGACGTGTAAAAACCTTCACAAATCTGTCCATTTTTGGCTCTACAGTTTGAAGGGTTGGGATCATCCAATGGAGCTGATTTTTTGGGCACACCCTATCAATGTGAGGGCCTATCAAATGAATGGTTTGGATCACCCAAACAATGTGGGCCCACTGTATTTTAAGCCGTCGGTGTAGCTAAGTTAGCTACACGTATGCGTAGCTTCACTTAACTTATATATATATACATATGAGAAAACGGTTCCTACACATATGTGTAGAGAGTTCTCTACACACTAGCTTAAAATACAGTGGGGGCCCACATTGTTTGGGTGATCCAAGCCATCCATTTTAAAGGCCCTCACATAGATAGGGTGTCTACAAAAAATCAGATCCATAGGATCATCCCAACCCTACGATTTGTGGAGGTAAAATGGATGTCTTTAAACCTTCACAAATTAGTCCATTTTTTGCCTCCACAGTTCGAATGGTTAGGATGATCCAATGGATTTGATTTTTTGTGGACACCCTATCTATGTAAGGGCCTTAAAAATGAAAGGTTTGGATCACCCAAATAATGTGGCCCCCACTCTATTTTAAGCTAGCGTGTAGATAACTTATCTACACATGTGTGTAGGAACCGTTTTCTCATATATATATATATATATATATATATATATGAGTAGAGGGTTTATGCGCTCGAGTGCAAAAACGGGGGTGGGCCCACATTGTTGGGGGGATCCAAAGCATTCATTTGGAAGGCCCTTTCATGGATAGGGTGTCCACCAAAAATCAGCTCCATTGGATCATCTTAGGGTGTCCATTTGTGGGGTGAAAAAATGGGCAGATTAGTGGACAAACAATATCTGTCCATTTTCACTCCCACAAATGGACACCCTATGATGATCCAATGAAGCTGATTTTTGGTATGCACCCCATCCATGATGGGGACTTTCAAGTGAATGCTTAGGATCTCCCCAACAATGTGGCCCCACCCCTGTTTCCTGCACTCGAGCGCAGATAAGCTATATGTGCTCGAGCGCAGGAACCCTTTTCTCTCTCTCTCTCTCTCTCTATATATATATATATATATATAAAATTATATATCACCATGACTTATCTACACCATACAATGGTGTATATAAGTCATATACTAGTCCAACCTAAGTATGTCTTGAAGATTGGAGGCAAAAATTCCTTTTTGACGTTGAACATGCTGTCTCACTTAAAATCATCCATAGTTCTGTCCCTAAGGTGAAACGGGAACATAATGTCCCACTATCACAGGGAATCTCAAAATCCCTATTATAATGAGTAGAGTAAGGCACATGTTCGGAAAACATGACATGTGAAACATGGAATCGTCCTGGAGAAGGATCATTAACACTCGTAGTAAGAAAATATATCTAGAAGCTTGGAGGCAAAATACTCAACTCAACTAAGCCTCTGTCCCAAACTAGTTAGGGTCGAAGATTGGAGGCAAAATACCATTAAAAAAACATTTTATATATTTGGTTTCTCTTCTTTGAGAAATACTTACAACTGTATTAAAAAAAACCTTGGCTCAGGGGTTGTGTGATGTTTCTTAAGAGGACAGCATATTATATGGATCTACTTGTTCATGATGAACTAAGGAGATTTTATAAAAAAGAAAAAGGTCAGGTTCTCAGCTTCCGCGCACAAGTTTCATGTTGATTCAATTGTTCTGTGTTTAACAGATTGGCATGGATCATCTATATGCTGTTCATGGCGATGTTTGTAGTTCAATTATAGTATTGCTGGTTTCTGGCCATTGTCTGTGCTTTTCTAGACGTTGTCTCTCTCTCTCTCTCACTGATGACATAGGGTGTCCCCGCCCCAATTCTTAGGGCGGGACTATTCCATATGGATCTGCGCAATCACCTGTAAACCATGCGCATCGGGTAAGCCGGGGGGATTCAAACTTGCGTCAATGGGGAGCATCGGGTAAATCCGTACGGGTGTGGCTCTTTGGCTTCAAGTCATGAGTAGATGTGGTCTGTTTCATATGTATTTATTGATTTGATTCATGTAATTTACTGATAAATTCATTTTCACTAATGTAGATTGGGCATCTCAATGTTTAAGAGAAGACCTAATATTGGGTTTTATGTATTTATGGGCAACAATTTGATGTCAGGAAAAAATGAGATTGCAGTTTGTTATCTCAACATCCAATGCAGAAGCACATTGCAATATCCACATCCATTTCGGAAGCAGATCATATAATCATTTCGATCAGAACAAGTGAAATAGGTTGGGTCATGGCACTGTTACAGACATTGGATTTGTTATGAAATAATCTTTCATCGTATCTACCTCTTTTTTCCTATTAGTCTTTAGTGCAGTTATATGCTAATGTGAGGCCATTAGAACAGGCATTGGTATTCTTTCTGGCAATGTAAAATAATAGTCTCCAAAATTTGGAAGATCTGGGCCTTTGGGTGGATGTGGTAAGTGGATGCTATCAGATGTGCTCAGTGATGCAAATATTAGGCATAAATAAGTGGCATATTTGCCAATTAGTATTTTATTAGGGGTATTTTAGTCATTTGGTTATTTAGAGTTCTTATTTTAGTAGGCTTCTTTAAGAGTTCATGTTTTAGTAGGCTACTATTTCCTAGGTTGTTGTTTGCCTATTTATAGGTTTGCCTATTTATAGGCCTCTTTACAGCTTATTTTGTAACTTTGATGATTAATTGAATGAATTGAGATTCTCCCCTCTAATTTCCTCTCCTCTTCTCACCCAAGTCTTCTTCTTCTCTTTCTCCTCTATTCTTCTTTCTTTTGGGTTAGGGTTTATAAAGTTGCAGATTTTGGGTGGAGAAGATGGTGATGGTGGTGAATCTGTTGGGTGAAGATGGATGACTGAAATATGAGAATTAAAAGGGCTGTTGTGGGAAGGGTTAGGGTTAGGGAATAGGGTTTTGGGTTTTAGGGTTTGGCTGAGTCGAGAGAACTACTTCATGGGTTGTAGGGTTCGGTTTGGTGCTGTTTTGAAGACAAAACAGTGAGGGTTCGGTAAGAGTTTCAGGTTTTTTTTTGGTTTAATAATTCAGGTGGTTTTGGTGGAGGCTACGGTTGGTAGTTGGGTTGGGAAATTGCACAAAACTCTTGCTTGGCTGCAATTGGGTTTCACCCTCATCTCATTTTCTCTCTCTACCCTCTCCTTCATCTCATTTTCTCTCTCCTCATACGAGCCATTTCCTCTCACAATTGGGTTTCGCCGTCAACACTTTCTCTCTCTACTGAGCCTGATGAGAAAATGAGATGAGGGAGAGGGTAGAGAGAGAAAATGATATGATTGTTGAGCCATTACCTGAGATAGATGATCGCGAGCATATTACAAAGGATTGCCCTATATTTGCGCCGATTGATCAGATTGCCGAGACTTGTGCCGACACAGATGATCTTGTCTGCAGATTGATCATGAGGTCCATCAGCCTGACGTCACTATCCCAGCTTCAGTCCTAGATGCTGATTTTATCATATTGATTCTACTGAGCCTGATGAGATACCAACGGATGACTTTCATGTTGATTCTCCTGCGCCTACTGAGCTGCCAGTTGATGTTGATTATGTGGAGGATGTTCCCCGATTGGTACCACCCATAGCTGTTTTGCCGATCACGCCGATCCAGGACGAGTAGTCGAGTACGTTGCCATCTTCCCAACTTCCCTTATTCTCACGAAAGGCTTGTATTTTGATGATTTTACATGGATGCTTTCTTCCATATTCCGCCGCCAGCCTTTCAGATCACTTTCATTGCTATTCGAGCATTAGCCATCAGGATTGCTTCAGACGGATTGCGTATCCTTCTGCTTCATTGGATTATTTTCTTATTTGACCCAGGCGGACTAGAACTCGAGGGCGAGTTCTTTTCAACCGGGGGAAAATGATGCAAATAGTAGGCCTAAATAAGTGGCATATTTGCCAATTAGTATTTTATTAGGGGTATTTTAGTCATTTGGTTATTTAGAGTTCTTATTTTAGTAGGCTTCTTTAAGAGTTCATGTTTTAGTAGGTTATCATTTCCTAGGTTGTTGTTTGCCTATTTATAGGCCTCTTTACAGCTTATTTTGTAACTTTGATGATTAATTGAATGAATTGAGATTCTCCCCTCTAATTTCCTCTCTTCTTCTCCCCCAAGTCTTTTCCTCCTCTTTCTCCTCTATTCTTCTCCTATTCTCTTCTATTCTTCCCCTTCTATTCTCTTATTCCCCTATACTTCTAATTCTATTCCCTTTCGTCTATTTCTCTCCCCTTTTCTCAACTTTTCTTCACTCTGCTGCATCACTTAGCCTGCCATTACTGACACAGTTTTGAACAAGGTATGAAAACTATTGAATTGGAAAATAAATTTGTGTGCTGTTTGGTTTGATCCACCTGTTTATGAATTTGAAAGGTGGCCAGAGAATTCTGGAGCCGTATCTTATCTAGATTTGAGATTCCCTGGTTCTTCCCTGCTAAGCTTAGTGATTTAGTGGAAGGTTGTTCTGAGGAAGAAAGGCAAGATCCTTTGGAATGTTTCTCTCCTAGCTACTATTTGGGTATTATGGAAAGATCGTAACACACGGGTATTTAAAGGATATTAAAAAAGAGTGGTGTTCCTACACAATTAGGTGATTGCTATCACTATATCTTGGGTGGGGACTTTATCTTCTTTCCACTTTGTATCGGCTCACGACCTCTGATTCGGATGGACGGAGATTTGCTATGATTTTGAATGGGAGCTCAAGGTCGTTCAAGCCTGGGAGCCCCTTGCACGTGGTTTCCATAATATTGCGGGTGCTTAAGAGGGAAGAAGAAGAAAATTAGTACTCAAGAACACAACAAGAGAAGAAGAACCAAAATGGGAGCAATGCTCAACTCAATTGATATTCCATTAATTACATAAGTCTATCAACATCCAAAATCCCCTCTAAAGATGGTTTCTAACCCTTTAAATAAAAGACAAGCAAAGAAAATTCGTTCAAGCTCCTCCACTAGCTAACTTAGCGAGTAACATAACATTAATTGCATTGGAACTCACTAACTTTGACTGGTTTTGGAAACCCACAGACACAGTCCACTAAAACTGCCATAACTTTCTAACCACTTGGCCAATTTTCGAGCACAAATACTTGTTGGAAAGATCTCAAAGAGACCTACAACTTTGTAGTTTACCATTTTCCATGATTCTTCCATTTAATAGCCCAAAAACTTGGTTGAAAATCGGTCAGAAGCTTTAATGCGGGAATGCACCTTGGAACTCCACCAAAGCCACTTAGGCATGACGTGGCTGCCATGTTGGCACTGCGTCATTATCTCTGGGTGAGAAAGAACTCGCCCACCGGTTCTCTTCAAACTCTCAATGATAAGTTTCCAAGTCTTTAACATTGAAGTTGAGTGAGTATTGATATTTGGAGGGTGCTCAACCTTGAATGCATTATCCCCAATTTTCTTAAGCACTCGAAAAGGGGCATCCACATGATCTTGAAATTTGCCAAACTTCCTTGGTCCAAGAAAACTCGCCCTCGAACTTTGAAGTATCGAAGAATGATCATCAATTGAAACTTCCGAAGATTAAACTCCGCTTCATAATCTCCACGACGATGTGATAATTTGTCTAGATTTTAAACATGTTTGAATACGCAAATATCCACTGTGAGATTCAATGTAGGATCAAATAAAAATGGATCGATGTAATTAGATGAAAAATTCAATGTAATATTTTTCCATTCACCCATCACTTCAACATCAATCGGTTCATCTAATATGCAATCGGATCCAATTTCTTTGGTGATGAATTCATAAAATTGTCGTTGTAGTTCCTTGTGCTCCTCATTAGCTTCAACAACAAGTGGAGCATCAGATGTACCATTGCCCTTTGTCTCTTGATCAAATTCGTTCTTGGAAAGAAAAAAGTTACTCTCATACCCTTTCTTGAACGATGCAATTCGATATGGCTTTGGATGCGGTTCGATTTTGAGCTTGTGCTTGTTCACCATTTTATGAGATACGATGTTCTCACAACTCCCACTATCGATCACAATAGTGCAAACCTTGTCATGAGATTCGCATCGAGTCTTAAAAATATCGGACGAAGACAATCATCATCGGATGTTGTTTGTCATCTTCCTCATCATATATGGGCTGATTTGAATCATCATCATTTTCTTCATCACCGAATGCCACTACTTGCCTCTTTGGACAATCTTTGAAACGATGGCCAACTTGACCACACTTGAAACAAGTATTTGGATTGTTGGGACGATTGGGCTGATTTCCAACTTGATTTGTAGTGGCTGATTTTGTAGAATTTTTGTTGAAATATTCGGACCTTGACTTTGTACTTCCACCATGTGAAGATTCACCTTTGGAAGAAGGATAGAGGCTACGGACATCAACAAACTTCTTAGCACCACGATGAGCAAACTTTGCCATCAATATACCTTGCCACAAGTTGATCTTCACCCTCTTGAATATCATTACGAGCCATGAGTTTGTAGAATTCTTCGGTGTAGTCCAAAACACTCTTGGATTCTTGGCGTAGTTTGTTGAATTGAGAAAAGATAATTTGGGAAAAATCCAACGGAAGAAATTTCTCTTTAAGCCTTGACTTCATTTTGTCCCAAGAAGAAATCTTATGCTTTCCTTTGCGGATTCTTATTTCTTGAACTTTATCCCACCATGTTGAAGCGTAGGCACGAAGCGTTGTAGCCACAAGCTTCACACGTTGGCTTTCAGGTGTCTCCTTGTAATCAAAGAACTTCTCAATGGCACTAAGCCATTCAAAAAACTCTTTGGGTTGTAGACAACCATGAAACTCTGGCAAGTCAATCTTGACGGTGTCGAAATCACGATAGAACCTTCCTAACCTAGCCTCCTCACGAGTATTAGCGAAGAAGGGATTCACATCGGATTCATCACTAGAACCTTCACGGCTTGATCCACCAGGCTCACTCTACGAGCCTCTTGGCGTTCAAGTCGCATGGTAAGTTGCTCAACTTGTCTTCGAAGTGCTTGAAGTTCATCATCTCTTGAGTACTAATTTGAAGCTAGCCCAAGAGAGTAATGTTGGCTCTGATACCAGATAATGCGGGTGCTTAAGAGGGAAGAAGAAGAAAATTAGTACTCAAGAACACAACAAGAGAAGAAGAACCAAAATGGGAGCAATGCTCAACCCAATTGATATTCCATCAATTACATAAGTTTATCAACATCCAAAATCCCCTCTAAAGATGGTTTCTAACCCTTTAAATAAAAGACAAGCTAAGAAAATTCGTTCAAGCTCCTCCACTAGCTAACTTAGGGACTAACATAACATTAATTGCATTGGAACTCACCAACTTTGACTGGTTTTGGGAACTCACAGACACAGTCCACTAAAACTGCCATAACTTTCTAACCACTGGGCCAATTTTCGAGCACAAATACTTGTTGGAAAGATCTCAAAGAGACCTACAACTCTGTAGTTTACCGTTTTCCATGATTCTTCCATTTAATAGCCCAAAAACTTGGTTCAAAATCGGTTAGAAGCTTTAATGCAGGAATGCATCTTGGAACTCCACCAAAGCCACCTAGGCATGACGTGGCTGCCATGTTGCACTGCATCACTTAAGCTAAATTTCGATGGATCTAACTTGGGAAATCCTGGCCCCTCTGGTATTTGGGGGTCCATAGGGATGAGCAAGCTTTATCCGGTCCAATAGGTGTAGCTGATGCAAATGAAGCTAAAGTGCGAGCAATTCATCAAGGAATAAAGTTTCTTGATAATGTTGATCTCAATTATGTGGTGATTGAAGGGGACTCACGTAATATGATTAGATGGCTTAGGGGTCCCATTCGTATCCTTGGAGGTTTGCTGCTTTCTTTGATGAGATTTTCGATAGGTTGGGCTCCTTCTGTATCTTTCTTTCATGTTCGGCAGTCGGCCAATGAAGTGGCCAATAGATTAGCTCGAGAGGTGTTGCAAGGGCGGAGGTGGAGTTATTTGATTTCCTCCCCCGTTGTCTGTCTTTCCTTATGGTTCCTTACTAGTATCTGTATTTTTTCTAAACTTTGTTCTCCTGATTCCTTGTATAGACCGCCTCATTCTTTTTCTTGGGATGAAATCTTTTACCATTCTGAAAAAAGGATTTCGAAAATTCTTGATAACATATCCCAGAATCAGTAGAATGGTATGGCAGACTAGCTTTAATATTTTTGTAAGTTTAAAAGGGCACATTTAATTAAATGATTTTGTATATGTAGTTTTTGTCTGCACTGGTGATGAGTTTCTTTCTGCGTCTATAAACTACTATGATAAAAATATCCCCAAATTTTTGGAATGTCAGGACTGTAGGGGATGTGGAATCGCTAAATTATTTGATCCACATGAAAACCCTCAACACTATGCTTTGTAAATTAAAACTTTCCAAAGGTTTCTAATACATATTCATAAGGGCACTTAATCAAAGAGTTTGGCTTGTACTTTGTAGTATTATGTTGACATGTTTGCTGGCCTCATGAAAAACAAATAATGTATGCCTTATTTTGGAGCATTGTAACTCTTCTATTATACTGCTTTCAGATTGAGATCTTAAAGCGTTTGCAACGAGAAGCATTTTCAGATTTGATGAAATTAAGGGACAGACAGGACAAAATTGAGCGCATAGTTTCCTTATATAAACCAATTCAGGGAAGTCCATTTCGGGAAACAAGTACACATATGAAGGGAGAGGTTGATGTGGTTGGAGCGTTATTATTTGTGCGGAACATTGGTCAACAGACACTGGATGCATTGAGTAGAGCAGGAATTAGGACAGGTGTCAATTCAAAGTTCATTTTTGAGACAATTATCCGGCAGAAAGATAGTCTAGTAGCAGAGCTTGTGGCTGGGCAAAACAGTGGTAGCCACCATGGTGACATTTTTGGGAGTCCCCTTGCTCTAACAAAAGTGATGTATTTGGCAAATATTAATGACTGGCTTTCTTTGATTGCAATTCCCGTGGGAGCTCAATGCAAAGATGTTGCAATCAATTCAAATCGTTTACAGGTTAAGCTTCAATCATGCACAAGGTTTTAAATGTTGTTTTCGTTGGAATTTTCGGCTGAAATCATCTAAAATTTTGACAAAGAATTCGTTTTTTTTTAATTTCCACTGAATTGTATAAAATCTTGGTGGAAATTTAGGCCATTTCGGGGGAAATCTTTAAAATTTATGGAGAAATTTTGTAGATAAGGGTTGAAAACGAAATTTCAGTAGAATTTCGGATTTCGGCGAAATCGTGTAAAATTCTGTTTCAATGTAATTTTGGTTTCGGTCCAAACCGAAATATTTTGGCCGAAATTTCGGATTTCGGCTAAAATTTAAAACTATGATCATGCATTTATATCAAGATCAGGTTCTGTACCAGCAGATTTTTTATTTTCCCATCATAACCCAATTTTCTTTTTTTTACAGGGTCAAGGTCTTACTGATTTTTCTTCTTTTGGGCCACCACTCTTCACTCAATATCATGATTGTGGTGCTGGGCTAGTGGTGAAAGGATCAAATTATACCGCTCATTTAGCGGAGTTTGTTTCTTGCCTGGGGATGGAGCCTGTTGGTATTAGGCATTGCTTGAGCACCCTCGTACAAGTTATTCATCGACCGTCAGAGGGAACAAAAGTCACTCTCTTGGGTCTTCATCAAATGTCCAAATCGCCAGCTCAGCAGGTCAGAGTGGGCCCACTTATCATACCACTAACCAGTTTGAAGTTTAGGAACGCAACAGATAGTGTCTCGGAAGGATCCATTTCTCTGATGCTAGAGTCAGAGCTTGATGAAAGTATGAAAATTGGAGGTTGGGTTGAGTTGCAGAATTCCAGTTCTAGATATTTGCGGTGGGGCGTTTCTCTGTCTGATACACCTGAGAATGAGCTAGGTTGGGGTTTGAGCACTAGTGGAATGATCCAACGTCCCTCGTCTTGGGTTAATTTTCAGTTGGAAGCCTTTCTCAAGTTTAGTTTTGGTAAAAGATTCAGCTTTCAGCCAGGTCTCATATATGCGATACATGATAAAACTAGAATTCCGGCGTTGATGTTTCGATCAAGTTGGTCCCTGTGATTCTATTTCAGAACCTGATAGTTATATGGAGTTGTAAATAGTGGTGGCTCAAAATTGATGGAGTTCGCCATTCCTCCTCCCATACTAGGTCAGTTTATTGCTTCAATATTTTTTTTATCGATTTTAATCTCGAAGGTTTTTATCGTTTTCAGTTTAATGAAAGCTTGTTTCTCCAAGACCCAATTAGAACGAGAAAAAGAACAAAAAAGAAAGAGAATGTTGTTACTCCAATATTCACCATCTAACAAGTGGTCCATCAAAATCATTGAATGGAGTTTTCTTAATCTGTTCATGCACTAGTAATTTTATTAGGGCATTCAGGAAAAAAAAAACCATTTACTTTTGTTGAGAGATTTGATATTTTGAGTAGCCTTTTGCATGACTTTGTTTTCTTCTTCATGGTATTCATGCTAATTAGGATGGGCCCATCATGATGGTTTTCCTAGTGCCATTGTTGTAATTTTATTTAAGTGAGTTTATATAAAGATTTTATGAGAGTGGCGAGGTTTGGCAACACCCCTTGCACATTCCTTACCCTATTCTTCTACTTCTCCTCTGCTATTCTTCTCTCTTTTTCTATGCGTCAGATCCCATGACTTGCGTGGTCTCCTTCAAGATTTCTTCTCTTTTCTTTTTTCGTCAACATGTTATCAAACCCAAGATCCATGGTGGCTTGATCTAATTTCTGTGTTTTTTTCCCTGGAAAATGCTCTCTCTCTCTCTCTCTCTCTGTGTGTGTGTGTGTGTGTGCGTGTGTGTGTGTGTGTTTACACCTTTTGTGCTAAGCAAATCTTTACGGTTTTCTCCTTGTACATGAAAAACTATGTTGTTCTCTATCTTTTTGTGCGATAGTGTGTATCATTAACTTATTCTTCTTTCAATGATAAATAGAAGAGGAAGTTCTACAATAACTATGCAGATTCTTCGTATCGAAGGAATTATTTTTAAGAAGAATGACAGACCTTGTGACTGAAGTTTTTCTATTGTAGGGTTGTATCACCTCCTAACAGACCTTTAATATTAGGGCATTGTACTTTTGTTTGAAATCTGGTTACTTAGTACAAGAAGCATAATGTAGTTGCATGATGTGAGTTGATGTGATTGAAGGCTCACGGAAAAATGCATTTTGAAGTTACAAGCTGATACTTTTAATAATCAGACCATCACATATATGGGCCTACTGTTCCTGCGCTCAAGCATAGATAAGCTGGTGGGCCCATAATCTTGGGGTGATCCAAAGCATTCATTTGGAAGGCCCTTACCTAGATAGGGTATACAAAAAATCAGATCCATAGGATCATCCTAACCCATCCAAAAGTGGAGGGGAAAAAATGGGCAGATTTGTGGACAGTCTGTCCAATTTTCCCTCCACTTTTGGATGGGTTAGGATGATCCTATGGATCTGATTTTTGGTACATACCCTATCTATGGAAGGGCTTTCCAAATGAATGCTTTGGATCACCCAAAAAATGTGGGCCCACATGATTTTTTTGCACTCGAGCGCAGGAACACTTTTCTGTACATATAGTCTTACTGATCTAATATTTCATGAGAGGATTATGCACATTGAAGTGGATTATCATTTAATTAGTGAAAAGGTTACCATAAGACAAATATCTACTTCATGTGTAAGGTCTAAACATAAGTTGACAATTTCATGAAGGCACTTGATTGTAGTCAATTTAGCATTATTTGTTTCAAGCTGGGTATGAATGATACCTGTGCTCCAACTTAAAAGGGAGTGTTTGTCGTAATTTTTGTTACCTTTTGCATTCTTTTATTTATATATACACAGTATTCGTCGATAATTAGGATCTGACCTATCATAGTGCGTACCCTAATGGGATCATTGTAATTTGATATAAGTATATAAATGAAGCCTTTATGGGAGTTGTGAGGTTTGAAAACACTCCTCACGAATTCCTTTCCCCCTATTCTACTTTGCCCCTTTCTCTTCTCTGCATCAAATTTCACAACTTGGGTGGTCTCTTCCCAAATTTCCTGCTTCGTTTTACCTTAACAATTGTTAATACTGTTATATTGTTCATCCACAGTGATCAGTTTAGTTCTTCTAGCTTACAAGTCTTGGATGTTTCTGTTGAGTTTCCAAGCTTGTGTGAATTTTCAAATGTACTCACAGATTATGGTCTCTCTTCTTTAGGGGACTACATTCCTGCTTTTATCCAGAGAAAGGCGAGACATGTCACACTTGTTAGATTCTTACATTTTTTTTTTTTTGCGGAAACATCGATGGTGATTTGAGGTGGATTTGATGAATAGAGATGGGCCAACTGTTAGAGGCGTGTATTGGTTGTACGAAATCAGGATAAAGAAGACTTACCTATTTGTAGCTGCCGTGTGGACGAAACAGTTGAAGCAACATCAGTGCTTTCTACGTCTCTCCTCCACCTTAGACCTCGCAACTCCACGATCGACCTAACTGTTCACAGGCCATGAATGCTAGGCATAGTGGGGTGTTACAGGTCATCCCTGTATGGCCTACAAATAGCAGTCCTCAGAACAACGTGGACATCCTTTGATCGCCCGATCTTTGGGTCATTCATCTAGTCTTTTCAGTAATGTTGTCTTTTCCTTCGGCATCCTCAACTTTATTTACTTTTAAGTTTCGCCCAGAGTACTCAGGTAGTCTGGTGTCTGTTATCCCTTTTACTTTTAATTACATTCATATACTGGCATTTATAGAAGATTCTCGCAATGTACATGCCATATGTTATTTATGTTTCATCTTTGTCATTTACTTTCAATCATACATTTCAATTCCGGTTATATACTTCTAAGCACACATTCTATCATTCATTTACTGATTTTTCGCTTCTGTGCTTTCCTCTGTTAAAATGGTTCTCTCACAATTGACTCCAGGGGAGGCCCATAGAAGGGAAACACAAACCTTCATAATCACCTGAGCTAGACAAGTTGCAATCAATAACCCTTTTTGGACCTCCTAAAGTGGACATAAGTGGTGCACTTTTTATATAAATTTCAGGGTGGCTTTGGTGGTGTTCTAACCCTCATAGGACTGAAGTGGGGCATTTTTTTATAAATTTCAGGGTGGTTTTGGTGGTGTTCTAAGCGTAGACAGGTGGTGGGCGTGTTTGGTAACCATTCTCAAAATCATTTCAATGGAGCGAGAATAGTAGGATTCTCGAAATCATTCCATCGTCGTGGCGGCGACTCCTTTTTGCACCACAAAACTCCACCTAAAACACGCTTTTGGAATGAAACTTTGGCCGCATTCTTACACCAAACTCCATTTCCATTCTTTAGAGCATCAGAATAAAAAATATGGACACATTTGGATATATTTTGTGATTCTTATAGTTTGGTCAGGGATAAATCTATTCGTATTGGATATGGATTCTGATTAGAACTTGGAGGCATGAGAAGCAGCTCATGGTAATTTCCACAGGTTGTTTGGATATGGGGGAAAATATTCTGTGGAAAAAATAATCCCAAGGTCTATAGGGTTGCAACTTTCCTAGAAAATAGGGAAATCTTTTCTATTTCCATAGAAAATTTGTTAGCCAAATGGCTAACTCATTAGCTTTCACAAGCAATCACTATTTTTAGAATTTACAAGCTTTCACAAGCTAACTCATTAGCCAAATGACTTGCTTGAGTCGACTCATGTAACCTTGGTAGAGGTTTGTCTAAATCAACTCAGTTTGACCTGTTGAATCGACTCATGGCCGAGTTTGAGTCTTTAAACACAGCATGAGATATGTCAACCTACATCATTATCATTTTTTGGGGGGTTAGGATATGCTGTAATTGAAGCTTTTGACTTGAAAGGAAGACGTGCTTTTACACTCACCCAAATGCTTTTTACTTTCTCTGGAGTGTAGGATTGTTGGGTTTAAGGGTGTCAATTTTGGCTCGGGCTCGGAAGCTCGCTTGAGCTCGGCTCGAATCCTTAACGAGCCGAGCCGAGCCGAGCCGGCTCGCCAGGCTCGTTAAGCTTAATGAGCCAAGCCCGATTTAGGCCAGGCTCGGCTCGTTAAGGCTCGTTAAGAATTTAATATATTTAAATATATATATTATATATTAATATATACACTAAAAGGGTTGTCCAGGGAGTCAAAGGGGGAGGCAAAATATGTCACTTCATTTTTGGAACCCCATTTGTTAGTTGGACCACCCCCCCAAAGTGTAAAAAAGTAGTCAAATTACACTAGATAGGGCTGTCCAGGGAAGATGAGGGGTGTGAACTTAATATAACCCGAGCTCGGTAAGGCTCGCGAGCCTGGCCGAGCCCGAGCTGAGCTTTTGAGCTTAACGAGCCGAGCCGAGCCTGGCCAAGCTCGGCTCGGCTGGTTTACACCCCTAGTTGGGTTGGTAGGAAGCTAATTTTAGTCTTGTGGATAGGAATGTATGCTCATTTTAGTCTTATACATTGTATTTGTCTTGAACCATGCTATTAGAATATGTAAAGTGCTCTCAACCAAGAGGGCTATGTTCCAAACAACCTCCTATTATTGGCATATTTACCTAGCAAACAGAATTATATTTATCATTTTGCCAAAGATGTAGGGCTACTTGTGTCATTCCAAAAGGGCCATTAATCTATTGTTGCGTAGGTGGCATGACAGGGATGGCTGTTAGGAAGCCCCCCGATGCTGGTGTGTTTTCCTTGTTGCTCTGGATTCACAAATCACAAGTTAAAATTATAATTTTTTAAGTTTTGTTTTGATTAATGACTAGGATACCTTACTAAGGTAAATGATAAACACGTTTTTTCTGGCCAACTTTACCCCGCTATATTTTGTAAATGACAATTTTAAATGCATTCTTGTGTTTCCGTTTTTTACAACGTTTTTTTTAACCAATACCGTATTAAACTCGAATTTTTCCCGTCCCGTTTTCTTGTCGAATCACGTTTTGCTAACTATGGTGGTAAATAACACTTGAGAGAGGTGGCACTAGGAAGAAAAGGGTGTGAATATATCACTTCATAGATGAATAATCATCTATGAACAAAGATCTTTTCTTATTTTGGAAGTGAAAGATTTTGATATCCACACCCATGACCAAGAGTGTCACTCGATCTTAACTTAGGAAAAAAACCCTATTGGGGGATTTGCACTTTCATCTTCTTTGGGAAAAGGAAGGATTCTTTCCTTTCTCTAACAAACCAAAGAATATGGGTGTTCTTATGTCGGGTTAATGAATCTAACATCGTACACTTGGTACATGAGTTCCAAATCTGACCGTTCATCCAATGGGCCCCCACTTATGGTGGTAATTCGATGAATGTTTTGGATCATTAAATATGTGGGCCTACGTGTAGCTTTTCCCAATATGTGCACACACCATAATAATTCCTGTCGGAAAGTATATGGTGCTCCTTATACTACACCTCCCCTTGCTTCATTTTCTTGAGGAAATGGGTGGTGGGCCACCAGCACATGCTAGTGTACCATGTCCTTTTAGGTTGTGGGGCCCATCTTTTCAAACCAAATTGGATGGGTCATGGTTGACTAGACAATGACTTTTGATACTCACTAATCCTTTTCTACCAACTAATTAACCACTTTGAGCCTATTTGATTACAGGATAATTGTTCATGGATAGAAAAGATTTTGGAATTAGCGTTATTCCACATTTGTGATTTGTTGAGTAATCATCCCGGGCAAATCCTATACGAAATTGACTTTAATATAGAAAATGAGAGCAACTGAGAACTGAGAACTGAGATGAGACGTGTTAGAGACTACATAGTTAGCAAAACTCCGTTTTAAACTATGTTTTTTGTTTTTTTGGAAAAAAATGCATTTTATTGGTGTGCCGTTTAATACTCTGTTTAAAACTTAAAAAAAAAAACTCCGTATTTTTAAGGCCGACGTTTTAAGCATGTTTAAAACGCATTTTAAACACTTTTTTGGCGAACTTTCCAATTTTACCACCACCTTTTTTTGGTAAATGACAAAATTTTAAACTCATTTTCTTGTTTTTTCTGTTTTTTTTACAATGTTTTTTTTTAACCAATACCGTATTAAACTCAGCTTTTTACCGTCCCGGTTTTTTTGCAGAATCACGTTTTGCTAACTATGGTCTGAGATAGATACTGTATTCCAATTTATTTTTTTTCTTGAAAATTTGGATCATATCCCTAACAAGAGCAAATGTTTTTACTCATTGAGCACGGAGAGATAAACCTTGGTTTTGCTTGAAACGCAATGCTAGTGCGTGGTGGACTAATTGATCCCTACTGGTGTGTACTTCATCATCTTGTGTTGGGTTCCATGTGAAATCAATGATCTCACATCGGAAAAGTGAAGGGATGTGGAAGGGCTTATAAGGACTTGGGTACTATCGGGTTAGATTTTAGAGTTCTACTTGGGACCCAACATCTTGTGTTAGCTCTAGAGATTTTGGCGCTTTTCTCGTATGTTTTTGGGTCCTCTTGTCCGTGTGTATGTGATCAGATCCGTTGATCTGACCCAAAACTACATTTTTGGCCAAATACATTTGAGATTATCTTGATCATACTTGACCCATCTCCCTCTTTTAGGGGCTGTTTGCGGATTTTAGAATCCGGGATTTCTTCAAAATTGTAGCTAAGAGAAGAAGCGGACTAGCCGTCGTTTTAAACTCGTTTTTGACTTCTTGCCCTTCTTTCCGACAGCAAGAGAGTAGCAGATCCTCTCATATTTCTAGGTTTTAGAAATCACAGGATGTAGGAGAGATTTTTAAAACCTTAATTTCTCACTTAAAATCCAAAAAATGCTGTCAGGACAGCATACAACTGCTTGATATGAACCCTCTTTTACACTGTTTTCAAATTAAAAACCTGGATTCTAAAATCCGCGTATCCAAGCGGCCCCTTAGAGTTATGAGAAGATCAACTACTTGCCAAGTTTTTCTCAAATTCGGATTCTAATTAAATGGAATGTAGTTCATTATTCTTTTTACCTTGCAGTGGAGGTTCACATGGTTGATAATTGGTAAAGGTGAAAAAGCAATGGAAACGAATCAATGATAATAGGTCGCCATAAAATGCAAAACAAAATCATCGATATTTTGCAATAAAAAATGCGAAAATTTTGGGTGAAATGGTAAAAAAAGGGATAAATTCACATTTTTATATGGTTGGGATTTTATAAAAAGAGAATCAATGAATCCCTCATTGTCATTGATCCCACCTTGATTGGATAATTCTACCTTCACGATCCAAAAGCTTAAGCTTTTGGAAAAATTGGTAAGTTAACATTGTATCGGAGCCAAAGGTCTCGAGTTCAAACCTCCCGGATAGCAAAAATCCACATGCGATGGTCAGCCCAAAGTGGGACCACATGTGCCACGTGTTTGCCAAGTGGGCCACACGTGCGAGGGAGTGTTAAAGTATAAAAGATAAATAACGCCTCTCTCCAACAGCTTAAGCTTTTGGAGAAGTTGGTAAGTTAACAGGACTATGTAAGATAGTCCAATGGAGGCATAGAAAATATAAAATTAAAGGAAATAGAAATGCACTTTGGTGAGGTGGTCCATTGGAGGTGCCCCTGTAGCTGGCTTTTTATTTTTGCAAAGGTACCTGATGGGGTGCAACAACGCAGCAGCCTGTTAGCTTCCAACACGTGGCTAGAGGAGGGCCCACCGCAGGACCCTCGCCAGCAGGGGTAGTTTGGTAATTCCCTCGGGGTAGGTGAACCCGAACCTATAGCTGGTCGACACCTGTGTTGGAGGCATTAACTCCCTACCTACCCCAAACCTTCCTTATAAAAAGGCTTCCAAAGCTCATAAATCGGGTATTGAAAATTCTCACCCACCACTCTTAAAAACACCCTCTTCACTCCGGCTCATACTGACTTGAGTGTCGAAGGGCCTGTCCGGAGTACACTCCGGGTCGGTCATTCTGACCTCGTTTGCTCCTGTGCAGCACACAGCTCATCCGGACTCTACTTCCCCCCAGCTCGGCTCTTACGTCACTGCCATATCTGTTAACCGATTTTGGGCATAACAGATTGGCGCCATCCGTGGGACCACTGAACTAAAGGCTGTTCCAACCACTTCACAAAAATGGTAGGACGCAAGAGTGCGCGGGTGCCAACCGCACGGACCACCCGAGCCGTGCTACCCGGCAGGACTCGGAGTGAGCGACTCGCCTCGCTGGTAGTGGCAGCCTCCGCCACGGCTGAACAAAACCAGCCTCGCTCCGTAAATCTTAACTCCATGCCGACTCCAGAGCAAGTCCAAGCTCTCTTCCAACAGATGACCGCTCTCGTTGGTCAGTATCAGCAGCTGCTCCAGGCGCCTCCCCAACCTCCTTCGGAAGCTCCACAACCTGTCCTCGAAAGGCCAGAAATCCACAGGGGAGGGTCGTCGTGTCGTAGTGAAGACCACACTCACCATTCCCCCGGACAAGTCCGCCACCCCATAGCCAGGCATGCGCAGACAGAGCCGCACCGCCGTAGGAGGTCTAGGTCTCGCTCTGCGCAAAGGCGCCGAGCTCATGAAGAGCGCGCACCACAGGCAAAATCAGGGTCCCGTCGTCGGAGTCCGGAGAGCCACTCCGGCTCTGCCGCAGGCCAATCCGTGGGGAGAAACAGGTCACCAGAACATAAAGACGACCCGGTGATGCGAAGGATAGAAGAGATGGGCCACAGAATCGAAGAGCTGGCTAAGGATCAAGGCCGGCCTGTGTCTAGGGCGTTCTCGAGCAGAACGCCGTTCACCGACGATGTGATGAGTGCCCCAGCACCAATGGGGTTTAAAATGCCAGCTATCCCGCAGTATGATGGGACCACTGACCCCGTCGACCATTTGGAGACGTTCCGGACATTGATGCTCCTCCACGGTGCGTCAGACGGTTTCCTCTGTAGAGCATTCCCGACAACCCTCACAGGTGCAGCTAGGGATTGGTACTCAAGGATCCGACCGAACTCCATCAATAACTTCGAGGACTTCGGAGAAGACCTAGTTCGTCACTTCATGAGCAGCCGCAGGCCAAGGAAAACAGCAGTATCCCTGATGACCTTGCGGCAGGAGGATAATGAACCTCTCAAAGCCTTCGTCAGCCGCTTCAACAGGGAGGCACTCCAAGTGCCAGATTTGGACCCCTCGGCCGCTACGAACGCGCTTCTCGCGGGTGCTAGATCGAATGATTTCCGCCGAGCAGTGGCCCGCCGGAATCCTCACTCCCTGGCAGACCTAATGTCCGGGGCAGAGGAGTACATATCTGTAGAAGAGACACTGGTAGCTCTGGATTCGAGTCGGAGGAGAACCTCTGATGACAGGAACCAAGACAAGCCCCATGCTAAGCAGCGCAGGGACGACAAGGTCGTCAGAAGGGACAAATCCCCGCACAGGAGGGAGGAAAACTTCACCCCTCTCAACACCTCCCGAAGGCATATCCTGGCGGCCATCAGCGGAGAAGAGTTCATAAAATGGCCGACTCCAATGATCTCCAAGGGAAACAGGAGAGACAAATCGAAGTACTGCCGGTTCCACAGGGACCACGGACACGATACAGACGATTGCCGACAGCTGAAGGAGGAGATCGAGCAGTTAATCAGCAGAGGCTACTTGAAAAAATATGTCCAGAGTGACACCCGCGGGAGTGACCCCAAGGAGAAGGGTCCCCAGGGCCGAAGCCCTCGGCGGTCTCAACCGCCCCCAGTCCGAAGACAGTCTCCATCGCCGCCCAGTCCACCGCCAGAAGCACACGGCTCCCAACCAAGAGGAGTCATTGGCACAATCATGGGCGGCCCGGCGGCTGGAGGCACCTCCTCCGCTGCTCGGAAAGCATATGCGCGCCGAGTCAATGCCGTGCATACATGCAGTAAGAAAGCGAAGACGGAGAATGAGATCTCCTTCTCGGACGCGGACCTTGACGGCCTGATATTACCACATGACGACGCTCTAGTTCTGACCATGCTCGTCGCAAACTGGGAGCTGAGGAAAATCCTGGTAGACAACGGGAGCTCAGCCGACATTCTGTACTATCACGCCTTCGAAAGAATGATGATAGGTGACGACCGCTTAAAGCCCGCGAACTCAGATCTTTTTGGGTTTTCAGGAGAAGTAGTCAAGGTTGAGGGACAAATCGAGCTCCCTGTCCTCGTCGGAGAACCGCCCTGCCAGGCCTTCGCCATGGTCAACTTCCTAGTAGTGAGGGCCACCTCGGTCTATAACGCTATCTTAGGACGGCCTGGCCAGAACCTGATCCGCGCCGTCGCGTCTGCTTATCACCAGAAGATGAAGTTCATAACGCCCAATGGCGTGGGAGAAGTTCGAGGAGACCAGCCGCAATCTCGGGAATGTTATGCAATGGCGCTTAAGGGCAGAAATGCGACGGAGTCGTTGCCAATCGAGCTACTGGACCTGAGGGACGAAGCTCAGGGAACTCAGCCCGCCGAAGACCTTGTCCCCGTCCCCCTGTGCGAGAAAGATGATGAAAAGGTAGTCCAGATCGGCTCCTCTCTTGACGACGGCGTCCGGCACAACCTCACCCAGTTCCTCCAGGACAATGCGGATGTCTTCGCATGGGCCCCCACGGACATGCCCGGCATCAACCCGGAGGTCAGTTCGCACAGACTAGGTGTCGACCCGACCTGCAGGCCGGTGAAGCAGAAGAAGAGACACTTCGCCCTCGAAAGGCAGATGGCGATCAGAGAAGAGGTGGAGAGACTCCTAAGAGCTGACTTCATCCGAGAAATCCAATACCCGGACTGGCTGGCAAACGTAGTCCTGGTGAAAAAGGCCAATGGGAAATGGAGAACCTGCGTCGACTTCACGGATTTGAATAAAGCCTGTCCAAAGGACAGCTACCCGCTCCCAAAAATCGATCAGCTCATCGATGCCACCGCAGGTCACGAAGTGCTCAGTTTCATGGACGCCTTCTCTGGATATAACCAGATCAGAATGTATGAGTCAGATATCCCGAAGACCTCCTTCGTAACGGATCAGGGGACTTATTGCTACCGTGTCATGCCCTTTGGCCTGAAGAATGCTGGGGCCACGTATCAGAGGCTTGTAAACAAACTCTTCCGGAATCAGATTGGCCGCAACATGGAAGTATACGTCGACGACATGCTGGTAAAAAGCCTAAGCTCGCAAGATCATGTCTCCGATCTAGAAGAAACGTTTCAAGTCCTGAGAGACAATAAGATGAAACTCAATCCCACCAAGTGCACTTTTGGGGTCAGCTCGGGGAAGTTTCTGGGGTTTATGGTCAGCCAGAGAGGGATAGAGGCCAATCCAGAAAAAATCAAGGCCGTGGTGGAGCTCGCTCCGCTGAAAACCATCAGAGAAGTGCAGCGACTGACAGGGATGATAGCTGCGCTGGGGCGCTTCGTCTCAAAATCTGCAGAGAGGTGTCTCCCTTTTTCAACGCAGTCAAAGGCCTCAAAACCTCGCCCTGGACAGAGGAATGCCAAACCTCCTTCGAGGAGCTGAAGCAATATTTGTCCTCTCCACCGCTATTGACAAAACCGGAGCCCGGTGAGGAGCTAATCTTGTATCTATCTATAAGCCCCCTGGCTCTGGCTGCGGTCCTAGTTCGTGAAGAGCGCAGCCAACAAAAACCAGTCTACTACGTTAGCAAAGCCTTGCACGAACCCCGAAATAAGGTACCAGCGGGTCGAGAAATTGGCTTACGCGCTGGTAATGGCGGCCAGAAAGTTGAGACCGTATTTCCAAGCTCACACGATAAAGGTCCTAACTGATCAGCCGCTTAGACAAGTCCTCCACAAGCCAGATACTTCAGGACGATTGGTTAAATGGGCCGTGGAATTGAGTGAATTTGACATCCGGTACATGCCCAGGCCCGCGATCAAGGCTCAAGTATTGGCAGATTTCGTAGCTGAGTGCTCCATCCCCCAGCAGATCGCCGAACCTGAAATCGCCCAAGCCCCAGCAGCGAAAGGTGCTACTACAGCCGGAGAACCAGCAGAAGATGGAGCCAGAGCAGGAACCATCCCCATGCCACCAGTTGAGCATGATCCTTCAATCGCCGAAGCACTTTGGGAAGTGCACGTGGACGGATCCTCAAACAAGGCTGGTTGCGGAGCCGGTCTGGTTTTAACCGGGCAGGACGGTTTCACACTAGACTATGCCTTGAGGTTCGGCTTTCGCGCTTCCAACAATGAGGCTGAGTATGAAGCACTCCTCGCCGGAATGAATCTTGCAGTCCAGACCGGAGCCCAGAGATTGAAAGCTTACTGTGACTCCCAGTTGGTCGCCAACCAAATCCAAGGTATATACGAAGCCCGCGACGAGCGAATGATTAAATACCTCTCCCAGGTCCGGCAACTATCCTCCAAGTTCAGAAGTTTCGAGGTTGTCAGAATCCCCAGAACGGACAACACAAAGGCAGATGTACTGTCCAAGCTGGCCGCATCCGGATACACGACTCTCGGGAATATATGCATGGAGTTCCTACAGGCCTCCAGTATCGAAAGAAAGGCTGCTGAGATAATGCAGGTGGAACACGAGCCCTGCTGGATGGATGAGATCGTCGACTACCTGCGTAGTGGGAAACTGCCTGAGGCCAAGAGAGAAGCGCGCAAGGTGATCCAAAGAGCAGCCCGTTTTTCACTTGATGGCGAGAACTTGTTCAAAAGATCCTATACTCTCCCATACTTAAAGTGACTCCGGCCCAGCGACGCCACGTATGCCCTGCAGGAGACACACGAAGGTATTTGCGGGGAGCACTTGGGGGGCAAAGCCCTGGCGATCAAAGTCCTCCTTAGAGGTCTGTACTGGCCAACATTGAGACAAGACGCGCTGACCCTGGTAAAGAGATGCGAGAAATGCCAAAAGTTCTCCCCCACCATTCATCAGCCTGCCGTATCTATGGCCCCAATTGTCAGCCCGCTACCCTTCGCTATTTGGGGAATGGATATCTTGGGCCCCTTCCCACCGGCCTCCGGAAGGCGCACCTTCGTAGTGGTGGCTATTGATTACTTTACCAAATGGGTGGAGGCTGAACCTCTAGCCCAGATCACCGAACAGAATGTGCAGAACTTCTTCTGGAAATCAGTAGTCTGTAGATTCGGGATTCCTCGTGCCCTGATAACAGACAACGGCAAACAGTTCGACTGCCGAAACTTTCGGAAGTTTTGCTCCGACCTGAAAATTGAGCAGAGGTTCACCTCCGTAGCACACCCACAGACCAACGGGCAGACAGAAGTCACAAACCGAATCCTGCTGCAAGGGATCAAGAAAAGACTGGACGAAAAAGTTGGTCGATGGGCAGATGACCTGTATCACGTCCTATGGGCCTATCGCACCACCCCGCGCACACCAACGGGTGAGTCCCCATTCAACCTGTCCTTCGGAACAGAGGCGGTAATACCTGTCGATGTAGGCACCCCGTCCGCTAGAATTTCCAACTTCAACGAACAGCTCAACGGTGACGGGCTCCGCGCGAATCTTGACTTATTAGAGGAGGCCAGAGAAGAATCCCGAATAAGAGTCGCCGCCTACAAGCGGAAAGTATCTCGCTACCATGACTCGAAGATACGCCCTAGAGAGTTTCGAGTTAGAGATCTTGTCTTAAGGAAAGCTGCTATCTCCCAACCCAAGAAGGCCGGAAAGCTTTCCCCAACCTGGGAAGGGCCTTACCGAGTAAAAGAGGTGATTCGCCCGGGAAGTTATAGACTGGAAACACTCGAGGAACAACTATTACCACATGCCTGGAACTCGAAGAACCTTCGCAAATATCATCAGTAGCAAAGTAGCCGACACACACAAAAAAAAAAAACTTTGTAAATATCTCCTGAATGTGAATGAAAGAACCTTTTCTTTTTGCAAATGCCTTCGTGTTCGTCAGATTTCGAAACCCAGTTCACTAAAACTAGGGTACTCAACGTTTGGTTCGCCACGGCTCGTCTCCGCAAAGACCGGGAGCCCACTCCTGGTCCGGAACCAGCCCGGATGCAAAAACCAAAGCTCCTTCGAAACCCAGTTCACTAAAACTAGGGTACTCAACGTTTGGTTCGCCACGGCTCGTCTCCGCAAAGACCGGGAGCCCACTCCTGGTCCGGAACCAGCCCGGATGCAAAAACCAAAGCTCCTTCGAAACGCAGTTCACTAAAACTAGGGTACTCAACGTTTGGTTCGCCACGGCTCGTCTCCGCAAAGACCGGGAGCCCACTCCTGGTCCGGAACCAGCCCGGATGCAAAAACCAAAGCTCCTTCGAAACCCAGTTCACTAAAACTAGGGTACTCAACGTTTGGTTCGCCACGGCTCGTCTCCGCAAAGACCGGGAGCCCACTCCTGGTCCGGAACCAGCCCGGATGCAAAAAACCAAAGCTCCTTCGAAACCCAGTTCACTAAAACTAGGGTACTCGACGTTTGGTTCGCCACGGTTCGTCTCCGCAAAGAATCGGGAGTCCATTCCTAAGCCCATGACTCCTACCTGGAGCGATAGTTACGCATCATACAAAAAAGCAGTATAAACTAGAGACGGACAAGCATTGAAGAGTTAGACAAACAAAAGTTCTTTCCATTCATATGTTGGGGCCTCAGAGGACCATTACAAAAGGGAGTTGGGCCTCCAAGGGGCCATTACAAAAAGGAATCAAGAAATCGCCAAAAAAGGGGAGGAAAAGAACTCAGGGCGCCTCATCGCCCCCATCCCGCTCTGGATCTGCCCCCGGGGGCAAGAGTGCGTCAGCTGCGGCCGGCTCCTCGCCAGTGAGCGTCGGTGGATCAGGTATAACCATCCTCGACAGGTCAACGCCCGGATTGGAATCCTTGACCTGCCCAAGGCAGTCAAAGAACCCTATCTTGTAGGCCTCACTAGATAGAAGAAGGAGTTCGTCCTCCTTCTCCTGAACGGCAGTCGCCTGCCTCGATAGGGCTCTCTCCCTCTGAGCGTTGAGGGCTTCCGTCGCCTCCTCCTTCTGCGCGGCCAGCTGAGCGGCAAACTCTTCTCTCAGCCGCTTGATCTCTTCGGCAGATTTTTCTACGGACTTCTTCAGCTCCTTCGCCTCCTTTTTCAACTTCCCATTCTCCTCCTCAGACTTAGTTATAGCATCAGAGAATTTCTTACTCTTCCCCCGCAGATCATTGAAGTACACTCCGATCTGTAAAAATACAGAGGACCAAGTGTTAACACAAGCAAACAAAGCAGAAGGCGAGCAAAGAGTAAGCGTACTCGTCAGCCATCTTACCTCATAAAGAGAAGAGAATACGGCCTCTTCGGCCGTAGCTGGCGGCTCGTGGAGAACCTGTTGCTTGTCTTTGTCAAGAATACATTTAGTTTGAATCTCTACAGCCACCCGGCTCTCTCCAAGTCCGGAATCAGTCTTTTGGACGGCCCAGTTCGGCCGAAAAACGTTATCACCGTGCCTCGTCGGGGGCGGAAGGGTGCCAGCAGACGTCGCCACGGTCCTCGAGGACCCTGCGCCCCGGCCGGATGAACTCACCAGTTTCACCGAACTCTTGGGCTTGGGCTGGGGCGGTGCGTCCTGAGTCGGAGCCGGACTCGCCGTCTCTGGGGCCTTCCTTTTCTGGCCCTGACGGACCGTCCCGAAGGCCCCCTTCCTCATCTTATCCACTAACGACTGCTGCTGCATCTCTGAAAGATAGACGAAAACGAAACCAGTCAGAGACAAAAAATATAAAAAGAAAAAAAAGGTGGAGAGACGAATTTTAAAGGAGGCTATCTACGTACGTGCCCGGGTCGCAGTACTAAGGCCCAACCCAACCAAAACCTCTTCCCCTTGGAAGTCTGAACAATCAACAGGCCCCTCCCGGTCCAGCACCTCCCGAAGTAGAGCGAGGGTTCTCGCATCTTCACCCTCGAGAAACGGTTTGCGACTCATCGCGACTGTATCCGGGGTTCCCCATCTCAAAGGGACCGGCCAAGGCTCGCTGGACTCCGTGTCCTCGACATAAAAGAACCTGTTCCTCCACAGGTGTATGGAGGTGGGAATGCCAGTGATCATTTTTATCTCCGGACGCTGGCTAATGTAAATCCAACCCCCACCCTTGTGCTTCTTCAATTGCGCACACAAGCGGAACAACGGTACTGACAAGTCCCTCCGAAGCCGGCCCCGAATGAGGTATACAAACCCCGTGAGCAGCCTCCACGAGTTCGGTGCCACTTGGGCCGGAGCTAGCCCATAATGCTGAAGCACCGAAGCGAAGAAGGGGTGTAGAGGAAATCGGAGTCCGGCCCTCAGTGACTCGTCATATATGCAAATATCGGAGCTTTCGTTACAGGCTCTATCTCCCTCCGTCGCCTCCCTCAGTCCAAACCTGGATGGGATGCAGTACTTATCCCTAATCACTGCCATGGCGGACTCATCCAGGTAGTTCTCCTCATTGAGAGCCTGTATGTTGTAGGTAGGGTTGGCATCCATACGGGCCCGTGCTACGACCTCAACGGCCCGGCCTGGGTGAAACGTTGTGGACGCCTCGCCGGCGTCACTACCAACACTCCCCCCTTGTGGGACGTAACTATCCGTTAGAAGCGGAGCGGTGTTCAGGTCTAATATCGCCTCGTCCTCCCCCTCCTCATCACTACCTATAACAGTCACACTCGCCGTTTTCGGGGCCGGTGACCAAGTAGGCCTATCCTCGATCCTAATCAACGATCTAGACCCTGAACTACTAGAAGACGACTCCCCCGAACCGGACTCAGAACTAGAGCTACTAGACATGAAAGCAGGAAAAGAAATGAATGAGACGCGCTCAAGAAAAATTACCGGATCACACTGAATGCTCCCGAATCCACCGCCGTTCACAAAAACTACACGGCCCGAACTGACCTTCGCCGAACTGGGCTTCGCCGAACCGACAGAGGAAAAAGAGGGGAGAAGGAGGAGAAGTAAAAAGTGAAAGTGAGAAGGCAAAACCCACTCTTATATAGATTTCTCTGAGGCGGTGTGCATTAAATGAAGGGCGCACGTCTCGAGGACGCCCGAGGGGTGCCACGTGTCTTGTATTAATGGCGGGCACAAACTTCGAGACAAGTTCCAAGCAGTCCGGCCCAAGCCGGACTGGATATGACACATTTTGCTAAACGACAAAAGGCAGTCCGGCCCAAGCCGGACTGGATATGACGCGTTTCGCTAAACGACAAAAGGCAGTCCGGCCCAAGCCGGACTGGATATGACGCTTTTCGCAAAATGACAAAAAGCAGTCCGGCCCAAGCCGGACTGGGTCGCTAAACGACAAAAGGCAGTCCGGCCCAAGCCGGACTGGATATGACGCGTTTCGCTAAACGACAAAAGGCAGTCCGGCCCAAGCCGGACTGGATATGACGCGTTTCGCTAAACGACAAAAGGCAGTCCGGCCCAAGCCGGACTGGATATGACGCGTTTCGCAAAAGGACAAAAATCAGTCCGGCCCAAGCCGGACTGGGTCGCTAAACGACAAAAGGCAGTCCGGCCCAAGCCGGACTGGATATGACGTGTTTCGCAAAACGACAAAAATCAGTCCGGCCCAAGCCGGACTGGGTCGCTAAACGACAAAAGGCAGTCCGGCCCGAGCCGGACTGGATACGACGCGTTTCGCAAAACGACAAAAATCAGTCCGGCCCAAGCCGGACTGGGTCGCTAAATGACAAAGATTAGTCCGGGCTGCCCCAATTTCCGGACTGATTCAGACTCCGGACTGCCTCCATTTTCTGGACTGCCTCCGGATTCCGGACTGCCACCAGATTCCGGACTGCCTCCAAAATCCGGACTGCCTCCGATTTCCGGACTGCTTCAGATTCCGGACTGCCTCCAGATTCCGGACTGCCTCCAGATTCCGGACTGCCCCAATTTTCGGACTGCCTCCAGACTCCGGACTGCCTCCATTTTCCGGACTGCCTCCAGATTCCGGACTGCCACCAGATTCCGGACTGCCTCCAAAATCCGGACTGCCTCCGATTTCAGGACTGCTTCAGATTCCGGACTGCCTCCAGATTCCGGACTGCCCCAATTTCCGGACTGCCTCCAGATTCCGGACTGCCTCCGATTTCCGGACTGCCCCAATTTCCGGACTGCCCTAATTTCCGGACTGATTCAAACTCCGGACTGCCTCCATTTTCCGGACTGCCTCCAGATTCCGGACTGCCACCAGATTCCGGACTGCCTCCAAAATCCGGACTGCCTCCGATTTCCGAACTGCTTCAGATTCCGGACTGCCTCCAGATTTCCGGACTGCTCCGAAACCCGGACTGCCCCAACTTCCGGACTGCTCCTGAATCCGGACTGTCCCCAGATTCCGGGCTGCTCCAAAATCCGGACTGCTCCAGATTCAGGACTGCCACAGGACAAGCCTCGACCACTCTCAATCGGAAGCGTACCCCACCATATTTCCCCAAGTCACCACAATAACTTGGAGAACTGGGGGGCAACTGATGGGGTGCAACAACGCAGCAGCCTGTTAGCTTCCAACACGTGGCTAGAGGAGGGCCCACCGCAGGACCCTCGCCAGCAGGGGTAGTTTGGTAATTCCCTCGGGGTAGGTGAACCCGAACCTATAGCTGGTCGACACCTGCGTTGGAGGCATTAACTCCCTACCTACCCCAAACCTTCCTTATAAAAAGGCTTCCAAAGCTCATAAATCGGGTATTGAAAATTCTCACCCACCACTCTTAAAAACACCCTCTTCACTCCGGCTCATACTGACTTGAGTGTCGAAGGGCCTGTCCGGAGTACACTCCGGGTCGGTCATTCTGACCTCGTTTGCTCCTGTGCAGCACACAGCTCATCCGGACTCTACTTCCCCCCAGCTCGGCTCTTACGTCACTGCCATATCTGTTAACCGATTTTGGGCATAACAGTACCCAACACTTTAGCATTCCTCTATTTTCTAACTTACTATGAATACACTATAGCCAATTGCCTGTTATAAAAGCATTCACTACCATCAGGCCATGTTTGGCAACTATGACAAATTACTCCATGGAATAATGGTGGGCCCAAGTGAACTACCATTTAGGCCATGCTTATCAACCATGAAAAATTATTCTATCTCTCAAAACTGTCCCGATAGAATATTTTTCAAGGTTGCCAAACATGGCTTTAATGCCAAGACATGCCACACAAGGGCATTGGAAAGTAGCTCCCTCTAAAATTCTAAGCTAAGCAACAACCATATTACCAATACATTTCCTAAGCACTTGGATTGCTTATTATATTTACAAAGACATAAAGAAATGGTACCATTTCCTAAGCACTAAAGGCTTCTCACTTTTTAAACTTCTCATATGGGTTGTTGATTCTCACTCACTCTTGCCTTTTAAAAGGGAAGTGATATATTCACCTTTTAGTAGTGTATTAATTAGAGTGACAGTCCCCTCTAGTGTATTTATGACTACTTTTTTACACTAGAGAGGGCTGTACCAAGTAAAAACAGGGTGTGAATATATCAGTTCCCTTTAAAATATTGCAAGTGAGTGTATCATTATCTCAATCCAAGCCTTAAATAAGTTCTATTTTCCAAGATTCTTGCATGTGAATGCTTATTCCTTCATTTCCCAACTATCAAACCCAACATATCCATTGGCTTCTCACCTCATTCTTAATCAACAAAACCTTGTTTTGTTGTGCTTAAACAAATAAACTCTATGGTTTCCATGCGAAGCTTCAAAAACACCCATTTTATAATGTGAAACCATCAAACCACACATGGGCAATGCATCACAAAAATTGTAAACTACTATATTATTTCTATATCTTTTATGCAGTGGATCTTTACTGCAGTTATATATGGAGGGGATGGCTACAACGTGGCTCGGCATGGCACCCGTGTCGTGACTGTATGTGAAGAGTCCACCTTGTAGTATGTTTGGCAACCATGAAAAAAAATTTCCATGGAATTGCTCCTTAGAGAGAGAGAGAGAGAGAGAGAGAGAGTCCTGAAAAAAAAACCAAAATATCCATTCCACTAAAATGATAAAATACATGTATCTCATGAAAAATGTCAAAGTGCCTCTCTTTTATGAAAATGACCAAAATAGCCCCATATCATGAAAAAGGATCAAAATATCCTTGTACAATGAGTAAATACTCCAATCTTATAGTAATGAGTAAATGACCTAAATAATCCTATTTCATGGACATAAACGATGTACTCATGTCTCAAGGGAAATAACCAAATTACTCTCAAGTCTTACCTCATAGAAAATGATGAAATACTGATCAAGATGCACAGTATCTCATGGAAACTGATCAAGATGCACATATCCCATTTTTAGTAAGATAGAGGAATTTTTATCATTTTTTTTTATTTTAGGGGTATTTAGGTCATAATCTGTGCGATAGAGGTACTTCTGTTATTTTCATGAGGCATGAGTACTTTTTTCATTTTATGAGGAATCTATAATTTTTTATTAGATATTGGTTCTTTCTCTCATTTTCCATGAGATATGGATATTTTAGTCATTTTTCATTATGTATGTGATTTTTGTCTTTTTTTCTTGTGACATGCATACTTAATTATCAGGTATAAGTGCTTTTGTTAGTCCCACTATGAAGTCCTCAAGAGTCATGTGAGTCTCATGTATCCACGCCTTCAAAGTGTTGGTTTCCATAGAGTCAATCAATGTCCGCACATTCAAAGTACATATTCTCCAAGGCTCTGTTCACTTGTTTTCTAGCTGCAGAAAAAGAAAAGAAAGGAAAAGAATCTGACGTGAAAAACTGGAAAAGAATGAAAAAGAAACTATGAAAAAATTCCTTTTGTGAGAAAATTCCGTTGTTCACTTGGTCGATAAAGGAAAAGAAAGTATGCAGGCAAAGTGGTTTTCTTAGGAAAGTGATTATCTCATCCTTTTGGTGAGAAAATCTAGAGGGAAAGTGCAAGAAAATGGTTTTCCACGTCATTATTTATTTTTTCCACCTGTGAAATTCCTCTTTCCGGAGAAAACAAGTGAACGGCGGAAAATGTCAAATCATGTCCAATCACGGGAAAATTTGGCTTACTTTCTTCTCCTTTCCTTTCTCAAGAAGGCAGGTGAACAGAGCCGAAGGGTTATCATGAATCCATGTGATCTCCATAATTCTGCGCGACTAACCTCCCACCCCACAACTATAAAATACAGTTTTTCATTTGTCTGTCCCTTTATATTGACACCATTTTTTTTTTGTTTTCTTCTTTCCTTATCAAACTATGTGTACCGACCGGTTCTGTATTGAACTTAGGATCGAGCCCGAGCCAGTTCCTATTCACAAGATTGACTCTTGAAATGGGTTTTCCTGAAAACTCTACTCAACTTGAATCTGTTATAGGGATTAATGGACCATCTTTAAAATAAAAGGTAAACTAAGAGTCTTTGAGATGGAGCCTTAATTGGCTTGCCTTGCCCATTTTTTTACCATTCATTTTTCTATGACATAGGTAGGGGTGTAAACGGGTCGAATTCGGAGCAGATATGGCTATATCCGAATTCGATTACAGTATACACTATCCGAATTTGGATTCGGATTCGACGGATATTTAATATCTATTACCAAATTCGTATCCGTCGGATATTGTTCGAATTCGGATATTATCCGTATCCGTTTATCCGGTAAATTCGAACATTTTATTGCAGCACTTTATCTTTTTTCTCCTACTTACTCGAATGAATTTCCCAAACCCTAAAACTAGACCTCTACATTCTCTTCACAAAATTAACTCTCAAACCCTAAAATATATGAGATCATCTTCTTCCTTTTAAAACAAAGGCAGAGAGAGAGAGAGAGAGAGAGAGAGAGAGAGAGAGAGGGATGGATGATAGTGTTGGTAGTGGTCTTTGGGTTTTTTCTTTTTTTTTTGTATATGATGGAATGGGTTTGGGTTATTTTGATGGAATGGGTTTGGGCTATTTTTTGTTTTTATTTTATTTTTTCTAAAAAGAATATTCACTTTTCTTATAGAAACAAAAGATAGTGTGTCATTACTAAAAATAAATATTAATGATATTATTAATAATAAATAAAAAGGATTTACTTCTCGGATTCGGATGTTAAACGGATCGGATATACCATTTACCAGATTCGCATCCGCTAAGAGCCGGCTATCTCATAAACGGATTCGGATAATATCCGCTTGAAACGGATTCGGATAATATTCGCTTTAAACGGATTCGGATGCGGACGGTAATCGAATTTCCGAATATCCATTTACACCCCTAGACATAGGGTATCCCCACCCCAATTTTTAGGGTGGGAATATTCCTTTCGGATTAGCACAATCATCCGTAAACCACGCCATTTATTTCCATCACATCAGGTTGTCGCGTATTGGTGTCCAAAATTTAACTCTAACGTTTGATTCTTCCAGTCATTTTGTTGAAAGGGATATTTCAGCAGGATGCGTGACTCGTTTTGTCTTCTAGCTCTCCTTATGTTCTTGCTCACCTCTCTTTTTGAGAACCGATATTGAGTCCAAAACTGATTACGAGACTCAAAATTACGATTAATTTTGATTCCAATAATCAGTTTTGGGCTCAAAATGGGTTCTCAAAATCCAAAACAAACATTAAACTTAATTTCTTATTATTCCATTATAGCATATTTTCTATGTTAATTGTAGATTCGGAATGAATACTCAAAGTAGTTGGGTTTTGGAAGCTCATTTGCATATTCCATCATTCCAAAAGGTAAAAAGAAGAGTGATTCAAAGACCCAAGTTGGCCACAATCATGGCACACTTGTTTATCCAAGACTTTGGAGATTTAACGTGCCACCACTGGTTTGACCCATTGCCATTTGGTCCCCGTGGTAGTAACATCATGAGATTTTGGAATAGATTTTTTTTATTAAAATTTTATTTTAATTTTGTCTTATTCAGGCAAAATCGGAATAGGAATTGGAATATGATTTCTAATCTCACTCTTGATTTGGCAATCCAAATGCAGCCTTCTAGTTACCAAATACCAATGTACTCTTTGAATATAGAAATTATGAGTTTTTATATGGTGTAAGACCTTATGGTCAGTATTTTTCAAAAAGTACTGTACATACCACATCTTAGGATGACGCAAACCATCCATATGATGGGTCACAATGTAAATAAGTTGTGCCCCAAAAATCATTTCGATAGGATGATCCTAGCCCTCCGGTCTATAGAGGAACTGCATATTATAGAAACTTCTATAGATCGAGTAGGCATGTGGAAGACAAAAACAGAAAAAAAAGACAGGAGAAAAGGTTGCGGTTCCAAGGCCTACTCCTCGACCATTTTAGTTCGGACATCACATATTCAATTAGTTGGGAGTCCCGCCATGCAACCTCCATATGGCATTGAAGAATCGATTCAAGGCCGAAAGAGAGAATTCACTACATAGAAGGAAGGTACCCAACCAGAGAGAAAACCGAAAGAATGCTTTTTTTAGTCAATTTAACATTGCGAATGCGTTGTCTAATCAGTTCCCATGGGAGAGGCAGGTGCTTTCAAAGTCGGGCTAGGATCAACCTATGGAAAAGATTTTTGGGGCACAACCTATTTGTTTTCTAAGTGTGTTTTGGAAAAGGAAAAACTCTTATTTGGAAAGAGTTGTTTTTTGCAAAAGAAAGAGAAGAGTGCAAAAGTAGTGCGAAAAGATAGTCCCATACCGACTCATAAGAAAGAAAGAGTTGGGCTTATAAAGCTTTACTCTTTTTCTTTTCTTTGTTATGGTGCACAATGGGTCTTAGCCATGGGTTGAACCGCTTGCACCGTTCGCACACGCACGGCGTGGGCAATGGGCAATGGGCTATAGAGCGCATAATGGCGCTTTATTGGGCGCACTTTGCACTTCGCCCAGCAAGCCTAGGGGCTCCAATGGATAGTGCGTGAGCGGGTGCGATCCGAAGCGTCGGATCGTAATGTAACGGCTAGTGGAAGATGTCCGTTGGGTGGTGTCCCATCTACTCAATGGTTAAAGGCCCAAAGGGTGCTATTTGCACCATGGATGGGCAATCTAACGGTTCGGAGTTGGAAGCGTTTTTACACAAGCCAACGGTCACTCCAGGATTGATCTGAGCCGTAGAGTCGCGATTAGACACGATCTAATGGTCTGAATTCAAACCCGCTGAAAGGATGTCCAAAAATGGTGTTTTTCAACGGGAAAAGCCACCAGAAGCTCTATAAAAACAGTATAAAATACTCATTCTAAACAGAATTCGGATTTCTACTTTGGCATACCCAAAATTGCTATTTTCAGCACAATTCTCTCTCTCTAAACCCCTATAAAGTTCCTGTTTTTTACAATTTAGAAATACAATCAAGTATTCTGTTTTCTGCAGAAACAGAATACTTGGGTCTCAAATACTTGCAAAATTCAAAGGTGATTCAGGCTTGATTCCGTTCAGTGCAGAACGTCATCAAACAATCGGTTTAGAACCGGGCTTCACTGTATCTTGGAGGCGAGTTCGTGGTCCCCTGTGCACACTACTGGTGAGGGCAAATATCATCTTAAGGAAAGCGTTTATGCGCCTTGAACCATCTTCCTATCTTCTTATCTTTTCTTAGATTGAACCAGTACACAAATTTTACTCCAACACTATTTACATTGTGTTCCATCAGTTGAACAGTTTGGATCATCCTAAGATGTGGTCCATACAATTATTTTTGAAAAATACAGGACTATAAGGGCTTACACCATATAAAATCTCATGAAATTATAACTGAAGTCCTTCCTTTTAACATTACCTTAAAAAATGCACTTCTCTTTCTCATTGCATTTGGGAAATGGAGAATTTATATGGTGGGCAACCGTCAAACCACAAGGGCAGAGAGAGAAAAAACTCTCCCCTTTGATTTTTGATCCAAATCAAACCTCCATTTTTACTTTCCCCTTAATTCCCTTCCCCTGGGTTGATATAAATCCCACTCTCTGTTTGGTTGCCGGGTTTTTTTTGTTCCTGAGAGTTATGTGGGAGAGTTAGTTAAATTTTGGTCCCATCCCATGTTTGGTTGCCTTTTAGCACTAGGCTTATTTTAATCCCACTCTTGTAATGATTACTTGTGGGGTGAATTTTTTAATCCCACTTTTGTAATGATTGCCTTTTCATCCCATCCCAAGATAACCCCAGGAACAAAAATAAACTCAGGAACTAAAAATAAGCTTGAGAAGAATTTTTTTTCTACCCAACAGTTCAAGCAACCAAACAAAGGTTTTTTTTTCCCACCATAATCCGGTCAACCAAACATGGGGTTTTTATTCTACCAGGATACTTCTAGAACTTTTTTTTTCCCACCTATCTCCGAGGGTATTTTTTTCTCCCACATAACTCCCAGGAACAAAAAAATCCCGGCAACCAAAACCGGAGCAGCACAGAGCAGCGGCCACCATATAATTTATCTCGGAGATGATATTGCCAACAATTTTGTGAAAATAACGGCGTCAAAAGTTATTGTACCAGCATTCGCAATAGTGACGTGGTGCTCTTCGTACGATACAGAAAGGTGGCAGACACGTGGCTAGCGAAGTCGAACCGCTTTTCTGTCTTTTTGTCGTATTCTAAGTGGTGGGGGCACCTAGCAGTTGGGCGGGGTCGGCTAGTCTCCATCTGTTTAACCCCCCCTTATTTTCGTAATTACAAAAAATAGCCCTCAGATTAGGGGAGTGATAAATCGACTCCCCAAATTGATAAATTGACTCCCATATGTCTTTCTCTCTCCTCTAGGTTAGAGAGAGAAAGAGGAGAGAGATAGACACATGGGGAGTCGATTTATCCATTTGGGGAGTCAATTTATCACTGGCCCTCAGATTATCTTGAGATTAATTATATCGTTTTGAAACGAAAAATCAACCTTGAGAAAACCTTCATCTAGGTGCCACAGCCCCAAGCCCACCTCCAATCAATACGATCTGGACCATTCATTTTGAGAAGCAGACTGAGATCTCATTCGTAAGATTGGGACATGCAAGATTCAACGGTGAATCGTGATCAAGGGTGGTGAATCGTGATCAAGGGTCTAGAATCATCGGATGAGAGGCCGGGGGGTGGGCACAATGGGCCAGATCTGTGATAGCATTATCTTCATAGTAACGGTAGTTAAGAGCCGGTCCCACCATTTACAAAACATTTCTCTCTTCATTCGGAGAAATGAGTAGAGTTAGTTTGGTCATTGCACATAAACAGTGTATTTGGAATTTAAGGGAAATGATATAGTGCTCCGCTTGTTTGTCGTGTAGTATTTAAAGGGATTTCAGAGGATATTACAGTTCTCAAAAAGCATTTTAAACCCTTCAAATACTACACGACAAACAAGTGGAGCGCATGTTTATCAAAACTCTTGGCGCAGATATCATTTCCCTTTATTAAAATCTTCAACTGGATTACGCGTGGCAACGGAGTGGGGCAGGCCGGATATTGCATTCCCCGTCCTTGCCTCGGGGAAAATTCCCCTTCCCTGCCCCGCGGGGAAAATCTAATCCCCATCCCTCCCCCGCACGAAACTTGTTTGATGGATTTTTTAATTGAAAAATTCTACTAAAAATGCATTTGAAAAAGATATTAGGGAAAATTTAAGAATACCAAAGGAAATTTTTTCGATGGCAAGTGCGGCTACCCAAATTAAAAGCGGCAAACCCAAATTTATTAGTGGAAAATTCAATTTTGTATTTGGATAAAGGGGTGGGGCGGGGTAATCCCCATCCCCGCTTATGGGAATTTTTCAATCCCCATGCCCATCCCCACCTCGTTTGAATCGGGGAATCCCCACCCTGCGGATCCCCTCTTTCTCGGGTTTAATTGCAAGTAGGGGTGGTAACAGGGCGGGGCGGGGCCTGATGTTGCACTCCCCGTCCTCGTCACCGCCTTAAGAAAAATTCCCCATCCCCGATTCGGGGATGGCGGGGAATCCCCGTCCCCACCCCGTGGGGAAAATCTAATCACCACCCCCGCCCCACACACTAGGGGAAAAATTCCATGCCCCTTTCCCGCTTTTATATAATAAAAATTTCTATGTTTTTTGATCTAATTAAACACTTATTAAATAAGAATCCAAATTTCTAAACAAAATTATAACAATTTATGGAAAGACAGTCACTTATAGGGATATTTATGTAATTTTATAGATGAGGATTGCGGGGCGGGGCATCCCGCTCCAGGATTCTTTTTGCAATCCCCGCCTCGTAACCGTCCTGCTTAAATCGGGGAATCCCCGCCCCGTGGAGGTGAGGCGGATCCCGTTTCCGCGGGTTTAATTGCCAGCCCAAAACCGGGTAATGAGTGTATGTAGGGGTGTAAACGGATCGAATTCGAATCGGATATGGCTATATCCGAATTCGATTACAGTATACACTATCCGAATAAACGGATCGAATTCGAATCATATATGGCTATATCCGAATTTGATTACAGTATACACTATCCGAATCCGGATTCAGATTCGAATTTGACGGATATTTAATATCTATTACCGAATTCGTATCCGTCGGATATTTTTCGAATTCGAATATTATCCGTATCCGTTTATTCGGTCAATTCAAACATTTTATTGCAGCACTTTATCTTTCTTCTCATTCTTACTCCTCGAATAAATTTTCCAAACCCTAAAACCATACCTCTACTTTCTCTTCACAAAATTAACTCTCAAACTCTAAAATATATGAGATTCTCTTCTTCCTTTTACAACAAAGGCAGAGAGAGAGTAGGGGTGGCAACGGGGCGGGTCGGGGCCGGATGTTGGGGTCCCCTTACCCTTCCCCTTTGCGGGGAATTTTCCCCCTCCCCTTCCCCTTCCCCTCTGCGGGGATGGTGGGGAATCCCCCTCCCCTCCCCGCGGGGAATATCTAATCCCCTTCCCCTCCCCGCATCCTTCGGGGACAAAATCCCCGCCCCGCCCCCTCTTTGGAACCCAACCAAACCAGCAAACAGAGCTTCTTTCTTCTACGTCCATTACAGACAATATTGTGATGAATGCTATGATTCTATTCATGTGATCAACAAACAGATGGACAAAATCAGAAATGCATGGATGAGACAACAAACATAAATAACAACAGGACCTCATCTTTCAGCAATTTTCTGCATAAATTATGGAATGATAAATAGGAAATGAGCACCAGGATTACCTTCATTAACAGGCAGCCAATGTGCAAAAAGTAACTATTTCAGTAGTCACAATGAACTTTAAAAGTCCATAAGTGGGCGCTCACACACGCAAAATAATGTTCATTAGTTCATTCTGTATAGCATGTTAACCCCCAGATGAGCATGAGAAATGAGAATGGAGAAGAGAACAAAATCAACAAATGACTTATTTCTTTAATTGCAATTCAGTCTAGTGCTGACATGAAACAAATTTCTAGTAGCTAAATTTTTCTTGTTGAAAATTAAAACCTGCAATCCAACCCTAAAATTCTGTTGGCACTACGATTTTTTGATAATTGCATACACTCAGCGTCTCAGGCTCTCAGCTTGTCTTTATTATTTCAACATCTGTGAAAAGGTTATTATAGTTCCCAAAATGCTCTCAGAAGCTAATTAAAAGGAAAAGACAAGCTAAGTTTATGTTTAGGGGAATCTTGTAGCCGATCCACAGAGTTTCTAGTCGTTTTCCTTAAAAAAAACACTTAAAAATTTACAAAAAAATGGCATTGATTAGCAGGGCGTAGCGGGGCGGGGACAACTCCATCCCCTTCCCCTTCCCCTCCCCGCACCGGGGAATTTTTATATTCCCCTTCCCCTTCCCCTTCCCCTTTCAAATCGGGGAATCCCCTCCCCAAACGGGGCGGGGCGGGGCGGGGCGGATCCCCTCTTTTTCGGGTGAAATTGCCAGCCCTAAGAGAGAGGTGGTGGGGATGGATGATGGTAGTGGTAGTGGTCTTTGGATTTGTTCTTTTTTATGTATATGATGGAATGGGTTTGAGCTATTTTGAACAGTGAAAGTGGGAGTGCTGATTGTGGAAGATGAAGAGAAATGGGGATGGAGATGATGATTGGGTTAGAGATGGAGGTGACTGGCGGTGATGGAGGTGGCTGTGAGAAGGTGGAGAGGGGCGGCGGTGGATTTTGGTGGGATTGGAGGCACCAAGGAATGCCGAAGATGGTATCTCAATCTCCTCCTTTCTCCTCTCTCTTGCTTCTCCTTGCAAACCTTAGAAGTCCCCTCTTTTAATTGCATTTTGAGTTTTTATATAACTCTAAGTTGGAAAATTGATCTGAGCCGTCCATTTACCATCAATGACTATGGCCTTTTTGCTCTAGAATTCTCTAGAAACTATGACATCTTCTTTCAATCACCATCATCCATTTGTCTTTTTCATCCTACAGCCCACATTTGTTGCTTCATAAAGAAGCCATGTCAAACTCCAAGAATGCCCTTAAAATGAGAGATTACTTCATTTCCTACCCAAAACACTTTTTGTTTTTGTTTTTTTCTAAAATGAAAATTTACTTTTCTTTTAGAAACAAAAGATAGTGTGTCATTACTAAAAATAAATATTAATGATATTATTATTAATAAATAAAAAGAATTTACTTCTCGGATTCGGATGTTAAACGGATCAGATATACAATTTACCAGATTTGCATCCGCTAAGAGCCGGATATCTCATAAACGGATTCGGATAATATCCGCTTGAAACGGATCCGGATAATATTCGCTTTAAACGGATTCGAATGCGGACGGTAATCGAATCCATCAGTTCGAGGAGCTGGCCCTCTTTCCGGTTAAAAGACAATGGCCAACGGACATCTCATTTACCAAATTACCCTTAAGAAATCAATAAATAACCAAAATGCTTTTACATGGTCGTCCTAACAGGATTCCACCATGCGGGGGTGCGATTATCATTTGGATGTTGAAGTACCGCAAAAGCAACTCCAGCCAACGCTGGATTTCTTGCTTTTTACCAAAAGAAAAGCGATATATTCGCCCCTTTTTTTATTACTTGAGATAGCCACCTCTAGTGTACTATTTATGACTACCCTTGCAGTCTATTACACTAGAAGGGGGCTGTCCTAATTAAAAAAAAAAGGAAAGAATATATTATTTATAGTAAAACTAGATGCCCCTCATTTACCGCGAAAAAAAGAAGAAGATGCTCTTCGTTTACGCATCTCCGAAATAACATGTCCCATTTTAACGGATAAAATCCCCCCTGTAATGGTTTCAGTGAGAATGGTTCACTGCTTGGGGATAAATTCACCCCCTTTAACGATTTTGTTTTCCTTTAAAACTCAACGAATAACCTTAAAGAGCCGGGTTGGCCACGGCGGGGGCACTGCTTGAGGATAAATTTACCTCCTTTAACGTTTTTGTTTTCCTTTAAAACTCAACGAATAATGTTAAAGAGCAAGGGTGGCCGGGGAAGGGAATATTATTTCCCTTTATATTTGATTATAAAATGGGAAAAATTTGGGTGGCTACTGAGGTCATTTAAAACTTTATAAATGCAAACTTTTCTTATCTATTAAATACTTTATAAATATAAATTTATAGCTATTAAATATCTTACTGCTTGTAAGTTTAGGGAACTGACATTTACACCCTTTTTGATCACTAGGGACACCCAGAGCCAGTGTATGACAAAAGAGGGCCTAATGTACTTGACGTCAGAAAAAGGGGCCCATGTGAAATCATCTTGTGTTGGGGTTCCATGTGAAATCAAAGATCTCACATCGAAAAAGTGAAAGGATGTGGAAGGGCTTATAAGGACTTGGGCACTATCCCCAGGGTTAGCTTTTAGAGTTCTACTCAGATCCCAACATCTTGTGTTAGCTCTAGAGATTTTGGCGCTTTTCTCGTATGTTTTTGGGTCCTCTTGTCCGTGTGTATGTGATCAGATCCGTTGATCTGACCCACAACTACATTTTTGGCCAAATACATTTGAGATTATCTTGATCAGACTTGACCCATCTCCCTCTTTTAGGGGCCGTTTGGATACGCGGATTTAGAATCCGGGATTTCTTCAAAATTGTAGCTAAGAGACAAGAGAATAAGCGGACCAGCCGTCATTTTTTTCTCATTTTTTACTTCTTGCCTTTCTTTCCTACAGCAAGAGAGTAGCAGATCCTCTCATATTTTCAGGTTTTAGAAATCTCAGGATGCAGGAGAGATTTTTAAAACCCTAATTTCTCACTTAAAATCCAAGAAATGCTGTCAGGACAGCGTACGACTGCTTGATCATAAACCCTCTTTTACACTGTTTTCAAACTAAAAACCTGGATTTTAAAATCCGCGTATCCAAACGGCCCCTTAGAGTTTTGAGAATAAAAGCTAAACCATTGATTTTGCAGTCTCTTATCCAACACATGCATGGGATGAGACGAAGACCATATGAGTCCCATGATGTCCTAGAAGATCAACTACTTGCCAAGTTTTTCTCAAAATCGGATTGTAATTAAATGGAATATAGTTCATTATTTTTTTTTACCTTGCAGTGGAGGTTCATATGGTTGATAATTGGTAAAGGTGAAAAATCAATGGAAATGATAATAGGTCGCCATAAAATGAAAAACAAAATCATTGATATTTTGCAATAAAAAAGCAAATTTTTTGGTGAAATGGTAAAAAAAGGGATAAATTCACCTTTTTATATACTTGGGATTATATAAATAGAGAATAGATGAATCCCTCACTGTCATTGATCCCACCTTGATTGGATAATTCTACCCTCACGATCCATTTAGCACATGGGACTATGTAAGATGGTCCAATGGAGGCATAGAAAATATAAAATTAAAGGAATAAGAAATGCACTTCAGTGAGGTGGTCCATTGGAGGTGCCCTTGTAGCTGTTTATTTTCTAACTTGCTATGAATACACTATAGCCAATTGCCTGTTATAAAAGCATTCACTACCATCAGGCCATGTTTGGCAACTATGACAAATTACTCCATGGAATAATGGTGGGCCCAAGTGAACTACCATTTAGGCCATGCTTATCAATCATGAAAAATTATTCTATCTCTCAAACTTATCCCGATAGAATATTTTTCAAGGTTGCCAAACATGGCCTTAATGCCAAGACATGCCACACAAGGGCATTGGAAAGTAGCTCCCTCTAAAATTCTAAGCTAAGCAACAACCATATTACCAATACATTTCCTAAGCACTTGCATTGCTTATTATATTTACAAAGACATAAAGAAATGGGACCATTTCCTAAGCACTAAAGGCTTCTCACTTTTTAAACTTCTCATATGGGTTGTTGATTCTCACTCACTCTAGCCTTTTAAAAGGGAAGTGATATATTCACCTTTTAGTGTATTATTTAGAGGGACAGTCCCCTCTAGTGTATTTATGACTACCTTTTTTACACTAGAGAGGGCTGTCCCAAGTAAAAACAGGGTGTGAATATATCGGTTCCCTTTAAAAAATTGCAAGTGAGTGTATCATTATCTCAATCCAAGCCTTAAATAAGTTCTATTTTCCAAGATTCTTGCATGTGAATGCTTATTCCTTCATTTCCCAACCATCAAACCCAACATATCCATTGGTTTCTCACCTCATTCTTAATCAACAAAACCTTGTTTTGTTGTGCTTAAACAAATAAACTCTATGGTTTCCATGCGAAGCTTCAAAAACACCCATTTTATAATGTGAAACCATCAAACCACACATGGGCAATGCATCACAAAAATTGTAAACTACTATATTATTTCTATATCTTTTATGTAGTGGATCTTTACTGCAGTTATATATGAAGGGGATGGCCACAACGTGGCTCGGCATGGCCCCCATGTCTTGACTGTATGTGAAGAGTGCGCCTTGTAGTATGTTTGGCAACCATGAAACAAAATTTCCATGGTATTTCTCCTTAGAGAGAGAGAGAGAGAGAGAGAGTTCTGAAAAAAAAAACCCAAAATATCCATTCCTCTAAAATGATAAAAGAAATGTATCTGATGAAAAATGACAAAAATGCCCCTCTATTTTTAAAATGACCAAAATAGCCCCATATAATGAAAAGTTGAAAACAGATCAAAATATCCATTGGAAAAATGACCAAAATAGCCATTCCACTAAAATGATAAAATACTTGTACCTCCTGAAAAATGACAAAGTGCCCCTCTATGATGAAAATTAGGGCTGCAACTCGGGTCGGGCGGGTCGGGTTTTGGAGAACCCAACCTTACCCGAGAAATATCTCGGGTCGGGTCGGGTCGGGTTTTTTTCGGAAAACCCACGATTCCCAAACCCGGCCTTACCCATGATAAATCTCGGGTCGGGTCGGGTCGGGTCGGGTCGGGTTTTTTCATGTTGATGCAATTTTTTTAAGGAAAATTCTTGTTTGGCAAGGCAACTCAACTCATAGGAGCAGAAATTACACTCACATTACACTTGATGTACTTACACTCACATTACACTTGAATCAAACAATACTGTAATCAAACAATGTTGTAATTACAATCAAACAATGCTGAATCAAACACTTGAATCAACTCAACTCATAGAAGTAGAAATTACACTCACATACAATAACAGTGGGTGTGTGGGTTTTCACTTTTAACTTTTAACTAACAATAGAAAAAAATGTACATACTATAACTTATGTAACTCGGGTCGGGTCAGGTCGGGTCGGGCCCCTTCAAACCCGGTTCGACCCGAGATTCATGCGGGCTTTTGAATGCTCAACCCGAAACCCATGAAACCTGAACCCAACCCAGGCTATTTTCGGGTCGGGTCGATGCGGGTCGGGTAAAACCCGGCTCGAGTTGCAGCCCTAATGAAAATGACCAAAATAGCCCCTTACAATGGAAAAAGATAAAAAAAAATATCCTTATATAATGAAAAATAATTGAAATACCCATGTCTCATAGAAAATGATATAATCCTCCCATCTCATGGAAAAATGACCAAAATACTCTCATCAAATGGAAGATAACCAAAATATCCTATCCAATGAAAATTCTAAAAAACACTCGTTTAAAATGAAAAATAATAATAATATACTCATATCTCACGTACCATTCACAAAAAAATGATAAATTTAATACCCTCGTTGTCACAAAAATGATAAAATACCTTTATATTATGAAAAATGACCAGAATACCCCTGTTATTGTTACTGATAAACTATCACTGTCTCATGAATAATGACTAATTTCTCTCATCTTGTGAAAAATATATAATCAAAATACCACTATCTCTTAGAACATAACAAAAAATACTCCTACCTCATTAAAAATGATAAAATACCTCTCATGGAGAATGACAAAATGCCCTTAGTAATCAAAATACACTTATCTGATGAATATAATAAAATACTCCTAACTCATAGTAATTAGTAAATGAACTAAATAATCCTATTTCATGGGCATAAACGATATACTAATGTCTCAAGGGAAATAACCAAATTACTCTTACCTCATAGAAAATGATAAAATACTCATATCTCATGGAAATTGTTCAAGATGCACATATCCCATTTTTAATAAGATAGAGATATTTTTATCATTTTTTTATATTTTAGGGGTATTTTGGTCATAATCTGTGCAATAGAGGTACTTTTATTATTTTTCATGAGGCATGAGTACTTTTTCCATTTTATGAGGGAATCTATATATATCTTTGTCATTTTATTGAGAATGGGTACTTTAGTAAGTTTTCATTAGATATTGGTTTTTTTTTCTCATTTTTTCATGTGATATGGCTATTTTAGTTATTTTTCATTATGGAAGGGTATTTTTGTCTTTTTCTCTTGTGATATGCTGACTTAATTATAAGGTATATGTTGGTATTTTATTACAAAAATGGCACTGTTGGTATTTTACAAAGTTGTTTTGTTTACAAAAAGAAGCCACTTTGGTTTTGGAAATTGGGTTTGCTCACTTCCTTCACAAAAGCGAATAGTCCTGTATTGGAAAGTGGAGAAAAGCTTCATGTGTTTATATAGCTTTTCACTTCTTTAGCTTTGTGAATGAGAAGAGAATAAAGGGGGCCTACACGCATGAGCCACCATGTGGACCTGATGGGCTTTTAACCATACCACACGCGCGCCGCCCGGCCCGGCCGACTCAAGGTTTTCATTCCCCTGTATTTTAATTTTTTGTTTATGTCCGTATAACTTCTCTTTACCTTTGCCGTTATTGATTAGGTAAGCCAACGTACCTGGGTAAGCTGGCTTACTGGAGCGTCAATTAACTAGGTAAATAACGCTGCTGTTATTTTCCAAATAACTGCGCCGTTCCTGAACGTTGGGATGCGACCTTTGGCATCTGTAACGTCTTTCTTCTTGTTTTTCTTTCTCCTTGATCGTGCAGTTCTTAGAGATCGACCGTGCATCGGGCTGTTGTATCCTGGGGGTGATTGCGGCCAGTAATCTGCTGCATCGGAATTAGTTTCCGCAGAGACACAAATTCACCTTAAAGAAAGCGACATAATCCGTGCCTCATCTCGTCGCATCGGAAAAGGTTTCACTAACATCGTTTGTTTGTTATTTCTGTTCCTCAACAGAAATCTGGTAAGCCTTATTATTCCCTAAATCCACAACAGTATAAGCATGGTTTTAAATTTCGACTGAAATATGAAATTTCGGGTTTCGGTCAGGACCGACACCGAAATGGCACATACCCGAAACAATATTTTATTTCATCAGAAATTTCCTCCGAAATTATGAAATTTCACCAAAAACCGGTTTTTTATTAATTACTTTAATATGTTACCGAAATTTCGACTGAAATTACCGAAATTTGGCATCGAATAAATATTGTTTTTATCTTTTTGCTGGATTTTGGTCAAAATTTCAGTTTTGGTGAGGTTCGAAACCGAAATTTAAAACCATGGGTATAAGTACTTTTGCTAGTCCTTCCCAGTCACAAGAACAATCTATTTTTCAATACCTTTCTTTGATTCCAGAAAAGGATTAGTTTATATCCATATAGGATATAGATATAGATATCAGAGGCTTCATGTACCAAATATTTCCATATTGATACACCAAATAGTTTTGTTCCACAAATGCAATGGAGAATGAATGTGAGAAAGGGACTTTCATTCTAGTCTCCTATTATTGAATATTTCATATGGTTGGTGCTAGATAGAAATGGTAACTCCAACAATTTCTTTGCCCTCAACGCCCCCTATTTCCAGGAATTAGTCACTTCAACGATCTTCGATGGTTATACGGGTATCCAAAGTACGAACGAGATGGATGTTTGTTGTCCCAACCATTCTTGTGAGTCCCGATCCCGATAAGGAAAATGGGTAATATATAACAAAGCCAACACTTAGATCCGGCTCTACCCAAATTTTTCTGGTTCACCCCAACATTACCCACTTGTCTGACTGTTGCGAAGCAATTTTTGTATATCAAACGGACCTCCCCAGATGGTAATGAAGTCCTCAAGAGTCATGTGACTCTCTGGTGTCCAGGCCTTCAAAGTGTTGGTTTCCAGAGAGTCAGTCAATGTCCGCACATTCAAAGTACATAATTCTTCAAGGGTTATCAGGAGTCCATGTGACCTTCAGAATTCACGACTAACCCCCCAACTATAAAATACAATTTGATCCGATTTTAGAAATCAACTTATGCAATACTATTTTTTTCATTTGTTTGTCCTTTTATATTGACACCTTTTTTTGTTTTCATCTTTCCCTATCAAAGTATATGCGTACTGGTTCTCTATTGAACTTAGGGTGGAACGCCCGAGCCAGTTCTTACTCACGATCACCACGGCAAGCCTACCTATGAATCCGGCCAAATCTGTCTGTACTGATGGATGGTCTATCACTATTTGCTATTCACCATGCTTGTCTATGCCCTTCTTTCTTACACATTTTTCTTCCAGTTATCATCACATCCAATGAGAGATTTTAGTCATATTCCTTGCCTCTTTAATGCAAAGGTCTTCTTCGCTGAATTGTTGTTGAGAATAGAAAAGCAGGGTAGTCTTATTCCTTGCCTTTATCTGTGTTTTTTCTTATGCCTCGAATTTGATAACGGCACATCTTTTCATTCATGCCTAAAAAACACTCCCATATTTGATATTTTCAACCCATTATTCTCTTAGAAACCACCACCTCACCTTATCTAAGACCCCCAGATTTGATGCTTACACCCGCACTTTCAAAATCCGTAACATTCCCAGGCTTGCTAGAATGCTACTAATTTTTGCCGCCATCATCTATCGTTCGTTTTCGCTCATCTTATTTTCTTTCAAACCCTTATCTCTCAAATCTTCTCCTATTTCAGTTGAGGTACCTTTCTTTAGGTGCGTGCCTAAAATATTGACTCATTTCAGTTGAGGTGCTTCATTCATTTTGAAGTGCGTGCCTGAAGGAGGACTTTTAGTTCCACGAGGATTGGTATTCAAAGCTGACCCATGCTATCTTGCCCATCGAGGCTCATTCTTGCCCATTCCGGCATTGGTCCATTGTGACCCATTTTTTGCCCATTCGGGCATTGGTCCATAGCGACCCATTTCTACTTGCGCATCGAGGGTAGAGTATCATCTAGCCCCATTGAGGCTATGATCTATTGGCTTTTAAGCCCTCTTCGTGACACATATACACGCGGCATCTTCTTCGGCAACCATCATCAATGATCATTGGTGGCAACATCAGTTTTCATCAGAGGATCTTCATCATAGACTTTTGAAAGTGTGCATCAAATCGGTTGATTTTGATTACATTTGTAATTTGGGGAATTCTATTGTATTGGGAATTTTTTTTTAAATTATTGTCAAAACTCAAACGTATATCAATTTTCAATCCATATACGTTTGAGGGAGCATGTTAGAATATGTGGGATCCAACAGTTAGATTGGGTTAAGATCTCACCGTTGGATCATCTTGGAGGTAGATTAGGTAAGTTAGGTAAACGAGGCAACTAAATAAATTAGGTAAGTGGATTAGAAGAGGCAAGCAATAGAGATTAGGAAAGTAGATTTGATTAGGATTATTTCCTTCTAGAATTATCTTGATTACATTCCATGTTTATCATGTAAGTGCTCTATATAAGCACACATTGATCATCTTGTAAATGCATCCAAGTTTAGTAAAATCTCTAAAATTTATCACAAGATGACTCTCGAAATTTGTCTTTATGAAAACTCAACTCAACTTGAATCGGTTAAAGGGATTAATGGACCACCTGTAAAATAGAAGGGAAACTAAGTCTTTGAGATTGAGCCTTAATTGGCTTGCCTTGCCCTCTCTTTTTTACCAATATTTTTGGTAACACCCCCCCCCCCCCCCCCCCCCCCCCCCCCCCCCAATTTTTAGGGCGGGACTATTCCCTAGGGATGCTCGCAATCACCCCTAAACCACGCCATTTATTTCCATCACATCAGTTTGTAGGGTATTGGTGGTTATTGTGTCCAAAATAACTCTAATGTTTGATTCTTCCCGTCAATTTGTCGAAAGGGATATTTCAGCAGGAAGTGTGACTCTTTTGTCTTATAGCTCTCCTTATCTTCTTGTCCACCTCTCTTTTTTAGGCCCTTTTTGTTTTGGTTCGAACGGATATTGAGTCAAAAAGTGACTGCTAGGCTCAAAATTACATTTAGGCCACGTTTGGATACCAGCAAGATTTAGATTTGGATTTAGTTGATATTTTGAACTAGATCAGATCCTTAGAATTTCCATATCAGTTACAATAGTGCAAAAAATTCCGATTTTCAAATCTTTTATGCGAGACATTATTTGGAAATCAATGTTTGTGGCAACTTCCGTCACCATCGCTGCTCCTCACGTTGCTCCGGCAGCCTCCCTCCCTCCCTCCCTCCCTCTTAAAACATGATCATGTGTTTTGTATCCAAAACTCAAATCCAAATCAAAATACAAATGCATGAGGTATCCAAACGGGCCCTTAATTTTTGAGTCAAATAGTCGGTTCTCAAAATCCAAAACAAACATTAAACTCAATTCCCTATTATTCCACCATAGCTTATGTTCTTATGTTAATTTGGAGATTCAGAATGAATACTCAAAGTAGTTGGGTCTAGGAAGCTCATTTGCAAATTCCACCATTGTGTTACTGTCAAGCATGACACAAGTTGCCCACAATCATGGCACACTTGTTTATCCAAGACATTGGAGATTTAACGTGCCACCACCGGTTTGACCCATTGCCATTTGGTCCCTGATATGATATAATAGGCAACATTCAGCCACTCCATGATTTCAGGCAAGAGGTGGTATTTTGATTCAGCCCCAGTTGGAATGGAATTTTTATTAGATTTTTTTTTAATTTCGTCTCATTCAAAGAAACCAGAATAGGAATTGGAATATGATTTCGTTTCTCACTCTTGATTTTTTTTTTATTTTTTATGGGCAAGCTGGGGTTAGGCAGACCCCTACCAGATATATTGAGAAAAAAACATATTCCAATCTTTCATAGGGGGACCCCAAAGAGTCCGAGGATAAGACCTCTACAAGGGAGGGGGACAAAAAATTAGGGGGGAGATTATCACCCTTACAAAAATAATACTGTTTAGAAAGGATGTCTGCTGCTGCATTTCCTTCGCACTCTTGATTTAGCAATCCAAATGGAGCCTTTTAGTTACCAAATGCCGATGTACTCTTTGAATATAGAAATTATGAGTTTTTATACGTTGTAAGCCCTTATAGTCCTGTATTTTTTAAAAAGTACTGTACGGACCACATCTCAAGATGATCCAAACCGTCTATCTGATGGGTCACAATGTAAATAAGGTGTGCCCAAAAAATCATTTCCATAGGATGATCCTAGTCCTCCGATCTTTAGAGGAACTGCATATTATAAAAACTTCTATAGATCAGAGGGCTTGGATCATCCTATGGAAAAGATTTTTGGGGCACAACGTATTTACGTTCTGTTCCATCACTTGGACGGTTTGGATCATCCTAAGATGTGGTCCGTACCATTCTCTTTAAAAATAAGGGACTATAAGGGCTTACACCATATAATTTTGTGAAAATAACGGCGTCAAATGTTATTGTACAGCAATTGCAATAGTGACGTGGTGCTCTTCGTACGATACAGAGAGTGGCAGACACGTGGCTAGTGAAGTCGAACCGCTTTTCTGTCTTTTTGTCGTATTATTAGTGGTTGGGCCACCTAGCAGTTGGGCGGGGTCGGCTCGTCTCCATCTGTTAAACCCCTTTTCTTTTTAATGACAATAATACCCTCATGTCATTTTAATTGAAACACGCAGCAAATAACGCACCTCCAATTACAAAAATAGCCCTCAAATTATAGATTAACGGAAAGGGAAACGATTTTTTCGCCCCCTGTAGGATGATATGCGCCGCCCGTTTAAAGTGAATTGTGGGCAGATTTTGACGTTTTTTGACGTCAAATCAAGTTAAATGTGGGGCGCATAATCCTACTGTGGGGCGAAAAAATATCACCCTATTAAAATCTTCAAACGGATAATGGGTGTAATACGTGGATAATATGGTAGGTGGAAGGTATTTTTGTAATTGAGGGAAGGCCTGATGGTATTTATTTCATTTTCTAAACCGTCAGTTCGAGGAGCTTGCCCTCTTTCTGGTTAAAAGACAGTGTGCCAGCCAACGAACCTCATAATTACAAAATTACCCTTAATAAATCAATAAATAACCAAAATACTTTTACATTTGTCATTTTTACAGTATTCCACGATGCGGGGTGCGATTATCATTCCGAAGTTGAAGTGCCGCAAAAGCAATTCCAGTCAACGCTGGATTTTTTACTTTTTTTTTTGCAAAAGTGAAGTGATATTATTCGCCCCTTTTTTTACTTAGGACAATCCCTCTAGCGTATTTATGATTTTATGACTACTTTTTACTCTAGGAGTGGGCTGTCCTAAGTAAAGAAGGGGTTGAATATATTATTTCCCTTTGCAAATTACCTCTCTTAATAAAACTAGATGCTCTCTTTGACTAGGGTTATTTGAAACTTTCTATATGCAAGGTTCTCTTCTCTATTAAATAACACACAAATATAAATTTTTATAGCAATTAAATATCAGAACACTTGTAAATTTATCTATAACTATTAAATACAATATGGATATAAATTTCCTTCTGGCTGTTAAGCTCATAGCTCCACTTTTATCATATAAAAAATTAGTTATAAAAGCACGTACTTTTTGCATGATAATGTTGTTGAATTCATTGCTTATGGAATATCTATTTGTTAGCTGGTCTTACGATTCTCAGTAGCTGAGGAAAGATAGGAAAGTTGGAGTTTGATTTTATCTAGTGTTAGTACTTGAGATATTATAAGAGACATTGGTTATCTTGTTTTAGCTAATCTTGTTTTAGCTACTTCGTCAGTTCTTATTATTTTTTACTGTGTGGTTGTAAAAACGTGAGTTGTATATCACAGAAGATTGAATAAAAGAGGATTTTTCCTCCAAGGTTATTTCTTCTTCTTCCAGTCTTGCTCTATATTTATTACATGGTATCAGAGCTTAGGTTCTGAAATAAAGAGGGAAGTTAGAAAGAAAGACTCTGTCACACTTCAAATTCTTATTTTTTGATATGTCAACATCAAGTGCAATTGTGCCAGAAGTTCTTACGGAAAAGAACTACGGAAATTGGAAGGTGTGGCTGAAGAGTTATCTGCTTGGCCAAGGGCTTTGGGATATCGTTGACGGGTCTGAAATCAAACCGGTAGGAAATCAGCCTGGACTTAATACGTGGAGGAGAAATAATGGCAAGGTGCTACATGCAATTCAAATCTCATGTGGATCGAATATGCTCTCCTATGCGAGGGATGTAGATTTGGCAAAAGAAGCCTGGGATCGGTTGGCCATTGTGCACAGACAAGCAAGCGGTGCGAGAAAGGCATTTTTGGAAGCAGAACTACGAGCATGTAAACAACGAGGTAATGAGTCTATTGCCGAATTTACTCGTAAAGCTGAAGATCTTTGCGATAAAATGGAAGGAATAGACATTAAGAAGGAGAATGACACTCGACTTGCCATCATAGTAGAAAATTTAAGACTAGAATTTGATGAAGCTGTCAGTCTTCTTCTTCAAGAACAAGCCGTTCTTGAGAGACGAAAATTGGAATCAAATATCGAAAAAGAAGAAAAATCCAATGAAGCACTATTCTCCAATATTCGTGGAAACTCTCGTGGTAGAGGGAGATCTCGTGGATCAGGGAGATCATATAATCATTCACAATCCTGACCAATCGCCACCAATAACATTGATCAAGAAAGTCCAAGTAATCTGCCACGGCCACCCACCTACAATAATGATCGTGGAAAGTTCAAAATCTCTACTTGCTACAATTGTGGTAAGAGAGGTCACTATTCAAGGGATTGTTGGTACAAAGAAGGTAATTACAATGCCATAGAGGAGCACGAAGAGAATGTGGAGGAAAAATTTGATGAAGAAGCCCTATGTGTTATGCAAGAATCAAATTTTACTAAAGATCATTGGTTCATTGATTCAGCTTGTTCTAGTCATATGACTCCAAGGGAGGGTCTCTTCACCACCAAAAATCCATTCACAAACAAAACCGTAGTGATTACCGGTGATAATACAGCTCTAGAGATTGAAGGACGGGGCACTATCACATTGCAAGAACCTATTGGAGGTATAAAACATCTATCTAATGTTCTTCATGTTCCAAAACTGTGTAAAAATCTCATGTCCGTTGGACAACTCGTGGATCAAGGTTATGATGTTATCTTCAATAATGATGGATGTGAGATTTTAAAGAAGGAAAGTGGCAACTTGGTAGCAGGAGGAAAGAAGGTTGGTCGATTATTTGCTCTAACAATGGAATCATCGCCAACAAGGATGAATTCTATTCAAGCTATTGCTAACCTATGGCATAGAAGGTTAGTGCATTGTAATCTCCAACGAGTGCAAGATATGTCGAGGAAAAAATTAGCCACAGGAATGCCCGCCATTCAATATCATGTTAAACACGTATGTGAAGCATGTGCATTCTCAAAAGCATCACGGCATCGTTTCACTTCATCTGAGACATCAGGACAATATCCACTTGAAGTCATTCACAGTGACGTATGGGGGCCATGTCCATTTGAATCACACAACCGATTGAGGTACTATGTTTCTTTTATTGATGAGTATTCTTGTTACACTTGGATCTATTTTCTTTGGCATAAATATGAAGTATTTGAACACTTTAAAAGGTTTAAAGTTCTTGTTGAGAATCAGCTTAACAGGAAGATAAAGAACCTACGAACATATAATGGTGGAGAGTTTATATCACATGAATTCTGTGACTTTCTTACAAAGCATGGGATCAAAAGACAATTGACATGTATTGGAAATCCACAGCAAAAGGGCATTGCCGAGAGGAAGAATCGTCATATAGTTGAAGCTGCTCGTGCTATGTTGAGCGAGAAGCAGATGCCAAAGGTCTATTGGGCAAAAGCTATGAATACCGCTGTGTATTTAATCAATCGCATGCCATTGCGAGCTGGAATGAGAGTTCCATACCAACTTCTTTAAAAGGAAGCCAGATGTGAGGCACTTACGTGTGTTTGGAAGCATAGCCTATGTGAAACGCACTGACGAAGATCAAGATAAACTTGATAAAAAGGCTATAAAGTGCATTATGCTTGGATACTCATCAGAAAGAAAAGCATATCGATGTTTTGATCCAATCAAATGTCATATTTATGAAAGTCGAGATGTCAACTTTGATGAAGATTCCTAGTGGTACCCGGAGTCTCACGGTACTAATAAAGAATCAACACCATTCATACCGCAGCAAGAAGAAGATGGTGAGTCAGATTTAGAAGTCTCAATGCCTTTGCCTATCTCCCATCCATCGAATGAGGAAGCCATCCATTCACACAAATCTCCTGCTGAATTACGTCAATATCTTGAACGTGAAAGGTATCCTGTAAAATGACTTGCTGATTATTATGTTACAAACATGCACTATGCATACATGATGAAGGTCATAAATTCACATGAACCAAAAAGTTATGGCGAAGCATCAAAGGATCCAAAAAGTTATGGTGAAGCATCAAAGGATCCAAAATGGCGACATGCAATGAAAGAGCAAATGCAAGCAAATCTCCTGCTGAATTACGTCGATATCCTGAACTTGAAAGGTATCCTGTAAAATGACTTGCTGATTATTATGTTACAAACATGCACTATGCATACATGATGCAGGTCATAAATTCACATGAACCAAAAAGCTATGGCGAAGCATCAAAGGATCCAAAATGGCGACATGCAATGAAAGAGCAAATGCAAGCATTGACAAAAAATGCTACATGGGATCTTGTACCTCTCCTAGAAGGAAAGAAAACCATCAGTTGCAAATGGATTTACAAAATAAAGCGTAAATCTGACGGTGAGATCGAACGTTATAAGGCCCGATTAGTGGCTAGAGGATTCTCTCAAACCTATGGAGAGGATTATGATGAAACGTTCAGTCCTGTTGCAAAGATCACAAGTGTTCGTATCATCATATCAATTACAGCGGCAAAGAAATGGAATCTTCATGAAATGGACGTGAAAAATGCTTTTTTGAATGGTGAAATAGATAAAGAAGTTTATATGGATCAAGTAGAAGGCTTTGAAGACCCTATCAAGCTTGGCTACATTTGTAAACTTAAGAAGGCCTTGTATGGACTTAAACAAGCACCAAGAGCTTGGTTTGATAAGGTCAGAGAATTCTTTCACTCAAATGATTTTGTTCAATCTCATGCTGACCCATGCATATTTATCCATCAATCCAATCAAGGAATTACTATATGCGCAATATATGTTGATGATCTTATTATTATGGGGAGTAATCATGAAAATATTGAAAGAATTAAAAATGCTCTCTCACTAAAATTTGAGATGAAGGACTTGGGGGAATTACATTTCTTCCTTGGGATTGAAGTTATAAGAGGTGATCATGGTATACTAATTATCCAGAAGAAGTTTGCTTTAGATCTACTTGTGAAATTTGGTATGTTAGATTCAAAGCCAATGACAACTCCATTAGAAGTGAACCATAGGTTGTCAAAAGATGAAGGAATTCTCATAGATGATCCCCGTTCTTATCGTGAGATTGTATGTAGTCTTATTTATCTAACAATTTCTCATCCAGATTTGGCTTATCTCGTAGGTATTGTGAGCCAGTTTATGCAGAATCCACGGAAACGGCATATGGACGCAGTGAAGCGCATCTTAAGATACATCAAAGGAACAATTAATGAAGGGGTTTTGTACAAATGTGGAATTCCAATCAAGCTATCAGGATATTGTGATGCGGATTGGGCCGAAGATCTATCCACATGTCGTTCAACGTCGGAATTTTGTTTTAATTTGGGATCAGGAAGTGTGTCTTGGGCAAGTAAGAAGCAACCCACTGTGGCATTATCTTCTACGGAAGTTGAATATAGGGCTGCCATGCTAGCCACTTGTGAAAGTGTGTGGTTAACTCAATTACTACAAGACCTTGGAGAAAAGATGAATTATAGCATTCCCATCAAAAGTGACAACATCAATTCTATAATCCTAGCATCAAATCCTGTGTTTCATGCACGCACGAAACATATAGAAATTCATTATCACTTTGTCTGTGAGAAGGTCCTGAACAATGAGATTGATCTGATATATATGTCAACAGATGATGAAGTAGCATATATCTTCACCAAAGCCTTGAGTTCGGAAAAGTTTAAAAGCTTCAAGACAAACTTAGGAATGAAGGATGCTGGCACAACTAAGCAATGAGGGGGAGTGTTGAATTCATTGCGTATGGAATATCTATTTGTTAGCTGGTCTTACGATGCTCAGTAGCAGATTTGTGTTTATCTCTTATTATTAGTTGAGGAAAGATAGGAAAGTTGGAGTTTGATTTTATCTAGTGTTAGTAGTTGAGATATTATAGGAGACATTGGTTATCTTGTTTTAGCTAATCTTGATTTAGCTACTTTGTCAGTTCTTATTAGTTTTTTACTGTGTGGTAGTAAAAACGTGAGTTGTATCTCACAGAAGATTGAATAAAAGAGTATTTTTCCTCCAAGGTTATTTCTTCTTCTTCCACTCTTGTTGTATTTCTATATTTATTACAAATGTTTGAGCGCGTGCCGTTTTCTTATTTCATGTGATGGAAAAAGAAAAAAAGAAAAAGAAAAATATAGGGTGATGATATTTTCACCCCCTGTAGTACTTGCACCCCCCCTTCCCTTATAACCTGATTTGACGTGAAAAGTGGGCAACTTTATGTCAAACCACGTTATAAGGGGTGTGTGTAAGTACTGCAGGGGGGGTGAAAATACCATCTCCCTAAATATATGATACAAGAAATTCTGTAGCTCGGATTAAGATCGAAGATAGGAAATTCACCGTCTGGTTGCAAAGAGAGGGGTGGAGTCTAGTGGAGCAGGTCATGTCCATCTGGTTGCGGGGCATAGACTCGGAGAGCAGTGGAATAAGCAATCAATAGGGATGATACAAGCTTAGTATTTGCCTGGAACTTACCTCGAAGAATAGTGGTAAGAAGTGTTCGGTCGTCAACATCATAAAGTAGCTGTAGGGGTGTCGGTGTCATTACAAATATAGAGAGAAGAGAAAGTTAGGTAGAGAGAGAAAGAGAGAAAAGCATCATTCCCAAGTAATTCAAGCAAAATTCTACTTTTTTGTGAATTTTGGCTTGGATATGGTAGGGAGCGGATGCTCTTGACACATTTGTTGGTATATTTTTAAAATAATTAAAAGGAGTACTTTTTAGAGTGAAGAAAAAGTAACTTTGACTATTGCTAAAACCAAATAATAAAAAATTATAAAAGACCAAAGAGTATGAAGAAAAGTAAAAAAAAAAAAAGCACTTTGGACTTTTTAGTCTCACATCGACTTGGTGAAAGTTTTGAGAGAGAATGAGGGTTATAAATATGGCCATTACCTCTCTTCCCTTCACACAAGTCCTCACATAAGAGGCCCCATGGCTAGGCCTATAAGGCTAGCCTAGGGAATAGTTTATATTATATATAAACTAGGGGTGCAGCCCATTGTTCTTGGCGTAGGCATTGTATCCTCGGGACTTATTTCCTTGTAGCCACCTGCATAAGTGGGGAAATAAAGTCTATAAGAGAAAGCTTCGGCTTGCCTTGCCTACTTCTCTTTCTCTTCTATCATTTGATTTCTTTGTTCACAACAGTACCCTGTTCCGTTATATCTTACCTATTTTTTCCAACAATTTATAGACTTTATCCTTCACTTAATAATGGCATCCTCAATTGGAAAAATCCATACTTCTGAAATTGAAAAACTCCAACGATTCGACGAACCAAGCTTCAAACGATGGCAATTAAAGATCCACTTCTATCTTTCTTTACAACGAGTGTCATATGTTCTCCAAACTCCATATCCAGAGGGAACAAATAATGGAGGAACGAATAGTGATGGAGGAACAACTGCCGGTGATGGATCAAATGGCGGTGATGGAACAAATGGTGCTGATGGAACAATAACGAGTGAACAAATAGTAATATGACGAGTGGAGGATACACTAAAGAACAACACAAGTGGTTGGAAGATGACTACTTATGCCGATGTATGATTTTAAATGCAATGAGTGATGGGTTATTTGATCTATTCACGAAGTATAAAACTGCTCTAGAATTATGGAATGCACTTCAGGCGATATGACACTGAAGATGCAGGGAATAGATCATTTCTCATCAATAAATTCATCGACTTCAAAATGGTAGATGGAAAACCGATTCTTCAGCAAGTTCAAGAATTACTTCGAATTGCTCAAGATATTGAAGCTATTGGAGAACCAATTTCTGAAACATTTCAAGTTTCTACAATAATTGGTAAACTTCCTCCTTGGAAAGATTACCGAAAATTGTTGAAACATAAATCAAGTTTACAGACATTGGAACAACTTCTCCAACATCTACAAATTGAAGAACAGGCAAGAGAAAGGGATATGCTAGAAGAAAAACAAAATAAAGTGGATAAAGTGAACTTAGTAGATACATCTGTTCCTACTAAGAAGAATAAGAGAAATAATTTTAAGGGTGGGAACTTTAAGAGCAATAAGAAGAACTTTAAATAAAAAAACAAGAAGAATGGGAAAGGTCCTTGCTATGTTTGTGGCAAACCAGGATACTATGCAAGAGTGTGCCGACACCGTAAAGGCCAAAACAATGAAACAAATATTGTTGAAGACAATCATGTGGCTGCGGTGATTTCAGAAGAAGCCTTCACTGTTGATGTAGATGATGGATGGTGGGTCGACTCCAGTTGCACTTGCCATGTGACATCTAATAGGAGTGCTTTTAAATCCTACAAGACCGTTGAAGATGATGTAAAACTTTACATGGGGAACTCCGCTTCAAGCAATGTGATCGGCATGGGAACGGTGGACCTTGCACTTACTTCTGGAGAGACGCTTTCTCTCAATAATGTTCTTCATGTTCCAACTCTTCGAAAGAGTCTTATTTCTGTATTCTTACTTAGTCATCATGGATGTCGTGTTGTATTTGAAGCCGATAAAATGATCATTACTAAAAATGGATCATTTATCGGAAAGGGATATGCTAAGAACAAGATGTATCTGTTAAGCACTATTAATAAAGTTACTGATGATTCCTTTTACTTGTGTGACTTAAGTAATGTTTGGCATTATAGACTTGGACATATTAATGTTAATACATTAAATGATATGGTTAAGTTAGAACTACTTCATAAAGTTAACCATACAATGCCAACATACAAATGTGAATGTTGCATACAAGCAAAATTAAGTAAGAAACCTGTTAAAAGGGTAAAAATGAATACTAATTTATTAGAATTAGTACACACAGATATTTGTGACAATAAATCTATTGAAACAAGAGGTGGTAAAAGATATTTTCTTACTTTTATAGATGATTATAGTAGATATACCTATGTATATTTAATTAGAAATAAAGATGAAGCCTTTGAAAAATTTAAGATATATAAATCAGAAGTAGAAAACCAACTAGGAAGAAAAATTAAGATTCTTAGAAGTGACAAGGGAGGAGAATATTTATCAAATGAATTTAAAACCTTTTGTGAAATTCATGGAATAATACATCAAGTAACCGCGCCTTATAGCCCTCATCAAAATGGAGTGGCTGAGCGGAAAATAGAACTTTACTTGAGATGGTTAGTGCCATGTTAATAAGTTCAAAGTTACCATCTAATTTATGGGGTGAGGCAATGCTTACCGCTTGTCATATTGGTAACAGAGTTTTGCACAAAGGTTTTAAAGAAACACCATATGAATTATGGAAAAATAGAAAACCAAATTTAAATTATTTGAAAGTGTGGGGGTGTATTGCTTATGTTTTAGATCCTTCTCAAAAAAGATCTAAAGTTGGTTCTAAAGGAATAAAATCAGTATTCTTAGGCTATGCTCAAAATAGCAAGGCCTATAGATTCCTAAACTTAGAATCTAATTCTATGCTAGAAGCTATAAATGCCGAGTTCTTAGAACATTTAACAACTAAAGATGTTAATACTTTAGAGATTGAATCAGATTTGAGGAATTCATTACAAGATTATAATGTTGAACAACAAATTGAAAATCCTCTACCACAAGACAATATAGAACAAAATAATCCACAAGAAGTAGTAGAACTTAGAAGAAGTAAGAGACAAAGAGTTGAAAAAGACTTGGGACTGGGTATGTTTACATATATTTTAGAAGAACCTAAAAGCTTCCAAGAAGCCATGTCTTTTCCCGACTCAAAATTGTGGAAAATTGCAATGGATGATGAAATCAAATCTATAAAAGAAAAAGGTACTTGGACACTAAAAGATTTACCACCCAATACAAAAACCTTAGGAAGTAAATGTGTTTTAAAAAAGAAACTCGATCCTGATGGTAGTATAGATAAAAATATGGCTAGATTGGTTGCTAAAGGATTTAAACAAAAAGAAGGCTTTGATTACTTTGAAACGTTTTCACCCGTTACAAAAATGACAACTATAAGAACTATGTTAGCTTTAGCCTCTATATACAATATAGAAATACATCAAATGGATGTAAAAACAGCTTTTTAAAATGGAGAACTAGAAAAAGAAATCTATCTTGATCAACCTGATGGTTATGTTGAAATTGGACAAGAGAATAAGGTTTGTAAATTGAACAAATCATTATACGGTCTAAAACAAGCACCTAGACAATGGAATAAGAAATTCAAACAAGAAATTAAGAAGTTTGGTTTTAAGAGCAATAAAGTAGAAAGTTGCATGTTTACTAAAGGTATTGGTAGTTCATGTATTGTTATAACTCTTTATGTTGATGATTTATTAATCTTTGCTTCAAATATTGAATTAATAAATGAAACCAAACAGTACCTTTCCCAAGTATTTGAGATTAAGGACTTGGGTCCTATAAATGTGATCTTAGGAATTAAGGTAATGAGAGAAAGTAGAAAAATTATTTTAACACAATCTCATTACATAGAGAAAGTGTTAAGAAAATTTAATTGTTTTGATTGTGAACCAAGTGGTATACCTTTTGACTTTAATAAAAAGTTAGAGAAGAATAATGGTAAACCTGAATATACTAAAGTTATTGGAAGTCTAATGTATGCAATGGCATGTACTAGACCCGATATAGCATATGCTGTAAGTAATTTAAGTAGATTTACTAGTAATCCTAACTCTGAGCATTGGAATGAAATATTTAGAGTATTAAGATATCTGAAGGGTACAATAAATTATGGATTACAGTATTGTGGTACTCCTTCTATTCTTGAATGTTATAGTGATGCAAATTGGATATCTGGTAAGGATTATAAATCTACTAGTGGATGGTTCTTTACTTTGGGTGGTAGAGTTGTTTCTTGGTCATTAAAGAAACAAAAGTGTATTGCTATGTCTTCCATGGAATCAGAGTACATTTCTATGTCCCTAGCAGGTAAAGATGTTATATGGATGAGACGATTGTTAAGGAATATACCATTCCTTGAAAAATCAATACAACCAGTTACATTTTATTGTGATAATAAGTCAGCAATATATTTTGCGACTAATAAACGCTTTACAAGCGAATCAAGACATATCTCAATGAGATATCATTATATTCGAAAATTAGTAAAGAAGGGAAAGGTGTTGTTGGAATATCTTCCAATAAATCAAATGATCGCAGACCCTCTTACTAAAGCATTACATAGAGATCGAATATGTCAAACATCGAGGGGAATGGGGTTATTACCAGTAAGTGGGACATCTGAGTGAGAGCCTACTCTCTAATGGTGAAAGTTTTTTCAAATACAGAATGGTATGCGACCACTCTTCACATTAGGAGTTCAAAGGATTTCAACTAAGTGGTGTCTCTTGAGAAATTTAGCAAGAGGCTATATTTCCGGTGCATTAAACTCTATAAGAGTATTAGAGATGACTCTTATTAAAAGTCTCATTCCTGAGGTAAATGCACTGATTACTTTCGCAACGTTTGGTGAGGCTGAATTTTTAAAGTTCTTAACAGGCTTATAGATCTAGTGGGGGTGAATAAGTTGTTGCGAAAGCACCCTTGATAAGTCCGCCTATTTAAGTGAGGAAGTCAGGGTCGTTTCCTATGGACTAATCTGGTATAGTCCTAGAGCACTTGCGAAACGAGGTAAGCGCATGACCTAAGTAAATAGAAAGTGCGACCGCCGCGTGAACCAGTGCCCACAGTATATTGAATATCGTAACTGTCCTACAAAACTCCAACTGAGAAGATGTTCTCTTTTTAGTTGCAGTGGCAAGTTCAGTTCTACTTGATATATTGACTTATAATTTATTATTATTATTTTATTTTCTTTTAAAAAAATAGTGGGGGATTGTTGGTATATTTTTAAAATAATTACAAGGAGTACTTTTTAGAGTGAAGAAAAAGTAACTTTGACTATTGCTAAAACCAAATAATAAAAAATTATAAAAGACCAAAGAGTATGGAGAAAAGTAAAAAAAAAAAGCACTTGGAACTTTTTAGTCCCACATCGACTTGGTGAGAGTTTTGAGAGAGAATGAGGGTTATAAATATGGCCATTACCTCTCTTCCCTTCACACAAGTCCTCACATGAGAGGCCCCATGGCTAGGCCTGTAAGGCTAGCCTAGGGAATAGTTTATATATATATATATATATATATATATATATATATATATATATATATATATAGAGAGAGAGAGAGAGAGAGAGAGAGAGAGAGAGAGAGAGAGAGAAAAGTGTAGCTACACATACGTGTAGCTAACTTAGCTACACCAACGGCTTAAAATACAGTGAGCCCCACATTGTTTTGGTGATGCAAACCATTCATTTGATGGGCCCTCACATAGATAGGGTGTGCCCAAAAAATTAGCTCCATAGGATCATCCCAACCCTACGATTTGTGGAGGCAAAATTGGACGTGTAAAAACCTTCACAAATCTATCAATTTTTGCCTTCACAGTTTGAAGGGTTGGGATGATCCTATGGAGCTAATTTTTTGGGCACACCCTATCAATGTGAGGGCCTATCAAATGAATGGTTTGGATCACCCAAATAATGTGGGCCCACTGTATTTTAAGCCGTCGGTGTAGCTAAGTTAGCTACACGTTGTGTAGCTTCACTTAACTCATATATATATATATATATATATATATATATATATATATATATATATATATAAGAAAGAAATAAATAAATAAATCAATCAATCAAAAGATTAAGGGAGGAGACGAGATGACCGTTGTGGTCGTGTCTCTTCAAATTAAACTTCAACTTTACGGGTTTTTTTGCAATGGGTTTTACCGTTGGTTCCCAATGGTCAGAACTTGTTTAAAACAAAGGGGTGCCAACGGTCATAACCCAACGGTCGATGACGTTGCACCAACCGTCCAAGGGGTGTCTCAAGGGACACTTGGGGGGTTGCATTTAGTGTCTTTTAGAGTTCTATAAAAGACGCTTAATGACCCAGGTTTTAGACACTTCACCCATAGCAATTTCTGAATTTAAGATTTGATATTTCCACTCTTGTGTTTTACTGTTCTTTTACACTCTTCTTCTGTTTTTTCACTAAGTACGGGCATACTGGTTGCCTTGAACTAGGGGTGCAGCCCATTGTTCTTGGCGTAGGCATTGTATCCTCGGGACTTATTTCCTTGTAGCCACATGCAGAAGTAGGAAAATAAAGTCTATAAGAGAAAGCTTTGGCTTGCCTTGCCTACTTCTCTTTCTCTTCTATCTTTTGATTTCTTTATTCACAATAGTACCCTGTTCCGTTATATCCTACCTATTTTTTCCAACAACATCACAAACATGCAATTAGTAGCCAGAGACGTCCTTGGGAGTCATTCTATATTAGCAACCAAACAAGGGGTTTTGCTAATGTGGCACCCAAATGTCAAACAAAATCCCCGAGCCATCCCAGCTTTTGTGCACCTAAAGACACCATGAAATGTAAGTGCTATTTTAAGAGAAATTATACGGTGCCCAATGGGGCATGTACAGTTGTAGGGCATCGAACAGCAGCCCACTTTTTCAACATTTTAAGGGGCTGCTGTTGGATCAAATATCAAGGGTGGATGCCCCCGCCCTTGTACTTGCCCGACCATGCACTGTATAAATATCCTATTTTAAAGAGGTGTGAATATTAAAATTGATGGGTGGCCATGGTTAAAATACGGGGTATATTTATCATTAACCTTTGGATTATCGAAAAGGTGGTCCCCACAAATATCTTTTGACAACTCATATCATATAACCTGGCACAAACATTATTATGCATCTAAAAACAGGTGCACCCCAGCACCAGTCTATCCACTATCCTTATTTTGTCTGCTCACGTGACAACCAACTTCAACGCCCTTCTAGAAACATTCACCCCGCCTTCAATTCTCGCCGTAAATCAGTATGTAACGAGTAGTGGCAATTACGTTAATATACGAAAATATAAGGTCCTTTCCAAGTCCACTCTCCATTTACCTTGTTCGTCTTCTAGCTACAGCCAAAGTACAGAGGAGCCAAAAAAAAAAACAGCAGTTGAGCGGTTCTCTGTTCTCCCTCTCTCAAAACCCTAAAAAAAATCTCGAGAAAGCTTTCACGCAAAGCAATGCTTTCTAATTGCTGAAATCAAAGCAGAAGGATACATTTGGACTGACTCTCCGCTTAGAAAAATACAAAAGATGGTATGAAAATGAGACATTGAGAACTGCATTCATCTGAAAAAGAATGAGGAAAAATACAGAAAGAACGTGAGCAAATCTTTCTCAGATTCCCTACGGATTTCAGATTCCTGCTTCTTCTTTTCCCCCCCCCCCCCTAAGATTTGAAGGCTCTAGCGTTTTTCAGTTTTTTGAATCCTTTTATTGAAGTTTTTTTCAGGAAAAATACAAAGGAAAATGAGAACTGCATTCAATTGAAAAGAGCGAGAGCAAGTCCACGCATTTTCTCAGATTTCTGCATCGGATTTCAGATTTCCGCATCGGATTTCAGATTCCTTACTTTCGTTTCCTAAGATTTTAACGCTCGAGCGTTTTCAGTTTTTCAGATCCTTTTATTGAAGTTTCTTCAGGAAAAAAGACGGTTATAGAATGATTTTTGGTGTCTACAAAAACGAGGAAATATACGGAAAGAACGAGAGCATATCTACGCATTTTCTCAGATTTCGGCCGCGGATTTCAGATTCCTGCATTTTTTCTCGTAAGAGTTGAATGCTCGGGCGTTTTCCTTTTATTGAAGTTTCTTTAGGAAAAAGACGGTTGTGGAATGATTTTTGGAGAAAGGAGTGGCTGATCTCTCTGGAATGTGGAGATTCAGCATATGTGAGTTTTTCTTTGCGAGTTTCTTCTATTTTTCAGCGAGCGATGTGGTATTTTGCTGATTTTTTCTTATTTTGTTAAAGAACGTGTTTTATTTTTGTTTTGTTGGATGAAAATCATGAAATGCATGGGAAGGAGAGCAGTGGAATTTCCTTTTGAAAATTTATCTGTCTTTTGCTGTAGGAGGTCTGAATTCTGCATTGCGTTCTGCTTCTGTTGTTGAAGATCTGCTAGGAGCATGTGTTTTGTTACTGATCTTTGAAAAGGAGCGGTTGATCTCTGATCTCTCTGGAATTCTGAGATTTCAGTGAAAAAACGTTCGATGCGAGTGATTTTTCCTTATTTATTAGCGAAATCTTAAGTTTTCCGTGAAGTTTGGTTTTTGTTAGATGAAGTCAATGTTCCTGTTAGCAAAATGCATGTGAAGCGATTTAGTGGAATGTTGAAGTGGTTAGAATGTTGCGAAACTAGGTCAGGAGAGGTGAAAGAGTTGGTAAAATCAAGCATTTTTTACTTCGTTGAAGGTAGAATTTCGCTAGAAAATGTTGCAGAATTAGATTGGAAAAATTGCGTCTGTCTTTGTGATCAGCCGCACTAGATTGCGAATTCTGAGTTGTTTTGTTGAAGATTTCAGTGAAAAATCTAATATAGGAAGAAAGGCTTCTGGAATAGGCCTCTGTTCAAGGGATATTTGATTCAGATTTCTCTGAGATTTCAAGATTTAGGTTTTTGAGAGAAAGATCACTGGATTGCGAATTCTGAGTTCTGTTGAGATTTCAGTGAAAATCTGATACAGGAAGAAAGGCATCTGGAATTCGCCTCTGTTCAAGCGATATTTGATTCAGATTTCTCTGAGATTGCGAGGTTTTGAGGGAAAGATTGGTGGCAATAATGGCTACATGGGAAAACATGGGTGATCTCGCGAATGTCGCGCAGCTCACAGGATTGGACGCGGTCCGGCTGATTGGAATGATTGTAAAGGCAGCGAATATGGCTCGTATGCACAAGAAGAACTGCAGGCAATTTGCACTGCATTTGAAGCTGATTGGAAACTTGCTTCAGCAACTCAAAATTTCAGAGCTGAAGAGGTATCCTGAAACCCGGGAGCCATTGGAGCAACTCGAAGATGCGTTAAGAAGATCTTTCATCTTGGTTAATAGTTGCAAAGACAGGAGCTATCTGTATCTGCTGGCAATGGGGTGGAACATTGTGTACCAGTTCAGGAAGGCGCAGGGAGAGATCGATCGGTACTTGAAGATTGTCCCGCTCATCACTCTTGTAGATAATGCCAGGTTCAAGGTAAGTTTCTTCAGGATTTCAAATTTGAATTTTGTGGGGGCTTATGTTCTGTTTTTATTGATTCTGCAAAGTTACTGTATCCTTCCTGGCTGTGGTTTGTGTTTATTGTTAGATCTGAACAGCAGAAATTATGGTAAATAATTTCTTGTTTTCTTGGTGATGGGTCATAATCTGGGGCATTTGCTACCTTCGAGCTGGATCTGACCCATGGTCTTTTTTTTTGTTTTGAATGGTTGGATCTGACCCATGGTCTTGTTCATTTAGTTTTGGTGATTCTTTTTTAACTTCTTAGACCCTGTTCGCTTCAGATTGTGACAACCGATGGAGAGGGCCCCAACTGATCCATCGGGTGTCACAATCTGAAACGAACATTGCCTTGAGATTATGAAAACTAATTTGTGAGTGCTAAACCGATTATTGGACTAAAATTTAAAAGTAATATTGAGTCCAATAGTAGGTCTGACACTCATAATCTGTTAACATAATTTTAAATGAAGAGGGCCTTAGTGTTGTCGTTGTTGATGGGATATCTCGTAGGTGACCATGTTTTGTTTTCTACCTGTTTAGTTCCAATATCTGCTAATGATGCCTGAGAACTATTCACTCATTTGTTTATTTTCTTTTTATTTTTTCTTTATTGTTCTTTTGTTTTTCTGTAATCTTGTTTTTTTTTTTTTTGGGTCTTCTAGCCATGATCAGACCCATGACCTCAGCTTTGACTTCCTAACTACTGGAGCAAAACCCTTGATTCCATCCCCTCTCCACCTTTAAACTTAGTGAGTACTGAGTCACCATTAGGTGAAAAGGCCATTGTCAATGGTATGTAGTATGAGACCCAGAAGAATCGGTTGGTTGGTATTGACAGTATCTCACTACCAAAAGGGAAAAATGAACAAAAATTTAATTTGGAGCGACTTTGCTTTATAGTTGGTGCATCTAGCCTAAATGAAAATTCGACCTCGTTTCTCGCCCAGACATTTTACCTGGAACTTTAGCGTGTGGCATGAAACTAAAGATTGAAACTAAGGTAGAGTTTATCCAGAATATAGTACAGAAGCTTTTCTTTTAGAGTTTTTTATCTTACATGAGCATGGTGGAATGGCGTTTAGGACCAGAGCTTGTGTTTCTCACAATGTGTTCAAAAAGCAACCATTCTCTGGCTACTATGATAGCTTCGTTGACATTATATTCTTGGATATCCATTCTAATAAGCATTTTAGGTCGTTGCAGTACATTATTTTCATGGAACAATGCCACGTTACTCCATGCAATCCTATGGTTTTGATTAGGGGTTCCATTTTGGTGGGGATGCATAGAGCTTTTGCTAAAAAATGAAATGGAATTAATGCGGGTGCTTAAGAGGGAAGAAGAAGAAAATTAGAAGTCAAGGACACAACAAGAGAAGAAGAACCAAAATGGGAGCAATGCTCAACCCAATTGATATTCCATCAATTACACGAGTTTATCAAGATCCAAAATCCCCTCTAAAGATGGTTTCTAACCTTTTAAATAGAAGACAAGCAAAGAAAATTCGTCCAACATTTTCCACAAGCTTACTTAGGGACTAAGATAACATTCATTACATTGGAACTCACTAACTTTGACTGGTTTGGGAACCCGCAGACACTGTCCACTAAAACTGTCATACTTTCTAACCACTTGTCCAATTTTCGAGCATAAATACTTGTTGGAAAGATCTCAAAAAGACCTACAACTTTGTAGTTTACCACTTTCCATGATTCTGGCATTTAGAAGCCCAAAAATCAGGTTCAAAACAGGCCAGCAACATTATTGCGGGTATGCACCTTGGAACTCCACCAAAACCACCTCGGCATGAGTGACATGGCTGCCATGTTGGCACTGCATCAGGAATCAACCCGACCCCGACCTGATTTTATGGTAAAGGCTCAACCCGAATTCCCAAAAATCAACCCGAGTTTTGATACTTGGAATTCATCCTTGATTCCGTCCAAAAATGGCCTCGAGGAAACATTTAAGTTTGTGGCAAACATTTGACACTGGATACATTACTATCTTTCAAGATAGAGAAAGGAGATCCGTTGTCCCAGTTTGCAAACATGGAACTGACAGCCGTTGTTTTCCAGAGCTTTGATTGTGACTAGAAAATTGGTTATCGTGACTGAATTTAATTATGGTAATTTTGCATGTTGAATAAAAACATTATGTCTCTAGATCAGCTCTACCCACAAGGTATGTCGGTCGAGAACATATAAATGATGGAAAGAGTTTCTTTCACTTATCTAGCAACTTTTCAGATTTGCTTAATATCCCTTTTCCCTTTTTTGGAGGGGTAGTATCATAGTAGAACCATTTCAAAAAAAAAAAAAAGTATCATAGTAAAGAAAAAAAGAGCAACATAATTTTTTGCTCAACTCAACTCAACAAAGCCTTTGTCCCAAACGAGTTGGGGTCGGCTAAATGAATCCTTTAGAAAAAAATTCATGAAGAAGATAAAAGGAATCTGCCCGTCTCTAATCCTGGTTCTAGTTGGGTTCTTCTACGTGGATCATTTTCTTCCATTCTATCCTATCCAAGGTCATGTTCTCTGTTATGTTCCTAACTATAATTTTTTTGCTATGAAATGAATACTATAATTTTTTTGCTGTCAAACATAAATTCTTTTTATTTGGTCTATGACTTCGTTCTCTGGTTGTCTTGGCAATAACTTTATATGATGTTTTTAATTCTTTTCTTTTCTTCTTTTGCTATATTTCTTCCTTTTCCCATCTTTTCAGGAAAGGTTGGAAGATATTGAAAGGGATCAATTTGAATACACTTTTGATGATGATGACAGAAAGGTTCAAGATGTAATTTTAAAGCCTGATCCCTCAAAAAATGACACAATGGTGCTGAAAAAGACTCTGTCTTGTTCTTATCCAACCTTGGCTTTTGATGAAGCCCTTCAAAAAGAGAATGAGAAGCTCCAATTAGAACTACAAATATCTCAAGCTAATATGGATGTTGGTCAATGTGAAATGATTCAGCATTTGATTGGAGTCACACAAACTGTAGCGAATTCCCTACCAGAGAAGAGTTCAAATGTCACAGATTCAACGAAAGTAGAGCCCAATTATTCAGATGGAAAGTATAAAAGTCATCTTGTCGAGGAAACCTATGTTAGACAACACAGTGATACTCATACAGCTTCGAGGTTGGTTTCTATTTATTTGTATGATGGTGACAAATATGAAGCATGCTTGTTAATTACTTGTTTTTTCATTTAGAATGTTTTACTCATGTGCTTGTAGTCATTTTCACACCTGCAAAATTTGGCTCAGTAAGCAAGGGATCATTAATTTGCTTACCCTTTGGTTTTCTGTTTCCACTGTAAGATGGAGGCACTCCAGCACAAATCTCTTTGATTCTCACATCATGAATTTTTAGGCCTACCACTCCAAGTGTTCACAACATAAAAATTCTCTATAAATACGGAATACTGCCCTGGATGAAAGTAATGGTATAAAACACAACAATAAACTGCAGAACAGAAGTGTTCTTGGAAGAAAAAAGGATGTCAAATAAAGATCATATTACATTGTATCATGAAAATCAGAATTTATCAAGAAAGAAAGGTTGGAAGCAAATATTATGTTTGGTGAACAAGAGAGCAAGCTGGTTGGTTTGGCCAGTACCCAGCTGATTAGATAGTTTGTGGCTACTCAGCCATTTCATCTTATAATGGTTCCTCAAATGCTGAGATATTTTAATAGCACATTCTCTAGGGCCATGTTCTTCCACCGTTATCCTCTCTACTTAGGAGCCTATGCTGGCTTACTAATCTCAAATCAGGCCGACATGGCTGAGTGAATGATATACCACCCATGAGTTCTTTTTTCTAGATTTTTTTTTCAAAGAGTGGTAATAAGTAAGAGTCCTCAAGGTTCACAATTTCTTTCAACTGGTTTTAGGCTCGTAGAGTGGTTTCTTGCTGTCGGCTTTCCATGGTTTTTTGGTGGCTCCGCATCAAACCAAGAAAATAATATTTCATTCTTTGTGGTTGAGTTAGTGCTTTTCTAGTGGCATTTGGCAGTGATTGCGTCAAGCTTAAGTGGATTCTTTGTGGGTTTTGCAAATGTTTTTATGTGTGAGAGAAGGGTTTTTTTTGGTGAATGGAAACAATTTATCAGGAGGCGGCCATGCCTAAAGACTGAGATGGTTAGAAACAGGCCAAACAAAAGGCTACATCAAGGAGGGAAATGATCAAAGGTCTCAAATGCTAGTTGTTCCACCCCCGACCTGGCTAAATGATTGGCGTCACTATTAACTGGATGCCAAACATCCTGAAACGTAATGGAGTGACTCTCAACCCTATCCAACATTTCCTCAATTGTGTCGGCAAACGTCCAAGCTAGTCCCTCTCTTCTCCAGCGAATCACATTGAGCGAGTCACCTTCCACTAAGAAATTAAGGTTGGCCTGGTTAATGAGCCAAATTCCAGACAACAAAGCCTAAACTTCTGCCTTGTTAGTACCAGTCTCACCAATTGGCCAGTGAATGCCAATCGAACCTTACTCATCATTGCGGAGAAGGCCCCCAGTACCTGCAGCCGTCAAAGTTCCGCTTAAAGAATCAGTAGGAGACCACCTATTCGAAGGTTTATCCGCCACGGTCTTTATGAAAATGCAGCCTTCGATCGCTGCATAGAAGACTGCAAAATTCCACGGAAGTCCGGAAGAGCAATCACCCAATGCACGATATTGGAGGATTTTTTTGCTAGGTAAGCTGGGGTTGAACATACAACCTCAAGATTGATAAACAAAGCCTTAACCAATTGAGCTACATGCCCAACCCCAAACTTAAGGGATGACAAAGTAGGGCTTTAAAGTAGCGATTTACAAAGTAGGCCCAACCTAGGAGCATAAGCCTATCGCTTAAATGGTCTGCAATATGATCTCGAAAAATCTAGATTACCCCAAACAGGTTCAAAATAAAGATATGATCCACCGTCTCCTCTGCAGCGAGGGACACACGGCACAATTGTTAATGGTAATCTGATTAGGGATCCGAGTGTGGCCGACCATCATGATCTTATCCAAATAGGCAATCCAGAAGAATGCACTAACTCGAGGTGCAGGAGCTCTCAGAGAAGGGGAAGTTGACGCCATCAGATAGTTTTTAGAAAGAATGAACTAAAAACTAATCTTTGTTTACCTAAAAATTAGAATATGTTAAAGTAAAACTAGAAAATAAAAATAGTAGATAAAATGGAGAAAAGAAAACATAATCATGCTTAACTTGGTAGATCCAGACTGAGAGATGTACAAAAAAAAAAACAAGCAGTGCATTAAACAGGCAAATCTATAATTAAAATATGTGATATTATGAAAAATTAGAACCAATTAAAAAGAGCAGAATAAGCACATAAATAGTACCCATGTCTCCTTAAGTCATGTAAAAAAATGCATATTCAATGAATTATCTTTGTTTTTTGATTTATTAGAAGTAATCCAAAATATCTATGCACACTGTGATTCCAGACTTACTGAATCTGTCCTCTGAGTCCCAGTGCCCTGCTTTCACCCCACATTTACTAGCTATTACCTTAGCCCACAGCCGAGATTCCTCCTCCCCAAACCTTCACAACCATTTACGCAGGAGCGACTGGTTCACTTAAGCTTTCTAATCCCCAAACCACCAGCTTTTAAGGTTTTGCATACCTCTTTCCATTGAACTAATGCAATACCACGCTTATCAGAGTTTCCCTTGGTGTTCAAACCACCGGCTTTTAAGGGTTTGCATACCTCTTTCCATTTAACTAATGCAATACCACGCTTTTCAGAGTTTACCTTGGTGTTTTGCCTCTCTCTTTGATGAAATTCAAGACATTGATGGTTCCTCTCGATCTCTTATCATCACGTTAGAAGATCCGCCAACGGGGTTGCGGATAATTTAGCTAGGCGCGGTGTCAGTTTGGAAGCTCTGGATTTTGTTTTGTTCTCTTTCTTTCCTTGATTTGCTTATCTTCTGTTCTTTTAGGTCTTCCTTTTGGTTTTGTTGTATTGGATCATCTTGGTCTTTTATTCAATGAAACTCCTAACCATTAAAAAATGAAGAAGTAATCCATCGAAAAATGAAAAGAATTAGGGATAACCTAATATATCTTCAACTTTTTTTGAAGCCGGTTTCGATCCATCGATTCATACTTCAAATCATGTATTGTGTGGCTGAATCTTGTAGTTCTTGGTTGATCTAGGTATACTTATCATTGATCTTCTTCTTCTTCTTCTCTGATTTGCACTATATTTTGCTCCCAATGATTGTGGATCTGGCTTCATGACTTGTGGCACTTTAATACAATGTTGAATAATTCAATATAAAAAGAGGCAACTAATTCATCTTCCCTGGAGAGATTTTCCAATAAGCCTTTCCATAAAAATATATTTAAAATTGCCCTTGTTATGGTTTTAAACTGCTAGTTAGCCCCACTCTGATAAATGAGTAAATTACCCTCAGAATATTAATGTAAAGTGCATCAAAATAGGAGGCTCATTCACACACTGTATTGGGAAAAGTTCTCGTTTATTTTTTTATGCTTCATATTAGTTCTATAAATACATTCTACTATCTAGATATGATTATGAACAATTAAATTAAATGAACTCATGTGTAATAATACGGCATTTGGTACTATTATATAACTGGAAAGATGTTCAGTGTATAGGGTTATTTTGTGATCACTTTCACACATATCCATGTCCAAGGTGAGGATTTTTAAGTGTTAGCAGTTCCTCTATCATTTCTCAAGAATCTCCATCCCATTGATTTCCTGTCATTTCTCACACTTTTCTGAAATCATAGCACGCAAGCTACATTAAATTTTGAGTGCTGGATGTTATAGCAGGTCTCTGAAACCATAATAACTTTGTCCAGGAATGCCTCTCCAATTTCATCGGGACGCGATCTGGTATCAACGAGAGGATCACATCGACATGAAGAATGGCATTCGGATTTACTTGGTTGCTGTTCAGAACCATACTTATGTAAATTCTCACTTACCGCCCAATAAGTTCGATTATATTGTAGCATTTTAGTAAAATCACAATCCAGTGGTCTTTAATTGGCAAGTTGAGAGTGACTACTTAAATGCATATTTTTTTATTCATGCACATTTCTCTTGTGTCCTGCATTGACTGCAACCTTTTTTGTGTGCACTACAATGAGATCCTGTTATTAATCTGGTTTTGTTTGTATGTCATGATTTATTTTCAGTTGCCTCTGTGTTTCCAGTTGGGATAAGTTAATGGTATACTTTACCATGTTAATTGTTCATGTTGGGGAGGATTTTCACTTTATTTCTTACATTGTTGAAATTTGAAATATAAATATTTTCATGGATTTAGGGATAGTAAATTCATAGAGAAAGCAACATTATGCCTGATACTGATTGTCTTTACCTGTTTTGGAGTTGATTGTATGATGATTCGTCTATATGGATTGTTTTTTTGTAGGCTATGCATCTTAGGCTTCCATTTTACTTATGCTTTTGCTTTCTAGGACTAAAACCTTGTCACTTGTTAAAAAAAGTTTTAATGATTGAATTTACAGCATATGCACTCTGAGACACACAGTGACAACAAAAAGTATGGTTACTATACATAGCCCTTCATGTTTTATCTGCCTGTTACAAAATATATATTCTCTCATGTCTGAACTTGTAGTTTTATCATCGTTGCCACCTGATGCATTTCGGGTCTGTGTATCTGCTTGTGCCTTGGTATCTTGTTTTTCTTACTAGAAATTGCAATTTACATATGAATATTTGATTTGGGGTTTTGGGCTTCGTAATGTTAGTTTTAAATGTTAATAAATTAGTAGGTTAAGATTACCACCAGTAGACTGAAACCCTAGGAGCAGAGATGCTTATTATGCATGTGTTTTATGATCATGTAGGATTTATGCGTTACTGTTGCTTCTCCCGCAAAAAAAAAAAAAATGACTTAAAAATTGAAGTGTGGGAAATGCCTGTTTATCCATACTTGTCCCCTGCTTCCCATAAATGTCTTTGCTTCCTGTTTCTGGCCACTATGATCTGCACAAATCATTTTAGATGCAGTCATGTTTTGCCGAACTGAAAGGCTTTAAAAAGACCAACCCTCCTTTTGGAACAATAATTTACAACCAAGTTATTGTTTTCCCAAATAAAGGATGAGTTTATGCACCGCCTTCGCCTTTTCTAATGAATTTATATACTTGATATAGGGCGAATCTATGAAAGGGTCTGGATGTGTAGCTTTGATACCAATTGATGTGGCCGGCCAACTGACAAGAGTTTCTTGAATTAGTGAAATGTTTCTCAAATTCTTGAAAAGTTTCTTGAATTCTTGAAAAAGTTTAAAGAAAGGTTCAAGAAACTTTAAGATTTTATAAAGAATAGGTAAATAATGTAAATAAAGGGTACATATCAATAAAGATTGATTATATGAGGGGGAAAGATTGATAAAGATTGCTTCTTGAGCGGTTGGGTGGTTTATAGGTTATCTAAGGGAAGAGATCATGGGTTGGTTTGGATTGTAAAGGTCATGGAAGGCGGAAAGGAGATGTAAAAAGGAGAAAAGGAAGGTGGAAGAGAATGTGGGAAAGGGAAAACCAGAAGGTGGAAAGGGGATGTGAAGAGGAGAAAAGGGAAGGTGAAATAGAATGTGGAAAAGGAGAAAGGGGATAGTGGATAAAAGGGTGTGGGCAAAGAGTTTAAGGCTGGATTTGGGTCAATGGATTAAGGTGATTGTGACTTAGAAGCACAAAGCCGGTGCGGGGGAGGGGGCGGGGGCAGAGGCAGGAGCGGGGAAGCATGGGGTCTAGAAGAGTCTAAGTTTGGGAGCGCCATGGGCGCATGTATGTAATATTTTCTTTATATATCTTTCAAAATTCAAGTACATTAAAAAATAATAGTTTCTAACCATTTTCATATGTATCTTTCAAATTTTAATTACATCTAAAAGCTAATTTCTAACAATCTTCAACATCTTCATTTGTGTGCACTCGTTCCTTGTGCCTTCTAAAGACGCACAAGCCTTTGTGCTCGCTCCAATGAAGTACTTTGAAGGGTTGGAGGAGTTTGATGTAAGGAAGTTAGTGATGGTGCAACTTATAGAGTAATAGAAGCAGGCTGGGAGCGTCATTAGAGCGGTTCCCGTCTCTCTGGGGTCGCGCTCCCTGGAAGCTCCTTCATAAGGAGCGCCGAATCGAGGTTCCGAGGTGGGAGCGGCACCCCGAGAGAAGGTTCCTGCTTCTAAGGATTGTGATTGGTGGTGGCTTAGGAAATACAGAAAAATAAAGAATAATTGTGGAAAGAAAAAAGAAAGGAAAATGTTAGGGGTGTGGCCTAGGCATCACACCATAGGATCTAAGGCATCTCACCCTAAGGCAAGGAGGCATCACCCCAACTCAAAGCAAAAATCCAATTTTATTTATCTTCATGAGAAATAAGCTCATAGGCCATACATATATAGACAAAGTGCTTGCCACGAAATTTAAGATTAGAGTAGAATTAGGACTCCTAAAACTCACCCAAATCAAGTTGTGACTCTCAATTTCTATCCTACCTAAGACTCCTATGAACTAAAGACTCTTTCCATGGACTTTCCTTCATAAAATAGACCTCCTAAACCTACTAAGAGTCACAAGCCATCTGAAACTTCTACATAAACAAATAAACCAACTCACTTCCAGTCCCACAAATACAAGGACTCCCTTATATTGCAATGTGGGTCATAATAATCAAGTAGGTGACATGATGTCACCTTATGTTATGTGGGGTCGTGTGGTCACTTAAAACTTAAGTGAATTGACAAGATAAATGACTTAAGTGCCCTTGTCACTTAAGATTTTCGTAATATACTTGTAGTCTCCATTTTAAAGACATACAACTTAAAGAAACCAAGCGATATTGGTGGGAAAAAACCGTGATACCCTCCTATAACATAAGAGGCTTAAAAAACACCTCATGATACATAAAAATTGGAATACGGGCTCTAGGATGGTCCCTATCAATACCTCTTGCATTATTTTATTATTCATACTCAAACTAGATATTTTTGTTAGGTTTGCTACAATTTATTTAGGGAAACGATATCACCACTACGATGTTTTAATAATTTTTTTAGAATGTGGAATATTTCATTAATGGATAAAGAAAGAGCGAGGTGGTCAGATACTGACAGAACCATGTTTCAATAATTGCACAAACTCAGCTTGTCTTTTCTGTTGTAATTAGCTTCTGAGAGCTTTTTCAGAACGGTATTAACCTTTAACTGCTGCTTAAATAATAAAAGACAAGACGAGCAGCTATCAAAACATGGTAGTGCCCATATCAAGAGCCTTCATTTATCTAGAAACCTTTAACTCGTTCTTTTATCCATAAAGCTTAATTCCTACAAAGTTTCCCTTGTCTTCTAAATACCATTTTTAATTACTCCATTCACCTTTTTGACATATTTGTGTGGCCATGGTAGTAGGCTAGTAGCTATATAATTTCTAGACCATTACGAGTTCTCGTTTTGTATGTTTACTGATGGTTGATGAATCTGTGTTCAGTGTGGTGAATAATTATTTCTGAATGATGAGTCGTATATCTAGTGAGCGAGACACTTTTTCCTGGAGGAAAATTGGTCTTTATTTGGAATTTAGCTGTTAATTTCATCGTCATGTTACTTTGTTAGAATTTATATGGTGAGAGATTTGATACTCATTTTATTACTTTTTTGCAGGCATTAAAACTTTCTTCTATCCCTGTGGGACATTTTCAAAAATATCTACAGTGGCCTCTAACAGACACATGTGTAAGTATACATAAATATTGTTACAGAAAATTTATCTTGACTTTTTTTATAGCCACTGCTGGAAGTTATTAACTGATTGATTCTAAAATATTTGAAATCTTAGCCACTTTAGGATGTCTTGCTCTTGACAGAACCAAGACAAGTGGCCTTGCAGACTTCTTGTAAGGCTGATTGAATTAATATGTGCGTGTTTAGCTTTTTAGGGAAGTGATATTTACGCCCCTTTTGATCACCAGGGACACCCAGCGTCAGTGGATCAATGACAAAAAGGGGGCTAATGTACTTGATGTCAGAAAAAACCAGTGGCTTTGATTGCAAAGTACACTGGCAATGGGTGTCCCTGGTGATCAAAAGGGGCATAAATATCATTTCCCGCTTTTTAATTGCATGATGATTTATGAAATGGAATCATGTTGATTGCCCTGGTTTACTTTGACATAGCTGGCCGAGAGTTTTTTTTTTCCGAGCGGTCTTGCATTTTTGTTAGTGCCACATTGAAATTAGCATTATGCTTCTTTTGTAACTTTGCTAATCATTTTTTGATGTAGACTTGAAGGAAAGAATTCTTGAAATTCTTGCAGATCTGTTCTGGATCTGGAATTTTATGATCAGGCCTGGACTTTTCTTGAAAATGAGCAGAAAATGTACAGAAATTTCAAGAAATTGTCCAGGAATTTAAGAAAATGTGCCGGAACTCATGAAAAAGTGCAGGAAACTGAAAGAGAAGATGAGAAGAATGATAGAAATTGCAACTATATTGAATCTGAAAATGAAATACAACTATATAAGAAATTTAGCTCTAATTTAGCTCAGCTGCAATCACAGCTGAGAAGAAGGGAAGAAATACCTTGGAAATCCGGAATTCTTTCTCTAACTTCCATCAAAGTTCTTATCTTACAAGATAACCGGGGAGTTTCTCCTTTTCCACACATTTTTCTCCACTTCAAATTCCTACAAATCAAAAGCTCATAAATGAGAGCAGCCGCCTCCTATTTATAGCGGATGACTAGCTCTATTTTTCCTTGCATTCTCAAATTTGAATTTGTTGGGGGTTCCACGTGAAAGCAAACATCCCACATCGGAAGAGTGAGATATGTGGATGGGCATTATAAGGATTCGGGCACCCTCCCCTTAACGGCTAGCTTTTGAGGGTGAGTTCTGCCCGGGTCCCAACAAGTGGTATCAGAGCTGGGCACGTGGTAACCCTGGTTTAGCCTCCGAGGATGGAAATATCCCTCGGGGAAGATCTCAGTAACCCCGGTATGCTTCTGGGTACGGAAAAATGTCTAGGGGAAGATCTCGTAGTTCCCACGTTGCACCCGCGTGGATGGGCGAGATTGTCCACGTTGCTTCCCACGTGGAGGGGAAGATTATTGGGGTTTCCATGTGAAAGCAAAGATCCCACATCGGAAGAGTGAGAGATGTGAATGGGCATTATAAGGATTCGGGCACCCTCCCCTTAACGGCTAGCTTTTGAGGGCGAGTTCTACCCGGGTCCCAACAGAATTTCCCTCCTAATTACACTTCAAATCAAACTACACAGGCCCTCAATTATACATTTATTACAAGTATACCTCCCTACAATTAAAGCCTACAAAAGCATGAAAATTACAACTAATGCCATTGAGGCTTTATTAATTACTACAATTATGCCATCAACACTATTCCTACTAGCATAGGCCTTTTTATACTTTAGCCAGGACCCAGTCCTCATCATCCTCCCCACTTAAAATAGAGCTTGGTCACACGCCCGGCTCCTTTATGGTAGAAGAGGTATAGACCCAAGTCATTGGGCAAGCTGGGATGTCGTCCCTCTCTACTCTGACAAAGAAAAGTGTGGTGCCAATGCCCGGTCGAAGACGTAGCTTTCCGTAGCAAGAGCCTTCACCCGGGGTCCATCCGTGGTGTCACCTCGGTCTCATCCACAACCAACTAAGCCTAGGTGGTGGTGTATCATGTCTGTCCCTATCTATACATGCTTTATGCATATCTGAACTATCGCTCTCCGTGTAAATTGCAGGTCTCTGCCATGATAAGGTCAGCTCTAGAAATGAGTCCTGATAGAAAGTCTCCGCTACATCAACATATCCCGCTGTAACTTAAGATCTAAGCCATCTGTTTTCCACTCATCTGGCCCAATATGGTCTGCCTCTGCAGATGCTATAGGCTCTTGCTCACTATGACGTAACATAGAAGAAGAAGAATCGTCTATGGAGTGACCCTCTGTATCTGGCTCATGTTCAAACATGTGCTCTGCTTCATGTCTACAAACTGCCTCAGTGTAATTCTCAGCTATTTGCCCACTAGAATCATCCTTGCTATCTAATGTTTCAGGAGTAAACTTTGTCACACTTTGGCTACCATCATTCTGTCTGGTCATAGATGATAAATCCTCATCATTATGCTCTAGCTCATCAAACTCTGATTCAATGCACTGCTCTGTCTGCTCTGTCTCTATGCAAAGTTCATCTAGCTGCTCATCATCTCCCTAATGCAATCAATCCAATCTCCTATCTCCTCACGAGTGGAAATGGTCTCAAGGCTATCCTCAATCTGTCGTGTTGGCTTCTCAACAATGACATGAGTCTCAATAATAGGAGAAATCTCAGTCTCTTCTCTGCTTCCATCCTCGTCATTCGTAGGATCGGCCTCAAGTGTTGGACAGGATGATGCATGCACTGAAGTCTGTCACTTAACTGAGACCAGATCCTATCCTACACTTAATCATGTTTGGCTTCCCGTTCACGACGGGCTTCATCCTCATGTTTCCATTTCCACTGTAAGTCCTCATATTCTCTGCCATATGGGCTATCCACATCCGATACTGACAGTAAGCCCCAGGGCATAGATGCTCATGAACTGTCCACGTACCTCCTCCAATGGGGGAATAGGAGGTTTGCCCAATACACGACGCTGCTTCACCAAATTTCCCCATGTGAACTTAGCACTCCATCCAACAGTTTTTATTATACGCCAAATGGTCTCTTGGTGATCTCGACTGTAATAGTGGTGATATGCCTCGGGAACGTCGGGGCATCGTAAGCATGTGGCCTCACAGTTGGTATAGTACTCACCGCCATCAAAATATGGACCAAATGGTGGAGCCATCTGTGGTGGTGCGGATGAACGACGTGTGTCAACACTTAATGCTGAAAAACGAGAAGCTTGTTGTAGTAACAATCTATTCTGTTTGATAGCAGTTTGTCTAACCATGTAGTTTAATTGGGATGGAGATTGAAAATGTTTTGAAATTACATCCCATCAGCAAAGTTATGCTTAATTTCTTTCACAGGATCTGCATTCTACATGACAGCAATTCCATTCTCAGACACCAGCTATGCCCTGTTTAAGCACTCAACAATTGATTTCCTCCAAGCCATAATTCATTCTCATGAATGTCATCCATTCTCCGACACCATCTTGGGTCTAATTCCACCTTCCACAATTGCTGTAGAAAATACTGATCTCTAGTTCTTGACTAAGCTATCAAGAACACAAACCGAATGGAGAAAATTTTCAGAGTTGAAGGTTTCCTTCCTTCAAATGAAAACACAAATTCAATGGAGGATTTTATCTGAAAGTGCTATAAAAAAAGTTGCTGGGACCGCTCATTAGAACTCAGGGCAGAGAGATACTCGAACAAGAGTTCATATTGCTTCCTTGAACTCAACTCAAGAATTATCATGATTGTAACTGAAAGAGATAGAGAGAAGTTTACAATAGGTTATGGGTGGGTTGTGTCTCATCGAACATGACTTCTTCGGCTGTTGGTAAATTCCAGGTCTGTCTAGATTTGTGCGTATTATCAGTGAAATCTGTGACTTATGTAGAGGATCTGATATCTCATTTTTGCATTGAGTAAAAGGCTAATGATATAGCTTGGTTTGTTGGCTATAGAGGATGTAAATAGGGCCTGACCTTGTGCGGGTTAATCTCTGCCTCATTGTATGACTTTTAAAGAAATTCTAGTTATCTCTCAAAATAAATAAATAAAGAAATAGACTAGTGGGCATGAATATTTTTGGTAGGCATCTTTGAAGAAATAGGTTGTCATTGGAACCATCCTGATTTTATCATCGGATGCTTTTCTATCAGCTTCAGGAGAGGCGTGCAATGAGCTGATGGCCTATTCTTTAATATTGTCATGCTGTTGCTACACTTGCTGCATCAGGAGGAAGCTCCGCAAGATGTTGAACATCACGGTAACTCTTTCTCCAGCTCCCGATCTAATTGTTATAGTAGTTTTTTTTTTTTTTGAATGGTTCTAACTGTTAAAGTTTACATCACGGTTTACAATTATTCAATTTTGCGGAAGTTCATGAAGAGAAGTTGCACCTATTCATCATACTGCCCACCTTCAGGTTCATGTGATTTATAGGGTGTCCATTTGTGGGGGTGATAATGGAGAGAGAGAGAGAGAGAGAGAGAGAGAGAGAGAGAGAGAGAGAGAGAGGGGGGATTCCTGCGCTCGAGCACAGATAAGCTAATTTGCGCTTGAGCGCAGGAAACAATGGTGGGGCCACATTGTTGGGGTGATCCTAAGAATTCATTTCAAAGGCTCCATCATGGATGGGGTGTGTACCAAAAATCAACTTCATTGGATCATCATAGGGTGTCCATTTGTGGGGGTGATAATGGACATATACTGTTTGTCCACTAATCTGCCCATTTTTTCACCCCACAAATGGACACCCTAAGATGATCCAATGGAGCTGATTTTTGGTGGACACCCTATCCATGAAAGGGCCTTCCGAAAGAATGCTTTGGCTCCCTCAACAATGTGGGCCCACCCTTGTTTTTGCACTCGAGCGCAGATAAGCTTATCTGCCCTCGAGTGCAGAAACCCCTTACTCTTATATATATATATATATATATATATATATATATATATATATATATATATATATATATATATAGAGAGAGAGAGAGAGAGAGAGAGAGAGAGAGAGAGAGAGAGAGAGAGAGAGAGAGAGAACGGTTCCTGAGGTGTCGCTAGCGCTACCTTATATGAGGTGACACTCACAAAACATAGGGGGCCCACTTTGTTTGGATGATCCAAATTATTCATTTGATAGGCCCTCAGATAGGGTGCCTACAAAAAATCAACTTCATAGGATCATCCCAACCCTTCCATTTGTGGAGGTTAAAATGGATGGGTATAAACCTCCATAAATCTAAACCTCCACAAATGGAAGGGTTAGGATGATCCTATGGACCTGTTTTTTTGTGGGCACCCTATCTATGTGAGGGTCTATCAAATGAATGCTTTGGATCATCCAAACAAAGTGGGCCCCCTATGTTTTGTGACCGCCACCTCATCTAAGCTAGCGCTAGCGCCACCTCAGGAACTGTTTATATATATATATATATATATATATATATATATATATATATATATATATATATATATGAGGAAAAGGATTGTTCGCTCGAGTGTACCAAGCTTATGGTACGTTCGAGTGCCCAATCACATGTGGGTCCACTTTGTTAGGATGATCCAAAGCATTCATTTGAAAGGCCCTTACATAGATGGGATGTGTACCAAAAATCAGCTCCATAGGATCATCCTAACCCATCCATTTGTGGAGGTCAAAATGGACAGACACTGTTTGTCCACAAATCTGCCCATCTTTGCCCTCCACTTTTGGAGAGGTTAGGATGATTCAATGGAGCTGATTTTTGGTACACACCCTATCTATGATAGGGCCATGCAAATGAATGCTTTGGATCACCACAAAAAATGTGGGACCCATGTGATTGGGCACTCGAGCGTACCATAAGCTCGGTACACTCGAGCGTACAATCCTTTTCCTCTCTCTCTCTCTCTCTCTCTATATATATATATATATATATATATATATATATATATATATATATATATATATATGAGAAAAGTGTTTCTAGTCTGCCGACTAGAGATCATTCTCTAGTCCGGCGACCAAAAACACTTGGGTCCCACATTTTTTGTGGTGATCTAAAGCATTCATTTGATAGGCCCCATCATAGATAGGGTGTCCACAAAAAATCCGCTTCATAGGATCATCTTAACCCTTCCATTTGTGGAGCTAAAAAATGGACAGATTTGTGCTGATTTATAGCCGTCCATTTTAAGCTCTACAAATCACAGGGTTGGGATGATCCTATGGAGCTGATTTTTTGTGGACACCCTCTCTATGTCAGGGCCCATCAAATGAATGCTTTGCATCACTCAAATAAGGTGGGACCCATGTTTTTTGGTCGCCGGACTAGAGAAGGATCTCTAGTCGGCAGACTAGAAACACTTTTCTCTCTCTCTCTCTCTCTCTCTATATATATATATATATATATATATATATATATAGAGAGAGAGAGAGAGAGAGAGAGAGAGAGAGAGAGAGAGAAGGGTTGCTGCTAACATTAGCAGCTAGCTTAGCTGCTAACGTTAGCTTAAAACAAGGGTGGGGCCACATTGTTGGGGTGATCCTAAGCATTCATTTTAAAGGCCCCATCATGGATTGAGTGTGTGCCAAAAATCAGCATAGGATGTTCATTTGTGGGCGTGAAAATGGACAGGTACTGCTGCCCCCTAATCTGCCCATTTTTTCACCCCACAAATAGACACCCTAGGATGATCCAATGGAGCTGATTTTTGGTGGACACACTATCCATGAAAGGGCCTTCCAAATGAATGCTTTGGATCCTCCCAACAATGTGGGCCCGACCTTGTTTATGCTAACGTTAGCTGCAACCCTTTCCTCATATATATATATATATATATATATATATATATATATATATATATTAGAAAACGGTTTCTACACACAATTGTAGATAAGTTATCTACACACTAGCTTAAAATACAGTGGGGGCCACATTGTTTGGGTGATCCAAAGCATTCATTTGATGGGCCCTCACATAGATAGGGTTTTCCCAAAAAATCAGCTTCATATGATCATCCTAACCCTTCGAACCGTGGAGGCAAAAAATGGACAGATTTGTGAAGGTTTATACACGTCCATTTTACCTCTACAAATCGTAGGGTTGGGATGATCCTATGGAGCTGATTTTTTGTGGACACCCTATCTATGTGAGGGCCAATGAAATGAATGGTTTGGATCACCCAAATAATATGCCCTCCACTGTATTTTAAGCTAGTGTGTAGATAACTTATCTACACTTGTGTGTAGAAACCGTTCTCTGTGTGTGTGTGTATAATGGCTCTAATCATGAATTAAAAATGTAAGAATACCTCTTGAGTGAAATTCCCTTGGCAAAACTAGACTTGATTCAATTTCAGGCTGGTCAGATGAGCACATGAAAAAGGCAATGTTTAAAAACTTGTGCTCATCAAGAACTCGATAAGGTAAAACTGAGCAGGGGTTGAGCCTCTAGCTCAATCGGTCAAGGCTTTGTTCTTCAACTCTGAGGTCGGAGGTTCAATCCCAGCATACCTACCAAAAAAACTGAGCAACTTGATTAATTGCTTGACCTGGCAAAAAAAAAGAGTTGGTTAAGTGCTGGACCTGGCAAGTTTTAAAAATGCTAAAAACAATGTTTAAAAACATGTACTCAGTAAGAACATACCCATGGAAAACCAAGGGTTTAAATTTCGGTTTTGGTACCGATTTCAGACCCCACCGAAATCCGAAATTGCGTATTTCAGTTCGAAATTCCGGACAGAATTTCCGAAATTTTGCACTGAAATTCCAAAATTTCAGCCGAAATTTTGTTACACTTTTTTAAAATAAAAATAAAAATGGCATTTTCTCGAAATTTCGGCTGAAATTTCTTAAAGGCCGAAATTTGAAATCTCGCCAAATTTCGGTTTCGGTAACTTCGGATTTCGGCGAAATTTAAAACCATGTGGAAAACCATGGTTGAATTCAGCAACCTAATCATTGACCCTGCAAGTTTGGACTGACTTGTGTGAGTTAAATGAGGTTTTTATTGACTAGGGCCAAAACAGGTTGATTTGGTGGGCAAGTCAGTATTTATCTTAGCGGGTTCCTAAACATTGGTTAAGAAAAAGATTTGTAAAATAATGCAATGCCCATGCCCTTGCAACTTCCTAGATGAGTAAATTGTCCTATAACATTTAATATTGCCCCTTGTGATTCTAATGAAACTTCATGACAAATCTTTCAATTGCGATCCACTGCAAATACTCATGGAAGCTCGTTATTCTCCCATCCACTGAATCCAATATTTAGCAGTAAAGTGCCATTGATATAATTTTGAATATATCAAAACAGTTTTGTCATTTTCATGCCGTACTTGTGTAATTTTGAATGTAAACTAACCGTCTGTCACTTTCATGCGGTATTTATGTTGAGCTACTAATCTAAACATTTTTGTTCACTTACTGTTGATTGCTGCTTTGTCCTGCTTCATGTTTTCAGGGAGGCCTGTGCGATGATTTCCTCTCACATCTACTGTGTTGTTGCTGCGCCCTTGTCCAAGAATGGCGAGAAGTGGAGATCCGTGGGGTTTACGGTACGTTGTCCAGCTCATATTAAAATTGAATAGAAATATTCGGGTCGAGTGTTATGACCTGATATTAGGAAGGAGGGTATTGAGTTCTAATCCATCTCATTCAAAAAGCCTAGAAATGTACTTCACCAAAACTATTATATAACATTGAGTCATTTTGATCGAACTTACAGGCCCCGAGAAGACAAAAACAAGCCCACCACCGTCCCAATACATGGAGTCTTAAAAGTGGCAATTCCGAGCACCAGAATATTTCAGTTGGCAATCTTACTGTATGATAAAGACCACCAGGTTGACTGAACGTATACAGGCAAAGGTAACAACTAGTTGGTTTAGTTATTTGAATTTATACTTGGGATTTTCTTGTGCTAGTTGTTCAGATAAAAAAAAGTACAGTTGTTGTATACTTGTGTTTGTGTCATGTCATGTAACATAGACAGTACATAAATTGAATAGGATTGCTCAACTTGATTAATGAGAGCAAAGCAAGCTTAGTTTTCGTTGACTGTTTCAGCAGGACGTGACCTCGTTGTAATATAATGAGGCGCACCCACGATGGTGTAGTTGGTCCAACCTTCAAATGATCCTCACCATCAATTTGGTAGTCTTTTCTTGGGATCCTTTATAGTCCAAAATCACCCCACCATGCAATCCTGCCATCCAATATTGTGTGTTTTTGAATGTGAACCATTGCATATATGTAGTTTTCTAGTGTACATATTCAAACACAAAAAATCCAATATCGGATGTAAGGATTGGATGATTGGCATGATTTTTCGGGTCACCAAAAGATGTCTGCATTTCTAGGCAATACTGGAAATTCACTATTGGGATCAATGGTAACATTCAGCTTTTGGGTCAGACAGGAAGATATGTTTATGAAATCAAGACCATTGAACTTGACTTGTTTAACAGCATCAGGGGATCCACATGGTATGACTCCCATCCAAAATAGACATCCCATGGATAAGATAAACGACTACAAAAATCAACGGTTTAGCTTTTCTTGGTGGAACTGTATGCGAGACTTGAGGATTGATGTAGCAAAGCTCCCAGGATCATCCGATCAAGGTTTTCTCAACGGCATTTTGCCTGAATTTTGGCCATTTTGTTTGGTTGCTTTTGGTCGCGGTTCGGAGCTTAATTTCTGCAAATGTATCTGAACCATTCTTCCAGATTATTATAACATAATGGCCCTATTCACATTTAAAACACGATTTAGTCATGAAATTTTCGAACTTCTGCTAAAATGGCACTTGCCACCAATGCATCCTCCCTGGCTGGTGGGTTTTTTTTTAAAAAATTTTGAGAATTGATTTTGAGTCCAAAACTGACAATTGGACTCAAATCTGCTCTTAATTTTGAGGCCAATAATCAATTTTAGACTTTTGAGCATTTCTCAAATTGTTAGACGAACAGGGCAGGGCCTAAGTTTTAAGGACAAAGAGTATTGCGATTGGGAGTTGATAGTTCTTTGTGGAGACGCTTGTATTTTGGCTTTACCTATAAAAACGAGACTGGAAAACATAAGAAGAAGAAAATAGAGGCGAAGTGCTTGTACGATGATCCAAACCATTCAATTGCTGGGCCCCACTATCGATGCATTATAAATCTCGACCATCAAACAATGGCTCTCTAATTTATTCATCAGGAAAACTCTCCACAAATCACTATATGGATAATCTAGATATGTGCAAAAATCAGAAGCTTTAGATAATATAGAGGAGAGAAATTTTTGGGCATCACACATCCACAACATAGGAGAATATGGTTTGGATCATCAATTTGGTGGGCCCCACTCACATAAATGTGATTTTGTAAAAGGGGGTTCTTCTTATAAAAAACAATGGGTGGGTTTTATGAAATGAGTGCCCTTATCATCATCTGAAAATCAACTAATTCATGAAGTAGAGAAAGACAGAACTCTTCTGTCATTCCTCAGAAAGTCATGGCATAATCGACAATTCTCCCCTTATCTTCGTTATATTTGAGGACGAGAGGTCCAAATGGCTTTTGCATTTTGCAATTATCTCTCACCAGATATTGAAATATCCTTTTATAAATTCATTAATTTAGTACAACCATGCAAAAAGTTTTAAAAAGATAAAAAACCCCTTTGCCTTTGAACCTTCATCCCTTCTCACAGACAATTCAATTCAATGGAGAAACCAGTTTCCATTGAAGTATGGAATCCCAAAGGAAAATTTAGAGTCATTAGCACCAAATCCATGCCTGGAACTAGGTGGATTCGTCTTTTGACTGACCAAGATTGCCGAGTAGAGGTAATCTCTTCATCCTTCAATTGAATTATCTGATTCTCGTCCAGTTTTTGACGTAAAATTCAATCTATTTGCCTTCTTTTTCCATTCAGATATGCACCGAGAAGAAAACAATCTTGTCTGTGGAGGATATTCTTGCTCTTATCGGCGATAAGTGCGATGGAGTGATCGGACAGGCAAGTGGAATGAGCTAAATAATATGTGTTAAAAGTATAAATGATTAAATAACACCAACTCTAACAGCTTAAGCTTTTGGAGTAATTGGTTGTTGGGTTTTATTAATTGTTAAGGTGCATTGGAAGCTTAATTTTACACATGTTATACGACTTTCTTTTTTTATTAAAACTTGTGTAAAGTCTCAAGACATGTGTAAAATGATTGCAAAATTAACTTTCTAACGAGTACCCTTGAAAAACTCTTGCTTGTTTGTCAGAGCTATTGCCTTGCGCAACAAAACCCAACAACTACATGATATTAAAAATCCAGAGTATAAAAGATTAAAAAACACCAACTCTAACCCTATTGAGCTTTTGGAGTAATTGGTTGTTTCACAATATCTTTTGCTGTTTACTCATGTTGGCACTGCCATGTTTTAATAATTGCAGAAACTCAGCTTGTCTTTTCTTTTTTAATCTGTTTCGGAGAGCGTTTTGGGAACTGTAATAACCTTTGACACTTGTTTAAAGAATAAAAAACAATATAAGTTAGTGCAATTATAAAAACATGGTATCAGGAGCCTTTTTTTTTAATCTGAATTACTAGTTTTTGGATCTGGGTTTTGTTTGATTTTGTGTTTTGTTTCAGTTGACTGAAGATTGGGGTGAGGTTCTGTTCTCTGCTCTCAGCCGAGCGGGAGGAAGAGCTTTCAGTAACATGGCGGTTGGATACAACAATGTGGATGTTAATGCAGCTACTAAGAATGGAGTCGCTGTTGGAAACACTCCTGTAAGTAAAGACGCGAATTTTCTGAATATTTTGAACTTCATTGATTAGAGGGAATAGGGCTAGAAAGGAGACCAATTTGGTAGTCAGTGGGATTTATCCAAACTGTAACTTGCATCTTCGCATTGGCATGAGCTGTGGGACTCATGCTAATTCACTGGGCTCCATTACTTCCATCAATGAGAACAAGACCACTAAACATTTTTACCTGAACCTTTAACTACAATGGGTAAAATGAGGTAGCCTTCTCCAATCATTAAGAATGGGTCCTCCAATGTGGGACCCACTTTTCAAATGATGGGTTCTACATATCTGTTGTGTGGGACCTCAACTGAACACTGTCCCCAACCTCCCATCAATGGTGGGTGGGTAGTTTCGTAAACTAGAGTTCAGTTGAAAAGCTAAACAGGATATTATGGTAGTAACAACCTTTGAATGTGTTTGAATATTATACTACCTCTTCAGTACTTCCTCTACCCTCTAGGGTGGGCGTGGGGGAAGTTTGAAACCTCCATGTATATCTAATGATTTTTGCATCATTCAATGAGAGACTATGAAACTCTGAAGGAACAGAAAGTCATTGAAACTTTGGAACTCCCATGTAGATATATGCATCTTCTCATGCCATTCAAATATATGTAGGGTGATGATAAATTCGCACCCCCTCTAGGATAATTTGCACCCCTTTAAAGGAGGTTATGCGGCAGACTTAAACGCTTTTTAACGCCAATTCACGTTAAAGGGATGTGAATTATCCTACAGAGGGTGTGCGTGCGTGTAAAAACAAATGCTAGTTGTTTGAAAATGTTAAATTACTTCCTTGATTTTGTTCCAGGATACCCATTTCTGAAATGTTTTATTTCTTTTGGTTTCTAAAATATATGAACTGAAATTGATATGCGCTATTTCGTAGGGTGTTCTTACAGAGACAACAGCAGAGTTAGCAGCCTCACTTTCACTAGCAGCTGCCAGAAGAATAGTTGAAGCAGATGAATTCATGAGGGCAGGTTTATATGATGGATGGCTTCCTCATCTGTATGACCCCCAACTATAGTTCAAATTACTATCATAGTTTCTCTGCCATAGACAGAGAGATCAAGTACTAGAGAAAATCATGAATTTTTTCATTTTTTTTTCTATAGGTTTGTAGGGAATTTGCTCAAGGGACAGACAATAGGAGTGATCGGAGCCGGTCGTATTGGGTCTGCTTATGCTAGGATGATGGTAATACTTTCTTTTCCTCGAATATATCAAGTTTATCTACATAGCTTAATAGTTTAAAATTACATTTTGAAGATCATCACGATGAGATATACAAACTTCAGACCTCACAAGGGTTTAAACAAGAGAAAAATGTAGGTGGTGGTGGGAACCCTTAAAGAGAGAAATTCCCTTTATTTGGATGATCAGAAGCACTAGCTAATATCGATTAATGCGTATCCTATCTGAATTTTGTATTATAGAAGACTGCTATAATCTGGTACTTTAATAGAAAGAGATTGCGACATAGTTTGAGATGTTTAACATCCAAAGGCCAAGCAGTCCTATTTCCGCTTATAAGACCTTAATTAGAAGTAAAGAGCATTTAGTTTTCAGGAATTATACATACAGAAATAACACCAAGAAATCAAAGTGCTACTCACAAATTGGAGATGATATGCTTGACCATTTTTCGTTTTCTTTAACAGATTGAGGGATTCAAAATGAACCTCATATACTATGATCTGTATCAAGCGACTCGATTGGAAAAGTTTGTTACAGGCATGTCTCATTTGTCTTTCTCCATTGTGATTCTTTCCCAATATTTCTTTAGGCATCTGCTGAACTTGGAACTTCTTTGTTGGTTATTATATGTTCATGGCAGCTTATGGGCAGTTTCTGAAATCAAATGGGGAAGAACCTGTTACTTGGAAAAGGGCTGCAACAATGGAAGATGTTCTCAGAGAGGCTGATGTGGTTAGACCTTATGCTTTGAAGTCTATGTTTATTGTACTGATAATTTTCTTGAACACCAATATTTTACAATTTTTTATGACTGTCAAGGCTGTATTGGCTAGATGATTAGTCATTAATCTCAAAACAAGTTCTGGTGCTTTCATATTTATATATGCATAAAAAGAATCACATTAGGTATTTTGTATGTATTCATAGTCGCATGTAACAATGATAATGGTGGTCATATATTATAACTTTAGTGGGGCCTTCATTGATCTTAAGTTGGATTTTTTCTTTGGAATGAAATGGCGTGTGGTGATTGATCTTTTCAGATAAGTCTTCATCCAATCTTGGATAAAACTACTTATCATCTGATTAACAAAGAGAGGCTTGCCATAATGAAAAAGGTGAAACTTTAGCTCCACTAACCTATGTTCTTCAGAAATTTTATATGGTTCTCCTACATGATTCAAGAAAGAAAATAATCCGGACGGGTTAAAGTCTCAGAAATTTTCCATTACAGGAAGCTGTCCTTGTCAACGCAAGTAGGGGTCCTGTAATTGATGAAGTGGCCCTGGTAGAACATCTCAAAGCGAACCCCATGTTTCGTGTTGGACTAGATGTATTTGAGGTAATTGTGGACTTTGCATTTTTCCCGTTCATAATCTGGATGGGCAAATTGAGTTCCAAGTTTACTAATCTATTCATGGCTTTTAAACAGGATGAGCCTTACATGAAACCTGGTCTTGCTGACCAGAAAAATGCCGTTATTGTACCTCATATTGCATCTGCTTCCAAGGTAAAAGGAGTTGATGGATTCGCATATAGAGCTTAAATTTAGAACAATCTGAAAACATCATAGATATCGAGGGAACAAATGTTCAAGTCCTTAATCATTTGTACACTCTTTGCAACTATTTTTATGCATGTAATCTTTTTTTCTTATTTTTTTTGTCTATATTTAGTGGACTCGCGAAGGAATGGCAACACTGGCTGCCCTAAATGTATTGGTATGTTACAAAATATAACCTGCTGGCACTCTACTGAAGTTTAATATATTAAAATTGATTTGATTCTGGCAATTAAACACCTCTTCTTGTCCATTTACTTATAGGGGAAGATTAAAGGGTACCCAATGTGGTCCAATCCTAATCTAGTAGAACCTTTCTTGAATGAGAACTCTGCACCTCCAGCTGCTTGTCCAAGCATTGTCAACGCGAAGCAACTTGGTATGGATAATATCTTTCATTCTCCACAGTTTTTCTTATTTTTATGGTTTGCTGATCGGCAATTTTTTGTTGTAGGTCTAACTGCTTCGAAGCTTTAATCCGGAACTCAACTCAATCGTATGCATCTTCTGGAAAAATATGGACTATAGTGGGTCTTTGAGTTCTTGGAATAATAGTTGCTAACATGTATCTGCTTCATCTTTGATTACATATTGATCTATATATTGGTCAAATGTAAAAGCTTTCAAGCTTTTCATCATCCACCTGGCATTAAGATGTGATGGCATTACATCTTCTTTGGTCTGAATCTCTTGAATTAGCAAAACTATCTGCTTCAAAATCCTTTCTTTAGTTACATACCAAAATTGTTACCACTCAATTTCATTTTACTCCCTAGATTCTCTAGGGTGGAAAATTGATGTGCCAACTACCATCCATTAGCATGCAAAAGAATAAGAAAATAGGCCACACACAAAGAGAACACAAGATTTAAGTGGTTCGGCTGAAAGGGTTACACTCAAGGGTGAATCATAAAAAGTTTCCACTATAAGCAAGAACAGAAAACACAATGGTTTTTCTTTATATCAATCTAAACTAAATCGATACCAAAAACCCTTCTTGTGTATCCTTGTTTTCCCTTACAGTCCCCTTGCTTTCCGACGAGGTTGTTGGAAACATGTTTCCTTTTGGGTGGCCCACTCACTTTGCTTAGTTAATTAGGAAAGTCTTAGATGTTTCTAAATATTGAGTTTTTGTCTAACTAATGATAACTCTCATTAAGAGTCCTAAATAGCAAGAGTTTTAGCACAAATGGGAAACTAAATCTTTAAATTAAAGAGTTGCTTAATGTGAGCAACATTTGATTAAGAAACAAAGGGTTTAAGGCCTTCTCAATGAGTGATCCCTGTTCTACCAAGAATGAGCCGGTGATTCTGTTGATCTATGTTACGAACCCGAATCGGTTCATAACGTTATTGATCTTCTTAGAAGAAAGATCGGCCTCTTGATCCACTTCGAGGGAAGGATCAATCCTCTTTTGTGCTAAAAAGACACAATTCTAAGATAATTTCTTCATTCCTTGATTTCTATTACAGTAGCATGTGCTTATATAAAGCACTTCAAGATAACATAGAAAGATCTAGAAAGATCTTATGATAAATATAAAAATAACTAAATAAATATTATACTAATCTAAATTAATATTCTAATATATCAAGCTACTAAATATATCAGATCTTACTAGATCTAATCTTATTCTCTAAAATAAGAAAGTAATTTATTCCATTCTAAATGGGACCCATCTAGGCACGTATCAATGTTAGGTACCTTACCGATACACCAAAAGCTTCAGAGCTGATGGAACGCGTTAGGCAAAGCCCTTTAAACCTGTCCCATACCAGGCTGGGTCTCACCCAGTCCCATACCTAGGCGGGCCCCCACTTAGGATCGTAACAATCTAAGCATAAGGCTTGGATAGATCTGAAGACTACATTAGAACCGAGTTCTTCAGAAAGCTTCAATGGTTTGTTCACGCACATCTTCAGATGCTTCAATTTGACCATCATGGCCAGAAGTAAAGATCAATTTCCCCTTACATTCCATTAAATTTCTAACGGAGGTTTGTCTATTGTTTCCCCTACAAGAACCTCTTATCTCTCATGATTTTCCACACACGAAGTTTTGCTCTCAATCTCTCAACCAAATTCTCTCTCTCTCTCTCTCTCTCTCTCTCTGGTTGTGTTGACACCTCCTTTTGCCAAACCCGGATGGACCTCCTTTTGCCAAACCCAGATGGATGGTAGGTTGCTGCAATGAAGACTCCAATGATGAACATTCCAGTGTGATTGAAGCCTCATGTAGACCGATGGGAATCCTTTGTGGGCGTGAAAGGTGGAGGAATTCCATATTACTCTAGCCTACCCAGTACTCAAGGTGGCAAATGGGCCGTGCCGGCACGACAAGAAAATTGTCGGCACAACGTGGGCCGTGCCGGTACGACATTATTTGGTCACGGGCCGTGCCGTGCCGGCACGACATTATTTCCACACGGCACGGCCCGCGGCCCCCTCGTGGCGTGCAGTGCCGTGCCGGCACGTTTCGGCACATAACGGTTATTTTTTTTCAAACAAGTGCATTCTCAGAATTCCGAGAATATGTTTTTTTTTCTACTGGAATTTTTCTCGGAATTCTGAGAAAATTCTCGGAATTAATTCCAGTAGAAAAAAACATATTCTCAGAATTCTCGGAATTTCGATAATGCACTTGTTGGAAAAAATTGTAAAATTTTGCAAGTCATTTATGAAAAATTTACAAGTCAAATTGCAAGTAATTTAAAAACAAAGATCGATTGTGCCCGAAATATTTATCCAGGAACCCGGGCGGCACCTTAAAATTTTGTTAATATAAAAAATTATTAGAGGAGGACATAGAACCTTGCCTCTAACCCACCAACATACACGAAAAAAAGAAAAAAAAAATGAAGTACAAATACATTGTGAAGTACAAGTAGAAATTAACGACTTAAAATTTTGAATCTTCATATTTCTTCAGGTGAGTCGGTTGAGTCATCTTCTCTTCTGTCTTGTGCTTTATCATCTGCATCCAACCAGTCCTTGAGGCACACGCATACCTCTACTGTTTTTGGTGACATTCTACTCTGTGTGTCATCTAAGACCCTGTTATCTGAACTAAAAGCAGACTCCGATGCTACTGTGGACACCGGGGGGGTTATTAGATCACGTGCCATAGCGGATAGTACTGGATAACTTTTTTCATGTTCTTTCCACCATTTCAAAATATCAAAACTCTCCCATTCATCAGGATTAAGGTAGCTTGAATAATCATTTCCCAGATATAATGATAGCTCATCAGAAGATGTATTAGCACTATTTCTAGGTCTTTTTTGATTTATTAGTGACCAAAGTGGGTTATTTCTAGGTTGGTAGTTTTGTGAAGAACTAGGTCTTCTATGTCCATGTTCTGTCTCATACAATGCATACATAAAATGTAATAAATTTGTAATCTCATCTATACTATGCCCAGATCCAATACCTGTGTTTTCATTGCATGCATCTAAAATGACCTCTAAACCTTGTAACTTGATCATTGGGTCTATTATTGTACTTAAAAAATATAGAGGAGGAATTTCTTGAAAATATTTTCTAAATTTTTCCTCCATTCTATGAAGTAGACTTCCATTTTCCAATCTCGATCTATTGTTTTTAAAACAAATAGTAATTTTATATATTTGACCCAAAATAAATTGTGAAGCTGGATAGTAAACACCGGAAAGAAGATTAGTTGCATTTAAAAATACTTCTAATAAATCTGCAATAATTTCACAACTGTTCCAATATTCTAGAGATATAGTATGATTGCAAGGTGGAGGCATATGTTCTTAGCAAAATGTTGTAATTATAGTTTTGAACTCAAATGATGCTTTTAACATTTTATAAGTTGAATTCCACTTAGTTTTAATATCTAAGGGGATTTTTTGTAATTTTTTCCAAAATTTTTACATAAAGCTTTAAATTCTTGTCTTCAATGCCCTGAAGACTGAATAAATCGAAGACAATTCTTAATAATCTCTATCTGTGGTGCAATTTTCGATAAACCATCTTGTACAGTTAAATTTAAAATATGGCATGCACATCTAATATGAAATAGTTGTCCATCTAAAATAGGTTTCAATTGAGATTTTAATAACCCTATTGATGCAGTATTATTACTAGCATTATCGAAGCTAATAGAAAAAAATTTATTTTGAATTTTAAAATCGTGAACAGTAGATAATATAGATTTTGATATAGAATGACCATTATGCATGAATTCTAATTGAGTAAAACTAAGTATTTTTTTTCTAACATCCAGTTCGAATTAATATAATGTCCTGTTACACAAATATAGCCTTCATTTTGTTTACTAGTCCAAATATCAGAAGTAAGTGCAATTTTTCCATTAAAATTTTTAAAACTTGAAATCAATTGTTCTTTGCTTTCAATAAATAATTTAAAGGAATATGATTTTATAGTATTTCTAGTCACTTTTTAAAAAGGAGGATTTAGAGTTTTTTGAATATATTTTTCAAATCTTTTACTTTCGGCCATAATAAATGGTTGATCATCTCGTATGATGTATGATGCTAGTTCTCTCCTATTCCTATCTTGAGAATAAGAAAAAGTTCCTAATGAACTAGAAGTGAGGCTTAATTGGGTTTGTTTAGGGTCTAATGACCCATGCTTTGCACTACAAACAGTGGAATGCCTTGCCAAGTGCCCTATTCCACCTTTACTCTTACAACTAAAATCTTTTTTACATAATTTACAAATAGCCATTTGTTCTAAAACTCCCGTAGAATCATTTTTTTCTTCAATGGTAAAGAACTTCCATATTTGTGAAATCCTACATCTAGACGTTTTAGTACTAGGTGCTTGACTCCCACTAGTACTACAAGGTCATTCGGTAGGTTCAGGAGCAATTGGATATTCAGATTCTGGAGTATATGTATCATCATTCCAAGGTTCTACACAAGCCTCCAGTAATTCATCATTGTCTATGATGGGCTATAAGTAAATTTTAAAAAATAAATTCTAAATACCTCAACTTTGCTTGAATTGCCCACGGAGTTGTTAAGCGCCTTCTTGAATACTAATTACCGTAAGTTGTTAGCACCTCCTTAATCCCTTCTTCTTAATCCCTAATTGAAGTGCGTAACGGAGAGAAGGATTAGAGAGAGTAATAAGAGAGAAGGATTAGACAATTGGATGTAATAAGAGAATTTGATGTAATTAGAGAGAAGATTAGAGAGTAATATGAAAGAGAGAGCAATAAGACTGAGAGTAATAAGAAAGTAATAAGAGAGCAATTGAAGGTGAGAAATGAAGGGAGGGGGAGGGATATTTATAAGACTTGTAATATAATGAGTTACCAAAATACCCCCAAAATATAGTTGTTGGGGAGTTATTTTGGTAAAAACATGTGTAATCCCTAAAGTACCTCCAAATATAATTGTTGGGGGGTTATTTGGGTAAAAACAAGTAAAATCACTAATGTACCCCCCCAAATATAGTTGTTGGGGGGGTTATTTTGGTAAAAACATGTGTAATCCCTAAAGTACTCCTAAATATAGTTGTTGGGGGGTTATTTTAGTAAAAACATGTGTAATCCCTAAAGTACCCCCCAAATATAGTTGTTGGGAAGGGTATTTTTGGAACACTACCTCCCCCACTAGCCGTTTTTTCTAACTTTAAGGGGTATTTTTGAGAAAACACAAAAAATTTCAAAAAAACACAGAAAAATAAAGGCAAAATTGCTAGTGGGCTGTGCCGTGCTGGTTCGTGCCGGCGAGCCGGCAAGCCTAGCCAGGCACAGCCCACGCCTTCATGCCGTGCCGGCACTGCCCATATCACTGTAGCAATCGTCCCGTGCCGGGCATGCCGCTGGCTGGCACGGCCCAATTGCCACCTTGACCCAGTACCCACCAAATCATACCCATTCATACCCTTCAAAGCCCCAGAAAACCCCCAAATCACAACAAACTCCAGCACCAAGTCAAGAAGAGGTCCCAACCTAAGGGGTCACAGAAGTCCCAGAACATGCAACGCATGGGTTGCAAATTTGCAATTCCCAACCCTTTTGGGGTAGCAAATTACCTTATTTTTAGTTCCACGTCGGAATTCGAAGTGGAAACTCTCAGTTTTTTCACACCTATTTAAGGCTTTTAGTCACTTTATATCAGGGGAGGACAAGTAGTGTAATTAGACAGTTATGATAGGTTAAGATAGGCTAATTATAGCAACTGATCATTTTTAGCCTTAAACACCTTCTATGGTTTGAGACCGCAAGAATTGAAGGGATCATTAAACTGATATTCTTGACAGAACTACAATGGGAAGTAGCCATACCATGGAAATTGTGCTTTCACCCAAGCTTAGGCATGGACCAGTCTGAAAAACAACCAATTACTCCAAGAGCTCAAGTTTTTAGAGTTGGTGTTATTCATCTATACTTCAACATATCCAATTACTCCAAATGCTTAAGCTGCTAGAACTGGTGTTTGTGTTACCTAATCATTTATACTTCAACACTTCCCCTCATGTGTGGCCCCTTTTTTTTAGGTTAGTTGTTCACGTCTCACACTTGACCCCTCTTTGGGTTGGCCGTACATGTGGATTTTTAATATCAAAGAGTCGTTGGGTTTTGAACCCGGATTATGTTGTGAGGCAATAGCCCTGATACTATGTAAAAACAACTAATTACTCTAAAAGAAGGGCCACTAAATTCTAAAAGAGGAGCAATTGGTTGTTTCACACACACTCATACAGAACTTATCCTTCTACAGCTTATACAAAGCATTGCGAAGATGCTTAAAATGGGTAAATTCATCAAGAAACAATGAGGCTGTTTCACCTCCCTTATGAGAAAGTGCACGAAATCAGCCTATTCACTTTCCCCTGAATGGCTGACATTAGTCTAATAAAAAAACAGGGTTTTTAATCCTAGATATTCATAGAAAAGTGAATGGGTTTATTTTAGGGGACACACTTAGGCCATGTCTTGCAGCCAAGAATTTTTTTTTCATCATAAATTTGTGTCTCCCAAATGCTAAGAGAGGGAAGGAGAGAGGTTTGAGGGGCACGATTGAGATGAGACTGAAAAGTGTCTAAAAATCAGGTAACAAAAAACTCTACAGGAATGACTTTTGAGTAGAGTTTTTTTTTTAATGAAAAACCTCTCTAAATAACAATTTGCGATTTCAATGGCAAAGCAAAATGAAAGAATAAACACAAGCAATCACAAAGACACAAAGATTTATGTGGTTCAGCAAAGCCTACGTCTATATCAACAGAAGATTACAAGAGAAGAACAGAATCTCTCACCAAACCCACATGAAACCGTAGCACATCATTTTTCGCCCTTTTTAGCTCTCAACCCTCTTTACAAAGACAAGCATACGAAAATAAGCCCTAAAACCCCTTTTATAAGGTGGGCCCAAACTTGTTCGTAACGGGCCGAAATCACTTAAAAATGGGTCGGGCCAAGGCTTTATCCGGGTCGCACACAATATTTCAGACCCAACCAGGTTTAAGTCAAGACACCCAACTCAACACTTTTTTGTTTCCGTATTTTTAGCCACTTCACCTACTCTACCCCTGTCTCACCACTTGGAGATACTGGTTTATAATGAAAAAAAATTCATGGTAGCCAAACAGGCCCTTAAAACAATATGCATACTAGGTTAGGCGTGTAAATGAGCAGAGCCGAGCCGAGCTTGGCCAAGCTCGGCTCGGCTCGTTAATGTTAAAACTGAGCTCGGGCTCGGCTTGGGGCTCGAACTAGGCTCGAGCTCGGCTCGCGAGGTCGTTAACGGGGGCGAATTGGGCCTTTTTTTACTTGTCCAGTACAAGTTTATCAAGGAATTATGGGGATGGCAAAACCAACTCATCAATCTATGTTGAAATGGGCTGGTTTGCTATCAACACCCCACCTTTCAAGGAATTATGGGCTGGTTTGAAATCAACACCCCACCTTTCATCTTAAAGGGGCTGGTTTGATATCAACACCCCTGCACTAAAGGCTAAAGGCCTAAAGCAATTTCATCAACCGAGCCTTAACGAGCCAAGCCTGGCCCAGCTCAGGCTCGGCTAGTTAAGGATTCGAGCCGAGCGAGCCTCTGAGCCTGAGCCAAAACTGACAATCCTAAAGGTAAACAAATGAGAATTTATCTTCCACATTTTTTAGCTTAGTATATGTCAATATCATTTTTTTGGGGGTTTTCTTTCTAAGTGAAGCCCGAAACCGAAATCGGCTATACTTGATATGTTACACGATTTCATACTAAAAAAAGGAAACGCATTCCGAAACCGAAATTTGAAACCATGGTCAAAAGTATCCCTTTGGGAAGGGGGATCCAAAGCAATGCCCTCGGAGCAAAAAATAGGGGTACTTTCCAACTAAAAAAATCATAAATTTTCATATTTGAGCAAAACTTGATTATATGCCTTACAGGTAACTTTATAACCTTCGCATAATTGAAGCTCTTTAATCGTTTTTTGCCTGTAGACGTACACGTGGATGCATGGTCCAATTATAAAGAGAGACCATAGATTTAAGGGATTGACACTTTCTGATTGGGTGCTTATAGCATCTTTAGTATAGTAAGATTAATGAAAATTTAATTAAAAAGAAAAAAGAAAAACAGGGTGAGTAGTGCCATTATAAGAAATATGTTAAGCCGGATATCCCATATATCCGGCTTAACTACCACCTAATACTTAATCTACCACCTAATCAAATCAGATCTCATAATATCCCATATATGACCCATATAGACCCGACCTAAAAATAACATGGGTCGGGTTTAGAAACCATGTGTCTTGGTTAGGGTCAGGTTTTAGATTGAAAAACCCGACTCAAACTTGGATACGGTCGGGTTTAAAGAAAAAAACCCTAAACCAGAACCGACTCATACTTTGACTTGTTTAAATATCTCTTGAATATTTTAATATAATTGTTTTCATTATGGTAATCATGTTTGCGATGTGAAAATGTAATTTCCTTCTTAAATTTATATACTTGATGACATAAATTTAGAGACTTCTGCTCTAAAGATTTGTTTTTTTTTTTCCTACAATCTTTACAAAATGATGTGACGGTTGCAAAACAATCTCAGGTGATTAAACACATGATCGAGGATGATTGTGCTGATAATGGGATTCGTGTTCCAAACGTGAGGGGAGAGATCTTGTCTTTGGTTGTTGCTTACTGCAATAAACATGGTCCTGTGCAAAACGATAGCGAGGATAATTCCAGAAGCGATGAGCTCAAGACTTATGATGCTGATTTTGTTAAGGTCGATCAGGCTACGCTGTTCCATCTCATCTTGGTAAGAAAATATAGTTTGAGATCTCTTTGGGTTTTTTTTTCTCCTTTGTCTTGTTTCAATTGATTTTTTAGGGTTTTCTTGACTAGGGTTTCAGGGTTTTCGGGTTTTCAGGGTTTTCGGGTTTTCCTGCTTAGGGTTTCCAGGGATTAGAGTTTTCAGGGTTTTCTTGATTAGGGTTTTCAGGGTTTTCTTGATTAGGATTTTCCTGATTAGGGTTTTCAGGGTTCTCTTGATTAGGGTTCTCTTGTTTCGGGTTTTCAGTGTTCTCTTGATTAGGGTTCTCTTGTTTCGGGTTTTCTTGATTAGGGTTTTCAGGGTTCTCTTGATTAGGGTTCTCTTGATTCGGGTTTTCTTGATTAGGGGTTTCGGGGTTCTCTTGATTAGGGTTCTCAGGGTTTTCTCGATTAGGGTTTTCTTGATTCGGGTTTTCTTGATTAGGGTTTTCTTGATTAGGGTTCTCTTGATTCGGGTTTTCTTGATTAGGGTTTTCAGGGTTCTCTTGATTAGGGTTCTCTTGATTCGGGTTTTCTTGATTAAGGTTTTCAGGGTTCTCTTGATTAGGTTTTTCAGGGTTTTCTTGATTAGGGTTTTCTTGATTAGGGTTTTCTCGATTAGGGGTTTTAGTGTTTTCTTGATTAGGGTTTTTAGGGTTTTCTTGATTAGGGTTTTCAGGGTTCGATCTCATCATTGTAAGAAAATACACTATGAGATCTCTCTTTGTTGTTTCTCTTTTATCTTTTTTGAATTGAGTTTTTAGGATTTTCTTGATTAGGGTTCTATTCGTTGACTGCTATTAATTGATTGGTGGGTCTTGTTAGAATCATGATTTTCCCTTCTTGGATTGATTGATTCGTGGCTATTTTTCCTTTGTTTTCAGGATTTTCTTGATTAGGGTTTGATTCGATCACCGCTATTTCTCTTTGTGCCTCTTCTGGGTATTGATTGATTGTTGGGTCTTGATAGAATCATAATTTAAGCTTGTTTAATATTGTTTCTTGGATGATGATCTTTGTAGTTTTTCTGTCATCTTGATTGAATTGAGTTTTAGGGTTTTCTTGATTAGGGTTCCATTCGTTGCCATCCATTTCTTCACTCTGTCTCTTCTAGGAATTGATTGACCGCAGGGTCTTGTTGGAATCATGATTTTTGTTTCTTTTGTGCTGTTCCTTGGATGATGATCCAAATTTTAGTTTCTTGCGCAAGTCAACTGTTCTTTTGTCATGGTTGTGCATAGATGAATAAATCTAGTGATCTTGATGTTTTTTTATCTCTTAACGTAGTTGATGTAGGGCTGGTTACTTAGAAAAGGGATTGTAAAAGTTTCCTTATAGAATTTTATTACAGAGCCATACCTATGTTTATTAGTAGATAAAGGGGTTTTTAATGTTCCTTTTTTGTTCATTTTGTGTGTTTCCTATGCTATTCTTATTCATACACTGTTGTTGTTTCAAATGGTTATTTTGGTCATTGCAATCACCTTGCTTTGCCTTTATTGATTAGTCATGACCTACTTGAAATTAGATGTTTGGTTTTTCCAGATACATGCTAACTGAACCCTTACCCCCCCACCCAAAAAAAAAAAAACCCACCACACACACACACACACACAGCTAATTACAGTTCCAACCAGAGACTGAGATATAGTGAGCAAATTGAAGTTTCACCGAGTTCTTATATTTAATTGAAGCAAACCGTCTAGGCCTGCGGGCATGGAGATGAGAGCAGTCTTCGTAGTTTCATTGTTTGAGTGTTGCCTAGAAAGGACCACGACACTGAATTATTTTAGAATGGTTCTTCCAACTTGCACCCCTGCTGTGTTTCTTGGCCTTGGGACATATGCACTATAGCGTGGGGTTGGGTTTGTAGTTTGTTAGCTAATATTTTCTATTATTATAGTTAGGTTCTTCTCAATAATTAAAGAGAGGTGCTGTGACCCACTCCCTTCTCCCCAATCCTCCAAATGCACATGGCACTGGCATTAACTTGGGTTATCGGGTCATGCGCGTACACTTTTCGTGTCACATCTAGTTAACATTATATTTTTAACAAATCTGATTGAGGCATTCCTTGGCATGCATTTCTCTTTGTAACAACTTTTTTTGTAACATTCATTCCATTGTGACTTGCGTTATAAGTTTTTATTTATCCATGATGAAAGTTGTGTTGGAGGACTTACATTTTGATTGTTTTGGTGTTCTGTTGTTTTCAGGCTGCAAACTTTCTGAACATCAAGAGCCTATTGGATCTGACTTGCCAAACAGTGGGGGATATGATGAAGGGCAAGACCACGGAAGAAATCCGGAAGATGTTCAATATCAAGAATGATTTAACTCCCGAGGAAGAAGAGGAAGGTTTGATTTGGAAGAACCTGGTGGTGGCCTCCACTCCCGAGGGAGAAGAGGAATTTCGTGGGGAGAACCAGTGGAGCTACGAGATCTGGTAGTTGTTAGTAATCTGCAGACAATGGTCTAAACATATTTTGCTCTTTTTATATTGAAGTAGTTCTGAAGTATATATATTAGGAGGGTTTGGCATTTTGTTGACTCTGTTCGTTTCTTTATTTAACTACTATGTTTTTTTAACACACTTGTTAGTAATGCTGTTAACTTTGTTTGCTTTATTTAAGTTCTTGTTTGATCGTATTGGTTTTTTCTGTACTTGATTTTATGTATATGGAATTACAGATGCTTTTCATATTTAGTCTTCGTGGTAGATATGGGGGTGTGCCTCCTAGGAAGAGTTTTGATGTTCTTAACCTTTTTTGTGAATAATTAGTAGAGTTTTGGTTAAGATTGTGTTCCAAATTCTCTTGATGTTGCCTCTGCTGTAGTTTGCAAGAGAAGTTCTTTTCATTTTTACATATGATATGAGGCCAATTTTGATTTTCTTATTGAAAATTTCAGTAGAGCATTCGTTCTTCAGCATAAAATAAGAAGAGAATGGACAAGACAGATCATCCGATCTATGCTAATAATGTACTTTTCGGTTCCACAGGGCAACCCATATATATGTGCAGTAGAGACCATTGATCTTGTAGAATATCTTGAGACCACGCCACATGGTCTTGGCCCCATGGGGAGTCTTTATGTTTTAAGACAAATCAAGGGATATTTGTTTTTGGTTGAACACTGGCCATAGGCCCTGATTGTTTTGGATTTTGAGAATCGATTTTGAGTTCAATACTGATTTATCAAAATCAAGATTGTGTTCAATTTTGTGTCTAATAATTAGTTTTGTACTCGAATTCATTTCTCATAATCTAAAACGAACAGGGCAAGACATCGATCAAGGATCTAAAATCAGCATCCATAGGGATCAAGGTGTTTTTATCGGCATCGGTTTAGACTTTTAGCTTCCACTCTTGCAGATTGGAAGTTCTAATCTTGAAGAAAATGAGAAATATGTTAAATTTTCCCTGGAGGAAAAAAATCATAAAATACCAATCATGGAAAATAGCCAATGGCCCAAAATACAGTTTTCTTATGGAAAACTGATAAAATGTGGAAAAAATAGGAAAAAAAAAATTCGACTGAAATTTCGAAACGCTAAATTTCGCATAGGGTGGGCCCAAACTTGTTCTTAATTATCAAGGAATTATGGGGATGGCAAAACCAACTCATCAATCTATGTTGAAATGGGCTGGTTTGCTATCAACACCCCTGCACTAAAGGCTAAAGGCCTAAAGCAATTTCACCAACCGAGCCTTAACGAGCCAAGCCTGGCCTAGCTCGGGCTCGGCTAGTTAAGGATTCGAGCCGAGCGAGCCTCTGAGCCCGAGCCAAAACTGACAATCCTAAAGGTAAACAAATGACAATTTATCTTCCACATTTTTTAGCTTAGTATATGTCAATATCATTTTTTTGGGGGTTTTCTTTCTAAGTGAAGCCCGAAACCGAAATCGGGTATACTTGATATGTTACATGATTTCATACTAAAAAAAAAGGAAAGGTATTCCGAAACCGAAATTTGAAACCATGGTCAAAAGTATCCCTGTGGGAAGGGGGATCCAGAGCAATGCCCTCGGAGCAAAAAATAGGGGTACTTTCATACTAAAAAAATCATAAATTTTCATATTTGAACAAAACTTGATTATAATGCCTTACAGGTAACTTTATAACCTTTGCATAATTGAAGCTCTTTGCCTGTAGACGTACACGTGGAGAGTAGTGCCATTATAAGAAATATGTTAAGTCGGATATCAGTACTGATTTATAAGCATATTGACTAGAAAGTCTAAACAAAAACAATGAAGCCTCTCAAAAATATTTTGAAGCAATAACTGAAGCCTGAAGGGAACTTTGACTATGAAAGAGATCAATTTACTAATGCATAGGCTGATTATAAATAACACTATTAAGTGCTTATATAGAGTACTTAAGAGATAAACATCAAAGTGATTAATATAAGTATGGAAAGAGATAAACATAAATTATTCTAATCTAGCCTAGTATCCTAATCAGGCGCCTAGACTATCCACATACTAACATGCCCATTCAAACGAATGAGGATTGCAAATCAGTAGAAAATGTCGATTGATGCACACTATGTAAAGTTTCTCTGTTGATGAGTGTCTACTGGTGATTGTAAATGATACATGGTGTCATTGATGCTGAAGGAGGTATTGCTTGCTAGAGGAGCAATGAAGTGAGCCTATAAAAATGCTAATGAATCACTTTGGACCGTTGCCTCAATGGGCAAGATAAGCCTCGATGGACGAGGCTGGTTTTGTTTATTGATCCTCAAATGAATGGGCCAATAGTGACCTTTACTTCAATGAGCAAGATTGGGTGAGCCAGTCCTCATAGGCTGGCTTGCGTACTGAATTAATGATCCTCAAGGAAGCTAAATTTACCTTTTTCAGGCATGAACTAAGAGAGAATCGGCACCTCTACCAGTGTTTAAAAACTCGTTGAATAGACTCGAAACTCGCCTGAGTCGACTCCCTTTTACCTTAGCAGCGTTCCACATTTCACCGCATCCGTAATCGCGTTTTGCCCTACAAAGTCAATAAAACTCCTTTGACTCTCCCGAGTTATGTCCGCGTGTTGGACAAATTAGATTTTGTCCAGTAGGGTCTGATATATGGCTTGATTGAATCCAGAAATTAGAAATGTAAATAAATCAGTACTTAGCTTTTGTAGAAAACGTTTCTGTAAAACAGATCGAGAAGAAGAAGGCTGAGTCGTGCCACTGGTCACTCTCCTTAAGAATCGTATCCGCCCCCTACCGGTGCAAACCGGGATCCGCGAACCAATGCTCCAAGATAAAACAACCAAAGTTGGCTCCAGTCCACGTGCACTCGCTGACTGGTCTACCCAGAATCACCGTAGAACTATGCTCAGATCAGAACGGAGGAAATGAAGAAGACAAGCAGAAACTTTGATGTTTTCTGTAAAAACTATATTCTCCAATGGTGCTGTTCTCTTCTTTTTATAGATGAGAATATGATTGTTGGAGGATAATTAATCACCATTAAAAGACAAAAACGTTTCTCTCCAACAGTCATATTTGTGACTGTTGAGATTTGAAACGGTTTTGCAATTAAGGGGTGTATCTTTATAAAAAACATGGGGTAAAAAGAAAAATCGTTTTTGGGCAATAAAAATAACCTTTTTTATTTAATACCCAAACCCGGACCCGGACCACGGCCACGACCACGGCCCGGCGAGGCGCGCGCGCGTGTGTGTGTGATTTACATATGGGCTTGTGCTCTTCTAAAAGCCCAAGACCCAACAAATTCTAAAGCCCCTTGAAGGCTCAAGCCTTTCTCCAACTCTCCATCTTATATGGATGAGAAGAATTTTCTTCCAAAGCGATGTGGGACTATTAATTTGCCTTTGGTTTTCAAAACACACCACAAGCACACTCACCAAGATCTTGGGTTCAAGTCCCCACACATGCAAAAGTCTTTTGCTTTAAAACAAGAGAGGGAAACATAATTTGAATCTTCCCTCCAAATTTTTAAACAAAAAGAAAAAGCATCTTTGACTTTTCAAATCTTTTATTATTATTTTTGTTCAAAAATTTTAACAATCCCCCACAAGATTCAAAATACAGTTGAAAATTGAAAACGGAAGTATCTGAGCACATTAGAAAATAGAGTGGATTCATACCGGTGTCTTTTAGACTTCAACCGATATTTAGGATAAACAGATTACGTTACCGAGTACGGGTAGAGTTAGACTCCTTCAACCTTTCCTCGTGGGTGTAACTGACTAACCTGTTACCCACACTCTACATTCGATTCCTTGGTGATTCATTCACAGTTTTGGAACATTTTTCCCTTGTTCCCCTCTTGGTTCTCATGAATGTTCTAGAGAATTACTCGTTAAATTCTTATAGGAAGCGGCCTTACCTCCACATTCACTTAGGTCAGTCATCAAGTATGTACTGCAAGTAACATACCACCCAATACAGGTTATGATGTGATTAAGAGTCTATAACTCATCCTCTCTCATTTGCAGTGAACACTATCTTTCATCATTTTGCATCTAGGAGTAGGGGGTGATAGTGTTAACAAACCATCCGGTGACTTGTTAGTACCCATTGAACCAAATTCCAGGGATCTCCTTTCACATTGGTTGGGTGTCCATCACTAATGGTTCATGCCACGAGCTTTAACCTCATTCCTTGCGATGTCTCATAAACCACTTTGTTTATTTGTGGCTTTGTCAGAGGATCTGCCAGATTCCTCTCCGACCTTACAAAGTCGAGTGCTATTGTTCCCTCATTCAAGTATTGCTTTACCAAATTATGCCTCAGGCGTATATGCCTTCTTTTGCCATTATAGGTCTTACTTTTGGCCTTGGCTAAAGTAGCTTGACTATCACAGTGTAAAGACACTGAGGGAACCGGCCTTGGCCATAAAGGCACATCTGCCATAAAATTCCTGATCCATTCGGCTTCAGCTCCTGCTAGGGCTAAGGCTATAAATTCCGCTTCCATAATGGAACTTGTACTACAAGTTTGTTTAACCGATTTCCAAGAAATCGCACCACCACCAAGGGTGAATACATATCCACTGGTAGACACTGAATCTCTTGAATCAGAGATCCAATTCGCATCACTATAGCCTTCTAAGACAGCAGGATACCCCTTAAAATGCAGTCCAAAGTTTATTGTACCCTTTAGGTACCTTAACAACCTAGTCAAAGCCTGACAGTGTTCATGTCATGGTCTATGAGTGTGTTGACTAAGTTTTCCAACTGCTAGAGCAATGTCAGGTCTAGTACAGTTCATCAAATATGACACTGAACCTATAATCCTTGAGTATTCCTTTTGGGATACCATCTCACCTTTGTTTTTCTTTAGGTGTACCTGACAATCTAAAGGTGTCTTTGCAGGTGAACTATCATATTGTCCAAATTTCCTTAGAATGCTCTCTACATAATGAGACTGAGACAATATTATTTCATTTTCTTTTCTGATGATCTTCATCCCTAAGATTACATCAGCTTCACCCATATCTTTGGTTTCAAAGTTTGACATTAAAAATCTCTTAGTAGATTTTACTATGTCCAAATTAGTACCAATAATTAGTATGTCATCTACATATACACAAAGTATTACACCTCTATCCCCATTAAACTTACTATAAACACATTTGTCGGATTCATTTATCTTATACCCATTTGTAATTAAGACACTATCAAATTTGTCATTCTACTGTTTAAGTGCTTGTTTCAAACCATACAGTGACTTAATTAGTTTACAAACTTTGTTTTCATGACCAGACACAATGAATCCTTCAGGTTGTTTAATGTAAATTTCTTTTTCTAAATCTCCATTTAAGAAAGCTGTTTTTACATCCATTTGATGTATTACCAATTTATGAATAGAAGCTATAGCTAATAATATCCTAATGGTGGACAACCTAGCAACAGGAGAATAGGTATCAAAATAATCTATCTCATTTTTCTGTCTAAAGCCTTTAGCTACTAGTCTTGCTTTAAACTTGTCAATTGTCCCATCAGGTCTTAGCTTCTTTTTAAATATCCACTTGCTATCTAGTGCTTTTGTTCCAAGTGGAAGGTCCACTAGTTCCCAAGTGTGATTTTCTATTATGGAATCTAATTCACTTTTAATAGCTTCTTTCCAAAATACAGCATCTGGAGATGTTACAGCTTCAGAGTAAGTTACAGGATCTTTATCTATTAGATAGGTGAACATCCCATCTCCTAGATTTGTTTATTTTCTTTGTCTTTTACTTCTTCTGAGTTCTTGAAACTCAGAATCCAATTTCTTTTCAGTTTCAGGTTGATTTCTTGAATCATTACTAGGTTCTTTAGGAATTTCTTTCTTCATAGGGAAGTGATGTTCAAAGAACTCAACATCCCTAGATTCAATTATAGTGTTATATTCAAGGATATTTTCAACTGATTTCAAAACTAGAAATCTGTAGGCTGTACTATTTTGAGCATATCCTATGAATACACAATCACATGTTTTAGGTCATAGTTTTCTTTTCTTAGGTTATGGTATTCCAACCTTAGCCAAATAACCCCAAACTCTCAAATGAGATAAACTAGGCATTTTGTTATGCCACAGATCATATGGTATTTGACCCTTTTTCTTTGGAGGTATCCTGTTATATATATAACAAGCTGAAAGAAGTGCTCCCCCCCACAAGTTCAAGGGTAAACCAGAACTTATCAACATAGCATTAAATATGTCCTTTAATGTTCTGTTCATTCGTTCTGCTATACCATTTGATTCAGGTTGGTACGGGGCTGTGGTTTCATGGATAATACCATTATCATCACAGAACTTAGTTATAGAGTATTCAGTACCTCTATCTGTTCTAAGTCTTTTAATTCTTCTATCTAACTGATTTTCCACTTCATTTTTATATTTGATAAAGGCTTGTTCAGCCTCATCTTTAGTTCTAAGAAGATATACTTTAGTGTATCTAGAGTAATCATCTATAAAGATCACATAGTACCTTTTACCTCCTCTAGATTCAAGATTTCTAAAATTAGCTAGATCACTATGAATTAACTCTAATAAGTCAGATTTTCTTTCAACACTAAAGTGAGGTTTCTTTGTGAATTTTGCTTCAACACATATTTCACATTTTTCTTTACTAGGTTCAATTTTTTCATTTATTAAACCTAAATTACAAAGTCTTTTAATGTAAGGTGCACTTCTATGTCCTAATCTACCATGCCAAATATCAAAGGACTCAACAATGTAAGCAGAAGAAGATGATATTTTTTCATTCAGGATTTCAAGTACATTAAGAACAAATAAACCATTTGCATTGTAGCCCTTCCCTACAAACACATTATTTTTGCTAATGATTGCCTTGTCTGCTTCAAAAGTGAGCTTTAGTCCATTCTTGTTCAAGAGCGCATCAGACACCAAGTTACGCCGTATATCCGGCACATGCAGCACCTCCTGAAGTGCAAGTACTTTCCCTGAAGTTAACTTCAGCAAGACCTTGCCCTTACCAACGACTTTTGAGGTCTGTGAGTTCCCCATGAAAACTTGATCCCCTTCCTTAACTAAGGTGTAGTTGTAGAAGGAGTTTCGGTTTTCACAAATGTGCTTGGTAGCACCAGTATCCAGAACCCACTCCTTTGGATTTTCCACCAGATTTACCTCAGTCACAACCGCTGCAATCACATCTGCCTCGGTTAAATTAACCTTGGCACTGGACGAACCAGTCTTTCGGTGTCGGCAGTCCTTCTTATAGTGTTCGGGTTTTCCACATTCAAAACAGACTCCTTTCTTTTTGGGTCCAAATTTCTTGAAGTTCTTTTCCTTCTTCGGTTTCAGATTCTTAGACCCATCATTCTTAGTCTCAACAATGTTTGCCTTAGAGGTATACTCTTTGGCATTTTGTTGCTTATCTTTTAGTCTGTTTTTCTCTTCGATTTTAATCCGAACAACTACTTGGTCTAAGGTCCATTCTTTTGTCTTGTGCTTCATTCCGATTTTAAAATCTTTCCAAGACAAAGGCAGTTTCTCAATAAGAGAACCAGCCACGAATGTGTCAGGTAACTTCATACCTTCCTTAGCCAATTCTCCAATTAGGAACTGATACTCATCTATTTGAGCAGATATAGGTTTCCCATCTTCCATAGCAAAGTCTAAAAAATTCCCTATCACATATTTCCTATTTCCAGCATCCTCTAAATCATATTTAGTTACCAATGCATTCCAAAGATCAACAGCATGTTCAAATGAATAGTATACGTTATAAAGGTCATTTGACAAACCATTCAAGAGATGGTTCTTGCAAATATAATCAGCATTATTCCAGTTTTCAAAATCAGCAGAATCTTCAGATGGTTTTGATTGTGTAAGAACAAAAGCGGCACCAATTTGTTGTAGAGCAAACAAGATCTGTTATTTCCATCTTTTATAGTTCAATCCAGTAAGGCGTTCGATCTTGGAAAAATCTGGAATGGTGTTGAGAATTCTGTTCACAATAGAGGTGCGAACAACCGTTGGATTGGAATTCTCAACAGAGATGGTATCAACAGAAGTTGGGTTCGGATTATCAGAAGCCATATGATCAGATTTGAAAATTACGATTCTTAAGATTGTTGGACAAATTAGATTTTGTCCAGTAGGGTCTGATATATGGCTTGATTGAATCCAGAAATTAGAAATGTAAATAAATCAGTACTTAGCTTTTGTAGAAAACGTTTATGTAAAACAGATCGAGAAGAAGAAGGCTGAGTCGTGCCACTGGTCACTCTCCTTAAGAATCGTATCCGCCCCCTACCGGTGCAAACCGGGATCCGCGAACCGATGCTCCAAGATAAAACACCCAAAGTTGGCTCCAGTCCACGTGCACTCGCTGACTGGTCCACCCAGAATCACCGTAGAACTGTGCTCAGATCAGAACGGAGGAAAGGAAGAAGACAAGCAGAAACTTTGATGTTTTCTGTAAAAACTATATTCTCCAATGGTGCTGTTCTCTTCTTTTTATAGATGAGAATATGACTGTTGGAGGATAATTAATCACCATTAAAAGACAAAAACGTTTCTCTCCAACAGTCATACTTGTGACTGTTGAGATTTGAAACGGTTTTGCAATTAAGGGGTGTATCTTTATAAAAAACATGGGGTAAAAAGAAAAACCGTTTTTGGGCAATAAAAATAACCTTTTTTTATTTAATACCCAAACCCGGACCCGGACCACGGCCCGGCGAGGCGCGCGCGCGTGTGTGTGTGATTTACATATGGGCTTGTGCTCTTCTAAAAGCCCAAGACCCAACAAATTCTAAAGCCCCTTGAAGGCTCAAGCCTTTCTCCAACTCTCCATCTTATATGGATGAGAAGAATTTTCTTCCAAAGCGATGTGGGACTATTAATTTGCCTTTGATTTTCAAACACACCACAAGCACACTCACCAAGATCTTGGGTTCAAGTCCCCACACATGCAAAAGTCTTTTGCTTTAAAACAAGAGAGGGAAACATAATTTGAATCTTCCCTCCAAATTTTTAAACAAAAAGAAAAAGCATCTTTGACTTTTCAAATCTTTTATTATTATTTTTGTTCAAAAATTTTAACACCGCGTCTACCATGTTAATGTCGAATTTTCTTGGCTGCGTGTCGTGTCACACCCGTGTTTTTAAACACCGCCCTCAACTAAAATAGACCAAAGAAAAAATAGAAAGAAAGTAAGAAAGCAAGTAGAATGCAAATAAAGTAGGATGACCCGGGACAAGTGGTTGGGGATGGTGATGGCATAATTTGTAATGAAAAAATGTAAGTAATAGGTCAGAACACATGACTAGATTGACTATATGTGGGAAACCAAAAATTTAGTATTCTGACCAAGGCTAGGTCCAATCATCTTGCTTTCATACCACGAAAGAGAATAATTTACTAATGCTCAGTTTGATTATAAAAAACCTTAATGAGTGTTTTTATAGAATACTTCGGGGTCAAAGGTAGTAAAAACAGGGCGCTTATACTAACTCGATATATTGGCAACTAGCCCCATGCTATACATGAGGTATACAAAAATTTCATGGAAAAAATATGAGGTATGATTGATTGCAATTTTCCATGGAAATATGAAATTTTTTTGATTTTGGAAAATAATTCTTAAAATGAGTCTATAAAATGCAGATTTTTTTAGGGCAGTGTGATAAATCGACTCCCAAATATCTTAAATCGACTCCCCATGAGTCTTTCTCTCTCTAGATTTATCACTCCCCTTTTTTAATGGAAAAATTAAGTAAAATTTGCAAAAAAAAAGAGAAATAAATCCATGAAATAAAGATTCAATAAAAAATTTCAATGAAAAATAAATGAATGACAACTCATGTTTTGTATGGTGTAAAATGGTGTAAAATTGTGGGCCTACCCCATCAAAATATGAGGTGTAAAGTGGTGGGCCGACTCTGTGCATGGGGTTTGGTGGAAATGATGGTGACACGAGGTGTAAAATAGATGGAAGACCTCATCCAATGCATGGATTTGGTGGATATGGTGGGCTCCAGGCCATCAATACATGAGGGGTGAAATGGTGGGCCCTACCCATTCCTCTCACATTATAAAGTTTATCGTTTTAATATTAGCTTTTTGACATGTAGTCTTGGCTGTACTTCATCTCCAGCTTGCAACTTGTTTAATTACATGCATGCTTCTTCAACAAGTCCCTTGAAAATAACAATGGCAAGGGTCCCCATTGGATCAACTTCATCAAAGTGCATTTATAATAGCATACGAGGGTTTCTACCGCTTGTTTTTTTTTTTTTTTTTTTTTAATCTAAAATAACCTTCGATTTTCCATTAATCATTGTAGATTATATAGAGCACATAAAGATAAACATGGTAGGAGATTTGAATAAGAAAGGAAATAGCTAATCCTAATCTAATACAGTTACCTAATCTAGCCCTAATACTTAATCTACCACCTAATCAAATCAGATCTCATAATATCCCATATATTATAACATAGTCCCTAGAAAGTAAGGTTGCAACTTAACCCGACCCATGTAGACCCGACCTGAAAATAACATGGGTCGGGTTTAGAAACCATGTGTCTTAGCTAGGGTTGGGTTTTAGATTGAAAAACCAGACTCAAACTTAGGTACGGTCGGGTTTAAAGAAAAAAACCCTAAACTAGAACCGACTCATACTTTGACTTGTTTAAATATCTCTTGAATATTTTAATATAATTGTTTTCAGTATGGTAATCATGTTTGCGATGTGAAAATGTAGTTTCCTTCTTAAATTTATATACTTGATGACATAACTTTAGAGACTTCTGCTCTAAAGATTTTTTTTTTTTTTTCCTACAATCTTTAAAAAATGAAAACCCGACTCGAGAAACTATCTTGGGTAAGGTCAGGTCTAAGAATCTCGGGTTTCCCTGTAAAAAATTAGACCCCACCTAACCTGACCCGAGATAATTTGTCTAGTAGGGTATGGTTTTGCGTAGGGTAAGGTTTTGGAAAACCCTACCCTCACGACCGGAGAAACGTGTAACTTTAGAGACTTCTGCTCTAAAGATTTGTTTTTTTTTTCCTACAATCTTTAAAAAATGAAAACCCGACTCGAGAAACTATCTTGGGTAAGGTCAGGTCTAAGAATCTCGGATTTCCCTGTAAAAAAATTAGACCCCACCTAACCTGACCCGAGATAATTTGTCTAGTAGGGTATGGTTTTGCGTAGGGTAAGGTTTTGGAAAACCCTACCCTCAAGACCGGAGAAACGTGTACTGTACATATCAAACTTTCTATTTCTTAAGGCTTCTATATGTAAAATGACTTTCATGTGGGGTAGTCTTTAGACTCTTTACTTAGTTAGATGGGTTGCCAAAAGAAACCTATTTATATACGGCAATGCCATCTATGGCCGAAAAATTCTCCATAAAATCCGTATTGGAATCAAAATCAATCGGATCAAACGGTGATGATCAGTTGATCACTACACATACAATCCTCATGAGATTAGGAAACCCAGGTGGAAAAACTCCTATAAATAGTGCTTAGAGCTTTATTCTCTCTCTTCATTCTATATTCTATCTCCTAGGGTTTCAACAGAGATCGATTCTTTTTCGATTCTCTTCTTTGGTTCTGAAACTATGTCTAAGAAGGTGACTCTGAAGAGCTCCGATGGTGAGTGTTTTGATGTTGATGTGGCGGTTGCAGAACAATCTCAGACGATTAAACACATGATCGAGGATGATTGTGCTGATAATGGGATTCCTCTTCCAAACGTGACTGGAAAGATCTTGTCTTTGGTTGTTGCTTACTGTAATAAACATGGTCCTGTGCAAAAGGATAGCGAGGATAAATCCCTCAGCGATGAGCTCAAGACTTATGATGCTGATTTTGTTAAGGTCGATCAGGCTACGCTGTTCGATCTCATCTTGGTAAGAAAATATAGTTTGAGATCTGTTTGGTTTTATTTTTCTCTTTTGTCTTGTTTCAATTGATTTTTTAGGGTTTTCTTGATTAGGGTTTCAGGGTTTTCGGGTTTTCAGGGTTTTCCTGGTTAGGGTTTTCAGGGATTAGGGTTTTCAGGGTTTTCGGGTTTTTCTGATTAGGGTTTTCAGGGATTAGGGTTTTCAGGGTTTTCTTGATTAGGGTTTTCAGGGTTTTCTTGATTAGGATTTTCCTGATTAGGGTTTTCAGGGTTCTCTTGATTAGGGTTCTCTTGTTTCGGGTTTTCTTGAGTTCTCTTGATTCGGGTTCTCTTGATTCGGGTTTTCTTGATTAGGGTTTTCGGGGTTCTCTTGATTAGGATTCTCAGGGTTTTCTCGATTAGGGTTTTCTTGATTCGGGTTTTCTTGATTAGGGTTTTCAGGGTTTTCTTGATTAGGGTTTTCAGGGTTCTCTTGATTCGGGTTTTCTTGATTAGGGTTCTCTTGATTCGGGTTTTCTTGATTAGGGTTTTCAGGGTTCTCTTGATTAGGGTTTTCAGGGTTTTCTTGATTAGGGTTCTCTTGATTAGGGTTTTCTCGATTAGGGGTTTTAGTGTATTCTTGATTAGGGTTTTTAGGGTTTTCTTGATTAGGGTTTTCAGGGTTCTCTTGATTAGGGTTTTCAGGGTTTTCTTGATTAGGGTTCTCTTGATTCGGGTTTTCTTGATTAGGGTTTTCAGGGTTCTCTTGATTAGGGTTTTCAGGGTTTTCTTGATTAGGGTTCTCTTGATTAGGGTTTTCTCGATTAGGGGTTTTAGTGTATTCTTGATTAGGGTTTTTAGGGTTTTCTTGATTAGGGTTTTCAGGGTTCGATCTCATCATTGTAAGAAAATACACTATGAGATCTCTCTTTGTTGTTTCTCTTTTATCTTTTTTGAATTGAGTTTTTAGGATTTTCTTGATTAGGGTTCTATTCGTTGACTGCTATTAATTGATTGGTGGGTCTTGTTAGAATCATGATTTTCCTTTCTTGGATGATGATCTTTGTTGTTTCTCTTTTATCTTGTTCGAATTGAGTTTTTAGGGTTTTTTTTTTAATTAGGGTACCATTCTTTGACTGCTATTTTTCCTTGTGTCTCTTCTGGAGATTGATTGATTCGTGGCTACTTTTCCTTTGTTTTCAGGATTTTCTTGATTAGGGTTCGATTCGATCACCGCTATTTCTCTTTGTGCCTCTTCTGGGTATTGATTGATTGGTGGGTCTTGATAGAATCATAATTTAAGCTTGTTTAATATTTTTTCTTGGATGATGATCTTTGTAGTTTTTCCGTCATCTTGATTGAATTGAGTTTTTAGGGTTTTCTTGATTAGGGTTCCATTCGTTGACTTCTATTTCTTCACTCTGTCTCTTCTAGGAATTGATTGACCGCAGGGTCTTGTTGGAATCATGATTTTTGTTTCTTTTGTGCTGTTCCTTGGATGATGATCCAAATTTTAGTTTCTTGCGCAAGTCAACTGTTCTTTTGTCATGGTTGTGCATAGATGAATAAATCTAGTGATCTTGATGTTTTTTTTTATCTCTTAACGTAGTTGATGTAGGGCTGGTTACTTAGAAAAGGGATTGTAAAAGTTTGCTTATAGAATTTTATTACAGAGCCATACCTATGTTTATTAGTAGATAAAGGGGTTTTTAATGTTCATTTTGTGTGTTTGGTATTAAACAAAGTCTTGATTATATAGATCTGATAATATATTGTTGTCGTAGCCGATCGAACACTTGCCATCTTTTAATGTTAGTTTTATAGTCGTTTGAGGCCATTTGATGTCTTTAACCCCCCCAAATGAACGAGAGGGTTAAAACCACTTCATAATTCTGTAAAAGGAATCATCAACACTTATGTCCGTTTCAGTGGTCATCCTGAAAATCCGAAGAACGTCTAACCCCAAGGGTCTACTACCAAACCATTCGTCCATCCAGAATAAGTTTTTCTCGCTAATGACAGCTCTAAACCTTATTACCTCATGGAACAAAGCTCTGAAGTATCTGATTTCACGCCAATCTGAAAATTCTTGGCCCTCTGTAATTGTCCTTTGACATGCAGCTCCCAAAGCTTGAACCATATTTATACTCGATCGCCGATCACCATTCTCCAAAGCCTGTCTCTTTCCCCTCCAAATTTCCACAGACATTTAGTAAGAAGAGTCGTATTCTTAAACTTCTAAAATCCAAGCCCCCCTTCTTGACTTAGTTTGCCACCTCTTCCCAACATGCTAATTGCTACTTTTTTTTAAATATTTTAGTGATTTAATTATAAGCAATTTGATTCATAATTAAGCAGAGGCATTTTGTTGTTTCCTATGCTATTCTTATTCATACACTGTTGTTGTTTCAAATGGTTATTTTGTTCATTGCAATCACCTTGCTTTGCCTTTATTGATTAGTCATGACCTACTTGAAATTAGATGTTTGGTTTTTCCAGATACATGCTTACTGAACCCTTACCCCCCCCCCCCCCCCCCCCACCCAAAAAAAAAAAAAAACGCACGACACACACGCACACACACACACACACACACACACAGCTAATTACAGTTCCAACCAGAGACTGAGATATAGTGAGCAAATTGAAGTTTCACCGAGTTCTTATATTTAATTGAAGCAAACCGTCTAGGCCTGCGAGCATGGAGATGAGAGCAGGCTTCGTAGTTTCATTGTTTGAGTGTTGCCTAGAAAGGACCACGACACTGAATTATTTTAGAATGGTTCTTCCAATTTGCACCCCTGCTGTGTTTCTTGGCCTTGGGACATATGCACTATAGTGTGGGGTTGGGTTTGTAGTTTGTTTGCTAATATTTTCTATTATTATAGTTAGGTTCTTCTCAATAATTAAAGAGAGGTGCTGTGACCCAGTCCCTTCTCCCCAATCCTCCAAATGCACATGGCATTAACTTGGGTTATCGGGGCATGCGCGTACACTTTTCGTGTCACATCTAGTTAACATTGTAGTTTTAACAAATCTGATTGAGGCATTCCTTGGCATGCATTTCTCTTTGTAACAAATTTTTTTGTAACATTCATTCCATTGTGACTTGCGTTATAAGTTTTTATTTATCCATAATGAAAGTTGTGTTGGAGGACTTACATTTTGATTGTTTTGGTGTTCTGTTGTTTTCAGGCTGCAAACTTTCTGAACATCAGGAGCCTGTTGGATCTGACTTGCCAAACAGTGGCGGATATGATAAAGGGCAAGACCCCGGAAGAAATCCGGAAGACGTTCAATATCAAGAATGATTTCACTCCCGAGGAAGAAGAGGAAGTTCGTAGGGAGAACCAGTGGGCCTTCGAGTGATTGGATCGTCCTTGAACCCCCGACAGAATATGGGATAACTGATTTTTTTGTGAATGAGGGGGGGAGCTACATGATCTGGTAGTTGTTTGTAGTCTGCAGACAATGGTCTAAACATATTTCGCTCTTTTTATATTGAAGTAGTTCTGAAGTATATATATTAGGAGGGTTTGGCATTTTGTTGACTCTGTTCGTTTCTTTATTTAACTACTATGTTTTTTTAACACACTTGTTAGTAATGCTGTTCACTTTGTTTGCTTTATTTAAGTTCTTGTTTGATCGTATTGGTTTTTTCTGTACTTGATTTTATGTATATGGAATTACAGATGCTTTTCATATTTAGTCTTCGTGGTAGATATGGGGGTGTGCCTCCTAGGAAGAGTTTTGATGTTCTTAACCTTTTTTGTGAATAATTAATTGAGTTTTGGTTAAGATTGTGTTCCAAATTCTCTTGATGTTGCCTCTGCTGTAGTTTGCAAGAGAAGTTCTTTTCATTTTTACATATGATATGAGGCCAATTTTGATTTTCTTATTGAAAATTTCAGTAGAGCATTCGTTCTTCAGCATAAAATAAGAAGAGAATGGACAAGACAGATCATCCGATCTATGCTAATAATGTACTTTTCGGTTCGACAGGGCAACCCATATATATGTGCAGTAGAGACCATTGATCTTGTAGAATATCTTGAGACCACCCCACATGGTCTTAGCCCCATGGGGAGTCTTTATGTTTTAAGACAGATCAAGGGATATTTGTTTTTGGTTGAACACTGGCCATAGGCCCTGATTGTTTTGAGAATCGATTTTGAGTTCAATACTGATTTATTAAAATCAAGATTGTGTTCAATTTTGTGTCTAATAATTAGTTTTGTACTCAAATTCATTTCTCATAATCTAAAACGAACTGGGCAAGACATCGATCAAGGATCTAAAATCAGCATCCATAGGGATTAAGGTGTTTTCATCGGCATCGGTTTAGACTTTTAGCTTCCACTCTTGCAGATTCGAAGTTCTAATCTTGAAGAAAATCAGAAATATGTAAAATTTTCCATAGAGGAAAAAAATCATAAAATACCAATCATGGAAAATGGCCAAAATACAGTTATCTTATGGAAAATTGATAAAATGTGGAAAAAGTAGAAAAAAAAAATTCGTAAAACTGGAAGCAGTCCTAAACTATTATTGTCATGTAAAATTATCAAATTACCTCCATATCATGGAAATTAAATAAAATTCCCTTATCTCATTGAAAATGAGAAAACCTCTAAAAATTGAAAAAAAATATCGTAAAATACCCATATATCATGGGAAAGAAACAAAATGCCCTTATTACTTGGCAAATGACAAAAATACCCTTTTCTCATGGAAAAAAAAGAAAAAGAAAAACAAATTAAAAAACACCCCTAAATTGGATTGGTTCACAGATAGTGAATTTTTCGGAAAAGTTTGGGAACGAGAAGTATTTCTAGAAATTCTTGTTTAACACATGAAGACAGATAACTTATAGCCAGGCCCAATCAATTATTACTTCGAGGGACCTTCAATTTATGATAACATCCCTCTAAATTAATCATAATCACATTATTTCCCTCTAAATCTTGGAAAGTAAAAACTTTCCCAAGAAAATTCTTTTTTTTTCTTGCATTCCAAAGATTCAATCTGACCAAGCTCCATTGATCAAGTCAACACCTAATTTAAGCTCCCTCAATCCAACACCAGCATTAAGGAAAACAAAAACAGCTAATTTAAGCTCCATTGATCCATCTCCAGCAAATATAAGGAAAACAAAAACAAACCCACATCTCTTCTCCTCTTCATCCCCGTAAACCCCTCTCCCCACTTTAACCACAAATTCCCCTCACTCCCCTTTCCTCTTATATATCTACCCCTCTCTATGGATTCCAAAAAAGAACCCAACAATGGCACACCAATTCATCACCCTTGCTCTCCTCTTCCTTGCCATCTCTGCTTCAATCTTCACCGTCGGTCTCGCCGCCTCCTCCCAAACCGCACCATCTCCCTCCGTCGATGTTACCGATTACAGTGCAACACCTCCGGCCTCCGACGTCAGCAACGACGACTATCACCACGACTACGGTGACTTGGCCGAAACCAACGACACACCCTACGCCGCCGTTCCTGCCGAAGCCACTTCTCCCGCCGGTGCACCCACTACTTCTCCCGTTGATGATGTCACGCCCTCGATGGGGACTTTGGTTGGGGAACCCAGCCAGGCTCCATCAGCCGACGATACAACTCAGGCTCCCAGCCTTAATAGCACCAAGAGCAGCGCCTATGCCACCGAGATCTCTGGCTTCACCGCCGTTATGGCCATTGCTGGTTTCATCTTTTACTGAGCTCTGCTCAGGTCGGATTTGTCACGGCCTTGTCTAATGAAGTTTTATTCAACATTGCACTTGAGAAGATGAGAACGGGTTCCTCCTGCAACAGGATCGTTTGCATTGGTGTTGGTGTTTCGTTGTTCCATACTTTTTTTTTCCTAACGTGTTGCTTATTTCGTTTATATATAAAATAAAAAAGAATCATGAAGCATATGGTGTAATGCCTTGCATCATGCTAAGAAATAATAGCTCATGCAACGTAAAATACCTGATCTAGATATGTTTGATAGAACAAAGGTGATCCTATGAACGTGATACGGTGGTTGTCAGTCGTTTGTCCCGTCCTGCGCTTCACAAGGTTTTTTATTAAAATTCAAGACCGGATTGGTGGATCCTCCTTGACATTTAATCATGTCAGAAGATCGGCTAATCTATTGCAGATAGATTGGCACGGCACGGGCCTGTGTTGGAAGGGTTGGGGTCGATTTTTTCAATTTCCTCCCCCCTTGACTACTAGTGCAATTTTACATGTCTTTTGTACTTTTGTTGGACCATCTCAGCCTGTTTTAATGAAATTAATTGCCACCATTCAAAAAAAAAAAAAAGGCTCATGCGTAGAATGTGAATTCTTCAAAGATCTTTTCTTTTCCCCGGCCCTATCTTAGATATTGTATCCAGTGATATGGTTTTCAGGTTTTGCCTAGCTATCTTGATGCAGTGCCAACATGGCAGCCATGTCATGCCTAGGTGGTTTTGGTGGAGTTCCAAGGTGCAGTCCCTCATTAATGTTGGTGGCCTGTTTTGAACCTGATTTTTTAGCTTCTAAATGGAAGAATTATGGAAAGTGGTAAACTAAAAAGTTGTAGGTCTCTTTGACATCTTTCCAACAAGCATTTGTGCTTGAAAATTGGATAAGAGGGTAGAAAGTTATGACAGTTTTGGTGGACTATGTCTGTGGGTTCCCAAAACAGTCAAAGTTAGTGAGTTCCAATGCAATTAATGTTATGTTAGTCCCTAAGCTAGCTAGTGGAGGATCTTGAACGAATTTGCTTTGGTTTTCTTTTATTTAAAGAGTTAGAAACCATCTTTAGAGGGGATTTTGGATGTTGATAAACTTATGTAATTGATGGAATATCAATTGGGTTGAGCTTTGCTCCCATTTTCTTCTTCTTCTCTTGTTGTGTTCTTGAGTTGTAATTTTCTTCTTCTTCCCTCTTAAGCACCCGCATTATCTGGTATCAGAGCCAACGTTACTCTCTTGGGCTAGCTTCGATTTGATTTTCATGGCGGCACAAAGAGGTAGAGGAAGGCGTGGTAACCAAATGATGGAAGATTTGAGAGATGAAAGAGATGATGAACTTCAAACACTTCGAAGACAAGTTGAGCAACTAACCATGCGACTTGAACCCCAAGAGGCTCGTAGTGAGTATGGTAGATCAAACCGTGGAGGTTCTAGTGATGAATCCGATGTGAGTCCCTTTACCAATACTCGTGAAGAGGCTAGGTTGGGAAGGTTCTATCGTGATTTCGACACCGAAAAGATTGACTTGCCGGAGTTCCATGGTCGTCTACAACCCGAAGAGTTTCTTGAATGGCTTAGTGCCATTGAGATGTTCTTTGATTACAAGGAGACACCTGAAACCCAACGTGTGAAGCTTGTGGCTACAAGGCTTCGTGGCTACGCTTCAACATGGTGGGATAATGTTCAAGAGATGAGAATCCGCAAAGGAAAGCGTAAGATCTCTTCTTCGGAGAAAATGAAGTCAAGGCTTAAGGAGAAATTTCTTCCGTTGGATTTTTCCCAAATTATCTTTTCTCAATTCAACAACCTACGCCAAGAATCCAAGAGTGTGTTGGACTACACCGAAGAATTCTACAAACTCATGGCTCGTAATGATATTCAAGAGGGTGAAGATCAACTTGTGGCAAGGTATGTTGATGGTTTGAAGTTTTTCATTCGTGATGAGGCGGAAATGCACCGATCATTGAGCTTCAATGATGCTTATCAACTAGCCTTGAAGGTGAAGGCTAAGCTTTCTCGTCGTGGTGCTAAAAAGTATGTGGATGTTCGTAGTCTCTATCCTTCTTCTAAAGGTGAATCTTCACATGGTGGAGGAACAAAGTCAAGGTCCGAATATTCCAACAAAAATTCTACAAAATCAGCCCTTACACATCAAGTTGGAAATTAGCCCAATCGTCCCAACAATTCAAATGCTTGCTTCAAGTGTGGTCAAGTTGGCCATCGTCTCAAAGATTGTCCAAAGCGGCAAGTAGTGGCCTTCGGTGATGAAGAAAATGATGATAATTTTGTTGATGATTCAAATCAGCCCATATATGATGAGGAAGATGACATACAACATGAAGAAAGCGAACCCGAAGAAGGAGAAAGCTTGGTGATCCAAAGAGCACTTGCTACACCAAAGGTTGAATCTGATGATGATTGGCTCCGATCCAATATTTTCAAGACTCGATGCAAATCTCATGACAAGGTTTGCACCATTGTGATCGATGGTGGGAGTTGTGAGAACATCGTATCTCATGACATGGTGAACAAGCTCTATCGGATTGCATGGTTTAAGAAGGGTAATGAGGTAAAAGTTACTATATGTTTAGTTTCATTTTCTATGGGTAAGAATTACCATGATCAAGTTTGGCGTGATGTTGTCCCTATGGATGTGTCTCACATACTCTTAGGAAGGCCATGGCAATATGATAAAAATGTTACCCATGATGGTTGTAAAAATACATATACCTTTCGAATGGAAAAAGTGGAGATTGTTCTTTTGCCTAGTAAGGAGGAAAAGACACCCAAATCTTTACAAGAGGAGGGTAGTAATTTTCTCACTTCATCAATGTTTGCAAGAGAAAGTGAGAGTAGTTGTGTCATTTACATGCTAGTAGCGAAAGATTTGGGAATATCCTTTAATGTGCCTAGGGAGTTAGAACCTCTCTTGGAGGAATTTAAGGATGTCACACCCGATGAGTTGCCCAATGCACTCCCTCCTTTAAGAGACATTCAACATCAAATTGATTTGATTCCCGGTTATAATCTTCCCAACAAGGCTCACTACCGTATAAGTCCTAAAGAGCATGAAGAGTTGAATAAGCAAGTCATGGAGTTGTTGAAGAAAGGTTACATCAAAGAAAGCATGAGTCTTTGTGCGGTACCGGCATTACTTACTCCAAAGAAAGATGGAACATGGCGTATGTGTGTGGATAGTCGTGCCATAAACCGGATCACTATCAAATACCGGTTTCCCATTCCAAAAATTGATGATATGTTTGACATGCTTGCCGGTGTAAAGGTATTTTCCAAGATTGATCTTAGAAGCGGCTACCATCAAATTCGAATCAAGCCGGGTGATGAGTGGATGACCGCTTTCAAGACATGTGAAGGCTTGTATGAGTGGCTTGTTATGCCATTTGGTCTCTCCAATGCTCCAAGTACCTTCATGCGGGTAATGAATCAAGTCCTTTGCCCTTTCATTGGAAAATTTGTTGTTGTTTATTTTGATGACATTCTTATTTATAGTCATGATAAAAGTGAGTATGTAGAACATTTGAAGGTTATTCTAACCACTTTGAGAGGTGAAAAACTCTATGTAAACCTCAAAAAGTGTTCTTTCATGACAACTAGCCTAGCTTTCCTAAGCTTTGTTTTTGACTTCAACAGGGATTAGAGTGGATGATGAGAAGATCAAAGTTGTCCAAGAATAGTCTACTCCAAAGAGCTTGTAAGAAGTGAGGAGTTTCCATGGATTGGCCTCATTTTATCGCCGATTCATAAGAAATTTCAGCACCATATCAGCCCCTTTGACGGATTGCATGAAGAAAGATGGGTTCAGGTGGACTATGGAGGCCAAAAAGAGTTTTCAACTTATAAAGGGCAAGTTGTCTAGTGCTCCTGTGCTTGCTTTGCTGGACTTTGAGAAGATGTTCGAGGTTGATTGTGATGCCTCTCATGTGGGCATTGGCGGAGTACTTAGCCAAGAAGGTCATCCCATTGCCTTCTTTAGTGAAAAACTCAATGAAGCAAAGAAGAAGTACTCTTCCTATGATTGGGAATTTTATGCCATTGTTCAAGCACTTCGGCATTGGCAATCATATCTTGTTCAAAGGGAGTTTGTTTTGAATTCCTATCATGAAGCTCTCAAGCACATCAACAATCAAGGAAGCCTAAATCGAAGACATGCAAAGTGGGTTTCTTTCTTACAAGAATATACTTTTGTGTTAAAGCATAAGAGCGGAAAGTGCAATCAAGCGGCGGATGCTCTTAGTAGAAGAGTGGCTCTTCTTAATTCCGTGAGTGTGCAACTTGAAAGGGTTGATACCATTAGAGACATGTATGCAAATGATGAAGACTTTGGTGAAATTTAGAAGCTTTGCAAATTTAGAAGCTTTGCAAAGAAGGGAAGCATGCAGTTATCTTCTTCAAGATGATTTTCTCTTTAAGGGGAATCGCTTATGCATTCCAAAATGCTCCCTTAGAGAGTATGTTATAAAAGAACTACATTCGGGAGGTTTGGGAGGACATTTTGGAAGAGACAAAACTATTTTGCTAGTGAAAGAAAAGTATTTTTGGCCTACCATTTACCGAGATGCGATGCGTTATGTGAAGAGATGCCGAATATGCCAAACATGCAAGGGACAAACTCAAAACACCGGTACCTACACCCCACTTTCACTTCCTAATGCTCCATGTGAAGATGTTAGTATGGATTTTGTGGTTGGCTTGCCGAGAACTCAAAAAGGTAATGATTCCATCTTCGTAGTTGTTGATCGCTTCTCTAAAATGGTCCATTTCATTCCTTGCAAGAAGACTATGGATGCTTCTTATGTTGCTAATCTTTATTTCAATGAGGTAGTTAAGCATCATGGTGTTCCGAAGTCCAATCGTTTCGGATAGGGATACTAAGTTCCTTAGTCATTTTTGGAGATGCTTATGGAAAAGAATTGGTACTCTTTTGCTCTATAGTAGCGCCTATCACCCTCAAACCGATGGACAAACCAAGGTGGTGAATCGAACTTTGGGAAACTTGCTTAGGAGTTTGGCGGCAGAGAGGCCCAAGCAATGGGATATGGTGCTCCCTCAAGCGGAGTTTTCGTATAATTATGTTGTGAATCGTTCTACTGGTAAGAGCCCATTTGAAGTGATTTATGGAAAAACTCCAAAACACTATCTTGATCTTGCACCCATTCCCGATCCATCATTGTCTAACAAGAAGGCGGAAGATTTTGCTACTACCATGACAAAGATTCATGAAGAAGTGAAGAAGAATCTTGAAGAAAATACCGAGAGGTACAAGCAAGCGGCCAATACTCATCGCCGAATCAAAATCTTCAATGAAGGTGATCTTGTGTGGGTTTATTTGAAGAAGGAACGATTTCCAGCCAGATCCTATAACAAGTTCAAGGAGAAGAAGATTGGTCCATGTCAAATTCTCAAGAAAATCAACGACAACGCATACAAGATTGAGCTCCCTCTAAATATCAATACTCATCCAACTTTCAATGTCAAAGACTTGACAACTTATCATGGAGAGCTTGATGAGAACTCGTGGGCGAGTTCTTTCTCACCCGGAGATAATGATGCAATGCCAACATGGCAGCCATGTCATGCCTAGGTGGTTTTGGTGGAGTTCCAAGGTGTAGTCCCTCATTAATGTTGCTGGCCCGTTTTGAACCTGATTTTTTTAGCTTCTAAATGGAAGAATTATGGAAAGTGATAAACTACAAAGTTGTAGGTCTCTTTGACATCTTTCCAACAAGCATTTGTGCTTGAAAATTGGATAAGAGGGTAGAAAGTTATGACAGTTTTGGTGGATTGTGTCGGTGGGTTCCCAAAACAGTCAAAGTTGATGAGTTCCAATGCAATTAATGTTATGTTAGTCCCTAAGCTAGCTAGTGGAGGATCTTGAACGAATTTGCTTTGGTTTTCTTTTATTTAAAGAGTTAGAAACCATCTTTAGAGGGGATTTTGGATGTTGATAAACTTATGTAATTGATGGAATATCAATTAGGTTGAGCTTTGCTCCCATTTTCTTCTTCTTCTCTTGTTGTGTTCTTGAGTTGTAATTTTCTTCTTCTTCCCTCTTAAGCACCCGCATTATATCTTGATTGTAATGTCCTTTTCTTTTTTAATACACCGATAGGGGTCCTGCCCAACCCAGCTTACCTATCAAAAGAAAAACTTATACGCAGAAAGTCTCTTTTGCGATCAATGGTAAAAGGCAATTTTCGAAAAGGGCCATGTGAGTAAGATCAGTCGACGGTTGATGTTGTAGAACATCATGAGGGGACCCACATTGTCTGAGTCCCTAACCTGGACGGACATCCTATGTATACAAATAAAGGACTACAAAAATCAACGGTTCTAAAATCGATGCACCACTTCCTCGCATTGTATAGCAAGGGCCCTGTTTGGTTACCAAAAAAGTGGAAGACGGCTCGGCATGTCTCAGAATATGAAATGAGAGATGTTGTTTGGTTGCCAAATTTGAGCTCAAATTCCATTTGACTCCAAGACATGGAGGGGACATCATTATTAGCTTTTTTCCCTAGGTGGCGCCTACGAGGCGGACTTGTCCTCTCTACTAATCTTCCAATGGAAAAACTCCATTTTGGTGGATTTTAGAAGGGAGAAGAGTAGAATATGTCTTGTCTTGTGTAATTATTACATTTTTCTCTCTTTCTCTCTCATCTACTATTTATTTTGGTAATCACACCCCTACATTTTCCACATGGTTTGAGGCCCAACCAAACACACTGCTTGAGGATAAATTCACCCCCTTTAATGTTTTTCTTTGCCTTTAAAACTTATAGGATAACGTTAAGAGAGGTGGGGGGGGGGGGGGGGGGGGTTGATTTTATAAGTCAGATGGGGGTACAATATCATTTCCCTCGTTATCATTCACAAATCACAACCTTGGATTAATTTCTCCACATGTGTTTTATCTATAACCAAGCAAAGAGTTTAAGTGTGGGTATAGTAGCTGTTCAGCTTCAAACTACCTACGTGATTCAAAAGCATTTTAAGTATACTTAAGCAAAAGTTCGCCCAATTACTTGAAGGATTATCATTAATAATGTCATTAGTGGAAGCAACACAATGAGGCATATCACCTAATATATCAATACCGCCGCACATGAGATTTAGGTTTTATGATGCCACCAATACAACAAAGTATCTTTCCGCATGCAACGATTAACAGCATTACCATAGATCCATTTTGATTAAGAAACAACATTACAACGAACATATTAGGATGAAAAGGTAAACAATTGAAAAGGGAAATGATATCAGCACACCAATGTTTTGATATTTACGCTCAAATTTCTTGTCTTTTAGTATTTAAAGGGCTGTAAAAGGGTTATTACAGTTCCCAAAAAGCTATCACAAGCCCTTTATATACTAAAAGAGAAGAAACTTGAGCGAAAGATCCAAACATTGGAGAGCTGATATCATTCCCCATTGAAAATTACAGAAGCTATCTTAGCTTGAAATTCTCTTGCTAAGCATATGTCAATTTTTTTGGGCGATGGAGAGGGGGGTTTCGTTTCCAGTCAAAAGTAGCCTTCATTAACAGTTCTAATCTAGCATATGTCAATGTCTATTTTTTTGGGTGATGGAGAGCGGGGTTCATTTCCAGTCAAAAGTATCAACAGTTCTAATGTTGAGTATTTCGAATTTCATGGGCCCCACCTGGCACATAAAATGTGCATATGGACTCAGATATGCAAGCAATCAGATGATCCTAAACATTGGATCATGACTTCCAAATGACAACAGTCTTTAACATTTTGAAGGAAAACACCTGAAAGTGATTCTTCTTAATCAAATCGTTTAAGCTTTCGGAGTAACTGGTAGTTTCACATGGTATCAGAGCAAATGCGTGAGTTAAAACCACCTTGATAGCAAAATCCTCATGCAATGGCCAAACCTAGAAGAAGGGCCACACGTGAGGGGGAGGGTTAAAGTATAAAAGATTAAATAAAACCTTCTCCAACAGCTTAAGCTTTTAGAGTAAACTGGTAGTTAACATGGTATCAGAGCAAAAGGTCTCGAGTTCAAACCTCACAGATAGCAAAAATCCACATCACGTTCGGGCGAGTGTTAAAGTATAAAAGATAAATAACGCCTTCTCCAACAGCTTAAGCTTTTAGAGAAGTTGGAAAGTTAACAAATCATGTTTAGCATCCATGAAGGCAATTCTACACGAACATATGCTTTTGCAGCTCAAATTAATGACCCAGATACAAGTACCCTGTACTCAGAACATGTCAAAGCTGGTGAGGCTAAGAGACGATCAAGGGCACGAAGCTTCGTAACATTTTCCTAAAACACATTATTCTTGGCTCTTCTTGAAGTAAAATGGGCTATCTCACAGTCCTTGTACTAAGCCACGCAGCCTAACTACATCAAAGCTACATTCTTTAAGAGGCCAGCTGGTTTGGTTAGGGCTGGCAATTTCACCCGAAAAGCGGGGATCCGCCCCGCCCCGCCCCGTTTGGGGAGGGGATTCCCCGATTTGAGAGGGGAAGGGTAAGGGGATTTTAAAAATTTCCCGGTGCGGGGAGGGGAAGGGGAAGGGGAAGGGGATGGAGTTGTCCCCTCCCCGACCCGCCCCGCCCCGCCTCGCCCCGTTAATCAATGCCATTTTTTGTATATTTTTAAGTGTTTTTTTTTTAGGAAAACTACTAGAAACTCTGTGGATCGGCTACCAGATTCCCCCAAACATAGACTTAGCTTGTCTTTTCCTTTTAATTAGCTTCTGAGAGCATTTTGGGAACTATAATAACCTTTTGACAGATGTTGAAATAATAAAGACAGCTGAGTGAGTGAGTGTATGCAATTATCAAAAAATCGTAGTGCCAACATCGGTAGCCAAAATAAATTGCATTTTATTATTAAAAGTATGGTATGGCCCGCACCATACGATGATCCAAACCATCCATTAGATGGGGCACACCCTAAATAGGTTGTGCCCCAAAATCATTTCCATAGGTTGATCTTAACCCTCTGATCTATAGAGGAATAGGATCATTCAGTACCTCTACAGATCGGAGGGTTAGGATCAACCTAAGGAAATGATTTTTTGGGCGCAACCTATTTAGGGTGTGCACCATCTAATGGACGGTTTGGATCATCCTATGGTGCGGGCCATACCTTACTTTTAATAAAGTCAGGAGTGCGATCATCAGAATACAGTAGTGCTCATAACATTTCCCAAAATTAATGATCCAAAATGGGGTTTGGATGTTGGGTACTCTAAGTGGCAGGCTATGATACCACTTGATCTAAAATTGAAGTTGGATCGAATCCAATTAGCAATGTGCGGAAATCCCATCATCCAACAACAGCTACTGTCGGTCCAATGGGTCCATCCATCCATCGTCCACACACAAATACCGAATATGGATCTGCCCTCTCTTATTAAATCTTCAAGTAAAAAAACACTGCAAACAAGTGAAATCTGGACGTTCGTTGCTGCCCAGCATTTCAATCAATATAAAAAGAAGAGAAGACAAACTCCTTATACCAATCTCTTGCTAATTTAATTAACAGCTAGCCTATCGATTGTTAGTTTATAACATTTTTATATATTGAAATTGCATCAAGTTGATTAGGGATACCCAGCATTAGTGTATCAATGACTAAAGAGGAGGTGATGTTGGGGCGGGGCGGGGATTTTGTCCCCGAAGGATGCGGGGAGGGGAAGGGGATTAGATATTCCCCGCGGGGAGGGGAGGGGAGGGGGATTCCCCACCATCCCCGCAGAGGGGAGGGGAAGGGGAAGGGGCAAATTCCCCGCAGAGGGGAAGGGGTAGGGGACCCCAACATCCGGCCCCGACCCGCCCCGTTGCCAGCCCTAGGTTTGGTAGCTCACTCTAGCTACCACGCTTATTAGGGTCCTCCAAAACAATATTTCCACCCCCTCTCTCCAATTTCCATCTCTATAGAACCCCTTCCCCCTTCTCCTCAAACCCACCATCCATCCTCTCTCTCTCTCTCTCTCTCTCTCTCTCTGTTATTGCCATGAAACCAATAGGGAAGACCTTGTTTGTTATGACACTAACCATGGCTCTACTGATTGTTTGCACCAATGCAACTATTGAGGAGGAGGAGGAGGAAGAAATAACCCCTTTAACCAATACCCTTGGCTTACCTAAAAAGGACCCAAATTCCTTCTCGTGCAAGAAGGACCCGAGCATTTGCCTTGAACCAGGAAGCCCAGGGCCATATTGTTGCAAGAAGCATTGTGTGGATGTTATGACGGACTCTCGTAATTGTGGGAAGTGCAAGAACAAGTGTAAGAAGCACAAAGAGAAATGTTGCAAGGGCTACTGTGTGCCTGCTAGTGTTTTCAGTGCAATTGCTTCCTCTTGAGGGAATTGATGCCTTTCTTCATTGCATAAAAAATAAAGGCTGCCCAGGTTTAGTCTTATACTGTAAACTCCATCTAGCTAGTTTGGTACCTGCAATGTAGGCAATTTAATTTGTAGTTTTTAAGTCTCTCTTTTTATTTGCAGTTTTTTTTGGGAAATGATTTCAGCACGTCACTCTTTCTATAAGATGCGCCAAAGCATCTTATTGTTTAGTATTAAGAGGGCTTGTAAAAGCTTTTTGAGAACTGTAATATTGTTCTGGCAGCTCTTTAAATACTGCAAGACAAGAAGTGTCACGCATCTTATAAAATCTTATAAAAACATAGCAGCGTTGATATCATTTCCCTTTTTTTTACTTGTAGTTTTTAAGTCTCTTTTTTGTTTGCAGTTTTCAATATCTGTCTCCCCCCCCCCCCCCCCCCCCGAGTGATTCAGGATACTTGGGCGTTTTCGGGCTTTTGGGCTAACTAAAGATAACTCTCAATTAAGAGTCCAAGATTGACAAGGGTCTTAGTCTCCGTAGTGGTGCAATTTGGTTCGTGTTGTATCGGGTTGAGGCCAACCCTCAACCCGAGATAGAATTCCTCCAACCCTAACCTGCCCAACCCAAGCCTCGGGTTGAGGATGGTCAACCCTAACCCACCCGTTTCTATCTATAAACACTAACCCAATCCATATAAGCCAAAATCGGGTAGGGTTGGGTTGGGTTTGGGTTCACCTACGGCCATATAGGAAAATACAAGAAAAAACATAACCCAAAGAAAATCAAGATAAAATTAGAGGATGGAGGTCGGGTCCGAGTAGAGTAGGGTTGGATTGCCAAGGCCTCAACCCTACCCCAACCCGAAATTAAATCAAGTTGGATTTTCCCAATCCTAACCCAACTCAATACGAAGAAATGCCAACCCAACCCGTGCCAAAATCGGGTTGAACCCGTCGGGTTCGGGTTGAGCCTAACCCGAGTTGCACCCGTAAGTCTCCATGGGGAACAAACCCTAATTTCTATTCTTATATTAAGCGGTTGCTTAATAAGAGCAACACACATTATGAGTCTTAGGGTTCTCTTGGTGGTCCTTGATCTACCAAGGAAAAACTAGAGATTTCACTGATCTAAGCATAATGACTTATTTAAATTGGAGGACCTCTTTAGTGATACGGTAACAATTCGATTTCGGTTTGGTTGCCAAAATTGTAGAAGAAATATAGGAGATTGGTGGAATGGACAAACGCCATTTCATGTTTGGTTGCCAATATTGCATTCAAGTTCCATTTGACTCCTAGACAGGTTCTCGACATCATGTGGCACTAATGTCCCCTCTCCTCATCTCCCAACCAAATTCTACCAAAAAGACAAGTTTTTGGTTGAAGAATGGGAAAAAGATTTGTCTTTTCTCTCCTTCTCTCTCTTCCCTATCTCTTCACTCTCTTTTTTGGTAATGACACCCCTACTTTTTCCACTACTCTTCGATAGAACTGCCATGCAACTAAACACTACTCACCGTTAGGGGCAGTGGACAGCAGCAATAGAGGAGGCGGAACGGGCAGTGGCTAGTGTTTCCCTCTCTTTTGTTGTTGTTTTGTTGCTGCTACGAATCAGAGAGAGCTGATGCCATTTTCACATATTCGGAGGTCCAATGGAGAAAAGAGAGAGTGATGCAACCCAAATCCTATGAGCTGATTTGTTTCTATTTTCCTGCATATCATTTATGCTAAATTTATTTCCATTTTCTTTCATGCCAATTATGATAGATTTATTTCTATTTCCATGCATGACCAAATAAGGAATTTGTCCATTCCATGCATAGCTAAATAAGGTCATTTAGGATTGAGTTTACTTTTTATATTTAGGTTGCCTTTAATATGAAGGTGGCAATTTTAGATGTTCCTTTTTGCTTGTATGGGATTCCATTTTTAGAATTCCTCCTAATCTATAGAAGGAGATGGATGAGACATGTAATGGGACTTTGATTATTGAATGAAATTTGCCTTTGGCTTTTGAGAGCTTTTGGTTGCTTGGATTAGCACCTGCAGGAGTATTTTTTAGTTTCGCTCTGAGAAACTCGACTTCGACGGGATTGAAGTAAATCACATCCCCTTCGACGGTGATCGAAGTAATATATTCCCTATGACGGTGTTCGAAGGGACCTTTTTCATTTATTTTATCAATCTTGCATCCGCTGCTGCGCCACGAAGAGTGTCCAGATTTTTGGACTACATCAGTTGGTATCAAAGCTGACTCCTTCCTTGGGTTGAAGAAAAAGTTTGGTAGCGAAGTTTGCGTGGATTCGTGATGGCTAATTATCTTCGATCACTTCAAGGAAGAGTTGCCGAATGCCAAGATTGAAAGGTAACATCACATTTGAGATCATTTTATTATTATTTAGAGGAAGAAATCATAAATTGGGAGTCACTACCAATCATAAATTGGGAGTCACCACCAATTTATGATGAATATTCAGAGGATGGATATTTAATCTTTCCTAAAAGTTCTAATGGTGATTTATTGATGTTTGATGGTGACAAAGTGACCAACAATTCACTGGAAAAGGTAATCGATGAGTCTTATGGTATCCAAAAAGAAGCAACAAAAAAGATTAGATTGGATATCTCATTTGGTGAACCTATGAAGATTGAAGAGATATGTGAATGGAAAGATTGTGCATTGATTTCTTTATCAGTTTATCTTGACCCATTTTTATTAGATCTTATATTGAAGCCTACAACAGTTACTCATGGCTTCAAGCTCATTGAAGATCAAGAAAGAATATAGTTTTATCTTGGGAATTATATAATGTGGTTGGGTAAATTTCAGTTAATGATCTTTCTTCGTTACTTCAAAACTAGATGACGAGTATTTTTAAACTATGGAAGAATGATGGAGGCGAAGACCACTGTTGTTTGAAAGATTCAAATCCGAGGACGGATTTTCTCCAACCCGGGGAGACTGATGCAACCCAAATCCTACGGGCTGATTTGTTTCTATTTTCCTGCATATCATTTAGGCTAGATTTATTTCCATTTTCTTTCATGCCAATTAGGATAGATTTGTTTCTATTTTCATGCATGACCAAATAAGGAATTTGTCCATTTCATGCATAGCTAAATAAGGTCATTTAGGATTGAGTTTACTTTTTATATTTAGGTTGCCTTTAATATGAAGGTGACAATTTTAGATGTTCCTTTTCGCTTGTATGAGATTCCATTTTTAGAATTCCTCCTAATCTATAAAAGGAGATGGATGAGACATTTAATGGGACTTTAAGTATTAAATGAAATTTGCCTTTGGCTTTTGAGTTCTTTTGAGAACTTTTGGTTGCTTGGATTAGCACCTGCAGGAGTATTTTCTAGTTTCGCTCTGAGAAACTCGACTTCGACGGGATTGAAGTAAATCACATCCCCTTCGACGGTGATCGAAGTAATATATTCCCTACGACGGTGTTCGAAGTGACCTTTTTTTCATTTATTTTATCGATCTTGCATCTGTTGCTGCTCCACGAAGAGCGTCCAGATTTTTGGACTGCATCAGAGAGAGAGAGAGAGAGAGAGAGAGAGAGAGAGAGAGGAACAAGAAAAGAGGTGGAGAAGAAATAGAGAAGTTGAGAGTTTCTCTCTCTCTCTCTCTCTCTCTCTCTCTCTCTCTCTCTCACACACACACACACACACACACACACACACACACGCACAATATATTATATACTTAAAAAACTAGAGTTACATGTGATATAACAAGAATGCCCCTAACCGTATACTTTAATTACAGCACTTGTTAAACATCAACAAGAAATGGAGTCCTAACTCTATGCTTGCCATTAGCCCAAGTAATGGACCCAAATTGACTATGATTCACAAAAGAAAATGAAGAATTGAACGAAAAGATCACCTAATAGCTCAACTTCTTACTGTTCTTTGTGAATTGAAGCTGCTCAGGTATCACCTTCACACCAAACCCCGGTGGAGATTTTACAGTTGTAATGTAAGTTGTCTCATCATCTGCACCAACATTGGTAACTGTCCTATTCACTACCTGGCTGTTCATTCCATCATAGTATGAGATGGTAATCGATGGGTAATTGAGATCCGAGATCAAATCCAAACTAGATTCATAGTTCTTGGGGCAATCAAAGTATCGAACAATAGCTGAGATTTGTCTGATCTCGTCCGCTGGTAATCCATAATAGCAGAGAAAGAGTAAGTAGTCGAATGGTTCTGTTTCATAGACTAGCCCATGGAGCCTGAATCTTCTGTAAGCCGGTCTCGTTCATTGTTTGTTCGAGTTGCTGTTTGATCATGGGGTAACAAACACTTACTAATATTAGTAACAAAGTTGTGACGTTGTGTTGTGTTACTCTGATTAATTTTTTCAAATGGAGTTGTCATAATCGCTGAACTGATAGCGGAAGGGCTCCATGTAGGGTGCCTAGATTTGACTAAGGCAGCAACGGCCGAAACATGGGAACACGCCATAGAAGTTCCAGAAAGTAAATTGAACTGAGAGGGCTTATGGCCTGAAGGAACTTTTGATGAATCTTTTTCTAGTATAAATTCTGCTAGAATGTTGATGCCAGGTGCAACAACATCTGGCTGAGAAATTTGAATTTGAAACCATTGATTACCATCATGTTAATTTGCATAGACATGGAGTATTTACAACCCAAAAAAGTAATTAGAAATTTGCCTTGAGAAGGTTTGTGTAGGTGGGACCTCTGGATGAGAAGTAGGCCACCGCCGGTGAGGGTCGTATTTCGTCACCGTGATTGTTGGCAGAACTGTTGCAACTGGATTTCTTTGGACATGTTCATAGTTCATAAGCATGAAGTCGGTTGGGAGAACTAAAATTTGTATAAGTCTGAGATTACTTATACAACTAATCTATAATGTATCCTTTCTTCATTTTAGTTATGAGATTAATGTTGGATATTTTTAAAATATTTTATTTTTAAAATAGAATATGTGGTTTTTCAAAGAGAAGCTTCTTTTATGTGAAATGGTATTTCCAATCAAAAGACACATGTAGTCAAATGTTGCTGTTTTTAAAATGAAAGGGTACTTTCATCTGAAGGGGTGCCTTCCTATCCTTCCATCTTCTATAAAACGAAGGGTTGGGGTCTCATTTTAAACAGTCTTTCTCTTTTACTCTTCTCTATTTCTTGTTTTTTCAAGGGCATACTGGTTGCTTTGAACTTGGGGTGAAACCCTTGTTCTTAGTGTAGGCATTGTATCCTTGGGACATATTTCCATGGTAGCCACATACATAAGTGGGGAAATTAAAGTCTTTAAGAGAAAGCTTTGGCTCGCCTTGCCTACTTCTCTTTCTCTCATGTTCTCTTTCTTTGATCTATATACAGTTTCGTTCATCCACCATACCATTTTATCCCAACAATTAATGCAATAAGGTGGAGACCCATCAATACAAATGAAACTGGTTACTTGCCTGGTGGAGTTGATGTATGAATGGATCTCATCTGCTGCCTCTGAAGAGATTACAGTCATTGGAAAATCAACATAATTAGAAGCAACAAATCTTTGTAAATCGTCGACCAAAACCATCCAATTCCTCATGAGCTCTTCACTTCTTCCATCTTCTCCTTCTTGGAATGGGTGTCGTCCGAATGTTCGCAAAGAACAATCTTCCCCTTGATCTCATCTCCATCCAATGTATCAGGGAAGCAGTTTCTGTTCAATTCAAGTGAAACAAATGAGGAAACCACCATGAGAAAGGTCAGATAAAGAAGATGTAAAGTAAAACCCAGTAGAGGAAACATTGCATGACCAATTACCGTGCTTCGCCGTCGTAGGTACTCGAATTATATTTTGCTGATCCAGAGTTTATCAATGGATAAACGGGGTACTGTCCAAGATTAGAGAAATTTATAGCTTCACCCTGTACATCAAAAGGAAAACCCAAATGAGAACAAGCAGATCTATCAAAAACAAGGTGATAAAGGTCTGTAGTGTCATAAAAAACAACAACTAGACTCTATATCTTAAACCAACTTAAAACATGTCTTTTTGTTAAAACAACTAATTACTCTAAAATCTTAAGCTCTTGAGTTGGTGCTATTTAATCATTTATATTTCAACGCTTTTGAGTTGAAACAACTTGAAATATCCACATCTGTGGAAAGAAAACAGAATTGAAATTACCTTGACCAAGATATTGTTCCCGCCCAACACAATATCAGATTCAAAATCTCGATCAATGGTTGTTGCGCCAACTGTTAAAATCCAAGGAGCTGTATTCACAACCGTTGCCAACTCCGGCCCTTCATTTCCCGCCAAACAGACCACTGTGATCCCCCTCTCAACAGCATGGAATGCTCCAATAGCAATTGGGTCACTGACATAATCTTGGTTCATGTATGAGGAACTACCAAGAGACACCGAAAGCACATCAACACCATCAGCTATTGCATCATCAAACGCGGCCAGAACTGTAGAACCATGACACCCATATAATGTGCAAACTCTGTAGATTGCGAGCCTTGATGTTGGAGACCCACCCTTGGCTGTCCCCCCAGCAAGGCCATAGTAAGATGCACCGGGCATGAAGCTGCCTGCGGCAGTGGAGGCAGTGTGTGTGGCATCCCGAGCAGAAGTTGAGGAATCGTAGTATCTTACGCCGATCAGCTTCCTGTTGAGAGAAGATAGAATTCTATGAGGGAGTAGTGTTGGATTTTTGTGGGTAATGTTGAATCAGTTAATCTTTTGCTGATTCTATGATCATTTTCTCATCTGAAATCTAGCAGATTTTGTCATCGATATGTTCTTCGAATTCATCCGCATTTTAGATTAATCTAATTTCAACGTTCACATTATAGTGGTAAGACTCAGTGTACCTCGCTCATGGGACCCGCAGGTGAGAACTCATCTTGATTGGCTTAGTGAGTCATGATTTTCTCTGAACTTGATGTTTTAAGCAATGAGAAAAGAAATTTGAAAATTTAGTCAACTCTCTAGAGACATGATTCTTCTGAGTGTAAATATCAGTTACCCTTTCAAAAATACATGTTAGTGCAAAATAAGAACTAAGAACTATTAGTTGGGTTTCTATTAATTCAAATTTTTACTATTTCAAGAAGAAAAAAAACACTATTAGATGGGTTCCTATTTTCCTCACCTGTTACAGTTGGAAGCACTGAAATCTTGTCCTTCCATGCACACACCCTTCCACCTAGCTGGAATAGGACCCATTCCACAATCATTAAAGCTCTCAGATTCAGGCCACACGCGTGAATCCATCATTACATAAAGAATGACAGAACAATATCATCAATCAAGAACAAGAAAGAGTAACTTCCTATAGGCAAATCATATCACTGTCCGATCAACGGTCAAATAGTGACCAGAAGTGGGAGCCACTTCCTAAAACAAAGATCATGTTCACTTGTATTGCAATTTTGATATATGTGAATCATTCACCATCCGATAAACGATCATGATCTCTCGGTGACAAGAAGTGGGACCCACTTTCTAAAACAATAAGTGGGACCCACTATCAAGAATAGCCTTAACTGAAATTCTGCTATTAGAGGAAAAAATAGCTTTCCAACCTTTGTAACACTGAAGCTAGTAGTTGAACATGATCTTCACTCCTAGTAGAAGAAGCTGCACCCATGTACACAAACATTTCTCTCCCCCTCATTCCCTCCTTCAATTTGAAGCAGAAAAAGGAGAAAAAAGATAGAAAAAAGAGTGTAAGAGATTGAAAAAAGCCCTTCATCTTCTTCAATAGTTGATAAAAACACCCTTTCAACTTGCAGAAGATAGAGACCTTTTCTAGAATTGTTTAAGGGTTAGCCTTGGGCTCAGTGGCTAAACCGTCACCCAATCGCTATTTATAGAGAGATATTGTAAAATTTCAATTATCTTCATGTATATTTTTTATTGCCACCCTCCATAAATAAAGGAACAGCTCTCGTAACAGAAGAGCATGAGAAGTGGAAGAGTCTTGAGAGAAATGGTTTAATAAAAGACTAAGTCTGTTTATCTGGTATGTAAGAAAAGAAGAGAGAGATACGGGTTAGTTTCAAAGAGGGATATTTTTTTTTTAAAAAAAAATGGAGAGACGGATGGTTGGGGCCTTGAGGGTTCTCATGAAAGAGGAATGATATAATATTTTCATTGAATACTATGAGAGATCACAAGTGTTATAAAATCAAATATATGTGCACTTTGAGAAGCTAGTGGAAACTGACATTAGATTTCATTGATAATTATATCCTATGATTCCAATCCCACTCTTATGTTATCATCATTCTAGAGAGAGAGACATATATATATATATATATATATATATATATATATATACACACACACACACACTAGTAAAAAACCCCGTGCGATGCACGGGCCGACAAAGAACTGTACGGACCACATCATAGGTTGATCCAAACCGTCCATGTCATGGAACACAACAGAAATAGGTTGTGCCCGTAAAATTATTTCCATAGGCTGATCCTAGCCCTCCAATCTATAGAGGTTTCCATAATTGTTGTTCCTCTGAAGGTGCCCACAATTCATCAATATTTGTAAAGGTGTTCGGAAGTCGTAATGTTATGTAATCTGTTCACAAAAATTTGTAGTATTATGTAACATATACACCCAATTGGTATTTTTGCAAAGAAAAAACGTGGCTTTGTACATTTTTTTTATTACAAAAGCATAAAGGAGGGGGGTAGGATTGAAATTATGTGGCTTTAATGGGTGCCTTTGTTAAAAAGCATAAATAGGGGGGTAGGATGGAAAATATGTGGGTTGAATGGGTGCCTTTGTTAAAAAAAGTCAAAAAAGTGATGTGTAATTCTTATAGAATTTTGGGAGAAATTCAAATAATTCTCTCATTTTCTCTTCTGCTATATAGAATATAATAATATATACTAGTAAAAAACCCAGTGCGAGCCGACAAAGAACTGTACGGACTAAATCATAGGTTGATCCAAATCGTTCATGTGATGGAACACAACAGAAATAGGATGTGCCTGTAAAATCATTTCCATAGGCTGATCCTAGCCCTCCAATCTATAGAGGTTTCTATAATATGTTGTACCTCTTAAGGTGCCCGGAATTCGTCAATATTTTGAAAGACATCCTGAATCCTTAGTATTATGTAATATGTTCACAAAAATCTGTAGTATTATGTAAGATATGTACCCAATCTGTAATTTTGCAAAGAAAAAACGTCTCTATGTTGACTTTGTCCACTTTTTGTTATTACAAAAGCATAAAGGAAGGGGTTACGATTGAAATTATGTGGCTTTAATGGGTGCCTTTGTTAAAAAGCATAAAGGAGGCGTAGGATTGAAAATATGTGGGTTGAATGGGTGCCTTTGTAAAAAAAAATCAAAAAAAGTGATGTGTAATTCTATTAGAATTTTGGGAGAAATTCAAATAATTCTCTCATTTTCTCTTCTGCTATATAGTATATAGATATAATATATATAGGGCGATGATATTTTCACTCCCCTGCAGTACACATTCGCTCCCCTCATCAACATTTTTTGACGTCAAATCACGTTAAAAGTGGAGCGAATGTGTACTGTAGGGGGAGTGAAAATATCATTGCCCATGGGCGCTGTTATCCCCCCCCTAAACGGATAAAATCCCCCCTTTAACGATTTCTGTGAGAGTGGTTCACTGCTTGGGGATAAATTCACCCCCTTTAACGTTTTTCTTTGCTTTAAAATCTAACGAATAACGTTAAGAGAGGGGGTGAGGGAGGAGGGGGGGATATCATTTCCCATATATATCGGAAAAGTGACCCTACTCGGTCGAGCTAAAAACAGTGGGGGCCCACATTTTTGGGCGATCCAAACCATTCATTTGAGAGGCCCTTACCTACATAGGGTGTCCACAAAAAATCAGATCCATAGGATCATCCTAACCCATCCAAATGTGGAGGGAAAAATGGACAGACACAGTTTGTCCGCAAATCTGCCCATTTTCCCTCCATTGTTGGATGGGTTAGGATGATCCTATGGGGCTGATTTTTGGTGGACACCCTATCTAGGTAAGGACCTTTCAAATGAATGGTTTCGATCACTCAAAAAATGTGGGCCCCACTATTTTTAGCCAACCGAGTAGATAAGCTTATCTACTAGACCAAGTACGCTCACTTTTCCTTATATATATAAAAGAGAAAACGGTTTCTACACACAAGTGTAGATAAGTTATCTACACACTAGTTTTTTTTTTCATTTACAAGTCTCTTCTTGATGTGTCTATAGGGTTGCCTCTAGTAAAATTAGAATTTTGGCTTGAAATGGTTTGAGTTTCATTTTAAACTTATGTTCATCTAGGATGTTTTGAAGAGACTCCACTCATCTTCTTTTTCTAAGATTTGTCAACTTTCTTACATCTCTCATGACACAGTGTCTTTGAAACAACCAGTTATTTTAATCTTTTATACTTTTAAGTATACTTCAATTCCCTTCAAGTGTGGCCCCTCTTTTTAGGGTTAGCCTATATGTGGCACATGTGGGCGGCCCCCTCTTTGGGTGTTGGCCATTACATGTTGATTTATAATATCAAGGAGTTTTGAACCCAGGACTTTTGCTTTGATACCATGTGAAACAACCAGTTACTCCAAAAGCTTAAGCTGTTGGAGAAGGTGTTATTTAATCTTTTATACTAACAGTATCAAACTTGCCTTATGTCATTCTACATATAGTTGCACATGCCCTGCTATTTGTCTACTTTTGTGCTACCATTCTACATATAGTTCATTTATTAGATTAATCACTGACATCTCTCTCTCTCTCTATGTAATCACATATGCTTCAGAAGCTGATTTGAATCAGCTTTTTAACAGAACTCAGGTTTATTTAAGTGATATTACTTTTGATTCGAATGTGAATTGCAGTTCAGAATTAGAATTGAACTTATGTTGTTGGTTTCAGAAATAGCAATACTCATGGCGAGATGAAAATATTTTAAACTGTGGATGAAAAGAAAATTGTATAAACAGATGTTACTCCAATTTAACTAATCAGCTGCATTTCCTTCTTTAATTTTGTGACTTTTACACTATTAAGTAAATATAGGATTTGATATGAGTGATATAGCGTCAAAGTTTGGTCGCTAACTGGTAATAGTAAACATGGATTTTTGGGTGGAAATACTTTTGAAAACAGGAAGTAGGGCTGCACATGGTTCGGTCCGGTTCGGTTTTGGGGGATTTCTTGAACCGAACCGATGCCATCGGTTTGGAAAATTTCCAAACCGTAACCTAACCGTTTGGGGGTCAAACCGAACCGAACCAAACCAAACCGATCTTGACCGGATCGGTTCGGTTCGGTTCACGGTTTATCCGATTTCCTTGAGTTGGATTGCTGCTACTTTTATGCCCTGTTTGGATTACAAGAAAAAACATTTTTGACGAAATTTTACTTCAGTTTACACGATTTAGGGGGTAATGATATATTCAAGCATATCGAATGCAGAAAAAGGGATGCATATTCAAGCATACCTCAAAGAAAAAGGGATGCATATTCAAGCATACCTCAAAGAGTAGAGATTTGAGAGAAAAATCGAAATCAAATGCTAGTGTTATGCCGTTTCGCAGATCGAATGTGCAGCTACTGAATCAAATGCACAAAATCCTTCTTTCGCGAATCAAAAGCACAAAATCCTTCTTAGGCTAGAGTTTTTCTATTTTGGTCGAGAGAGAGTGGAGACAGAGTAGAGATTTGAGAGAAAAATCCGTCAGCTAGGGTTATGAGGTTATCCCTTTTCAGTTTTCAACGTGTAATAAGTTATTCTTTTGGTCTTTGGTGTTATATTTCCGCCCATTTATTTACTTGGAACCACCCATTTTGGTCGGTCTCTTCTCTTTCCAGTTAAATACATTAGATTTGGGTGTGCCAAGTAAAGAAAATTGATATATATATATATGATTTACAACAAAAAAATAAAAAAATGGCAAAAATATCATTGGTCCATCGATTCGGTTCGGTTTTTCCGGTTGAAATTTTTCCTAGACCGTGACCGAACCGATCCAAATGGTTTATGGAAAACCGAAACCGTGACCGAACCAATGCCACTAAAAACCGAACCGAACCAAACCGAAAGGCCCGGTCCGGTTCGGTTCGGTTTATCGGTTTAGGCGGTTAAATGTGCAGCCCTAGCATGAAGAGTGTAAGAGTCATATCTAGAAGTAACAGTAACCATAGGATTTATATCCGAAACAGCCATTGACATTTTACAAGAGTCCACATGACATTCAAAATTCTTTACGACTAAACCCCCCTTAGGGTTCTCTGGTGGGTGGTCCTTGATCTACCAAGGAAACGCTAGAGATTCCATTGATCTAAGCATAAGGACCTACAATAGATAATGAGGGCAAATTATATAGTGTGGGTCGTTGTGCAGGAGTTACCTTTACTATACATGGTCTCCCTGTTACAGTCAACTTTTACCTTCTTCCTCTCAATGGGTGTAATGTATTTCTTGATGCGCAATGGCTTCACACCCTTGGCCTAATTACGTGGGATTAGTATCCTGGTGAAGGAACATGACAGAAGTTGGCGATTGTATGTCAACTATCGAGCTTTAAATGTCGTGACAGTCAAGGACAAGTATCCTATAACCATAAGGCAGTAATTGTGTGTCAACTATCGAGCTTTAAATGTCGTGATAGTAAAGGACAACTATCCTATACCTGTAATTAACGAACTCCTGAATGAACTTCATAGAGAGAACCTCTTCTCAAAGCTTAATCTATGATCTAGCTATTACCAAATCATAATACACCCGGAGGATGTAAGCAAAACGGCCTTCAGGACTCATGACGGCCATTTTGAATTTCTCTAGTGATGCCTTTCATTGTCACTAATGCTACATCAACCTTTCAAGGCATTATGAACTAGGTATATCTAATTTCTTTCTATCATATCTTCGTAAGTTTGTTCTGGCATTTTTTGACAATATTTTAATTTATTGTAAGGGCTGGGATGAGCATTTGAAACATTTATGAGTTCTATTCAATCCTTTGCAATCTCACAATTTTTTTTGCAAACGAAAAAAAATGTCATTTTGGGTAGGAGGATATTTGTGTATTTGAGACAACTGATTTTCAGTAGCCACTGACCCTTTAAAATTTGAGTGTATGCTCAAATGGCCAAATCCGGTGAGTCGGCGACCATTAAGGGGTTATGTGGATTTCTTGGCCTCGCCGGCTATTATCAGAAATTTATCAAAGATAACAAAAAAAATAGTTGGCCCCCTCACAAACACACTTCAGAAAGACTCATTTCCTTGGTTGGAAGAAGCCATGTCCCCTTTCCAATAGTTAAAGAAAGTGATGGCAACTCCACTTGTCTTAGAATTACCACCTTTCTCATCGAGTGTGATGAATCCGGAGGAGACGTAGATGCTGCGTTAGCACAAGTAGGGATCCCATTGGCTTATTTCAGCTAAGCTCTTAAAGGTAAAAGCCTGCATTAATCAACGTATGAGGAGTTGCTATCTGGTACTTGCACTTGCTGTATGTATAGAAATGACGCCCCAATATCTTTGGAAGAAAGTTCACAGTCAAGACTAATCAACAACTGCTAAAATTTCTCTTAGAATAGAAACTTGGAGCTTTAATTTGGCCCAACAAAAATGGCTTACTAAGGTGTTGGGTTATGATTTCAATTCAAGTACCGAGCTAGAAATGAGAACTGAGCTGCAGATACTTTTTCTCGGCAAGAGGAATTCAACTCCATAAAGGCCATTTCACATCCAATGTCAACTTGGCTTAACGATGTAAAGGCTAAGTATGCACATGACGCCGACCTCCAATCCAAGATGAAAAAGTTTTAAGTATGGTAGTTTGCAAGTGACTCCGACCTCCAATCCAAGACGAAGAAGTTTTAGTATGGTCAACTTGATCTAATCAAGTATACTAATCATGATGGGGTTCTTTTCTACAAAGGATGTCTTTGCATTGGAGCTCACTCTCCCTTTTGATATAAGATTCTTAAACATTTGCATGAGAATCGAGTTCAAAACGACTTCAAGTGGAACAGAATGAGATGTTTTTTTAGAACCTCCATCCAGGAATGTAATGTTTGCCAAGTAAAACGGAAAATGTGGTTGTTGCCAGACTTCTGCAGCCACTACCAATATCTTTATGAATCTGGTTAGAATTTTCAATGGACTTGATTGAAGGGTTGTAACGCAAAGGGAAGCTTGTATTTGAAATATTCAACAGCAGGTGGTTGAATTGAGGCGGCAAAAACAAGCAGCAGATGGCTTGTTGTAGAGATAATAGCAGATGGCTCTCTCATAGAGGGTCAAAAGAGCACCAGATGGCTCTAGTGTACGTTCTCCAATAAGCAACAATAGGCAACTAAATTTTATTCCAATAAAGATAATTAAAACGTTTGCATTGATGCCTATTTATAGGCTTTTGAAAGGATCTCCTACCAAATCTCAAATTCCTAATATTCCTCCTACACATGGACGTCCAACCAAGATGGGAATTTTGTCCACAATAAAACTCAATAAAATTCAATCGTACCACTTCCAAAAACTTCTCTAAAACAAATCGTAAAAGATAACTCTACTTTCCCTATAATTTCTCAAAAAAAATCCTACCAAAAGTAAAACTTCTATCATAATCCAACTAAAAGAAATTCCTAAAATTTCTCCTAGCCTTGGACGGCTAACTCTAGGAAACTAAATAAATGAAATCTAATAAAATCTAAAATTCTTGAAATTCTGTGATCAACGTGGACCGTTGATTTGATGATCGTGCCAGATGCACATGCATCAGGTTGCCAACCTCTCAAGGTAATAATGTGCTCGTGGTAGTACTGGGTAGCTCTCCAAATATGCTCATTTTATCTGCTTAGCTCACCGTACTCCGCCTTTTTTTTTACAGTTAACAATTTTATTAATGAATCAGTTCAAATACAACCGAAGATGCCGGGAACAAGATGTCCCCCATGGACCAAAATAAAATCCATACCACCTTTAATCAGTGGTGGGTACGTATGTTTACAACCTCGTTAAAAACAATTGACATTTCGTTACTAGTCGCCCCCTCTTTCGCCAGTTCGTCCGCTTTTGTATTAGCCGATCTCCTTCGATGCTCCAATTGCGGCTTTAGCCAGCGGATTAAGTCCGTAATCTCATAAAAAATATGAGAGAGACGCCAAGGCCCAGCGCATTTGTTAGCGGCCCAAGCAATGGCATTTGAGGAGTCCCCTTCCGCAATCAAAGGACCGAGATTGTATGATTGGAACCATTTCAATCCAAATAATAGGAGAAAATGAACTTTGATGTTTTGTAGGAGAAAGAGTACCTCGTGACTGGGCAAACTACCTTTGGCTGAGAAGTGTTACAACACCAATTCACATTCCTCTGCAGGCATGACCCCGTATAAAGCCATTTATGGCTCACCGCCACCATGGTTGCCTACTTACGTTAAAAGAACTACTAAGGTGCTATTTGTGGAGGAAGTCTCGAGGTGTAGAGAACAGATTGCAAAGCTCTCAAGAGAAACTTTGTAGGCGGCCCAGATAGAATGATGATGTTGGCAGTTAACGTCGAACACACAGACGCACAAACAGAGAGAGAGAGAGAGAGAGAGAGAGAGAGAGAGAGAGAGAGAGAGAGAGAGAGAGAGAGAGATTACTCCAGGAGACTGCATTTACCTGCGAGTCTAGCCATATCGCCAGTATTCAGCTGCATAGTGATGGGTTCTCAAAGTTTCCCCAAGGTATTATGGACCCCTACGAGATGCTATAGAAAATAGGAAATGTTGCTTATAAATAAGAACTCCCGAAAGAGGCTAACATACATCCCATGTTCCATGTCTCTTGCCTTAAAAAGAAGTTGGGTCAGCATATTCTCTTTCAATCACACCTTCCACCACTCAAGAAGTATGGGTTCAGCCGGAACCTACAACAATCATAGATCAACGGATTGTCGGAAGAGTCAACAAGGCAGGATCAGAGCTGTTAGTGCAATGGAAGGGAGCTGATCGTGAAGACACGACTTTGGAATGATTTCACAAGCTTAAGGAAAAGTTTCCCAATTGAATCAATAAGTGTCCTTGGAGAATTAGTCAGCCCAACCTGTATTGATGTGGCGACTACTTTTGGCTATAAAGTTAAAAATTAGAAGAGGAAACCAAACTTATGGTGAGCTAGCTTGCCCAATCACATGGGGGCCCACTTTGTTAGGATGATCCAAACCATTCATTTGAAAGTACCTTACATAGATGGGCCCCATTTTTGTCCTCCACAAATGGAGGGGTTAGGATGATCCTATGGAGCTGATTTTTGGTACACCCCCTATCTATGATAAGGCCTTGCAAATGAATGGTTTGGATCACTCCCCAAAATGTGGGACCCATGTGATTGGGCAAGCTAGCTCACCAACAGTTTCCTCAAATTAGAAAGTGTCCCAAGAATCCAATAAGTACATGCAGTGGGTATAAATAGAGTTTATTTATTTAATTTATTTGTTTCCTTCTAGCTATTAGGTAGTTTTAGACAAATATGGCTTGTTGCCTTTCTTATAATTTGAGTCTATGTAGATTTAGAAATTTAGTCATTTAGGAATAGAAGTTAAGTCTAATTTAGTAATTGGCTTCAAATAATTTTAGAAAGTAAGGATTTACTTGGAGAAGTTAGTGTTTTTATAAAAACCTATGTGCAAGGGTTGCACAATTCATCTTTGTTTTATGAAATAAATAAATTTTCTTCTTTCTTGGTAAAGAAAGTTGTTTATCTCATTCTTCATGGATTCAAAGAATAGCTCTTCGTGGATTCGACGAGCACCCATCGTGGATTCAAAGGTTTATTCCGATCGGTGTTGACATTGATCAACCTCGACTCGTTCGTCGCGCTTCCGCCTATGCCAGGTGGTATCAGAGTCCTGCTACGTTCTACGCATGGCTTCCCACAGAGAACGGGAAAATCAAGAAACCGTGACGGTGGAGATGTTTAACACTCTCCATGTTACCGTTAATCAAATAGCGAAGCAGTTGGCACGGTTAAATCCTATTGAGTGCGAGCAACCCCCAAATCGACGACGGTGATCGGCGGCGGTACGCTCAAGATCTACGTCGAGTTCCATGCTCAGGCTTTAGAGTTACATATTTTCCTAACGATTATTACTCTAGCGAGGAGGAATTCGAAGACATCATCCATCCGAAGTATATTTGTGACCGCACTTCGAAATCTGCGATTCGTGATCGCGATTATTGTATTAAGGTGGATTTGCCCAATTTTAATGGCCAACTCCATATCGAAGAATTTCTTGATTGGCTCGTGGCGGTCGAGAGATTTTCGACTACATGGAGGTTCCAGAGGAGATAAAGACAAAACTCGTGGCTATAAAGCTTAAGGGTGGTGCTTCAGCATGGTGGGAACAACTTCAACTTTCTCGTACAAGGATGGGTAAGCGACCAATCCGGACATGGGCACTGATACATCAAGTCCTTTGTGAGAGGTTTCTACCCCTTGATTATGATTATGATTATGATCAGATGACTTTTTGCATGGGTCGAACCGTGGTAGAGACACCACAAACTGTGAAAGTGAAGGTGACTTTGGATCTTCCTGTTGGAACAAAAAAAGCTGCCACAGGCATTTCCAACACAAGGAAGAGGACGTGAAGATGTTTCTTCTACTTTGGCAACAACACAAGTTCCACGGTATGATCCGCATGAGTCACCATTCGAGCAACAGATCATGTGCTACAAGTGCGGCCAATTGGGTCACAAATCCGATCAGTGTCCCCTAGCCATTGGTGACGAGCTTGAAGACGATGATCAGAAGCAGTGTGATATAGAGGAGCAAAAAGAGGTGCAAAATAAGAAAGAGGACCTCATTCCTACCATTTGTGCTTCCGAGTGGAGAGGCAAACCCTTTCAAGTGGAGCGGCAATTATGTTCAACACTAAAAGAATCTCTTGTCAAATCAAAGAAGGAGAAGAAGAAGAAGCGAATCTACAAAGGTGTCAAAAAGAAGAAAAAGAAGCTCGACAGTCCAAATCTAAGTACAATGCCGAAAGGGCCAAGCGTCAATTTAGTAAAGTCTTTGAAGTTGGAGATTCTATAACGACATCACCAATGAACTCAAGGTCGAGTTCTCTTCAAGTGGAGGAGAATGACGTGGCCACTACTTTTGGCTAAAAAGTTAAAAATTAGAAAGTGTCCAAAGAATCCAATAAGTACATGAAGTGGGTATAAATGAGTTTATTTCTTTTATTTATTTGTTTCCTTCTAGCTATTAGGTAGTTTTAGACGAATATGGCTTGTTGCCTTTTCTTATAATTTGAGTCTATGTAGATTTAGAAATTTAGTCATTTAGGAATAGAAGTTAAGTATAATTTAGGAATTGGCTTCAAATAATTTTAGAAAGTAAAGATTTACTTGGAGAAGAAGTTAGTGTTTTTATAAAAACCTATGTGCAAGGGTTGATGCACAGTTCATGTTTGTTTTATGAAATAAAGAAATTTTCTTCTTTCTTGGTAAAGAAAGTTGTTTATCTTATTCTTTGTGGATTCGAAGAATAGCTTTTCGTGGATTCAAAGGTTTATTCCGATCATTGTTGTCATTGATCAACCTCGACTTGTTCTTCTCTCTTCCGGCTACGCCATGTATTTGCTTGACTTACCTCGAAGAAATCTTGTTTTGTGAATAAACCAGTTGACACATATCACATGAAGTGGAGTGCATAATAAGAGAAGTGGCATAAACAATTTGTGCAACATGCTAATCAACTAAGAAAAACCAATCGAAGGACTATTCCTTCTGTAATCTATAGCCTGAAATTCTCACCAAATGCTCCCTTAATGTCTTATTAGTTATTAGTGTATGTACTTAAGTAGAAGAAGAGCGTCACAATACTAGAGAGTGAAATCTGTGATCAGTCACTACTAACAACAAATGGAGTCCTAACTCTATGCTTTCCATTAGCCCAGGTGATGGACCCAAAAAGATCAGCCTTCACAGAAGAGGATGAAGCCAATGAAAAGATCACTTGATAGCTCAATTTTTTACTGTTCTTCGTGAATTGGAGCTGGTCAGGTATCACCTTCACATCCAACTCCGGCGGAGATTTTACCGTTGCAATGTATGTGGTTTCATCTTCTGCACCAACATTGGTAACTGTTCTATTCACTCCCTTGCTGTTCTTTCCATCGAATTTGGAGATGGAAATCGATGGGTAATTGAGATCCGAGATCAAATCCGTACTAGATTCCTTGGGACAATCAAACGCATTTGGAACAGATGAGATTAGTTTGATAGTCTCCACTGTGTAGCCATAATTGCAGAGAAAGAGTAAGTAGTCGTCTGTTTCTGTTTCATAGACTAGACCTGGTTGCAATGCTCCTGACGGACTTACTTCCCCTGCTCCATAATCATAGGGTGTGGCAGTGGAGCCTGAATCTTCTGTGAGCGGGCCCCGTTCATTGTTTGTTTGAGTTGCTGTTTGATGATGGGGTTATAAGCACTTAAAAGAATCCCAAGTCATTTTGAATAATGCAAGAATTTATTTACTAATCTTAGTAACAAAGTTGTGTTAGTATGATTAATTTTATTCTGAGTTTCTAACACACTAAGGGAACGTTTGGCTTCCAGGAATTTTTTTTCATAATAAATCGGGCGTCTCCAAGTGGAGATGAGGGTGAAGAGAATTCGCCAAAAATCAGGAACTTTAGCAACTTCTCTTCACCCTCATCTCAACTTGGAGATGCCCGATTTATCATGAAAAAACATTCCTGGCAGCCAAACGTGCCAACTTATAGAGTAATTTGTTGAAAAACTTGACACCCAATTGGTTGTTTGATACATATTTTTCCATTCAAATGGATGCTGACCTGTTGTCATAATCGCTGATCTGATAGCGGAAGGGCTAAATGTAGGGTTCGTAGATTTGACAGAGGCAGCAATGCCCGAAACATGGGGACACGCCATCGAAGTTCCAGAAAGTAAATTGAACTGAGAGGGCTTTTGGCCTGGAGGGACTGCTGATGAGTCATTTCTTGGTATGAATGCTGCTAGAATGTTAACACCAGGTGCAGCAATATCTGGCTGAGAAATTTGAATTTGAAACCATTTTTAACCATCATGTTAAGTTGCATAGACATGGAGTATTTACAATCCAAACAAGTAATTAGAAATTTGCCTTGAGAATGTTTCTTGTCTGAAAGGAAGGACCTCTGGATGAGAAATAGGCCACCGCCGGTGCAGGTTTGTATTTCGTCACCGAAATTGTTGGTAAAACGGTTGCAACTGGATTTCTTTGGACACATTCATAGTTCATAAGCATGAAATCAGTTGGGATAGCTAAAATTTGTGTAAATCTGAGACAGCTTATTCAACTAATCTAAAATGAATCCTTTCTTCAGTTTAGTTTGAGATTAATCCAATAGGCTAGAGACCCATCATTAAAAATGGTACTGGTTTCTTACCTGGTGGAGTTGATGTAGGAACGGATCTTGGTGGCTCCCTCTGAAGAGATTACAGTCATGGGAAAAACACCATAAGAAAAAGCAACAAATCGTTCTAAATCGTCCACCAAAACCATCCCAATTCCTCCTAAACTCTTCACTTCTTCCATCTTATCCCTCTGTGAATAGGTAGTGTCCGAATGTTCGCAAAGAACAATGTTCCCCTTGATCTTATCTCCATCCAATGTATCAGGGAAGCAGTTCCTATGCAATTCAAGTGAAACAAATGAGGATGTCACCATGAGAAATGTCAGACAAAGAGGATGTAAAGTAAAGCCCTGTGGAGGAAAAATTACATGACCAGTTACCGGGAATCGTCGTCGGAACTTGAATTAGATTTAGCTGATCCAGAGTATATCAATGGATAAACAGGAGATTTTCCCAGATTAGAGAAATTTATAGCTTCACCCTGTACTTCAAAAAGAAAACCCAAATGAGTAAATTCCGATCTATCAAAACCAAGGTGACGAAGATCTGTAGAATCATAAAAAAGCATCAACTAGACTTTATCTTGTACCAACCTAGAACATGTCTTTTTTCTTCTACTTTATTTTTATTTTTATTTTTTATTTTTAATAGCTTAAAACATGTCTTTTTTCTGGGGAAACAAAAAACCAGTTACTCTAAAAGCTTAAGCTGTTAGAGTTGGTTTTATTTAATCATTTATATTTCAACACTCCCCCTCATGTGTGGCCCCTCTTTTTGGGTTGGGCGTACACGTGGCAGATGTGGCCCATCTTTTGGGTTGGTCGTACATGTGGATTTTTAATAACAAGGGGTTGTTGGGTTTAGAACCCAGGTATTTTTTTATTTTTATTTTATAGGTAAGTTGGGATCGACACCCCCGCTTTCCCCCCATCCCCCCCTTTCTTCCAAGTGAAAGAACGTAGACTTTACCAACTTAGCTAGAGGCTCAACCCCTAGAACCCAAGACTTGCCATGAGACAATAGCTTTGATACCATGTGAAACAACCAATTACGCCAAAAGCTTAAGCTATTAGAGTTGATGTTATTTAATCATTTGTACTTCAACACTTTAAATTGAAACAACTTAAAATATTAACATCTATGAAAAAAAAATAGAATTTTTGCATGTATCATGACAGGATCCATGGATATTGTTAACCACTGTGAAGCAACCAATTACTCCAAAACCTTAATCCTTTAGAGTTGGTGTTATTTAATCATTTATACATCCAACACTTTTGAATTGAGACAATTTGAAATATCCACATCTATGGAAAACAAACAGAATTGAAATTACCTTGACCATCGTATTGTTCTCGCCCAACACAACATCAGATTCAAAACCTCGATCAATGGTTGTTGCGCCGACTGTCATAATCCATGGAGCAGCATTCACAACCGTTTCCGTATCCGGCCCGTCATTTCCTGCCGAGCAGACCACTATGATCCCTTTCTCAACAGCGTGGAATGCTCCAATGGCAATTGGGTCACTCTGATAATCTAGTCTCCTGTATGCGGAAGCACCAAGGGACAGTGAAAGCACGTCAACACCATCGGCCATTGCATCATCAAATGCGGCCAGAATTGCCGAACCACTGCACCCCTCTGATGTACAAACTCTGTAGATTGCGAGCCTTGATGTGGGAGACCCTCCCTTGGCTGTCCCTCCAGCAAGGCCATAGTAAGACACATCGGGCACGGAACTGCCTGCGGCTGTGGAGGCAGTGTGAGTGCCGTGTCCATTGGAGTCCCGAGCTGTCTGATCTCGAGGCTTCGCTATAGGTGCTCTGGTCGAGGAATTGTAGTATCTCGCGCCGATTAGCTTCCTGTTAAGAGAAGATAGACAGAATTTAATGAGGAAGTAGTGTTGGTTGTTTGTGGGTATAGTTGAATTCTTATTTTATTTTTGAATCCTTATTAAATCTTGCTAGTTTTGATTATGATCATTCATGGTTGAGATATGGTGCAAAATTGATTTTGCCATCGATGTGTTCTTTGAATTCATCAGCAATTTAGATTAATCTAATTGCAATGTACACAATACAGTAATAACTAATAAGTCTTTCTGTTTGTAAAAACAGTAGCTGGCTGGTTGGGTAATTAAGACTCAGTGTAACTTGTTTGTGCGACCCACAGAAACTCAGGGAATTGGACAGGTGAGTACTCAACTTGATTGGCTCAGTGAGTGATGATTTCATCTGACGTTGAAGTTTGAAGTAATGAGAAAATAAACAGGAAAATTCAGTCAACTATCTAGAGAAATGATTCTTCTAGGGTAAATATCTATGATATAGTTGACACTTTGAATTTATTGCTTACACGCATCCTGCCATGTCAAACTCTTCTTTAACTAATATTTGTTAGTATACCCGCTCCCTTGAATCTAAAACCCTTAACAAACTTTAATTCCAATACTATATTCATTGTATCATATTGATCTCTCTTTCTCATTGTATATTGGAGATTGAAGAGGACACGATTAAATTGATGAATGCACTGTTATTTGATTCTCTCATGTTTGTTTTAGATTATATTTGATTAATTCTAAGATTTATTGGTTTCTTAAATGAAACATATTTATATTATACAAATTTTGATTGTTTTATATGTATGTACGTATCACCATTTCTAGATTTTTTGATGTCGCCATGTCTGACAACCCATGTCCGTGTTGAAACTCGACACACAAATATGTATCCACAAATCATGATTATATAAACTTTCTATTTTAATCGTGTCCCTGTACCTAAATTTTTGGGGTCTGCCGTGTTGACACTCGGTTTTCGTGTCAAGACCCGACACTCATGTCGAGACCTGACACTCGGTGTTTGTGTCCACAAATCATAGGTAAAATATCAGTCACCCTTGTAAAACTAGATGTTAGTCCAAAATAATAACTAAGAAGTATCAGTCGGGTTCACATTTTCCTCACCTATTACAGTTGGAAGCATTAAAATCTTGTCCTTCCATGCACACACCCTTCCACCGAGCTGGAATATCACCCATTCCCTGATCATTAAAGCTCTCAGATTCTGGCCACACGCCTGAATTCATCATCACATGAAAGAAAGAAACAAAATCATCAATCAAGAACAAGATTAACAAGCATCAATTCCCATGGTTAGAGTCTCAGTCACTTCAAGCTCACCTGTATCCAAAAGTCCAATTATGGGGTCCACTTGAGACATTGAGTCAGAATTGGAACCTGGTTCTGAGTTGGTCTCTAACTCAGTTTGATACTGTAGGAAGTCCCATGACCGGGTCGTGTGGAGCTGTAAGACAGGGTCTATGAACACTGACACGACTCCGGGTTTCTGTGACATGGTGAGCGCCTCTTTGTCTGTTAATTGCGCTGCAAATCCAGAGAACCCATGAGTGTAGCTGTGAATCAGAGTCTTCTTTGCATGCTCTTCTTCCCTGACTCAGTTCAAAGAGCAAATCAAGTCTTGGGGCCTTGGTGCTTCTCATATTATATACGAAAATATTGCAATTTTCTTAAGGATACAAAAACAAAACTTTTGAGTAGAAAAATTGTGTTTCAAGCCTTAATCTAAAGGGAAATTATATGCTGAACAAGCGGATATGCTCGTATTCATCATCCCACCCTTGATATTTGATCCAACGGCAGCGCACTTTTTAAGATATTGCGGTTGGATCAAATGTCAGGGATGATACTTCCGTCATACGCTGAATACGAGCATGTCCGCTCATTCAATATATAATTTCTCATCATAAATCTCTCTTAAATTTTTCTATAAATAGCAATTTGTTTTCTGAATTTTTGATAAAATGGGAAAAGTCAAAATATTTGTCTCAAGAGTTTCTATTTTTGATAAATAGAAGTTCCTGAGACAAATATTTTTAACTATATTTCATATTACTGTCCACAAGATGATTGAACCAGCATGAAAACTATTATAGCGAAATTTATTTGCTAGTAAAATTTTGCTATAGGCAAATCATATCACTGTCCGATCAACGATCAAATAGTGACCAGAAGTGGGAGCCACTTCCTAAAACAAAGATCATGTTCACTTGTATTGCAATTTTGATATAGGTGAATCATTCACCATCCGATAAACGATCATGATCTCTCGGTGACAAGAAGTGGGACCCACTTTCTAAAACAATAAGTGGGACCCACTATCAAGATTAGCCTTAACTGAAATTCTGCTATTAGAGAAAAAAATAGCTTTCCAACCTTTGTAACACTGAAGCTAGTAGTTGAACATGGTCTACCCTCCTAGTAGAAGAAGCTGCACCCATGTACACAACATAAACATTTCTCTCCCCCTCATTCCCTCCTTCAATCTGAAGCAGAAAAAGGAGGAAAAAGATAGAAAAAATAATGTAAGAGATTGAAAAAAAGCCCTTCATCTCCTTCAATAGTTGATAAAAACACCCTTTCAACTTGCAGAAGATAGAGACCCTTTCTAGAATTTTTTAAGGGTTAGCCTTGGGCTCAGTGGCAAAACCGTCACCCAATCGCTATTTATAGAGAGATATTGTAAAATTTTCATTATCTTCATGTATATTTTTTATTGCCACCCTCCATAAATAAAGGAACAGCTCTCGTAACAGAAGAGCATGAGAAGTGGATGAGTCTTGAGAGAAATGGTTTAATAAAAGAGTAAGTCTGTTTATCTGGTATGTAAGAAAAGAAGAGAGAGATACGGGTTAGTTTCAAAGAGGGATATTAAAAAAAAAAAAAAAAATGGAGAGACGGATGGTTGGGGCCTTGGGGGTTCTCATGAAAGAGGAATGATATAATATATTCATTGAATACTATGAGAGATCATAAGTGTTATAAAATCAAATATATGTGCACTTTGAGAAGATAGTGGAATCTGACATTAGATTTCATTGATAATTATATCCTATGATTCCAATCCCACTCTTATGTTATCATCATTCTAGAGAGAGAGACTTATATATATATATATATATATATATATATATATATGTTATCATCAGTCATCTCTCTCTCTCTCTCTCTGTGTATATATGCACGGGCCGACAAAGAACTGTACGGACCACATCATAGGTTGATCCAAACCGTCCATGTGATGGAACACAACAGAAATAGTTTGTGCCCGTAAAATTATTTCCATAGGCTGATCCTAGCCCTCCAATCTATAGAGGTTTCCATAATTGTTGTTCCTCTGAAGGTGCCCGCAATTCATCAATATTTGTAAAGGTGTCCTGAAGTCGTAATATTATGTAATATGTTCACAAAAATCTGTAGTATTATGTAACGTATACACTCAATCGGTATTTTCGCAAAATATTTTCATTGAATACTATGAGAGATCGTAAGTGTTATAAAATCAATCCCACTCTTATGTTATCATCATTCTAGTGGAATCTGACATTAGATTTCATTGATAATTATATCCTATGATTCCAATCCCACTCTTATGTTATCATCATTCTAGAGAGAGAGACAAATATGTATGTTATCATCATTCATCTCTCTCTCTCTCTCTCTCTATATATATATATATATATATATATATATATATATATATATATATATATATATATATATAGAGAGAGAGAGAGAGAGAGAGAGAGAACGGTTTCTACACACATGTGTAGATAAGTTATCTACACACTAGCTTAAAATACAGTGGAGGGCATATTGTTTGGGTGATCTAAACCATTCATTTGATTGGCCCTCACATAGATAGGGTGTCCATAAAAAATCAGCTCCATAGGATCATCCCAACTCTACGATTTGAGGAGGTAAAATGGACGTGTATAAACCTTGACAAATCTGTCCATTTTTTGCCTCCACGGTTCGAAGGGTTAGGATGATCCTATGAAGCTGATTTTGATGGACACCCTATCTATGTGAGGGCCAATCAAATGAATGGTTTGGATCACCCAAACAATGTGGGCCTCCACTGTATTTTAAACTAGTGTGTAGATAACTTCTCTACACATGTGTGTAGAAACCATTTTCTCATATATATATATCTATATATATAGAGGAATAAACTAAGGGAATTATTTAAATTTCTCCCAAAAATCTGTGAGAATTACACATCACTTTTTTTGGCTCTTTTTAACAAAGGCACCCATTCAACCCACATATTTACAATCATACCCCTCCTTTATGCTTTCTAACAAAGGCACCTGTTAAAGCCACATAATTTCAATCCTACCCCCTCTTTTATGCTTTTTAACAAAGGCACCCATGAAAGCCACATAATTTCAATCTTACCCCCCTCCTTTATGCATTTGTAATAAAAAATCCATAGGGTGATCTTAACCGTCCGATGTAAGAGGAACAACATATTATGGAAACCTCTATCGATTGGACGGCTAGGATCAGCCTATGGAAATAATTTTTGGGGCACAACCTGTTGATGTTGTACAGTTCTTGGGCCGGGTACATGTCCAAGATTCGTGACCCGTAAATTTTCCCGGGTCATTTTGACCTGGCCCGTGTCACCCGGACCCTTACGGGTGCACGGGTCCAAAAATTAATTTCTTCTAATCTTTGCACTGGTCTATCCTCCACAGTTGGTGGGCCCAAAATTATTTTCTTCGAATTTTTTAACAAGGTAGGCCCCACCTGTATTTTTCAAAATGAATTGTACACACCACCCCAGGATCCAAACCCTCCATTTGATAATCATAGCCCTCCGATCTAAAGAAAAACTGCATATTACGGAAACCTCTATAGATTGGAGAGTTGTGATCATCCAATGGAAATGATTTTTGGGGCACAACCTATTTACATTGTGGCCCATCAAATGAATGGTTTCGATCATCCTATGGTGGGGGTCGTGCATTAACATTAAGGCCAAATTGTAGGCCCCAGCCAGATTTTTCAAATTAAGTTTGTGGTCAACGCCATAGGATGATCCAAGCCGTCCATTTGATGGGCCACGACGCAAATAGGTTGTGCCCCCAAAATCATTTCGATGGGATGATCGCAACCCTCCGATCTATAAGGTTTCCGTAATTTGCAGTTTCTCTATTGTCTATCATGAGAAGCTAAATATAATGTTTTCCCACTCCCCGTGCAACGCACGGGATGTCCCACTAGTGTGTGTGTGTGTGTGTGTGTGTGTGTGTGTGTGTGTGTGTATATATATATATATATATATATATATATATATATATATATATATATTGTTGGAAAGTTGCCTTATTCCCACCACCTTCTATTGCTTCGGTGGGAAGGCATGAGACAGAAATAGAAATTGCCTCGTTAGGTTTTGGGGAAAACCTAGAGGTATTAAACCTCGTTTTGGATTGCAAAAGAGGGTGCGGCAAAACAAGAGAGCAAAAGGGTGTGTAGGCTGCCCTAGAGTGAGAAGAAAAAGAGAGAGAAGGGAAGAGAGAGAAAGAGAGGAAGAAGAAAGTGTTTTCTCTTGGGGACTTTCTCTTGTGCTTTCTCTTGGGTTTTTCTCGGGTTACCTCTTGGGTACGAGCTTGGGTTTGAGAAGCGAGAAAAGGATTTTGGGTTTTGGGTTTAATCCATTGTAATCCTTGTATATTGTTTTCTCATAGTGGAAGATCGTGTTTCTCGCCCGTCGAGTAGGCTTTGCCGAACCACGTAAAATCTTGGTGTTCATCTTGTGGCTTGTTTATTTTATCTTTTCCGTTTAATTTGTGCACGATAAGATCGAATGCCCGGCGGATTTTCTCCACAAGTGGTATCAAAGCTCAGGTGGAGCGATCGTCGAGGCCGAGTGGAGTGATCGTGGGAGTTGTGGTTGGATCGCAGTTTGAGTGATCTTTGGGAGTAGAAAGATTGTCCAGGAAAGATTCCCGTTCGAGGTGGAGCACTACACCGTGAAGTGCGGAGTAATCTGAGATGGCGGTAAAATCAAAGTTCTACTCAGTTCAACATCGACAGATTTGACGAAAATGGGAGTTTTACCTTATGACAGATGAGGGTGAAGGACATCCTAGTTCAACAGGGCTTGGCTAAGGCGTTGAAGGGAAAGGATGGGAAGGCGGAGAGGTTGACGGGTGCCGAGAGGGAAGACACCGAGTCGAAGGCGGTCAGCAGAGATCTTCTGGAACACATTACGGTGTTCAACGGGCTTGTGGATCAACTCCACAAGGTTGACGAAAAGTTGAAGGAAGAAGACAAGGCCCTACTACTTCTTACTTCACTTCCTGATTCGTATGACAACCTGGTGACGACTTTAGTGTATGGCGATGATACGATAAAGTTGGAGAAAGTCACGGCATCGCTCTTATCGAATGAGATGCGAAAGAAACCTGTTCTTGGTGGAAATGAAGAGCATGAGTTGGTTGTTCATGGGGGGAATCAAAGAGGAAGGTCGTCTGACAGGGGATCTAGTAAAGGTAGGTCAAGATCCATGGTAGGCGGAAAGGGCGTACAATATTACCGTTGCAAGGAATATGGCCACATCAAGCGGGATTGTCCGAAGCGAGCTGACCAGGTGGGCAATGGTACTATGAATGTCGTGGTGGCGGTAACGGATATGTCGGGCGAAGAGTTTGGAAACGTTCTCACTGTCTCCATAGGTAATCACACTTCTCCTCATGATGAATGAATTTTAGATTCAGGGTGCTCTGTTCATGTATGCTCCAGGAGGGAATATTTTGATACGTTCCAGGAGACAAGGGCGAGTGTAGTGTCCTTGGGTGACGGGTCTACTTGTGACGTCACGGGAGTTGGGACGGTGAAGATCAAGATGTTCGATGGAGTGGTTCGTACTTGGGTGGTGTGGCGTATGTCCCAAAGATACGAAAGAATCTAATATCTCTTGGCCGGTTGGACTCTAGGGGTTGCAGGCTTTCAGCTGCAAGTTGTAGACACTCCATTTTGATCGTGCCCTAAGCCTTCCATGTTTGTGTAAAACGCATCCAAATCAGAGTTTTATAGCCCTAAATTTCACCCCAAGATAGGTTAGGGTCCCAGCTAGGTCCCCATAAAATTTCGTCAAAATCCGAGCACGTTTGCCTAGAGAACGAGCCAAGGTAGGTGTCGTAGTGCAAATGCAGAACAGGGGGGTGAATTTATCATGAGCGGTGCAGATCGTGGTCCGAATAGGACACGATCCGTTCGCGCGCCCATCAAATTTTCGCGCAACCGCGCGCTTATCAATTGGTTGTGCCAATATCAGTTTCCTTATTTTACTATAAATACCAACCTTAAGCATTCTTTTTCATTAATCAAGGATATATTTTTACAAATCAGAGAGAGAAGAGAGAGAAACTCTGCGATTTTCTAGAGAGAGAAAACAGATCTCTTTCAAAACCCTCTCCGATTATTCTTTGGTCTAGTTCCGGCCAAGTTCCGATCCAGATATTTCATTCATTTTTCTTCTTATTCTCCTTTGGATTTGCTGATTCCTTTATGTTCTCACTCTAAGAACCCTAACCTCCTTTTCTCTCTTTTCCTATCAAACTTCCTTCTTCTCCGGCCAATTTTGGCTTACCTCCGGCAAGGCTCCGGTTATGTCTCCATCCTCTTCATCATCTTCTTTAATAAAATCATCTTTTTCTTCTTCCTATGCTTTGTTCGAACCCTAGTTTTTTTTTAGTTTTTTTTTTCCTTTAAAACCCTAGCCTATTACAATTCACTTGAACTTAAGTAATCGTACAAAAAACTTTAAAAACCAGTCGAGTCTAGTTGATCGAGTATAGGATAGTGGTTCTAGATGGTTAGGCATCGTAGTTTAGAATAGGTCATCGAACTACGTTGATTCTGATTCTTCCCGAGGCCGGGATACGTAGAGTAGCCGGGATGGATGGCCATCCTGGTCCGAGTCAAGTATTGCATTAGGGTTTTAGGATTTGTCGTGTCGAGTCGTGTGTGTGTTTTGTTGTGTTTTCTTACTTTCATGTACAGATCTTATACTTTTAGCTGTAGCATGCATGTGTTTGCACACCAGAATTTAGACACCAATTAGGTATGACACTCATAACCTAGTTATTCCTAGGTGACACTTCTCTCATTTATTTTGTGTGTGCTTATTAATCATCTCCGAGACATGCATGATTAGGTAGACGTCTTTTTGGAGATATATGTTCTCATTTTATATGACTTTCGCCCAAAACTCTTCAAAATCAATAAATAAATGGCATAAGAGACCAGGTGTTTGCACTTGGGTAGATGAGGTGCTCTTTGGACCTTCCAAATTCGTAACCAGGCACGGACCTTCTTTTATATCTTTGGTTATCCATTGCAACAGAGCATAGAATGGGATCCAGGGCCCACTTCCTTGGATGACGACTCTTCTTTGTTTAAGGTACGTCTCGAATCCGGGCTAGTCCCCGAATCGAGAGGTATCTCACCTTACATCGCCACTCATGCTGTGAGAGGCACTTCTTTCGAGAGTTCATTGGTAGAGCTCTCCATTCACATGGATGAATCCAGAGAGAGACTTTCTGGGGGCTCGTCCCCCGCCTCTCTCGGATCGGGGTCCACAGGCTGGCGACTCTGCTGGGGAATCTTTCGAGATATTGCCTAACTCTGTTAATTAATTGGAGAAATTAGAATTCCAAAACAATGAAGGTTGTATGAAATTTTACCTAGGTTCTAGCATTGCCAATGCATCCACCTTCATCGCTGCAGGCCCGGTGACATTGCAAAGAGCATAAATGCTTCATCTCATATTTTTCTCCGGCAAGCTCCACTAGAATTCCTTTGTGACAGCGTGGATTGTACTTCAAATTGTTCTTTTCATCAGCTTTGCAAGGATCTGAAATTAAGCCTTGAGATTCCACATTGATAGCTCGGATCTGTAGACACCCTCATTTTGCTACACTTTAACCAACAATGACCTAATATATTGATCCGTGGAATTTCATTGGTAAAGTATGCATCCTCAAATTTTCTGAAAACCGAAATGATAAAGAGATGTACCTGGTGAGATGATTAGATCCGAAAAATTGAAAATACCCTGATTGGTGAATTTAGTGTGTTAAATCCATGTGAGAGCCCATCTATCATGGATTTATATGTTTTAGGTCATTAATATCTCGATCTGACTTTACAGATCATCAATCGGGACAAAATAAGCTAGGGTCACTTCACAGCCCGGGACCTAATTCCATTCCGAGACCCGATTTCCGTAAATCGTTAGATCAAGGGCAGATCTTAACCTGGGTGTCTTTCCTTACTAAGAATTTGTGATCATTTAGTCAAAATATGATCGATCAAGGTTAATCTCAAATTCAGATTAAACATTGTGTCACTTAATTGAGCAAAAACTCAGTGAAAAATCACGGATCAATGTGGGTGAACGAGAGCCGTCGAAATAATTTAACCAAATTATCAACAACAGTGCTTTCAGTACTTTAATTGTTGTCAAAATTTATATTTCAAAGGTTAGGATCATTCATCAAAAATTGATTAAGTTGGTTGGATCAATCGAATCGTCAATTTGATCAACGGTTGGAAAAACGATTCGCTGTTAAAAACCGACGGCTCGCATTGGTCAAAAATTCTGAAAATAATATTTCTATGGCAACATTGGGCTTAAATGAAAGAGAAAAAATCAACGATTTTAATGGCGAAAGAATTATCGAAATCGGACTTCAAAATCTCCTGAAAACCGCGTTTTTCGATTTTTACATTCAAAATATTTGAAAAATCTTTTACAAGATTCTAGGAGATTTGGAGGCATCATCTCGTCCATTCTTTCGACCGAAATTGATCTCAACCACCCAATCTTATTCCATATCATTGCAAAGATTTCAGGATATTTGGGGACCCGATCTCGCCCGTTATTTCGATCACATGGAGATTGCAGTTAATCGCAACCATCCAAATCGTTGCCATTCTCTACAAAGGCAACCAATTTGGACATTTTCCTTGCCTTGAAATTTGCTTCCAAAATCTACAAAGATTCCAAGGACAAATGGCATCATCTTGGACCTTGAATTGTTCCTAAATCTTTAGTACTTGATCCTGGCCGCATAAGTGCCTGCCATTTTTAACATAGCCATGGCTTAAATGGAAGATGCCAAAGAAGAGGGAGAATATTCTAGAAAAATCCGATCTTCGCCATTCTTTCCCCTTCCTTTTTCCATCACTCAATCTCCACCCTACACCTCTAGGCTCTAAAGATGGCAACCTGGCTCATCCCTCACTTATAAATACCCATGCTCTCTTCTTTCAAAGAAGGAGAAAAAAAGAGGAAGAAGACTCAAAGAAAACTACTAGAGAAATCCTCCATAAGCCTTTAAATCTTGTCATATTCAAAGGATACCCAAAATCTCCATCACAGGTATGTGCACTATTCTCAGATTTTTCCAGGATTATTTGATATTTTTTTATGTATTTTTGCACGATTTTTAGCATTTAATTGAATTTAATTCAATATTATATGTGTGTGCTCAAAATCATGATCTACATGAGTGTTTCAATTCCGATTCGTCCTGAAATTTAATACAATAATCTATCTAAATAGAGTATTATAACTACCGGATCGGATCGGACATTGGATCAACGGTTTTTAGAATTTGAGTGAAGAGTAGAATTTTATTTAAAATAATGGCTGAGAAATTACGAAATTCGAAAAAATAGCCATCTCAGGATTATCTATTTTTTGGAATTTAAAATTTTTCTTGTGTTCATCACATCAGAACAAGGTTGGAGGACGTTTTCCGGAGTCGTAATTTTCTCGAAAATCGTGTTTTAAAAATAGAAAACTCTTTAAAAATATCTTTTCGACGAAGAAAAATAAATTATATACCAAACGGATTCGAAAATTAATGAAATTTCGTGGACAAATAATGTGATATGGGTACATTCTACCATGAATTTGTAAGAATTTTTGGAATTGGTTTGGTATATTATTTTATGCTTTCTTTGAAAATTATTAGATTTTGGGAGAATTTTTACAGACATCATATCATAGATAAAATTCCCAAAATTTTTACAGTGGTCTTATATTCCATCTCTCTAGTTGTTGTAAACTTTTCAAGTGATTTAGATCTTGTTTCATATGTGATGTAGTGTTAATTCATAATCTGATCTGAAAAGTGAAAAATCCGAAGCTGATAGTAAATAGTTTCCAAAATTCATGAAAATATCGCAGCAAGCTATTTTTACTTATATTTTACTACTGTAGAAATTTCATTGAATTTACATTTCTATTTCTAGTAGGTTCCGTGTTATTTTTGCAATCTGGTCTTATTGTTGTTAAATCAAAATTAAATATGAGCTTAATCTAAAAATCTGCAAAATTCATCCAGTAAGCCACATGCATTCCCATCTTGCTGCTGTAGAAATTTTGATTAATTTCGAATTCGTTTGCACTAATTTCACTTGTAAAATCACTCACATGTTTAAAATTGATAAATTCCATTGAAAATTCGAAATTAATAAAAAATCATTATCAAAATTTCTAAAGAACCTTACATTTTTGTCGCATGTTCACTCCTTAATTCATTGAAACAGAAATTTTAGGATCTTTAGATTTCCCTGGAAAAATGGCCAGTGCATCCATAATCGTATCCTAATTGCACTCGATCTTTGACAATTTGAATAGTTAAGCTATAGCATGTTGTTGGCTCCGAGGTTATTGTCCACGGAAATCCTGAGATATGCCAGGCAATAAGATGCTATAACTTAAGTATTAAATTGCACAAGGAAAGAGCGCACGATTCCCTTCCTTGAATGTTATTCTAGGCCGAAATTGGTGAACCCTAGAGCCATTGGTAATCCTTAAATGTCCAGAAACTGAAAATCCTTGAAATCTGAAATTCATTAACTTCAAAAACTTGAATCGATTTGTCTCGAGTCTTTCGGAACCATTGGATTATGGTTTCCGATATAAGAACCATTAGAGCCCAATTTAGGAACACTGGTGTCAGGTCGTGTCTTAGGTTTTAGGGAGTCCTAGAGTTAGGAGTCCAGCCTCATCACGGACGCTTGCTATGGATAGCAACCGTACCATAGGTCTAGTTACACTAGTCGCCCAATCTTTCCTTAGGACAAGCGTAGTAAACTAGGATGTAGGCTAACCTGCATTAGTCTAAGGAATAACTTGCATTTAGATAAGAATCATATAGCATCTTAGATGAAATTCTAGGATAATAAAATCCTCAACTTGAATTAAATAACTTCTCCTAAAACTGTTGAAAAAGTCAATCCCGTCTAGGTCGGTGTCTTAGTCGAGTTAGGCATAAGTAGCTTAGCTTAAGTGCACCGAACTACGTCGACTCTGATCCCAGTGAGGCTTGGGTACGTAGGCAGCTTGGATGTCTGATGGCATACCAACCGCGAGTCGGCTCCACAACAAATTGTGGAGTTTTGTATATTAATTTTCTTGTAAATTCTTAATTAAACCACTTAGGACTTTCCATGAAATTAGAATTTTAGGAGAACTTTCACTTAAATTGAATCCAGACAAATTAATAAATCAAGATACACATTTAGGATTCACATTGAAATTAGATCATAGGATGCATGTCACATAGTTCGCACATTAACAGAGAGTTGAATGAGCCATTTAAAATAAATTTAAAAGAGTTAACTTTTAGAATTGAAGACCAATTATCGGGCAGGAATGGTGCATGTGGTGGATAACTCCCCATACCTTCCATTCTTGTAACCAGGTAACGAGTCTAGATTTCTGGTTAATTACGGGTCCTAGATCCCACATCTAGGTGGCGACTCTGTCAGTCTCTTTTGTGTGGAATTCAGATTGCCTTAGTGATCCCAAGTTCACATAAAAGATGAATTAAAATCAATAATAAAAATGCACACGCCAATCGCGTGGGTACGAGAGACCAAGAGAGAGCGTGGCGGCTCGCGCCCCACCCCTCTCGCGGGATCGGGTCCCACAGGATCTGCCGAAGAAGAAAAGGAAGATCAATCCAGGTATTTTAGTGTTGTTAGAAGGTGTATTGCATAGCCTAAGGGCATAGTGGTCTTTGTATGTTCTCTTTATATATAAATACTAAAGTAAGGGGGAGTAAACAGAACTTCTTCCTTTTCTCTCTAATCTCTTCTCCTCTCAACATGGTATCAGAGCCCTAGGGGTTTTTGTGCCCTAGAGACCATTGGAGAAGCTCCCCTTCTCCTTCTTCTCTCCTCCCTCCCTCCATCACGCGCCACCCTACCTAACCCCTCTCTCGCCCACCCTTCCCACTCGCCCAGCCAATTTTTTTTTCCGCCCCTGCTCCTCCTCCTCCTCCCTTGCCCTCTCTCTCTCTCTTCCACCCCAATCTCTTTCTCTTTCTTCCCATTTTCACCCTTCGCTTCCTTTCCCTCATTAAAATCCTAATTTTTTCCTACTAATCCCATTTCCTATCCCTCATGAAACCTTAAATCCCTAACCCTCCCACCCTAAGTTCTAACCCTCTTTCTCTCTATGGTCTAAATTTCTTCCGCCCATCTTTTCTTCTTCGCTCCGCGACTCCGACCTTTCATCTTCTCCATTTTTGCCCTAGAGGCCCTATTATGTCTTTTTTTTCTCCTATCATTCGTCCGAGTCGCGCCACATTCTCTCACCACACATAGTGGTCTCTTTATGCCCTAGAGGCCTTCTCATTTCTCTTGTCCCTTACTTTGACGTCGTGTGTTGTCTATTTCGCCTTCGTTCCTTCTATGGATCCTCTTACTGTAGACAATCTCTCTCTCGGGCAAACCTCTTCTTCTTCTACCCCTATTTCCCCTTCATCGGGTGATGCCTCCTTCCTCCCGATGACCACGGTCAAGCTTGATGGTTCCAATTACATGAATTGGAAAGTGGCGGTGGAAGTTTATCTCATTGCCAAAAGGAAGGTCTACACCATACGTCGTGACCCTCCTGCGGCTTTGGATCCCACTTATGAGCAGTGGGAAACGGATGATGCTCATATCCGTAGTCTACTCTGGCAAAGTATGATCCCACAGATTTCAGGGACTATGATGCAGCTTCCGAATGCAAAGAGGATTTGGGATCATACTGCGGTTATGTTTTCAGGCGTCGGTAACCTCTCCCATATTAGTGCCACATATTCTGAGTGGATGCATCTTCGGCGTGGTGACACCCCTCTTTCTACATATTATGGTCAGTTCGTCTCTCACTGTCAACAGCTCGACATTTTTATGCCCTTGACGACAGACTTAGCCGTCGCCGCTCGGCAGCGGGATCAGCTTCGAGTTGTTCAGTTTCTCGAGACTTTCGGCCCCGAGTTTATATTTTTTCGCCAACAGATTTATGGTTCTGGCACTATGCCTTCCCTCGAGGAGGTCTATCAGCGAGCACAACAGTGTTTAGATGGAGCCTCTCTTACTCCTGCTGTTTTTTATGGTCATGCTACCGCGGCATATACAGTAGGAGATCGTCCTGCCCGTGGTGGTGGGATGTTTGGCCAAGGCCTGGCCGTGACTCTAGCCGTGGCGGACGTACCATGGGTACGGATTTCTCTAGTGGCAGGGGATATGGTGGTCGACCTCGTCCATATTGTACACATTGCCGGTGCGAGGGCCACCGTGATGAGACCTGTTATGTGCTACATCCTGAGCGTCGTCCCCCGCCGCCATCTCAGTTCGGGCGATCAGCGCACCTTTCTACTCTGGAAGACTCTAATCCTAGAGCATCTTCCTCCGGCTCCAGCCCAACTGTACCGTCTTTCACTCAAGCCGACTATGATGAGCTCCAGTGCCTACGCTTGGCCGCCCATCCTCCCAGTGCTGGCTTTGCAAGCCAGGTAGCACTCCTGCCTCTCTTCTCAGTAGCTCGAGCTCCTGGATCATTGATTCGGGAGCCTCGAACCATGTGACAGGTACTCTATCATCACTCAGCTCTTTTCACCCTCTTTCCTCTCAGTCTATGACCCTCACTGATGGCCGTACTACTCCCATTTCTGGTACAGGGAGTACCTCTCCCTACCCTGGTCTTACCCTCTCCTCTGTGCTTTGTGTTCCCCAGTCTCCCTTTAACTTACTTTCAGTCAGTCAGCTCACTAAATATCTTAACTGCTATGTCTCATTTTATCCATCATATTGCTTATTACAGGATCTTGCGACTGGGAGGACGATTGGTAAAGGACGTGAGGTAGATGAGTTGTATTGTCTGGATGGAGGTCCCCCCCCCCCCGTACCATTTTACACAGTTCTGTCGACGCCTACCAGTGGCACTGCCGCCTTGGTCATCCATGCATTGAGCGCTTACGGCGCACCTCTATAGTTTCTGTTCCTATTCAATCTTTTCAGTGCGAGGCCTGTGAACTTGGAAAACACCACCGTGTGTCTTTTCCCTCTAGGCTTGTTAGTCGGGCCTCGCACCCTTTTGCTTTAGTGCACTCTGATGGATGGGGTCCCCTGAGAACTCCTTCTATTTTTGGATATACATATTTTGTTGTTTTCATTAATGACTATTCTCGCATGACTTGGCTGTATTTGCTTCACGATCGTTCTGAGGTTTTCTCTGCTTTTCATACTTTTCATTATGAGGTTACAAATCAGTTTGATTGTTTCCTTAAATGCTTGCGCACAGATAATGCTAGAGAATATTTCCCCACTACCCATGGGTTCCAGGATTTTCTTTCCAGTCGGGGTATTTTCCACCAGTCTTCCTGTGCTCACACCTCTCAGCAGAATGGTGTGGCTGAAAGGAAGATGCGCTCTTTACTTGATAGGGGTCGCTCTCTTCTTATTCAGATGCGATTTCCCAAGAGCTATTAGGGTGATGTTGTTCTTACTGCATGCCACCTTGCCAACCGGCTTCCATCCTCGGTTCTTGGTGGCTCTTCCCCCTTTGATGTGTTATACCCTGGTCATGACCCCTTTCCTATCACCCCTAGGGTCTTTGGGTGTGTGTGTTTTGTTCACCACCTTGGTCCTGGCTTTGATAAGCTGGACCCTCCGGCTGAACGATGCATCTTTCTTGGGTACTCCCGTACCCATAAAGGTTATCACTGTTACAGTCCTCGCCTGCGTCGGTCATTTGTGTCTGCCGATGTCACATTCTTCGAGTCTGAGTCCTACTTTGTATCTTCTCATGAGACCCCTTCCACAGTTCCTGACTCGGACTTTCCTCTTCACCTCTGCACCCTTCCGGCTCCTCTCATCTCCCCTCCTGTATTAGTTCCTGAGACTATTCCTGTTTGTGATCCCTCCTCTTCACTACAGGCTCCTGAGGCTACTGAGGCTCCTCCTCCCGCTCCTCCGCAGACATATCCTCGTCGGGCGAGATCTACAGCTCATCCTCGTCGGCCGAGATCTACAGCTCATCCTCCTCCGCCTGCGCCATCGTCCTTGCAGCCAGAGATCACACCTCCCACATCTCAGGTACCTATCTCTCCTACTCCTACTTTAGATTCTCCCATTGCTTCTCGTACTCGTTCTCACAGTACTACTCACCCTATTTCCTCTGTTATTTCATATGATTCTCTCACCCCGATGTTTTGGAGTTTTGTTTCCTCTTTGTCCTCTGTTTCTTTGCCACAGTCTTTACCAGCTGCACTTGATCATTCGGGATGGCGTGCAGCCATGGATCTTGAGATGGAGGCCCTCCAGGCCAATAAGACATGGGAGTTAGTTCCTCTTCCTCCTGGGGCTCGACCAGTTGGTTGTCGCTGGGTTTATGCCGTCAAACACTTCCCTGACGGTACTATTGAGCGCCTTAAGGCGCGGTTGGTGGCAAAAGGCTATACTCAGACCTTTGGTGTTGATTATTTAGAGACTTTTTCGTCGGTCGCTAAGATTCCGTCTGTTCGTGTTCTTCTATCTCTTGCAGTTACACATGACTAGCCTTGCATCAGTTAGATGTCAAGAATGCCTTTTTACATGGTGAGCTTACTGAGGAGGTGTATATGGAGCAACCTCCTAGGTATGTTGCTCAAGGGGCGATGTCCTCCTCAGTATGTCGGTTGCGGAAGTCTATATACGGTCTCAAGCAGTCTCCTAGAGCCTGGTTTGGACGATTCAGTGATGCTATCATGCACTATGGCATGAAGCAATGCGCAATTGATCACTCCGTCTTCAGTTCTCATTCCACTACTGGTTGTGTGCAATTGATAGTATATGTCGATGACATCATCATTACAGGCAGTGATTCAGAGGGGATACGCAGGTTGAAAACCTTCTTGCAGAACGAGTTTTCAACCAAAGATTTGGGTCGTCTCAGATACTTTCTTGGCATTGAGGTTGCATATTCTACTAGAGGTCTCTCCCTCTCACAGAGGAAATATGTACTAGATCTTCTTGAGGAGACAGGTCACCTTGGAGTGAAACCTGCGTCTGCTCCCATGGACCCAAATGGGAAACTTCTTCCAGAAGAAGGAGATTTATTAGATGACCCTGGCAGATATAGGCGACTGGTGGGTAAGCTCATATATCTTACAGTCACTCATCCAGATATATCATTTGATGTTGGCTCAGTCAGCCAACATATGAGCTCACCCCGTACTTCTCACTGGGCAGCAGTGATTCAGATTCTTCGCTACTTGAAAGAAGCACCAGGGAAAAGACTCGTATTCAAGAAGCATGGTCATACCCGGGTAGAAGGCTTCTGTGATGCAGACTGGGCAGGATCTCCAGCAGATAGGAGATCTACCACTGGATATTGCACCTTTGTTGGTGGCAATCTAGTGTCATGGAAAAGTAAGAAGCAGGACATAGTCTCCAAGTCGAGTGCCGAATCAGAGTATCTTGCTATGTCTCATACCAGCGGGGAGCTTATTTGGTTACGTTCTCTCCTTTCAGAGATTAGTTTCTCTTCATCTGCTCCATCTCGGTTGTATTGTGACAATCAAGCTGCAATTCATATAGCTACCAATCCGGTCTTTCATGAGAGAACCAAGCATATAGAGGTTGATTGCCACTTCATTCGCCAAAAGATACAAAGAGGCAAGATTCATGTTTCTTTCACAAGATCTGCTGATCAGTTAGCAGATATGTTCACAAAGTCCTTAAGCTATACAAAATTGAGTGACATATGTAACAAGCTTAGAATGTACAATATATACATTCCAGCTTGAGGGGGAGTGTTAGAAGGTGTATTGCATAGCCTAAGGGCATAGTGGTCTTTTTATGTTCTCTTTATATATAAATACTAAAGTAAGGGGGAGTAAACAGAACTTCTTCCTTTTCTCTCTAATCTCTTCTCCTCTCAACAAGTGTCTAATATCGTTTCAATCTCTGAAATAATCTTATTAAACTATCTATTATTTTCTAGTGTTATTTTATAAAGAGGAATAGAAGGACACATAGAATGTTTATGATTTTGAATTCTGCTGATTGATTCTATGTTGTAATTTGTTTGTTGAAAATTTTATGCGCTGTTTTGATTAAAAAGGGGGGGAGGAATGTTTTCTTATTTCTTCGATCAGGTAATTTTTTCCTTGATGATTTGAAATTCAATTCTGTGATAACTTGGATGATGATTCTTGTTGATCCTCGAAAATTCTTTGATTTACGATGGTTGGTTATTTGTTTTTTTAATTTCCTTGTGGAATTTCCTTTTGCTCAGTAATAACTTTTGAATACTTTGAACTCAGAAATCTGTCATTAGAGAAGTATTTTGTGGTATAAAGACTTGTGTGTGATTTGTTTATTCTTGATATTCAAGCTAGGTAAAACTATTCAAAGAAATTGAGACATATTTAATACAAGTCAAAATGGAATATCTGTAGTGTGCTTGGAGTGTATATTGATACTTTGATTGAGTAAAAGGTTTTTTTTTTATGAATCAAATGAGTATCATTTCATTAACCTGTTCATGTGCTGGGTCGTTTCACTGTGTCACTCAATTAAAATGAAATATGAAGTTCAGAATTTCTAGAGGATTATATGTTAAGAAAATCTTAAAATATCAAGAGGCAGTCTGTATTAGTTATTTTGTATTTAAATAATAAGTTGTTAAACAAGGAAGTTAATTTGCACCAAAACTGTGAACAAAATAATCTCTTGCATATAACAGTAGTATGATCATATCAACAGTCATATAAATTCAGCTAATAGCCTTTTCCCTGTTATGATTTTTGGGCTTACAAGGGCCTGGCATTTCTAAGCCTATTATTTCTTTGTATTTATTTTATGTACTCTCAATGCATGTGCTCAGTATGTAAAGTGTGAAATAATATTTTCTTCGGGTATTCATGTTACTGTGTGAAACTTTCCACACAAGGCTTGGGTTTCAAAGGAGTTATATTTAGTAAAACCTTTTTTAATGGTTTTTCCCTAGCTCTTAAAAATAAATAAGGGTCAAGGTCTGTCCATTTAGGTAGTACATGAAAAGTTTATCATTTGGGTGACTTCTGTAGTAGTTTTCATGATAGTACCAAGCAGTTTTGAGTTCTTGATCAAAGAGAGGAATAAGTTGAATGTATGTTTTATTTGAACATGATAATGTTTATACCTGTAACATAGTTATACTTCCTATTTCACTTTTGGTTGGATTCTCATACAAGTTGTAGAATTCCTTAATTTTGACAGAGAGTTGCACGTAATATTTTCATGGCAAATTATCCTTGTGATTTTTGAATGGCTTTACCTCATAGATGTTTGTTGGGTATCTGTAGTAGCCTTTATTATTAGTCATAACTGTTAGGATAAAATGGGTGTGAACAGTTAGGAAGCGTGGTTGTGCTAAATACAATTTGTTATTTCTATATATCTGTACAGGTTTTAATAGTTGTATTCTTTCAAGTCAATTTTCAATTATGCCCTCCTAATTGACCTTATAATCCTAATTCTTGGAAGTCCTGAGTTTGGACATGCTATATTGTAATTATTATTGAGAGGTTTTATACCCTTTGGTCTTAAACCCTATTTGCTAAGAGATAATTGTTAAAGTTTTCAAGGACCTAGCTGATAGAGAGTGAGACTCAATCACCATATTGGAATGGCCCCATTGGATTTCTGTGCATTTTAATTTTGTGGTCATTTGAACTGCCTATTTGTTCCTACATTTTCTGCTTTCATTTCTTTATGTTTGTTTGAAACCTTATCTAATTATATATATCTAAACACCATTTTTATTGTTTATCTTCATCCGATGTTTGCTCCTATACCATATAGTTATGTAATTTTATTCTAGTCCCAACCTATGCCCTGTTATCCAAATCATTCCCTATCATTCGAGATTGTGTTTTGAATCTTTTGGATTGTATCTTAGTCTTCTAATTTCATTTTCTTTGTTAGCATTTCTCGCTACCCTATTTGTCATACCATATGTTTATACTCAATCAATGGATTTGTCTTAGAGATTTTTTATTTTTTCTGATAAGTTGATATTCAAATGAATATATCATCAGCCATGCCTAACTACTACCCAGTTTTAGCTTGTCTCACATTTGGAGTAAAATGATATTGGTCTAGCTATGTATTGATAATTGTACTTTTCTAATGCTATTTCTAAATTTGGTTTATGAGATTTTTTTTAGGGGAATGGTTGGATCAATATTTTTAACATTTCATTGTTGCTTCATATTGTGTTCGAATATATTATAATAAAGGATTTTATTTGAACAAGTGTGAACTGTTTCATTTAGGGTCTATAGAATTGTTTGTACTTGGTTTGTATGTGCTAAATACTTCAATGTCTCTTCTTATTCTCATAAATACAGTCGGTTTATAGGAAATTTATCCTAGAGGTTCACTTTCATATTTGAGTATAATTCATGACTTCAGGAATTAAAGTAGGTTCCATTTTTTATTAGCCTATGAAGGGCTTTCTTCATCAAAGTTTATGCATGGAGTATGTCATTCTAATATTGTTTGGGTAGTTGTAAAGCCTGAACATATTTTTTCCCTTTAGATTGGTTCAAAAGTATATAAGGAATTTGGATAAAACAAAAAAATAATTAGCCAGTTCATATAGAAGAGTCAAAGAAGGAAGGGATCATTCCCTGTTAAAAAAGAAAGGTTAAGAGTGTCACCATTTTAAGGAATCCTATGCAGCTAAGATCTGTATGTTGCTTTTGTATAATGAAGTGATGATTAATAGCTGTATTTTCCCTTTGCATGTTCTGTTAGCTTTCTTAGAATGTCTTAAGTGGATAAAGGATAAGAAGAGTTTGTATACTTGTGGATATATGATGACGATGATTTTTTTTATATGATAGTTGGAAATTAACATTTCTAGTATTTTGTCTGTTAATCACATTTTTGTTGAATCTCTTTTAATTCCATTGGTAGCTATAGTTGTAACAGCAGTCAGGAAATCATATTTAACAAATCGTTTTGTTATTTTCTTTATGTGTTGAGATTCAAATCCTTATTTGTGGTAGATAATGATTGACTATCTTTATGGAGCTAACAATGTATAAATGAGTTTCAATTAGTTTTTTAACATGGTCTTACTTATTTTCCATATTTGAAATCTTGCGGGCATTTGAAAAAAGTTTAATAATATTTGTGTGTTTGATAGGTTATCATTTCACACTCAATACACCCTTTATATAATTGATGCATGCCTTGAAATTTTGGTAATTTTTGTTTTAGAGTTTGTTGTCACAATCACTTATTTTTGAATTCATTAGGGGGTTGTTGATATTCTAATCTCTATTTAGTTATATGTTTGGTCTCTATTAAGGCTTAGATCACTTTAAATTTTTTATATTTAAACTGTTGTTCGGTTATGTATAGTTGAAATGTTATTTGTTTGGAAATAATTATTTCATCAAGTGTCAAATACTCCCATATTTCCAAACTTAATTTGTTATCCCCATTCCATTTCGTAGTTAGTGTATTAAGAGATCATTTGACACAATTTTATTGAAAAATCAAACTCCTTTTAGGGAGGCAAGCTATGTCTCAATAAATAGAATCAAATCCTTTGGAGACAAGCTTTGTCTCATTAGTGAGTCACACATAAGAGATTTACCTAGTCTCATGTTAGAACACCTCTCACTAATTAGAGGCTAGCTTAGCCTTTTAGATAAGCACCCCTTCTTATCATTGCAAGGGCAATGATAAGGATACTTGGAGCCCACCTCGGTGTCTAGGAGACTTGCCCAGTCTCACTAACACCCTTCTTTATCTCCTCTTCTTCTAGGAGACATGCCTTGTCTCATTGGCACCTCTTTTAGAGTCACTAGTTTGAGAGTCAGTCCTTTAGCATAGGAGTCTGTCCTTAGTTAGATAGTCAGTCTTTCAGGAGTCTGTCCTATCATCATAGGGGTTATGATTCTGTTCAACCTCTCATCAAGTCATGTGATTTTATCCAATCCTGCAAGGTATATGATGCTGTCCAACCCTTGCAGAGATGTGATTCCATCTAGCCCTCCCCGCAAAGCATAGGATTTTGTCCAACCTTTGTGAGATATTAGGAGTCTATCCTACCCTTATGATTATAGGATTCCGTCCACTTGAGTCAAAACTCAAAAAAAAAAAAACTTGAAAAGCATAAAAATCTCAAAAATCTTGAGTCATTAGGAGTAGTTAGGAAATTCTGTTCCGAACTACGTTGGCTTGATCCTCTTCCACGAGGTACGTAGGCAGCTTGGGATCCTTATCTCAAGTTCAATCAAACCGTTCAACATAAACATTTCAAACCTTCCAAAAATATAAAAAATCTTTAAAACCTTTTCAAAAAGATCTTCCCCTAGAGTTAGGAGTATGTCCTAGATGTTTGGGATGTCTTAGAGTTAGGAGTCTGTCCTGGTTATGTTGATGCTTCGTGTGTTTTGTCGTTTGAGTGTCCCTAGGGTTAGGAGGCCTCGAGTCTTGGTTGGTTAGACACTTAGTCGAGCCGATGGCTAAACTAGAAAATACTTAGTTAACCCATGGTTTTCCTTAGGACACACATCCTAGTTACACATAGGATATATGAACCACTTGCATTAGCTTAAGGCTAACAAATTTGCATTAGTTAGGGCATATAGGGAGTCCTAAAAATTACAATTCACTTGAACTTAAGCAATCGTGCAAAAAACTTTAAAAATTAGTCGGTCTAGTTGATCGAGTCTAGGATAGCGGTCTTAGATGGTTAGGCATCATAGCTTAGAATAGGTCACCGAACTACGTCGATTCTGATTCTTCCCGAGGCCGGGATACGTAGAGCAGATGGGATGGATGGCCATCTTGGTCCGAGTGAAATATCACATTAGAGTCTAGAATTTTTCGTGTCGAGTTGTGTGTGGAGTCAAGTTGTAATATGTGTTTTCTTGTGTTTTCTTACTTTCATGTACATACCTTATACCTTTAGCTGTAGCATGCATGTGTTTGCCCATCAGAACTTAGACACCAATTAGGTATGACACTCATAACCTAGCTATTCTTAGGTGACATTTCTTTCATTTCTTTTGCGTGTGCTTATTATTCATCTCCGAGACATGCATGATTAGATAGACGTCTTCTCGAAGATATATGTTCCCATTTCACATGACTTTCGCCCAAACTCTTCAAAATCAATAAATAAATGGCATAAGAGACCAGGTGCTTGCACTTGGGCGGATGGGGTGCTCTTCGGACCTTCCAAATTCGTAACCAGGCACAAACCTTCTTTTATATCTCTGGTTATCCATTGCAACATAGCATAGTATGGGATCCAAGGCCTACTTCCTTGGATGACGACTCTTCTTTGTTTAAGGTACGTCTCGAATCCGGGCTAGTCCCCGAATCGAGAGGTATCTCACTTTTCATCGCCACTCATGCTGTGAGAGGCATCTTTTTTCGAGAGTTCCTTGGTAGAGCTCTCCATTCACGTGGATGATCTAGAGACTTTCGGGGGCTAGTCTCCATTATATCGTCGGATAGGGGTCCACACAAGTGGAGCCATGAAAATCACACGCGGATGTATGGTTCTGATGAAAGGAGTGGAGTGTGGTGGATTATATCGTCTGGTAGGGGACACGGTGACTAGTGTTCCTAAGATCTCGATGGCTAGATGGAAACAGGGTCATGGTGTGCTCACACGTAGGGTCTCTTTTGCAGTTGGTGCATAGACGAGTTTCCAGGTTGCAGACGATGGTGAGAGGATGACAGTACCTGCTTTGGGGACGATGGATCGAGATCCCTCTCCAAGGTTGACTGGGTGAGTCAACAGATTGGCAGCTACACATATGCATTGGCCATGTTGATCGAATTGGAAGGAGTCAGAACTAAGGTGATTCGAGGGTGTGTAGTTGGTACTTTGGGAGGCCAATGGTGGTTTGCGGCAATAGCGGTCCGATGGCGACATCAACAGAAAATCTTCAGGTGGTTGGGAAATAAGCCAAGGTGGAGATTGTTGGAAAGTTGCCTTATTCCCACCACCTTCTATTGCTTTGGTGGGAAGGCATGAGACATAAATAGAAATTGCCTCGTTAGGTTTTGGGGAAAACCTAGAGGTATTAAACCTCTTTTTGGACTGCAAAAGAGGGTGCGGCAAAACAAGAGAGCAAAAGGGTGTGTCGGCTGCCCTAGAGTGAGAAGAAAAAGAGAGAGAAGGAAAGAGAGAGAAAGAGAGGAAGAAGAAAGTGTTTTCTCTTGGGTACTTTCTCTGGTGCTTTCTCTTGGGTTTTTCTCGGGTTACCTCTTGGGTTTGAGAAGCGAGAAAAGGGTTGCGGGTTTTGGGTTTAATCCATTGTAATACTTGTATATTTTTTTCTTATAGTGGAAGATCGTGTTTCTCACCCGTGGAGAAGGCTTTGCTGAACCACATAAAATCTTGGTGTTCATCTTGTGGCTTGTTTATTTTATTTTTTCCGTTTAATTTATGCACGATCGGATCAAATTGCCCGGCGGATTTTCTTAACATATATATATATATAGGCGCTGATACCCCCCCCCCCTCCTTAAACGGATAAAATCCCCCCCTTTAACGGTTTCTGTGAGAGTGGTTCACTGCTTGGGGATAAATTCACCCCCTTTAATGTTTTTCTTTGCCTTTAAAATCTAACGAATAACGTTAAGCGGGGGAGGGGGGAATATCATTTCCCATATATATATATATATATATATATAGAGAATAGAGTTCCTAAGGTGTCACCTCATATAGCTTATATGAGGTGGCGCTCACAAAACATATGGGGCCCACATTTTTGGGGTGATCCAAACCACTCATTTGAAAGGCCCTTAGATGGATATGGTGCCTACAAAAAATCAGGTCCATAGGATCATCCTAACCCTTCCATTTATGGAGGTTAAAAATGCGCATATTTATGGAGGTTTATACCCATCCATTTCAACCTCCACAAATGGAAGGGTTAGGATGATCCTATGAAGTTAATTTTTTAGGCACACCCTATCTATGTGAGGGCCTATCAAATGAATGCTTTGGATCATCCAAACAAAGTGGGCCCCTTATGTTTTTAAGCGCCACCTCATATAAGCTATATGAGGTGACACCTTAGGAACTCTATTCTCATATGTATATATATATATATATATATATATATATATATATATATATATATATATCAAAAAAGTGACCGTACTCGGTCGAGCTAAAAACAGCGGGCGCCCACATTGTTTGGGTGATCCAAACCATTCATTTGAGAGGCCCTTACCTACATAGGGTGTCCACAAAAAAACTGATCCATAGGATCATCCTAACCCATCCAAATGTGGAGGGAAAATGGACAGACACAGTTTGTCCACAAATCTGCCCATTTTTCCCTCCACTGTTGGATGGGTTAGGATGATCCTATGGGGCTGATTTTTTGTGGACACTCTATCTAGGTAAGGACCTTTCAAATGAATGGTTTTGATCACCCAAAAAATGTGGGTCCCACTGTTTTTAGCCGACCGAGTAGATAAGCTTATCTACTCGACCGAGTACGCTCACTTTTCCTTATGAATATATATATATATATATATATATATATATATATATATATATATATATATATATATATGAGAAAACGGTTTCTACACACAAGTGTAGATAAGTTATCTACACACTAGCTTAAAATACAGTGTAGGGCATATTGTTTGGGTGATCCAAACCATTCATTTGACTGGCCCTCACATAGATAGGGTGTCCACAAAAAAATCAGCTCCATAGGATCATCCCAACCCTACGATTTTTGGAGGTAAAATGGGCGTGTATAAACCTTCACAAATCTGTCCATTTTTTTGCCTCCACGGTTCGAAGGGTTAGGATGATCCTATGAAGCTGATTTATTGGGCACACCCTATCTATGTGAGGCCCATCAAATGAATGGTTTACATCACCCAAACAAAGTGGGGCCCACTGTATTTTAAGCCGTTGGTGTAGCTAAGTTAGCTACACGAGTGTGTAACTACAATTTTCTCATATATGTATTATATATATATATATATATATATATATAAGGAAACTGTTGGTGAGCTTAAGCGCACCAAACTTTTGGTGCGCTTAAGCTCCCCAATCACATGGGTCCCACATTTTCTGTGGTGATCCAAACCATTCATTTGCAAGGCCTAATCATAGATAGGGTGTGTACCAAAAATCAACTCCATAGGATCATCCTAACCCCTCCATTCACATCAAGAAAGACTCTAATGAAGATCTTGGAATACAATGAAACAATGCACAAAAGGGATTGAACCTGCGACCCCCACTGAGAAAGAACGCATCAGCCATTGAGCTACAAACCCAACCCATGTGACCTCAAGCAGTTTAAGCTTCGTCGCCTAATCAGCAGCGTCAGATAAAAGTTACACGGTAGAGATTAGTTGGGGTGAAACCTTCTCAAATCGGTAACAGGTAACTCCTCAAAAAACGGATAACAATTACCACGGGAAGATTGCACTCTTAAGAACAATCGATGCTGTAATTCCAAGCAATGTATGATACAAGCACAACACAAGATAAATCCAAGTTCATCTTTCTAGTTTGGAACCGCAAAAAAACGAATGAAAAAAACATAAAAATTTTATTGGTTCTTTTTCTCCATTTTCTCCTTCTTTTTGTTTTCAAGCAGGTAAATATAATGTTTGTTGGGGTTCCCCACTCAAAAGCAAATATTCCCACATCGATAAAGTGATGGGGATGGAGATGGGTTATAAGGGAAGGGGCACCTTCCCTCTAACGGCTAGCTTTTAGAGGTTAGTTCTATCCTCGTGGTTCCCAGCTAGCTTTTAGGGGTTAGTTCTACCCGGTTAAATTCCCAACAATTTCTTAGTTCCCAAATTGTTTTAGTGACCTCTGCTTCATTAGTTCATAAAGGCTGCATGTTTGCATGCATCAACGAGAAATTCTATTAATAGTAGCTTGGGCAGAACTAGTGGGTTTAGAAGTACTTGTGGCAGTTTTTTTTCATGTACAAGTCTCTTCTTGATGTGTCTATAGGGTTGCCTCTAGTAAAATTAGAAATTTGGCTTGAAATGGTTTGAGTTTCATTTTTAGCTTATGTTCTATCCGGTTAAATTCCCAACAATTTCTTATTTCCCAAATTGTTTTAGTGACCTCTGCTTCATTAGTTCATAAAGGCTGCATGTTTGCATGCCTCAACGAGAAATTCTATTAGTAGTAGCTTGGGCAGAACTAGTGAGTTTAGAAGTACTTGTGGTAGTTTTTTTTCATTTACAAGTCTCTTCTTGATGTGTCTATAGGGTTGCCACTAGTAAAATTAGAAATTTGGCTTGAAATGGTTTGAGTTTCAATTTAAGCTTATGTTCATCTAGGATGTTTTGAAGAGAATCCACTCATCTTCTTTTTCTAAGATTTGTCAACTTTCTTGCATCTCTCATGACACAGTGTCTGTGAAACAACCAGTTATTTTAATCTTTTATACTTTTAAGTACACTCCCCTTCACGTGTGGCCCCTCTTTTAGGGTTAGCCTATACGTGGCACATGTGGGCGGCCCCCTCTTTTGGTGTTGGCCATTACATGTTGATTTTTAATATCAAGGAGTTTTGAACCCAAGACTTTTGCTTTGATACCATGTGAAACAACGAGTTACTCCAAAAGCTTAAGCTGTTGGAGAAGGTGTTATTTAATCTTTTATACTTTAACAGTATCAAACTTGCCTTATGTCATTCTACATATAGTTGCACATGCCCTGCTATTTGTCTACTTTTGTGCTACCATTCTACATATAGTTCATTTATTAGATTAATCACTGACATCTCTCTCTCTCTCTCTCTCTCTCTCTCTCTCTCTCTCTCTCTATATATATATATATATATATATATATATATATATATATATGAGAAAACGGTTCCTACACATATGTGTAGAGAGTTCTCTACACACTAGCTTATAATACAGTGTGGACCCACATTGTTTGGGTGATCCAAGCCATCCATTTTAAAGGCCCTCACATAGATAGGGTGTCTACAAAAAATCAGATCCATAGGATCATCCCAACCCTACGATTTGTGGAGGTAAAATGGATGTCTTTAAACCTTCACAAATTAGTCCATTTTTTGCCTCCACAGTTCGAATGGTTAGGATGATCCTATGGATCTGATTTTTTGTGGACACCCTATCTATGTGAGGGCCTTAAAAATGAATGGTTTGGATCACCCAAATAATGTGGCCCCCACTGTATTTTAAGCTAGTCTGTAGATAACTTATCTACACATATGTGTAGGAACCGTTTTCTCTCTATATATATATATATATATATATATATATATATATATATATATATATATATAATCACATATGCTTCAGAAGCTGATTTGAATCAGCTTTTTAACAGAACTTAGGTTTATTTAAGTGATATTACTTTTGATTCGAATGTGAATTGCAGTTCAGAATTAGAATTGAACTTATGTTGTTGGTTTCAGAAATAGCAATACTCATGGCGAGATGAAAATATTTTAAACTGTGGATGAAAAGAAAATTGTATAAACAGATGTTACTCCAATTTAACTAATCAGCTGCATTTCCTTCTTTAATTTTGTGACTTTTACACTATTAAGTAAAGATAGGATTTGATATGAGTGATATAGCGTCAAAGTTTGGTTGCTAACTGGTAATAGTAAACATGGATTTTTGGGTGGAAATACTTTTGAAAGCAGGAAGAGGGTAAGAGTCATATCTAGAAGTAACAGTAACCACAATATTTATTATCTGAAACAGTCATTGACATTTCACAAGAGTCCACATGACATTCAAAATTCTTCACGACTAAACCCCCTTAGGGTTCTCTGGTGAGTGGTCTTTGATCTACCAAGGAAACACTGGAGATTCCATTGATCTAAGCATAAGGACCTATAGTAGATAATGAGGATAAATTATATAGTGAGGGTCGTTATGAAGGAGTTACCATTACTATACATGTTCTCCCTGTTACAGTCAACTTTTACCTTCTTCCTCTCAATGGGTGTAATGTATTTCTTGATGCGCAATGGCTTCACACCCTTGGCCTAATTACGTGGGATTTTTCTAATCTCATAATGTAATTCTCTCTACATGAGAAACATCATACTTTCCAAGGGGAAACAACAACAAAATTCACCGTTACTAATGAGGTGGGACTAAAAAATGCCACTCTAAGTCTAAGAGAAATATAAGGTTGAATCTTATTACAGCTAAATAACCTAGAAGTTAAACCGAGCGCGATGCAAAAGAATCAACGACTTCTCCGACTACTGCAAGAGTTCAAAGATATTTTGAAATACCTATCAGCCTACCGCCTTCTCGACATCAGGATCATAAGATACCCTTAATGATGGGGCCCAACCAGTGAGTGTCTGCCCTTATTGGTATCCCCATTACCAAAAAGGAGAAATTGAAAGATTGGTGAAAGAAATGTTAGATTCGTACATTGTAAGCCCTAGACAAGTCCCTTTTCATCCCCAGTCATCTTGGTGAAGGAACATGACAGAAGTTGGCGATTGTATGTCAACTATCGAGCTTTAAATGTGGTGACAGTCAAGGACAAGTATCCTATACCCATAAGGCAGTAATTGTGTGTCAACTATCGAGCTTTAAATGTCGTAACAGTCAAGGACAACTATCCTATACCCGTAATTAACGAACTCCTGAATGAACTTCATAGAGAGAACCTCTTCTCAAAGCTTAATCTATGATCTAGTTATTACCAAATCATAGTACACCCAGAGAATGTAAGCAAAACGGCCTTCAGGACTCATGACAGCCATTTTGAATTTCTCTAGTGATGCCTTTCATTGTCACTGATGCTTGATCAACCTTTCAAGGCATTATGAACTAGGTATATCTAATTTTGTTCTATCATATCTTCGTAAGTTTGTTCTGGCATTTTTTGACAATATTTTAATTTATTGTAAGGGCTGGGATAAGCATTTGAAACATTTACGAGTGCTATTCAATCCTTTGCAATCTCACAATTGTTTCTGCAAAGGAAAACAAATGTCATTTTAGGTAGGAGGAGATTTGTGTATTTGAGACAACTGATTTCCAGTAGCTACTGACCCTTTAAAAATTGAGTGTATGCTCAAATGGCCAAATCCGGTGAGTCGGCGACCATTAAGGGGTAATGTGGGTTTCTTGGCCTCACCGGCTATTATCAGAAATTTATCAAAGATAACAAAAAAAAATAGTTGGCCCCCTCACAAAGATACTTCAGAAAGACTCATTTCATTGGTCGGAAGAAGCCATGTCCCCTTTTCAATAGTAAAAGAAAGTGATGGCAACTCCGCTTGTCTTAGCATTACCAGATTTCTCCAAGCCCTTCCTCATCGAATGTGATGAATCCGGAGGAGGCCTAGGTGCTGCGGTAGCTCAAGTACGGATCCCATTGGCTTATTTCAGCTAAGCTCTTAAAGGTAAAAGCCTGCATTAATCAACCTATGAGGAGTTGCTATCTGGTACTTGCTCTTGCTGTATGTATAGAAATGATGCCCCAATATCTTTGGAAGAAAGTTCGCAGTCAAGACTAATCAACAACTGCTAAAATTACTCTTAGAATAGAAACTTGGAGTTTTGGCCCAACAAAAATGGCTTACTAAGGTGTTGGGTTATGATTTCAATTCAAGTACTGAGTTGGAAGTGAGAACTGAGCTGCAGATACTTTTTCTCGGCAAGAGGAATTCAACTCCATAATGGCCATTTCACATCCAATGTCAACTTGGCTTAACGATGTAAAGGCTAGTATGCACATGACGCCGACCTCCAATCCAAGATGAAAAAGTTTTAAGTATGGTAGTATGCAAGTGACTCCGACCTCCAATCCAAGATGAAGAAGTTTAAGTATGGTCAACTCAATCTAACCAAGTATACTAATTATGATGGGGTTCTTTTCTACAAAGGGAATCTCTGCATTGGAGCTCACTCTCCCCTTTGATATAAGATTCTTAAATATTCGCATGAGAATTGAGTTCAAAACGACTTCAAGTGGTACAGAATGAGGTGTTTTTTGAGAGTCTTCATCCAGGAATGTAATGTTTGCCAAGGAAATAAAACGGAAAATGTGGTTGTTGCCAGACTTCTGCAGCCACTACCAATATCTTCATGAATCTGGTTAGAATTATCAATGGACTTTATTGAAGGGTTGCCAACCTCTCAAGGTAATAATGTGCTCTTGGTAGTATTGGGTAGCTCTCCAAATATGCTCATTTTATCTGCTTAGCTCACCGTACTCCGCCTTTTTTTTTTTTTGAAAGTTAACAATTTTATTAATGAATCAGTTCAAATACAACATAAGATGCTGGGAACAAGATGTCCCCAATGGACCAAAATAAAATCCATACTACCTTTAATCAGTGGTGGGTATGTTTACAACCTTGTTAAAAACAATTAACATTACGTTACTGGTCGCCCCCTCTTTCGCCAGTTCATCCGCTTTTGCATTAGCCGATCTCCTACAATGCGCTACAATGCGCCAATTGCGGCTTTAGCTAGTGGATTAAGTCTGTAATCTCATCCAAAATATGAGAGAGACGCCAAGGCCCCGCACAATTGCTAGCGGCCCAAGCAATGACATTTGAGGAGTCCCCTTCTGCAATCAAAGGACCGAGATTGTGTGATTGGAACCATTTCAGTCCAAATAATAGTGCTCTTGCTTCAACCATTTGATGTTTCGTTACCATACTCCGCCTAGCACTCATTAAATTGCATGGAATGCCCACTTAATTGTAAGTGATCGAGACCCCATCTTTATGTGCAACTTCTAGACAGAACTCTTTAAGTTTTAAGCGGTACAATTGAACCGTAGTTCAGCCTACCATCTACAGTTCGACGGCCAGACAAAAGTAGTTAATCGATGCCTGAAAAATGAACTTTGATGTTTTGTAGGAGAAAGACTACCTCGTGACTGGGCAAAGAGGGTTCCTTTGGCTGAGAAGTGTTACAACACCAATTCACATTCCTCTACCGACATGACCCCGTATAAAGCCATTTATGGCTCACCGCCACCACGGTTGCCTACTTACGTTAAAAGAACTACTAAGGTGCTATTTGTGGAGGAATTCTTGAGGTGTAGAGAACAGATTGCAAAGCTCTCAAGAGAAACTTTGTAGGCGGCCCAGATAGAATGATGATGTTGGCAGTTAGCATCGAACACACACACACACACACACACACACACACACACACACACACACACACACACACACAGAGAGAGAGAGTTTACTCCAAGAGACTGCATTTACCTGCGAGTCTAGCCATATCGCCAGCATTCAGCTGCATTGTGATGGGTTCTCAAAGTTTCCCCAAGGTATTATGGACCCCTACGAGATGCTATAGAAAATAGGAAATGTTGCTTATAAATAAGAACTCCCGAAAGAGGCTGAAATGCATCCCATGTTCCATGTCTCTTGGCTCTCTTGCCTTAAAAAGAAGTTGGGCCAGCATATTCTCCTTCAATCACACCTTCCACCACTCAGGAAGTATGCGTTCAGCCGGAACCTACAACAATCATAGATCAATGGATTGTTGGAAGAGGCAACAAGGCATGATCAGAGCTGTTAGTGCAATGGAAGGGAGCTGATCGTGAAGACATGACTTTGGAAAGATTTCACAAGCTTAAGGAAGAGTTTCCCAATTGCAACCTTGAGGGCAAGGTTGTTTGATGGAGAGGGGAATGATGTGTGTGGCTTATCCATGTAGAGTCCTTTGGAATCAGTCCTCCCAGGTTGTTAGCTTCTATTTGTTAGGAGTAAGGACGTGTCTATCAATAAGTGTCCTTGGAGAATTAGTCATCCCAACCTGTATTGGCGTGGCCGCTACTTTTGGCTATAAAGTTAAAAATTAGAAAGTGTCCCAAGAATCCAATAAATACATGCAGTGGGTATAAATAGAGTTTCTTTATTTAATTTATTTGTTTCCTTCTAGCAATTAGGTAGTTTTAGACAAATATGGCTTGTTGCCTTTTCTTATAATTTGAGTCTATGTAGATTTAGAAATTTAGTCATTTAGGAATAGAAGTTAAGTCTAATTTAGGAACTGGCTTCAAATAATTTTAGAAAGTAAGGATTTACTTGAAGAAGTAAGTGTTTTTATAAAAACCTATGTGCAAGGGTTGTTGCACAGTTCATGTTTGTTTTATGAAATAAAGAAATTTTCTTCTTTCTTGGTAAAGAAAGTTGTATATCTCATTCTTCATGGATTCGAAGAATAGATCTTCGTGGATTCAACGAGCACCCTTCGTGGATTCGAAGGTTTATTCCGATCGGTGTTGTGACTCGTTTGTCACGCTTCCGGCTACGCCAGGTGGTATCAGAGTCCTGCTACCTGCTACGTTCTATACATGGCTTCCCATGGAGAACGGAAAAATCAAGAAACCGTGACGGTGGATATTTTTAACACTCTTCAGGCTACTATTAATCAAATAACGAAGCAGTTGGCACGGTTAAATCCTATTGAGCACGAGCAACCCCCAAATCGACGACGGTGATCGGCGACAGCACGCTCAAGCTCTACGTCGAGCTCCACGCTCAGGCCCTAGAGTTACATATTTTCCTAATGATTATTACTCTAGCGAGGAGGAATTTGAAGACATCATCCATCCGAGGTATATTCGTGACCGCGCTTCGAAATCTGCGATTCGTGACCGCGATTATTGTATTAAGGTGGATTTGCCCAATTTTAATAGCCAACTCTATATCGAAGAATTTCTTGATTGGCTCGTGGCGGTCGAGAGATTTTTCGACTACAAGGACGTTCCCGAGGAGAAAAAGACAAAACTCGTGGCCATCAAGCTTAAGGGTGGTGCTTCAGCATGGTGGCAACAACTTCAACTTTCTCGTACAAGGATGGAAAAGCGACCAATCCGGACATGGGCACTGATGCATCAAGTCCTTCGTGAGAGGTTTCTACCCCTTGATTATGATTATGATCAGATGACTTTTTGCATGGGTCGAACCGTGGTAGAGACACCATAGACTGTGAAAGAGAAGGTGACTTGGGATCTTCCTGTTGGAACAAAAAAGCCACCACAGGCATTTCCAACACAAGGAAGAGGATGTGAAGATCTTCCTTCTACTTTGGCAACAACACAAGTTCCACGGTATGATCCGCATGAGTCACCATTCGAGCAACAGATCATGTGCTACAAGTGCAACCAATTGGGTCACAAATCCGATCAGTGTCCCCTAGCCACTGGTGACGAGCTTGAAGACAATGATTAGAAGCAGTGAAAGAAGGCCCCATTCCTACCATTTGTGCTTCCGAGCAATACTTAACGATGCATCAAGTTATGTGGAGCGGCAAACCCTTTCAAGTGGCGGTAATTAGTTTAGGCAGTAAAAGAATCTCTTGTCAAATCAAAGAAGGAGAAAGAGAAGAAGAAGCGAATCTACAAAGGTGTCAAAAAGAAGAAAAAGAAGCTCGATGAGTCCAAATCTAAGTACAATGCCGAAAGGGCCAAGCGTCAAATTAGTACGGTCTTTGAAGTTGGAGATTCTTTTTTTTCTTTTCTTTTTTTTTGAAATGGCAGAGTAATATCATTAATGAAAAATGAAAGGTCTTTGAAGTTGGAGATTCTGTAACGACATCACCAATGAACTCAAGGTCGAGTTCTCTTCAAGTGGAGGGGAATGACGTGGCGACAACTTTTGGCTATAAGTTAAAAATTAGAAAGTGTCCCAAGAATCCAATAAGTACATGCAATGGGTATAAATAGAGTTTCTTTATTTAATTATTTGTTTCCTTCTAGCTATTAGGTAGTTTTAGACAAATATGGCTTGTTGCCTTTTCTTATAATTTGAGTCTATGTAGATTTAGAAATTTTGTCATTTAGGAATAGAAATTAAGTCTAATTTAGGAATTGGCTTCAAATAATTTTAGAAAGTAAAGATTTACTTGGAGAAGAAGTTAGTATTTTTATAAAACCTATGTGCAAGGGTTGTTGCAAAGTTCATGTTTGTTTTATGAAATAAAGAAATTTTCTTCTTTCTTGGTAAAGAAAGTTGTTTATCTTATTCTTCGTGGATTCAAAGACTAGCTCTTCGTGGATTCAAAGGTTTATTCCGATCATTGTTGTCATTGATCAACCTCAACTCGTTCTTCTCTCTTCCGGCTACGCCATGTATTTGCTTGACTTACCTCGAAGAAATCTTGTTTTGTGAATAAACCAGTTGACACATATCACATGAAGTGGAGTGCATAATAAGAGAAGTGGCATAAACAATTTGTGCAACATGCTAATCAACTAAGAAAAACCAATCGAAGGACTATTCCTACTGTAATCTATAGCCTGAAATTCTCACCAAATGCTCCCTTAATGTCTTATTAGTTATTAGTGTATGTACTTAAGTAGAAGAAGAGCGTCACAATACTAGAGAGTGAAATCTGTGATCAGTCACTGCTAACAACAAATGGAGTCCTAACTCTATGCTTTCCATTAGCCCAGGTGATGGACCCAAAAAGATCAGCCTTCACAGAAGAGGATGAAGCCAATGAAAAGATCACTTGATAGCTCAATTTTTTACTGTTCTTCGTGAATTGGAGCTGGTCAGGTATCACCTTCACATCCAACTCCGGCGGAGATTTTACCGTTGCAATGTATGTGGTTTCATCTTCTGCACCAACATTGGTAACTGTTCTATTCACTCCCTTGCTGTTCTTTCCATCGAATTTGGAGATGGAAATCGATGGGTAATTGAGATCCGAGATCAAATCCGTACTAGATTCCTTGGGACAATCAAACGCATTTGGAACAGATGAGATTAGTTTGATAGTCTCCACTGTGTAGCCATAATTGCAGAGAAAGAGTAAGTAGTCGTCTGTTTCTGTTTCATAGACTAGACCTGGTTGCAATGCTCCTGTCGGGCTTACTTCCCCTGCTCCATAATCATAGGGTGTGGCAGTGGAGCCTGAATCTTCTGTGAGCGGGCCCCGTTCATTGTTTGTTTGAATTGCTGTTTGATCATGGGGTTACAAGCACTTAAAAGAATCCCAAGTCATTTTGAGTAATGCAAGAATTTATTTACTAATCTTAGTAACAAAGTTGTGTTACTATGATTAATTTTATTCTGAGTTTCTAACACACTAAGGGAACGTTTGGCTTCCAGGATTTTTTTTTTCATAATAAATCGGGCGTCTCTAAGTGGAGATGAGGGTGAAGAGAAGTCGCTAAAAATCAGGAAGTTTAGCAACTTCTCTTCACCCTCATCTCCACTTGAAGATGCCCGATTTATCATGAAAAAACATTCCTGGCAGCCAAACGTGCCAACTTATAGAGTAATTTGTTGAAAAACTTGACACCCAATTGGTTGTTTGATACATATTTTTCCATTCAAATGGATGCTGACCTGTTGTCATAATCGCTGATCTGATAGCGGAAGGGCTAAATGTAGGGTTCGTAGATTTGACAGAGGCAGCAATGCCCGAAACATGGGGACACGCCATCGAAGTTCCAGAAAGTAAATTGAACTGAGAGGGCTTTTGGCCTGGAGGGACTGCTGATGAGTCATTTCTTGGTATGAATGCTGCTAGAATGTTAACACCAGGTGCAGCAATATCTGGCTGAGAAATTTGAATTTGAAACCATTTTTAACCATCATGTTAAGTTGCATAGACATGGAGTATTTACAATCCAAACAAGTAATTAGAAATTTGCCTTGAGAATGTTTCTTGTCTGAAAGGAAGGACCTCTGGATGAGAAATAGGCCACCGCCGGTGCAGGCTTGTATTTCGTCACCGAAATTGTTGGTAAAACGGTTGCAACTGGATTTCTTTGGACACATTCATAGTTCATAAGCATGAGATCAGTTGGGATAGCTAAAATTTGTGTAAATCTGAGACAGCTTATTCAACTAATCTAAAATGAATCCTTTCTTCAGTTTAGTTTGAGATTAATCCAATAGGCTTGAGACCCATCATTAAAAATGGTACTGGTTTCTTACCTGGTGGAGTTGATGTAGGAACGGATCTTGGTGGCTCCCTCTGAAGAGATTACAGTCATGGGAAAAATACCATAAGAAAAAGCAACAAATTGTTCTAAATCGTCCACCAAAACCATCCCAATCCCTCCTAAACTCGTCACTTCTTCCATCTTATCCCTCTGTGAATAGGTAGTGTCCGAATGTTCGCAAAGAACAATCTTCCCCTTGATCTTATCTCCATCCAATGTATCAGGGAAGCAGTTCCTATGCAATTCAAGTGAAACAAATGAGGATGTCACCATGAGAAATGTCAGACAAAGAGGATGTAAAGTAAAGCCCTGTGGAGGAAAAATTACATGACCAGTTACCGGGAATCGTCGTCGGAACTTGAATTAGATTTAGCTGATCCGGAGTATATCAATGGATTAACAGGGGATTTTCCCAGATTAGAAAAATTTATAGCTTCACCCTGTACTTCAAAAAGAAAACCCAAATGAGAAAATGCCGATCTATCAAAACCAAGGTTACAAAGATCTGTCATAAAAAACAGCTAGACTTTATCTTGAACCAACTTATAACATGTCTTTTTTTTTACTCCCCCCCCCCCCCCCCCCCCCCAACGCGCACACGCACACACAAAGGGCGGCTCTGATACCATGTGAAACAACCAATTACTCCAAAAGCTTAAACTGCTAGAGTTGGTTTTATTTAATCATTTCTACTTTAACACTTTTGAATTGAAACAACTTGAAATATCAACATCTATGGAAAACAAACAGAATTTTCGCATGTATCATGATATGATCCATGGATATTGTTCCAATTACCCCAAAACCTTAATCCTTTAGAGTTGGTGTTATTTAATTATTTATACTTCAACACTTTTGAATTGAAACAACTTGAAATATCCATATCTATGGAAAACAAACAGAATTGAAATTACCTTGACCATCGTATTGTTCTCGCCCAATACAACATCAGATTCAAAGTCTCGATCAATGGTTGTTGCGCCGACTGTCATAATCCAAGGAGCAGCATTCACAACCGTTTCCGTATCCGGCCCGTCATTTCCTGCCGAGCAGACCACTATGATCCCTTTCTCAATAGCGTGGAATGCTCCAATGGCAATTGGGTCACTCTTATAATCTAGTCTCCTGTATGCGGAAGCACCAAGGGACAGTGAAAGCACGTCAACACCATCCGCCATTGCATCATCAAATGCGGCCAGAATTGCCGAACCACGGCACCCCTCTAATGTACAAACTCTGTAGATTGCGAGCCTTGATGTGGGAGACCCTCCCTTGGCTGTCCCTCCAGCAAGGCCATAGTAAGACGCATCGGGCACAGAACTGCCTGCGGCTGTGGAGGCAGTGTGAGTGCCGTGTCCATTGGAGTCCCGAGCCGTCTGATCTTGAGGTTTCACTATAGGTGCACTGATCGAAGAATTGTAGTATCTCGCGCCGATTAGCTTCCTGTTAAGAGAAGATAGACAGAATTTAATGAGGAAGTAGTGTTGGTTGTTTGTGGGTATAGTTGAATTCTTATTTTATTTTTGAATCCTTATTAAATCTTGCTAGTTTTGATTATGATCATTCATGGTTGAGATATGGTGCAAAATTGATTTTGCCATCGCTGTGTTCTTTGAATTCATCAGCAATTTAGATTAATCTAATTGCAATGTACACAATACAGTAATAACTAATAAGTCTTTCTGTTTGTAAAAACAGTAGTTGGCTGGTTGGGTAATTAAGACTCAGTGTAACTTGTTTGTGCGACCCACAGAAACTAGGGAATTGGACAGGTGTGTACTCAACTTGATTGGCTCAGTGAGTGATGATTTCATCTGACCTTGAAGTTTGAAGTAATGAGAAAATAAACATGAAAAATCAGTCAACTATCTAGAGAAATGATTCTTCTAGGGTAAATATTTTATGATATAGCGGACACTTTGAATTCATTACTGACACGTGTCCTGTCATGTCAAACATGACATGTCGACACTCCTTTGGACACTTTTAAATGTACTACTAGAAGTGTTAGACTTAATGCTGGCATGTGGACATTTTTTGTACTATGTCAAGTGTAAGATTCTATTTTATTATTTAAAATTATGTTTACCTCTTTTACTATTAACTCTTCTTTTATTATAAACTCTTCTTTATCTCTTCTTTAACTAATATTTGTTGTTATATCCGTATGTCAACTTTAAGATTCTATATTATTATTTAATATTATGTTTACCTCATGTACTATTAACTCTTCTTTTATTATAAACTCTTCTTTAACTAATATCTGTTGTTATATCCGCTCCCTTGAATCTTAAACCCTTAACAAACTTTAATTCCAATACTATATTCATTGTATCATATTGATCTCCCTTTCTCATTGTATATTGGAGATTGAAGAAGACACGATTAAATTGATGAATGCACTGTTATTTGATTCTCTCATGTTTGTTTTAGATTATATTTGATTAATTCTAAGATTTATTGGTTTATTAAATGAATACCATATTTATATTGTTACAAATTTTGATTGTTTTATATGTATGTACGTATCACCATTTCTAGATTTTTTGATGTTGCCATGTCCGACAACCCATGTCTGTGTTGAAACTCGACACACAAATATGTATCCACAAATCATGATTATATATACTTTCTATTTTAATCGTGTCCCTGTTCCTAAATTTTTGGAGTTTGCCGTGTCCAACACTCGGTTTTCATGTCAAGACCCGATACTCATGTCGAGACCCGACACTCGGTGTTTGTGTCCACAAATCATAGGTAAAATATCAGTCACCCTTGTAAAACTAGATGTTTGTCCAAAATAATAACTAAGAAGTATCAGTCGGGTTCATATTTTCCTCACCTATTACAGTTGGAAGCATTAAAATCTTGTCCTTCCTTGCACACACCCTTCCACCGAGCTGGAATATCACCCATTCCCTGATCATTAAAGCTCTCAGATTCCGGCCACACGCCTGAATCCATCATCACATGAAAGAAAGAAACAAAATCATCAATCAAGAACAAGATCAACAAGCATCAATTCCCATGGGTAGAGTCTCAGTCACTTCAAGCTCACCTGTATCCAAAAGTCCAATTATGGTGTCCACTTGAGACAGTGAGTCAGAATTGGAACCTGGTTCTGAGTTGGTCTCTAACTCAGTTTGATACTGTAGGAAGTCCCATGACCGGGTCGTGTGGAGCTGTAAGACAGGGTCTACGAACACTGACACGACTCCGGGTTTCTGTGACATGGTGAGCGCCTCTTTGTCTGTTAATTGCGCTGCGAATCCAGAGAACCCATGAGTGTAGCTGTGAATCAGAGTCTTCTTTGCATGCTCTTCTTCCCTGGCTCAGTTCAAAGAGCAAATCAAGTCGTTATTGTAAAAACAGCAAATCAAGTGGGGGTAAAATAGTCATTTCACTTTAAATTTTTTTTTAAGGACTCTTGTATGTAAATCCCTTCTGCAATTTATTTCCCAATTACCAAATGAAAATTAGTCTTTATTTGCATATAAGATCATTTTCACTTAACCTTCTTTGAAATTGGGATATAAAGTATCTCTTTCCCATTCCAAGAGTGGTATTCTGATTCCACCCCGATCAGAAAGAAACTTTTTAAATAAATTATTTTTTTTTTCCATTCGATTTATTTCTTCCGTTCTTTTTTAAATCAAAATAGAATGCCGATACCGATTCCTTATTCATATAAATAAATGCAGCTTATTTGTGTACAAAATGTCCTTCAAAATCATGAATTATTTGCCCAAAAATTACAATATGAAAATATTGTAATTTTCTTAAGGATACAAAAACAAAAAATTTTAGTAGAAAAATTGTGTTTCAAGCCTTAATCTAAAGGGAAATTATATGCTGAACGAGCGGATATGCTCGTATTCATCATCCCACCCTTGATATTTGATCCAACAGCAGCACACTTTTTAAGATATTGCGGTTGGATCAAATGTCAAGGATGATACTTCCGTCATACGCTGAATACGAGCATGTTCGCTCATTCAATATATAATTTCTCATCATAAATCTCTCTGAAATTTTTCAAAAAATAGCCATTTGTTTTCTGAATTTTTGATAAAATGGGAAAAGTCAAAAAATTTCCTGATATTCCAACATTAAGATATCTTCATATTTTATTTTCGGGAAATGATATATTTGCCCCTTTTCCTTCCCTGGGCCACCCCATTATAGTGTAATAGACTAGTCATGATTAGGGGTGGCAAAATTGGCCGAACCGGAACCGAACCGAAAATTCGGTTTCGGATTGGTTAAACCAAACCGATTCAAATTTCGGTTTGGTTCGGTTTGGGGATCAAACCGAACTGAAACCGAATATTTCCAATTATTATGAGTAAGGGATGGCAAAATTGGCGGAACCGAACCGAAACCGAACCGAAAATTCAGTTTTGGTTTGGTAAAACCAAACCGATTCAAATTTCGGTTCGGTACGGTTTTGGGGTCGAACCGAACCCAAACCGAACCATTGCCACCCCTAGTCATGATTCGTGAATGCACCAGAGATGGCTGTCCCAAGGAAGAAAGGTGGTGAATATATTACTTCCCTATGATACATCATTCCTTCAAAATTCCCTAGACAAATATTTGTGAGTATGTCGAGGTACACCCGATGAATGGTGTGGATGGCCTCACATACAGTTTATGCTCATCTGAGCTTAGTAGTAAGCCCAAGTGGCCTCTTATGACCCACTTTCTAGAACAAATGTTAAGATTTGCCTAAATGGATTATGATTCCAATTCTAGTGTTTGTGTAAGCATTGGAATTTCTCTAGGGAATCAATTATGATTCCCATTCTAGCATTGGTACCGACGTCGAAATGGAATCATATTTTCAATAATTATTTCAATTAATATTACTTATTTTTTCTAATAAAATGTAAAACCATCTATATTTACTAATGATAAAAAGTAGGGAAAATTCTCAGAAAATGGGATTTTTAATTGAAAATCTCAAAAAAGGGTTGAGTTGGTTAAATTCTCAAAAAGGGGTGAAACACATCACAAGGCATGTTTTAAGACAAGAATGCCCTTGAGTTGCTTTTCCCTCCACCTTTTTAAGAAACGGATCCCAATGCATTTCACAAACACTATTCTTCACCTTTTTTAGCTTCTTCTTTCCCATGCCAAGTGTTGAAAGTTCATTGCCTTTGGTAAAACTCCATTGTACAGCCCCCTTCTAGGATGAATTTAGCCCATTTTTTTTCAAAATGGACCATACAGCCCATACCATTGGATGATCCAAACCGCCCAATTGATGGGCCGCAACGTAAATAGGTTGTGCCCCAAAATTCATTTCCATAGGATGATTCTAACCATCCGATCTAAAGAGGGACTTAGATTATGGAAACTTCAAAATGGATAAATTCACCTCATATTTTTCAAAAAGGACTGTACAGGCCATACCATAGGATGATCCAAACCGTCCAATTTATGGGCCACGACATAAATAGGTTATGCCCCAAAAATTATTTCCATAGATGATCCCAACCGTCCAATCTATAGAAGTTTCCATAATCTAAGTCCCTTTTTAGATCGGATGGTTATAATCATCCTATGAAAATGATTTTTGGGGCACAACCTATGTACGTTGTGGCTCATTAATTGGGCGGTTTGGATCATCCTATGGTATGGGCTGTATAGTCCATTTTGAAAAAAAATGGGCTAAATTCATTCTAAAAGGGGGCTATACAATGGAGTTTTACCAAAGGCTTAATTCGATCTTTTTACCTTCTTCACAAACATGTGCGAATTTGCCTTAATGGGTCAACCTGAAGGTTGACCTTCTTACCTTATTCACAAAAATGTGTGAATTTGCCTTAATGAGTTGACCTGCAGGTCGACCTTTTCACCATATGACCAAACAGGTAGGAAAAGCATTTATGGGTCAACCTGCAGGTCGACCTTTCCACCATCCCGTCTAACAGGTTAAAAACATATGGAAAGGTCAACCGGTTTTTTGCGATTTTTTTTTTAAAACCAAACATCGTTTGCGGGAACCACTCCCCATAAAGACCACTTCCACACCTCCCCCCCATTACAACTGTGCGTTTCCTCCCCAAACCCTAAATCCCTCCACTCCCCTCCCTCCACCATAACCCTAAGATCAATTACATCTAAAACCCTAAAACCCTTCTAAAACCCTCCTAAATCCTTCCACTCCCCACCCTCCACAAAACCCTACCTTGGAACCACTATTTATACCTTGGAACCACTACATATTGGTAAATAGTGGTTGCCTAGGTATAATTAGTGGTTCCCAGGTATACTTAGTGGTTCTAAGAGTTTAAAACCCTATAAATAAACTCATTCTCAATTTTTTATAGTGTTTTTGAGTGCATAACTTTTTGTAATCACAATTTAAACTCTCTAAATAAGTATTAGGCCATCTAAACTATGAACCACCATAAGATCTGAGTGTTTAGACAACTATTTAACCCATTGTTCATAAACTCATTGCAACATTGACACCCAATGAAGCACTATTAGATTGTGTGAAGCAATATTTCTACTCTGGAACCACTATTTATACCTTCGAATCACTATTTATAACTTGGAACCACTACATAATGGTAAATAGTGGTTCCTACGTATAATTAATGGTTCCTAAGTATAATTAGTGGTTCCTAGGTATAATGAGTGCTTCTGAGTGTTTAAAACCCTATAAATACAGTCATTCTCACAAGTATTAGGCCATCTAAACTATGAACCACCATATCATCTGAGTGTTTAGAAAACTATTTAACCCATTGTTCATACATTCATTGCAACAGTGACACCCAATTAGATTGTGTGAAGCAATATTTCTACTCCGAAACCACTATTTATACCTTGGAACCACTATTTATACATCGGAACCACTACATAGTGGTAAATAGTGGTTCCTATGTATAATTGTTGCTTCTGAGTGTTTAAATACTGGTTCCCAGATATCAACAGTGGTTCCCAGATATCAATAGTGGTTCCAAGAACAAAATATTGCTTCTACAAATTTAAATAGTAGTTGTAATTGTATAGACATGAGTTTCATCCGGGTTTACTCTACATAGAAACATAGAGGGCAATAGAGAGATAGAGAGATTATGACAATACACCATAGCATTGTAAAGAGAATGATGACAATAACAAATGCCAAACAAAATCATAACAAATCCCTAACAAATAAACAAGATGATGACAATACACCATAGCATTGTAAGGAACATGTTAAACCTATGCAAATGTATCACAATGGACCTACCAAAGAAGCTTATGGGTTTGATAGCCAAAGAAAAATAAAGAGATCCAATGCTAGATTTTAGGAGAGGGGAGTTTCACCTCTCTGCAATGGAATTTTAAAACAGACATTAGAGTTTTGTTTGGGCGTGGGGAAAAAGAAGGTAAGAAGAAGATAAAAAGTTAAAAATGTTAGGTGGAATGTATTGAGAACTGTTGCTTACTTTCTTGGAGGAAAAACCAACACAAGGGCATTTTCGTCCAAAAACATTCCTATGGATGCGTTTCCCCCTTTTTTGATAAATTAGCCAACTTTATCGTTTTTTGAGATTTTCAGATAAAAATCATATTTTTTTTAAAATTTTCCCTAAAACTAATATGACATCGGAAGGGGTTTTTTTTTAGCCAAAGATAATTATATTTAAAGAGAGAAAAGATTCCAAGCATACAATTCCTCCATAAAATAATGGAGAGGTAACCAAGTGAGAATAAAATAATGATTGAAGGTAAGTGATATCAACGCTACCATGTTCTTTTTTTGTGTGCTTATATCATTTTCCTGAATCAATAGAAGCCAAACAACAAAGCAAGCGAAGCAGATTGACAAGACAAGTCAGACAGACAAAAGTGTCCATTGAAAGTCTGCAATCTACGAAAAAAACCACCTAAGTAGAAGAGACTTGCATTGCATCGATGATAAGGCTATAGTGAGCTTTGACCAGAAATAAGGAGGAGAGAGAGAGTAAGACCCATCTATGAGATTCCACAGGGGTGGCCAGAACCGAAGAACCGAACCGGAACCGAACTGTTTAAAAATATTTTTGGTCCAGTTCGGTTCCACTGATGAAGAACCGAACTTATTCGGTTCGGTTCCGGGTCTAATGTTCTCGGTTCGGTTCCGGAACCGAAGAACCGAACTTTGAATATATATATATATATATATATATATATATATATATATATATATATATATAATATTTTTATATTTCTATTATACATATACTTAATAATATAAATTACTTATAATATTAATAAGTAATAGTTAATACTATTCTTATAATAAGAAAGTAACTTATATTATAACTTTAATTAAAAGTTTTTATAAATTATAATTAATAATTAATAATTAGCCATTAGAACCGAAGAACCGGACCGGACTGAACCGATTATGTTCGGTCCGGTCCGGTTCAGTCCTACTGTGTACTACGGTTCGGTTCGGTTCTTACGGTTTATGGAACTGAGAACCGAGAACCGAAAAAAAAGGAACCGAGAACCGAACCGGTTGGCCACCCCTAGGATTCCACAAAAAACAGAGGACGAGGAGAGAGAGAGAGAGAGAGAGAGAGAGAGAGAGAGAGAGAGAGAGAGAAGTAATTTGGTTTTTTGAGAGGAAATACCTAAGAATGGAGCTAAAATTCAAAAATCGTTTCCCATTCCATTGGGCAAATGCAACCAAAAGTGAGGAATAGTCTATATCGGTATCAAATACCGATACCAACTCTCGATTCCAGCAATCCAAACGTTAAGGGTAATTAAAGCGAAAAAAATAGCTTTCCAACCTTTCTAACACTGAAGCCAGTAGTTGAACATGATCTTCCCTCCCAGTAGAAGCTGCACCCATATACACAACATAAACATTTCTTTCCCCTTCATTCCCTCCTTCAATTTGAAGAAGAAAAAGGAGAAGAAAGATAGAAAAAATAAGGAAAGAGATTGTAAAAAAGCCCTTCATCTTCTTCAACTGTTGATAAAAAACAACCCTTTCAACTTGCAAAAGTTAGAGACCCTTTCTAGAATTTATAAAGGCTAGACTTGGGCTCAGTGGGTGAGGTTGGTGCTTGTTGACTGGTCATCCTCGGCCTTCTGAGCCCCACCCAAAGTGCGCCATCATCAACCTCACTAATCACCAATTCTAGAGAGATATGGTAAATTTTCCATTATCTCCCTCCACCTATATTTTATATTGCCACCCCTCCATAAATAAAGGAACGGCTCTCATAACAGAATAACATGAGAAGTGTATGAGTGTTGAGACAAATGGTTTGATAAATGAGTTGGTCGTTTCTCTGGTTTGTATGAAAAGTAGAGAGATGTGGGTAAATTTCAACGTGGCTTTTTTTTTTCTTCAAATGGGTGGTGATATGGCTGGTTGGGGGTTGAAAGGGGAATGAAATAATATTTTCATTGAATACTATGTGAGATCCCATGTGTTATAAAATCATATAAATGTGCACTTTGAGAAGATAGTGGAATCTGACATTCGATTGCATTGATAACTATATCTTATGATGCCAATCCCACTTATATTATCATCATTCTAGAGAGAGAGAGAGAGAGAGGGAGGAAGGGAGGCATGCATGTTATCATCATTCATTTATCTATATGGAGAGAGAGAGAGGGATCTATGTTATCATCATTCATTTATCTGTACGGAGAGATAGATAGATAGAGAGAGAGAGAGAGAGAGAGTTATATTAAGATCCTTTGATTCTAATCCCACTCTTACATTATCATCATTCTAGAGAGAGAAGGGGGGAACTTATGTAAGTTATCATCAGGTAGGGCTGGGTGGTCCGAACTAACGAGCCACGACTGAGGGGCTGGTTGAGTCCTGCGCTGCACAAGAGTACAGACAAGAAAGAAAAGGGTCAGAGGACCAACCCGGAGTGATACTCCGGACGGGCGCTTCGACACTCAAGTCAGTATGAGCAGGAGTGCAGAGCAATGTCAGAGCAAAAAGCTTAGAGTTTTGGTTCTCAGATTTTCAGGACCCTCACCTTAGCACAAGTGAAGGCTATTTATAGTGATTCTGAGCCACCTGTCTAGGACAGGTGGTAGTTCTGAGCCAGGTGGTGGTCTCTGTATGGAGCAGGTTTCATACCTAAGGAGGGCAGGTGGAGGTCCCTGATTGGTCCAGGTGTCACACCTAGTGGAGACAGGTGTTGGCCTTCCAACGGTCCTTGTGAGGGCCACGTGCCAGAAGCTAATTGGATGCTGAGTTCGGACCCCTCAGTGCTGAGTCCGGATTGCTGAGTCCGGATTCCCTCAGTGCTGAGTCCGGACCCTATCAGTTGCCCCCTGGTTCTTCAAGCCATGAAAGTGGCTAGAAGAAGCAAAGAGAAGGTAAAGACAGCGTCGGGCCGGCCTTAAGACCTCCAGGCAGCTGAGGCCGGGCTCAGACTCAGCTAGGAGAAATAGTGGCCGGACAGGAGACTCCGGGCGCCCTGGCCTGGCCTTGGCGTTTGGCCTGAAGGAGTACGGCCGGGCAGAAGGCATTCGGCTATCCAGCACGGCTAAATTTTTGACCAGAGGTCTGGGCGGCCAGGCTTCCTGGACGTCCTTGGTTCAGGAGGTTACGTGGTCCTGTTCGGCTAAGGCTGTGAACGGCCAGCCGGGCAGGTTTTTGCTGGTAAAGCTTTTTGTCGCCTAGCGCTTTTGTCGTCTAGCGAACGCGCCATATCCTGTCCGGACAGCCGGACAGGTCTTTTGTCGTCTAGCACTTTTGTCGTCTAGCGAACGCGCCATATCCTGTCCGGACAGCCGGACAGGTCTTTTGTCGTCTAGCGCTTTTGTCGTCTAGCGAACGCGCCATATCCTGTCCGGACAGCCGGACAGGTTTTTGTCGTCTAGCGCTTTTGTCGTCTAGCGAACGCGCCATATCCTGTCCGGACAGCCGGACAGGTCTTTTGTCTTCTGAATGCACCATATCCTGTCCGGACAGCCGGACAGGTCTTTTGTCTTCTAGCGCTTTTGTCGTCTAGCGAACGCGCCATATCCTGTCCGGACAGCCGGACAGGTCTTTTGTCTTCTAGCGCTTTTGTCGCCTAGCGAACGCGCCATATCCTGTCCGGACAGCCGGACAGGTCTTTTGTCTTCTGAATTATCCTGTCCGGACAGCCGGACAGGTTTTTTGTCTTTTGAATTATCCTGTCCGGACAGCCGGACAGGTCTTTTGTCGCCTAGCGCTTTTGTCGTCTAGCGAACGCGCCATATCCTGTCCGGACAGCCGGACAAGTCTTTTGTCTTTTGAATTATCCTGTCCCGACAGCCGGACAGGTCTTTTGTCGCCTAGCGCTTTTGTCGTCTAGCGAACGCGCCATATCCTGTCCGGACAGCCGGACATGTCTTTTGTCTTTTGAATTATCCTGTCCGGACAGCCGGACAGGTCTTTTGTCGCCTAGCACTTTTGTCGTCTAGCGAACGCGCCATATCCTGTCCGGACACCCGGACAGGTCTTTTGTCTTTTAGCGCTTTTGTCGTCTAGCGAACGCGCCATATCCTGTCCGGACAGGTCTTTTGTCTTCTGAATGCGCCATATCCTGTCCGGACAGCCGGACAGGTCTTTTGTCCTCAGAATGCGCCATATCCTGTCCGGACAGCCGGACAGGTCTTTTGTCCTCTAGCGCTTTGGGACCTGTGCCTTGTATTTAATGCAGGCGGCGCATTTAATGCGGACGGCGCATTTAATGCGAGCGGTGCATTTAATGCGGAAGGCGACGTGGCGCACTCCGGCTGGCGGAAAGGGGCGGGATTTTTCCCGCTCTTCCCAGCTTCTCTATAAATACTGAAGTTTACTCTTCATTTCTTACTTTTCATCTTTTACTCTCCTCCTCTTCTGTTCGGCTACTCAAGTTTTCTGCCCGCTTCGGATCAATGAGCCCGGAGGTCCTCGTCCAACACTTCAGTTCGGTAATCTTTTTTAGCTTTTAGCTTTTCTTTTCTTCCTTTTTTATGTCTAGCACTAGTTCGGAGACGGACTCCAGTTCAAAGGAGTCCGGTTCGACCAGTACCGCCACGGGGTCCAGGGCGTCGGAGAGGGCGGTTCCGGCCTCACCTATAGTGGAGGCCGGTGTTGAGGGCGAAGAGCTAGTGATCATAATAGACGAGGAGAGCGGTGAGGAAATGAGTGTGGACTTAGACACAATCCCGGCCTGTGGGGACGGACCGGACCGGGTAGAAACCAGCGACGATGATGAGGACGTCGAAGCGGCAGTTCCTCAATCGTCGCGTATGCCAGTCGAGGTGATAGCGGAGGCACAGATGGAAGCCAACCCACAGTATAACATCGGGGCCCTATACGAGGTGAACCATCTGTGGCCGAACAGGCTTCAGATCGTCAGGGACAAATACTGTATTCCTAGCCGGTACATTCTGAGGGCGGCTGTCGAAGGGGATCGGGCCAGCAACGATAGCGCAGACCTCTGCGTATATGAAGAGGCCTTACGGGCCGGGCTTAGGCTCCCCTTCCACCCCTTTTTTGCGAACGCACTGAATTATTACGGGCTGGCAGTTACACAGGTGTAGACACCCCATTTTGACCGGACCCAAGTTCGTTGTGCTTGGGCGAAGCCCCATCTAATCACCAAGTTAGGATCCCAAATTGCACCCTGAGCTAGCTTAGGGTCCCACCGAGGTCCCTGTGAAATTTCGTCAAGATCCGACCACGTTTGCCTAGCGAACGAGCTAAGTGTAAACACCCCATTTTGACAGGACCCTAAACCCGCGTATTCGAATGAAATCCCGAGGTCAGGCGGAAAATGAATGAATGTGGGGCCCGCTGATATGGGACCCGCTTATGTGGGACCCATTTGTGTGGGGCCCGCTGATGTGGGACCCGCTGATGTGGGACCCGCTTGTGTGGGGCCCGCTGTTGTGGGGTCCACTGATGTGGGATCCGTTATATTCACGGAGAGAATAAGGACAGTAATCATTTCCCTTGTTTTTAAATTGCATGTAATGAGTATGTTTTGATTTTTTATGGCATCCAATGCATTTGATTATTGTTTTTTATTTTTATTTTTATTTTTGCAAAAATATAAGGGAATTTGGGGGGGACAAGAGGGGGACAAAAAATTCTCATTTTCTCCCATCATGATGACTCATGATGGGTCTTCTGATCTCTCTCGCGAAGAAAAACGGGAGGAAAGGAAAAAAACAGGAGAAAAAAAGAAAAAAAGGGACAGTGGAAAAAACGGGAGAGGGAGGAGGGACGAGGGTTTTTGGGTGGCTGGCCACCATTTTCTCTCCCACAGCCGTGCCACCTCCGATCACTATCCCCATCTCCGGCTTCTTCTTCTTCTTCTTCTTCTTGATCTCTTCCCCCAGCCGAAACCCATCTCTGCAACTCCGATCGGCCTTATTTTCTTCCTCTTCCCAAATTCTTCACCTCTCTCCGGTCAACCACCAACCGCCGATCACCTCCACCCCCATTTTTTCCGACCAAAACCCGTCCCCAACCATATCACCACCGGCTAGCCACCTCCACCTCCGGCAAACCCCACCGGAATCCAGCCGGACATCCAAAACCTCATTTACAGAGAAATCTCGGATCTCAGATCTGAGATTTCAGATCTGAGACAGACAGAGGGGGGAGCTCATTTGCAAAAAAAAAAAAAAAAAAGATAGAGAGAGAGAGGAAGAGAAGAGCTCATTTATTAAAAAAAAAAAAAAAAAAAAAAAAAAACTGTGGGTCTTCATGTTTTCTTCTCCGATCGGATCTGCCGGATTTCGGTCGATTTCCGCCTTCTTCTTTTCCGATCATCACCACCTCCGACTGGCTGTGCCGGAATCCGGCCCCAACTCCGGCTACCATTACCGATCGCAGGTATTTTCATTTTTATGTTTATTTATTTATTTATTTTTAATTTTTTTTTTTTTTTTCTCGTTTCATTCGTTTCATCATTACTGTTCGAAGTTTTATTAATATTAAAATTGTCGAAATAGTAATAGCTGTTTGCATAGTAATAGGATTAAATTTTTATTTTCGTGCATAGTAAAGCTTGCGTGAACAGTACTAGGTCGATTAATATTATTAAATTATTATTTTCGTCGATTAATATTATTAAATTATTATTTTTGTCGGTGAGTAATTATTGTTTTTTGACCGTAAAGATTATTTTATTTAAATTATTATTTTTGTCGGTTATTAATATTATTAAATTATTAATTTTTTTGACCGCGATGATTACTATTAATTAAGTATTATTATTTTTCTTTCGGTGGAATATTTAATTGTTATTTCGTTTCCAATTACCGAGGGACCCGCTTGTGTGGGGCCCGCCGATGTGGGACCGCTTGTGTGGGGCCCGCTTGTGTGGGACCCGCCGATGTGGGACCCGCTTGTGTGAGACCCGCCGATGTGGGACCCGCCGATGTGGGACCCGCTTGTGTGGGACCCGCTTGTGTGGGGCCCGTTTGTGTGGGGCCCGTTTGTGTGAATAGTACTTGGTAGGTCCTACTGTGAATAGTAGTTTTGAATAGTAGTTTTGAATAGTAGTTTTGAATAGTAGTTTTGAATAGTAGTTTTGAATAGTAGTTTTGAATAGTAGTTTTGAATAGTAGTCTTGAATAGTAGTTATAAATAGTAGTCTTGAATAGTAGTTATAAATAGTAGTCTTGAATAGTAATTATAAATAGTAGTTTTGTATGCTTTATTTGCTCATCACATTTACTCAAACTTAATCTAACAAAACCTGAAGGCATCATAGATTGCGCGAACTTATTGCACACACTTACATCACTTTCATCTAAACCCCTGCATCTCACATGCACACACATCCTATTTTAGGAACCCGGAGTGTTATCTAGCATGGTTGACTGGGATTTCATCACCTGGTGCCTCTGTGCTAGAGAAGCATTCCACCCTTAGCCTAGTACCTTTATGGTACGTAAACGGATCTCTTGTTCACGTACTGATACGCCGGACACTGGTACAGTATATCGAACATGGATTCGCGCTAAGGGAACTCTTGGCCTTACCCCTAGATTAACCCACACATGCATGTAGTATACGAACACATGTGCATCACGTGTGTGAGCCTAGTTTAGGATATCCTACCCATTTGTGTCTAGATTAGGCCGTAGTCCATCTTCCAATGGCTACGATCGGTCCTAGGTACACAAACAAAGTCATGAGTCGAGATCCTCTCTCCACTCCGCTAGATTATGGTTAGGGTTGATGCCTTCAGGTAACACTGATAAAATGTGCGAAGATTAAAAAACTTTTCCTTTGGGGTTAGGATGTAAATCCCATTCATTTCCAAAGATCTCATAGGATTAGTCATTCATGATCCATCCGTTGAAAGCAATCTTATGCTATCTCATCTCATCTTGATCACAGATTTTCAATCTTATATTATCTGATTTGACTCGTGTTTTCATCTCTTTTAGAGAGTCTTTGACTCATTTATCCTTTAGTTGGTGTTAGTGGAGTCTTTGACTCGTGTTTCTTTTCCTTTAGAGAGTCTTTGACTCATATATCCTTTAGTTGGTGTTAGTAGAGTCTTTGACTCGTGTTTTCATCTCTTTTAGAGAGTCTTTGACTCATTTATCCTTTAGTTGGTGTTAGTAGAGTTTTTGACTCATGTTTCTTTTCCTTTAGAGAGTCTTTGACTCATTTAGCCTTTAGTTGGTGTTAGTAGAGTCTTTGACTCGTGTTTCTTTTCCTTTAGAGAGTCTTTGACTCATATATCCTTTAGTTGGTGTTAGTGGAGTCTTTGACTCGTATTTTCATCTCTTTTAGAGAGTCTTTGACTCATTTATCCTTTAGTTGGTGTTAGTGGAGTCTTTGACTCGTATTTCTTTTCCTTTAGAGAGTCTTTGACTCATATATCCTTTAGTTGGTGTTAGTGGAGTCTTTGACTCGTGTTTTCATCTCTTTTAGAGAGTCTTTGACTCATTTATCCTTTAGTTGGTGTTAGTAGAGTCTTTGACTCATGTTTCTTTTCCTTTAGAGAGTCTTTGACTCATTTAGCCTTTAGTTGGTGTTAGTGGAGTCTTTGACTCGTATTTCTTTTCCTTTAGAGAGTCTTTGACTCATATATCCTTTAGTTGGTGTTAGTGGAGTCTTTGACTCGTATTTTCATCTCTTTTAGAGAGTCTTTGACTCATTTATCCTTTAGTTGGTGTTAGTGGAGTCTTTGACTCGTATTTCTTTTCCTTTAGAGAGTCTTTGACTCATATATCCTTTAGTTGGTGTTAGTGGAGTCTTTGACTCGTGTTTTTCATCTCTTTTAGAGAGTCTTTACTCATTAATCCTTTAGTTAATGTTAGTGGAGTCTTTGACTCGTGTTTCTTTTCCTTTAGAGAGTCTTTGACTCATTTATCTTTTAGTTGGTGTCATTGGAGTCTTTGACTCGTGTTTCCGTTTTTAGAGAGTCTTTGACTCATCTGTTTCATTTGCAGTATTATTAGAGAGTCTTTGACTTCGTTATCTCATTTCAGTGTTATCAGTTGCTCTTATTAGAGAGTCTTTGACTCGTTTATCCTTTAGTCGCTTTTATTAGAGAGTCTTTGACTCATTTATTCTCCAGTTACTGTCATTAGAGAGTCTTTGACTCATTTGCTCTTATAATAGTATTATTAGAGCATAGTTGATTCGCCGTAAGTGTTTGATAGGTAGAGAGTTCGTTTCGAACTACGTTGGCTTGATCCTCTTCCACGAGGTACGTAGTGCAGCTTGGGATCCACATCCCAAGTCCAGCCAAACCTTTAAAAATAAAAATTTTAAATCTTTCAAAGTTACAAAAATATTCAAACCATTTTCAAAAAGATCTTCCTCTAGAGTTAGGAGTATGTCCTAGCTGTTTAGGTTGTGTTCTAGAGTTAGGAGTTTGTCTTGATTTGTATTGATATGGTATGTCCTGTCGTGTGAGTGTCCCTAGAGTTAGGAGGCCTCGAGTCGATCGGTTAGACATTTAGTCGAACCGATGGCTAGACTAGGCATATAGTCAGCCCGTGGTTTTCATTAGGTTGCACAGCCTAGTTACACATAGGATTGTAGGAACCACCTGCATTAGCCTAAGGCTAATCAACTTGCATTAGTTAGGGCATATAGGGTGTCCTAAAATCCACAATTCACTGGAATTTTAATAATCATACAAGAAGCTTTAATAACTGGTTCGGTCTTTTAGATCGAGTCTAGGATAGAGGGCTAGATGTCTTAGGCATCATAATTTAGAATAGGGCATCGAACTACGTGGGCTCCGATTCTTCCCGAGGCCGGGATACGTAGCGCAGCTAGGATGGATGGCCATTCTGGTCCGAGTCCAGTCCTGCATTAGAGTTAGGACTTGTCTTGTCCCGTCATACATAGCATAGATTTGTGTCTCATGTTTTGATATGTTTTCTTACTTTCTTGTACTGATACTATACCTTTGGTTGTAGCTTGCATGTGCGTGTCCACCAGAAACTTAGACACCCATTAGGCATGTCACTCATAACCTAGCTTTGCTTAGGTGACACATTTTTCATTTCATTTTACGTGTTTATTTCTCCATTCTCAGGAAATGCATGCTTAGGTAGACGATTCCTGAGGATTGTTCCCATTTCACATGATTTTTACTCAAACTTCTTTGGAATTAATGAAAATGGCATAAGAGACCAAGTGCTTGCACTCGGGCGAATTGGGGGTGCTCTCAGACCTTCCTCATTCGTAACCAGGCACGAACCCATATATATTTCTGGTTATCCATTGCACAGAGGATTTGATTTTAGGGTTCCATGGCCTATCCATGGATGGCGACTCTGAGTTCTTTTTAGGTACATCTCGGTTTCGAGCCCTGGCTCCTGATCAGGATGTATCTCATTCGTTTTGTATCGCCACTCGTGCTATGCTGTGAGGGTGGCATCCGTTTCGAGAGTTCCTTGGCAGAGCTCTCCTTCACATTGTGGAGATCTTAGAGGATTGCTGTGGGGACCTCGCGTCCCTCGCCGCACCAGTCCTCTCAGGATCGGGGTCCACAACAGGTCGTCCCAAACTCTTGGAGAACGCTGATCGGCTTCTTGTACCTTCTTGAAGTCCGGCTCCGTAGGAACCCCACCGTGCCCGTCTTTAGGATGTGTGCGCACCTGAAGAGGCATAAGGACGGCGGCTGGATCGACATTAGCCAGAGGCCTGAAATGAAAATGATTACTGGGATACCTTCTTCCATTCACACATGGAAGAACAGGTTCTTCTATGTAAAGGACACCGTGCCGGGCTCGCACTGGCCGTTCTCATTACAATGGAGAACGCCGGACACTCGCCGCCTTAGTAAGAAACCAGCCCTCGAGGACTATGACCATATGACCTTCGCTCTGATCAAAGAAGAGCTCAAGCGAGGTCCAATACACTGCTCAGAGTTCGAAGAAGAGGCCGAGCTGGTCGCACTCGGGGTCAGTCGTGCGACGCCGGCACGTACGTAGATCCTTTAGGAGAACATTTTGTTTTTCTGAAGTGTTCTTCAATTTTCATATTTCTGACTGCGCTCCGTTCTCTTTTGCAGAAATGGTGAAGCAGATGTCCCTTTTGGACAGAATCAAGCAGTCCTCGGGCGCGTCCCCAGCGCAGGAGCAGCCCCAAACAAAGGGCAAGAAGAGGAAGGTGCCGGAGTCGACTCCGCCGATGGTCGCGCTGGCTAAGCCTCTGAAAAGCAGCCGGGCGACGCATAAGCTTGCCCTATCGAGCCGGGCAGAAATCACGGGTCAGAGCTCCAAGTCCGGAGCGGCGACAGGGCCAAAACATGGCGGGGCAGTACTTGGTATCCCGGCCACCGCATCGGTTGGAGGCGACAACGTCTTCCGCCCGAACTGGGCCGTGCAGAAAACGGACACCGGCCTGGGGGATACCCGGGTGGCCACAGAGTTGATGTACAAGGGCGTCCTCCCACGCGACCGGTTAGAAGTCGAAAAGGAGGTGCCGGAGACCTGCGAAGCGGCAATCAGCTCCGCCCTCTATCAACTCCAGGTCTACTCAAGGGATATGGCCAAGAAGCGATATCTCTTCTCTGAGACGATCACAAGGATCGAGTCCGAAAAGGCCCAGCTCCAGAAGGAGAACGGCGAGCTCACTGAAGCCGTCCAGATCAAAGAAGCCGAACTCAACAGCTTACAGGACGAACTGCAGAGGGTCAAAAACCAGGCCGTGCAGGATCTCCTAAGTTCGGCAGAGAGGGCCGGAAGGAAGGAGAAGGCGGCCGTGGAGAAGGCCGTGAAGGAAACCGAGGAGAGGAAGGAGGCTCAGCACTTCGACTTAGGCCTCCAGGCTTACAGGGCGGGTTTCCTTCTCTGCTCCGAGCAGGTGAAGAAGCTTCACCCCGACATCTCCTTGGACGGGCTAACCGTCCCGTATGCACCTCCGGAGGAGGAGGAAGATGAGGAGGAAGACAAACCGGACTCCTCCCGGCCTATTGAGTTAGATGCGGAGGTGACTGTGGCCGCCGTCTCCTCTGCGGAGGGCGGCGAGCTTGCAACCCTCACTCCCACAGAGGTCGTCACCGAGGTGGTGGCAGACGAGGAGGCCTGAGTAGCCGCCTTCTTTCTTTTTGGCGATATGTTTTTCTTTTTTTGCACAGTTTGTAATGCCTATTCTTTGTAAGCCAGCTCGGCGAAGAGAGCAATTTTGTAATATGAATACTGAATACAAATACATTTTTGTTCAACTGTCTGTACGGCATTCTTATTTTTTGTACGCATTATTTCTGTGCTGCATCGAAGACCGAGCTGGAAATATTTGAAGGTGGTTTCCACTGCGGGCGTCCTGGCTGGAACCGTTCTTCAAGCCACTAGGATGAGCCGGAGTGCACCACTACTGCTCGTCCTAAGTCTGCGAGAACCGAGCTGGAAGCTTGGTACTCAAACACTTAGGAAATATTTGAAGGTGGTTTCCACTGCGGGCGTCCTGGCTCCAAGCCACTAGGATGAGCCGGAGTGCACCACTGCTGCTCGTCCTAAGTCTGCGAGAACCGAGCTGGAAGCTTGGTACTCAAACACTTAGGAAATATTTGAAGGTGGTTTCCACTGCGGGCGTCCTGGCTGGAACTGATCTCCAAACCACTAGGATGAGCCGGAGTGCACCACTGCTGCTCGTCGTCCTAAGTCTGCGAGAACCGAGCTGGAAGCTTGGTACTCAAACACTTAGGAAATATTTGAAGGTGGTTTCCACTGCGGGCGTCCTGGCTGGAACTGATCTCCAAACCACTAGGATGAGCCGGAGTGCACCACTACTGCTCGTCGTCCTAAGTCTGCGAGAACCGAGCTGGAAGCTTGGTACTCAAACACTTAGGAAATATTTGAAGGTGGTTTCCACTGCGGGCGTCCTGGCTGGAACTGATCTCCAAGCCACTAGGATGAGCCGGAGTGCACCACTGCTGCTCGTCGTCCTAAGTCTGCGAGAACCGAGCTGAAAGCTTGGTACTCAAACACTTAGGAAATATTTGAAGGTGGTTTCCACTGCGGGCGTCTTGGCTGGAACTGATCTCCAAGCCACTAGGATGAGCCGGAGTGCACCACTGCTGCTCGTCGTCCTAAGTCTGCGAGAACCGAGCTGGAAGCTTGGTACTCAAACACTTAGGAAATATTTGAAGGTGGTTTCCACTGCGGGCGTCCTGGCTGGAACTGATCTCCAAGCCACTAGGATGAGCCGGAGTGCACCACTGCTGCTCGTCCTAAGTCTGCGAGAACCGAGCTGGAAGCTTGGTACTCAAACACTTAGGAAATATTTGAAGGTGGTTTCCACTGCGGGCGTCCTGGCTGGAACTGATCTCCAAACCACTAGGATGAGCCGGAGTGCACCACTGCTGCTCGTCCTAAGTCTGCGAGAACCGAGCTGGAAGCTTGGTACTCAAACACTTAGGAAATATTTGAAGGTGGTTTCCACTGCGGGCGTCCTGGCTGGAACTGATCTCCAAGCCACTAGGATGAGCCGGAGTGCACCACTGCTGCTCGTCCTAAGTCTGCGAGAACCGAGCTGGAAGCTTGGTACTCAAACACTTAGGAAATATTTGAAGGTGGTTTCCACTGCGGGCGTCCTGGCTGGAACTGATCTCCAAACCACTAGGATGAGCCGGAGTGCACCACTGCTGCTCGTCGTCCTAAGTCTGCGAGAACCGAGCTGGAAGCTTGGTACTCAAACACTTAGGAAATATTTGAAGGTGGTTTCCACTGCGGGCGTCCTGGCTGGAACTGATCTCCAAGCCACTAGGATGAGCCGGAGTGCACCACTGCTGCTCGTCCTAAGTCTGCGAGAACCGAGCTGGATGCTTGGTACTCAAACACTTAGGAAATATTTGAAGGTGGTTTCCACTGCGGGCGTCCTGGCTGGAACTGATCTCCAAGCCACTAGGATGAGCCGGAGTGCACCACTGCTGTTATATGCTGATGTCTACATAAGTTACTCAAAGAGGGACACTTGTTCGGGAAACTTATTTTATTCATTCCAGAACTTGGATGATTACAGCAGTTCTTTACAAGCCTATGAAGGCAAACAAAATTACTGATAGTAGATCCGAAGATTTCTAGAATTCCAGGCGTGTGGTAGCATCTGTTCGTCGAGGGACTCTAACCGATAGCTTCCTGGGCGGATGACTTCTTTAATTCGGTACGGTCCTTCCCAGGTCGGAGAGAGCTTGCCCACGCTTCTTGGCTGGGAAACGGAGGCTTTCCTCAGGACTAGGTGGCCGGCACGGAATTCTCTTGGTCGGATCTTGACGTCATGATATCTGGATATTTTCTGTTTATAGGCCGCCGCCCTGATCTGAGATTCCTCACGGACTTCTTCAAGCAAGTCAAGGTTGGCACGGAGTCCGTCCCCGTTGAGCTGCTCACTGAAATGGACGATCCTTGGGGAGGGGACGCCGATGTCAACCTGGATCACTGCTTCTGTTTCGAAGGAGAGATTGAAGGGTGACTCGCCTGTGGCCGTACGCGGAGTAGTCCGATACGCCCAGAGCACATGATACAGTTCGTCTGCCCAACGCTCGGCCTTGCCATCCAGTCTCTTCTTTATCCCCTGCAAGAGGGTCCTGTTCGTCACCTCTGTTTGCCCATTCGTCTGAGGATGTGCCACAGATGTGAATCTCTGCTCTATGTGCAGGTCAGAACAAAACTTCCGGAAGTTCCTCGAGTCGAACTGCTTGCCATTGTCCGTTATGAGGACCCGGGGGATTCCGAACCTGCACACCACTGATTTCCAGAAGAAGTTCTGTACATTCTGCTCTGTGATCTTGGCCAGAGGCTCTGCTTCTACCCATTTGGTGAAATAATCAATGGTGACAACGACGAACTCACGGCCTCCCGAGGCCGGCGGAAAGGGGCCCAGAATATCCATTCCCCATACTGCGAAGGGAAGAGGACTGATGATCGGGGCCATCGGAACGGGTGGCTGGTGGACGGTCGGAGAGAACTTCTGGCACTTCTCACACTTTTTCACAAGGCTCAGCGCGTCCTTCCTCAATGTAGGCCAGTACAGACCTCTCAGGAGATGGAACTGCTACCAGCTCGGGGTCTGGGTCCGGAACTGTGCACTCGGCTATGAAGTCAGCGAGAATCTGAGCTTTGATCGCCGGCCTGGGCAGATACTTGATATCAAACTCACTGAGCTCCACGGCCCACTTGACAAGTCGGCCCGAAGTATCTGGTCGGTGGAGGATCTGTCTGAGAGGCTGCCCTGTCAAGACCTTGATTGTGTGCGCCTGGAAGTACGGCCTTAGCTTCCGGGCCGCCATAATAAGGGCGCACACGAGCTTTTCTACTCGCTGATATCTGGTCTCTGCATCATGGAGGACCTTGCTGACATAGTAGATCGGCTTTTGCTGGTTAGACTCTTCTTTGATCAGTACTGCTGCGACTGCCAAGGGTCCTGCTGAGAGGTACAGAATCAGCTCTTCTCCTGGCTCCGGCGTGGACAACAAGGGGGGGGAGGATAAGTACTGCTTCAGCTCCTCTAACGCTGCTTGACATTCCGGAGTCCAGGGCGCGGTTTTTATACCTTTGATCGCATTGAAGAACGGGAGGCATCTCTCGGCGGATTTTGAAATAAACCGCCCCAGGGCTGCCACCAGCCCGGTCAGCCGCTGTACTTCTCTGATAGTGTTGGGAGGAGTCAGCTCCATTACTGCCTTGATCTTCTCCGGATTCGCCTCTATTCCTCTCTGGCTTACCATGAAGCCCAGGAATTTGCCTGCTCCGACGCCAAACGTACATTTGGTCGGATTAAGCTTCATGTTGTGTTCCCTCAAGACTTGGAAGGCCTCTTCGAGGTCGGAGACGTGGTTGGAAGCACTTCTGCTCTTCACTAGCATATCATCAACGTAGACCTCCATGTTCCGACCGATCTGATTTCTGAACAGCTTGTTGACGAGACGCTGGTAAGTGGCTCCTGCATTCTTCAGTCCGAAAGGCATCACCCGATAGCAATAAGTCCCCTGGTCGGTAACGAATGATGTCTTCGGGATGTCTGACTCATACATTCTGATTTGATTGTATCCTGAGAAAGCATCCATGAAACTGAGCAGCTCGTGACCTGCTGTGGCGTCAATGAGCTGGTCTATTTTTGGGAGTGGGTAGCTGTCCTTTGGGCAGGCCTTATTCAGGTCTGTGAAGTCTATACAGGTCCTCCACTTCCCGTTGGACTTTTTCACCATTACCACATTCGCGAGCCAGTCCGGATACTGGATCTCACGGATGAAATCGGCCTTCAAAAGCCTCTCCACCTCTTCTCTGATGGCTCTCCGCCTTTCTGGTGCAAAGTGTCTCCGCTTCTGCTTCACGGGCTTGCATGTCTGATCGACACCGAGTTCGTGGGTGCTAATCGACGGGTCAATGCCGGGCATGTCTGAAGGAGTCCAGGCAAAGACATCTGCATTGGCTCTGAGGAACTGAGCGAGATTCTGCTGCGCGGCCTCTGGCAGGGCAGAGCCGATCTGGACAACCCTCTATTCGTCATCGATGTTCAATTGAATAGAGATGAGGTCCTCTGCGGGCTCGTTGACTGTGACCTGTGCTTCGTCTCTGAGATCGTACAGCTCGATTGGAAGAGACTCAGACGCATTCTTCCCTCTCAGAGCTGCCGCATAGCATTGTCTTGATTGGGGCTGATCCCCTCTGACTTCACCTACGCCTCCTGGCGTAATGAACTTCATCTTCTGATGATAAGCGGAGGGAATAGCTCGGAGGAGGTTCTGGCCAGGGCGTCCTAGAATGGCATTATAGGCCGACTTGGCCTTAACCACCAGGAAGGTCACCATTGCGAAGGACTGGCGGGGCGGCTCCCCGATAAGAACTGGAAGCTCAATCTGCCCTTCGACCTTGACAACTTCTCCTGAGAACCCGAACAGATCTGAGTTGGCCGGCTTCAGACGGTCAGCTCCGATCATCATCTGTTCGAAGGCGTGATAGTAGAGGATGTCGGCGGAGCTCCCGTTGTCGACCAGGATCTTCTTCATTTCCCAGTTCGCCACTAGCATTGTGACGACCAGGGCATCATCGTGCGGGAGGATCAGACCGTCAAGATCTGCCTCCGAAAAGGATATCTCATTTTCTGGCTCGGCCCTCTTGCTGCAGGCATGGACGGCGTTGATCTGCCGGGCATAGGTCCTGCGGGCCGATGAAGAGGTCCCTCCTGCGGTCGGCCCTCCTGAAATGGTACCAATAACACCATGAGGTTGAAGTTGAGGTTGAGGTACCTGAGGAGGGAGAACGGCCGGGGCAGGAGCCTGGATGCTGTCGCCCAGGGGTTGGGCGTCTCGAGGACTTCTGTCTCTGGGCCTCGGGTTGTCCTGGCGCTCCCTTCTGTTGTCATTATTTTTTAAGTACCTCCCAAGGTACCCTCTGCTTATCAGCTGCTCGATCTCCTCCTTGAGATGAATGCAGGCGTTGGTGTCGTGGCCGTGGCTCTTATGGAACCGGCAATACCTGGACATATCTTGCGTGCCCGCCTCTGGTGTCTGCTTCTTCGGCCATCGAATGAAGTCTTCTTTCCGAATGGCTGCCAAAATTTGAGCCCTGGAAGCGGTGAGCGGCGTGTAGCGCTCCCTCGTCGGGGGGCTCCTCTCCTTCCGAGGCCGGGGGGAGCTCCTTTCCTTCCGGGACGGACTGCTCTCCTTCCTCTGGGGCCTGTCATCCCTACGCTGCTTGGCGGGGTTCTTCTCCTCTGGTCTTCTCTTGCTGACGGAATCCAGGGCAGCGAGAGTTTCCTCGACGGAAATGTACTCTTCCGCCCCGGTCATCAGATCTGCCAAGGACTGTGGATTGCGCCGGGCGACTGCTCTTCGGAAGTCGGTGGACCGGGCTCCGGCCAGAAGAGCATTCGTTGCCGCGGAGGGATCCAGGTTGGGTACCTGAAGGGCCTCCCTGTTGAACCGGCCAACGAACGCTTTTAAGGCCTCACCGTCTTCCTGCCTCAGGGCCATCAGTGAAGCCGTCGTCTTTCGAGGCCTTCTGCTGCTCATGAAATGCCGGGCCAGGTCGTCCCCGAAGTCGTCGAAATTGTCAACAGACTTGGGCTTCAGCCGTGAGTACCAGTCTCTCGCGGCTCCAGTTAATGTGGTGGGGAGTGCCCTGCAAAGGAACCCGTCCGACGCCCCGTGGAGAAGCATCGTGGTCCTGAAGGTCTGCAGATGATCCACGGGATCTGTGGTCCCATCATACTGCGGGATCTGCGGCATCTTGAAGCCCAAGGGGACTGCCGCACCGAGTACCCTGTCTGTGAAAGGGGGATTGCTACTGAAGATCCTTGAAGCAGGGCGGCCATGATCTCTAGCCAGCTCCTCGATTCTATTATCGATCTTCTGGATTCTCAGTAACATCGGATCATCCCTCTTTTCGGCCAGACGGGCAGGTCTACTCCTTACGGCTGATGGGCTCCTTGCGGATCCGGACTGGCTGAGGGGACTCCTTCGCCGGTGCCGCGATCCCTCTCCGTGCGTAGGGTCTCTCTTGCTGCCACGTTTCTGCACGGAGGGGGATCGTGACCGGTGATGCTGACGAGGCTTAGGGCGCATGTTCCTGTCCCGCGAGCGGTGGTCTCTTCTTGTGGAGTGACGAGTTTGGTCCCGGGGTGGAGACGCGCGTTCTCTGCGGGAGCTTTCTCCCCTCTGAACGGGTCGAGAAACCTCGACTGGGTGTTGCTGGAGTGCGGGGGCCGCGTTCCTGAACTGCGCAACTACAGCAGTCATTTCCTGAAAAAGGGCCCGCATCTCCCTTGGGGTCGGGGTAGGGTCTGAACGGTCCGAGTGGGGCGAAGTTCGCTCCACGGCCGCCCCGACCTCCACCTGTGAGGCCAGCCGCTCACTTCGTCCTTCACGGGGGGCCGTAGCCCGAGTAGCCCGAGAAGTCGGAGGTGCTCGCTTGCCGGTCTGTCCTACCATTTTTATCTGGGTGAGATTTCGAACAGCTTTTTGTTGCGTAGTCCCACGGATGGCGCCAAATCTGTTAGGCCTAAAATCGGTAACAGGTTATGGTAGGGCTGGGTGGTCCGAACTAACGAGCCACGACTAAGGGGCTGGTTGAGTCCTGCGCTGCACAAGAGTACAGACAAGAAAGAAAAGGGTCAGAGGACCAACCCGGAGTGATACTCCGGACGGGCTCTTCGACACTCAAGTCAGTATGAGCAGGAGTGCAGAGCAATGTCAGAGCAAAAAGCTTAGAGTTTTGGTTCTCAGATTTTCAGGACCCTCACCTTAGCACAAGTGAAGGCTATTTATAGTGATTCTGAGCCACCTGTCTAGGACAGGTGGTAGTTCTGAGCCAGGTGGTGGCCTCTGTATGGACCAGGTTTCATACCTAAGGAGGGCAGGTGGAGGTCCCTGATTGGTCCAGGTGTCACACCTAGTGGAGACAGGTGTTGGCCTTCCAACGGTCCTTGTGAGGGCCACGTGCCAGAAGCTAATTGGATGCTGAGTTCGGACCCCTCAGTGCTGAGTCCGGATTGCTGAGTCCGGATTCCCTCAGTGCTGAGTCCGGACCCTATCAGTTATCTATGTGGAGAGAGAGAGAGAGAGAGAGATGTTATCATCATTCACTTATCTGTATGGAGAGAGAGAGAGAGAGAGAGAGAGAGAGAGAGAGAGAGACTTATATTAACATCCTATGATTCCAATCCCACTCTTACATTATCATCATTCTAGAGAGAGAGGGGGGGGAACTTATGTAAGTTATCATCCTTTGTTTATCTATGTGGAGAGAGAGAGAGAGAGAGAGAGAGAGAGAGAGAGAGACTATCATCATTCATATATTCATCTATACGGAGAGACTCACAGAGAGATATTATGTTATCATCGTTCATTTATCTATATGGGGAGAGAGAGAGAGAGGATTAGATTAATGATGGGATTTCTTCATGTTACGATGATAACAAACTACAATGGTGTGCTAATATGTATGGCATCCATATATGCTTCAATATTTTATGTCTTTAAATACTTCTGTGTACATATTTACTCATTAAATTATGAAATTGTTGATTAGTAGTTATATAATTGCATATTGCATATTGCATAGTGTGTCCGCTAGGATTTATTTTGTTAATTGGTTTTGGGGTGATTAGAAAATGTGTTCCTATTGTAGATAAGTAAAGTAGGATTGTCTATCTTTATTCACCAGATGGTGGGGAACTTAAGTAGAAAGTGACTCTTCCAACACTATGTCGTGGAAAAAAAAGTGAATAAGGTCGGTCCATGTCAACTCTCTAATCTACTGGATGAGATAAAAGATTCTTGTATGCATGGTGCTTGTTGTCTTTCTCTTATTCGCAAACGATTCTGCTGATAGCCTTGTTAAATCGGGAGCTTCTAGAGCTTAATTGTATATAGAGGGTGAAGTGCGCATGTAATCTCTTGTTTAATTAACAGTAATGTTAGGGAGACCGAGAGTACAACTCAGAAGGGGACCGAAGAAATGCCACAAACATCAAAGTTACGTAAGCCCACACATGGCACGTTCTCATTGTTGGGCTCTCCATTGGTTGTACTCTCGGTCTCCATGTCATTTTCCTTTAATTAATGGTAACTTTATCAAAAATAAATTATCTATTGTACTGACCAACTCTATTCCTACAAAAGAAAAAAAAAATTTGAGCACAAGATAACTACATTAAAAGAGAGAAAGGATTATGAGTGCTAGTCAGAGGACAAAGAATGCCCAACGTACAAGGAGTCCCACAAGTCCCCTGATTTGGCCACTCTATTCCTACAATTAAGTCATATAATTAAGTGTAACCAACATAGCTATTATAATGTCCACGAATATATGATGACTATTATGTCATCATTCCCTCACGCAAAATGGTAGGGCACTATGTGTCGGTTTCTTTTTCCGAGGACTATCATCGGAATTTGCTAGGGTCCATCGCAGAAGGCATTTCGCAGCTCGTCTATTGCATGTCAGACCAGCCACCTCGTGAATGAAGACAACAGCTTTTGTCTCTATTCACGAGGTGGGTGGTCTGGCATGCGACAGACCAGCCACGAAATGCCTTTTGCAATGGACGCTTTTTTTTTGGTTCATTACTCATGTGGCCTTAAGGCGAGTTTTTATACAGTGTCTACAGGTAGCTGTACTAATCCAACAACACACGACTGTATAAGAAGAAGCTGTCGTTAGATCGAACACCAAGGGCAGCAACCTTGTCGTGCCCGTACCCCACTGTAAGTTCAATTCCACTCTTACACCGTATAAATTCACCATTAGGCGATGTGGGTTTTTTTTTTTTTTTTTTTGAGAGAGAAGTTTTTTAATTTTCCTCGAAAGGTAAAGATTTTATTTAGTAGATCCAAAATTAGAAACAAAAGTAGCCTGGGTAACAGATAAAAGATCACATTGAAGCGGCTAATCCCATGCATATTGTATGTACATCTGGTGGCACAAATTGTATAGTATCATAAATAGCTATTCCTGGTATTACCCATCCCCCAGGACAGTTTATAAACAAAACACATATCCCTGTATCATCCTCTATACTAAGATATACCATGAGACCAACAAGTTGATTCGAGATCTCGCTGACAATCAGCGAGAGGAAACAATAGAAACTCATAAACAGAAAGTCTTCTCCCAATCCAAGAACAAGTTTCCTTCAGACGAAAGGATCACCATCTCATCCCTATTCGCCCCTTCTCTACCTAACTTATCAGCATCTTCATTAGGAGAGCACCTCATATGCTCAAATTTAGGTACAATTTTGTGGAAACCCATTTCACAGCTCAGTTTTGCAGGAGAGAACACCCTCCTAAGATGAATTAAATGAATAGAAAAAATCAGCTAAAAAGTAAGCCCGTGTGGCTGTTCTCTCCTGCAAAAGTGAGACATGAAATGGCTTACACGCACACACATATATACCGGCAGTCATTTGGAACCACCGGTATAGTATATTATATTATTTTACATTTACCGGCAGTCAATCAAAACCGTCTCCAAAAACATACTATCCCGGCAGTTCTATATAACTGCGAATAAAAACCTCCTTTTTTTAGAGGAATGATAGATGCAAGGGCGCCCTTGATGAATAAAGGGCCCTTGATTGGATCACATCATTCTCGGTAACCTTTTAAAATCAACGTGTATCGATTCAAGGGCCTTTTCTTGCTCTTTGTGCAGAGGCGCCCTTGCATCTATCATTCCTCTTTTTTGTATAGTGGGCCGCCTCATGAATCACTTTCTGTGCATATAAATTAGTTATTTTTAGCAGTGACTTGGAAGGATTGACTGTGTTGAAGGTAATGAGCCCACATACATGACATTCAGTGATTCAATCTGATACAAGATATGAGACTCTAGGCTAAGAGGGCTTTGTTCATCCGGGCAAGATTTCTAATGCCAATCCCCTATGAACATTTGATCTTTCACATTTGCAGTCTCTTGGCCACATTATCTAAAATAAAATCAAAAGTACCCTGCTTGGGATTTATATGCTCCTACAGTCCAGCATCCGTTCCATGTCTATCTACTGCTTTTGGATCATGTTACCTTTGTACTTGTGGATACTTCAAGATCAATCTTCAAAACGATTATAGAGTGAAAACCCAGATGGGGAATGCTAATTATAGTGAGTCTTTACAAGCTAGCTGACAGCAACAGAAAAAAAATGTTCACTCAAATCTCCATGTCAGACACGAAATGATCACATAAGCCCCCAACAAGGAGGGCTACGTGACCTTATTACACCTCTAGCTAGAGCATCTGCGACCCCATTCGGTACTTGGAAAGTGTGACACAAGGAAGATCAGATTGCCTGATAATCAGAGACTTTTATACAGTGTTATAATCACCTCATATTGATAAAAAGTCCATTTGAAATGGAAATAAAGAAAAAATCTGTGCTCATACATATAGAAACACAGGATGTCCTTTGTTAAAGTATAAAAGATTAAATAAAGCCTTCTCCGAGGGATTAAGCTTTTGGAGTGATTGGTCATTTCACATGGTATCAGAGCAAAGGTCCTGAGTTCAAAACTACTTGATATTAAAAATCCACATCTAATGGCCAACCGAAAAGAGGGGCCATGTGTAGGCCACCCCTAAAAAGAGGGGCCACAGGTGAGGGGAGTGTTAAACGTATAAAAGATTAAATAACACCTCCAACTGCCTAAGCTTTTGGATTGTCTGATCGTTTCACATCCTTTCGGTTAAAAGGCTGTGTGCCTTGGAAGGCATAAGACTTCTTTGTCAAGATGGCCGTTTGGAAGCTCCTAAGATTGATCAACGCAGGTGAACTGTAAGAAGGGGTATGCAGGGAGGGAAACAATGCAAGTAAGTGTTTTGATACATGCAGGAAAATGCTTGCTTGATCAACACAGGTGACTTTGCTAAGACGCTTCGTAAAACCACACCGCATCTACAAGAAGAGCTGATTGAGGCCCCCCAAGATTCACGGAATGTGACCTGGGGCACTATGGGAGTTTGTGATTGGTTGAGCTCCATTTGGTTTGCCGCGTGATAACACTTAAAAACTACTATCAGCCGAAATCCAAAATTTCGGATTTCGGTCAAGACTGAAACCGAAATTACCGAACTTTGGTAAATTTCGGTCGAACAGTAATTTCAGCAAAATTTCGGATAAAATATTAATATCTTAATTCTTTACAAAATTTCAGCCCAAAACCGACATTTCGAGCCCTTTTACCGAATTTCGGCTGAAATTTTGGTTTCGGTGAGGACCAAAATTACCCCTGAAACCAAAATTTAAAACCTTGCTATCAGCTCATTGATTCATTGATTATTAAACAGCAAATTGCACTAACCATTAACAACTTGGAATAGAGTCTAATAACAGCAGCAATACATGCTTTTGACAGTAGTTTCTATCAAGAAGAAAAGGATATGGCATACTTAGGGAGGAGAGAGCTACCTGATGGAAGAGTTACCTAGAAAGTCACAGTAATACTCCTGTCACAAACCAACAAGGCAACAAGGGTGATCTACTCAAAATTGAGTTCAAATCCATTCACCTTTTGTCGGTCATTTTCGTTTCTTTTTTTCTGGGGGCTTATGCATGACTGCACTTTCATCTTCAGAAGAGTCCTCCATGACTTCATCAGGGACATCATTGGGAACATTATGTTTGGTGATAAAGTTCTTCAGAATGCCCATACTCTCTTCCTTCATCGAAACCAGCTGTTCCGAGAGAATGCCATCTACTGCATTAACAGAAAATACTTCCGAGCCAAGTCGGAGTGTTGCTTTAACTAGGGGATTAGAAGTGACAGCATCATGAACTTGATGATCCATTATACAGTGAAAGAACCTGCATAAGCATACAAAAATAACATAAAAATGGTGTCTTTCCTGGAGGACTCAAGACAAACATTGACATCAATGTATTAATGGATAACCAATATGATACAGCTTCACTCCTGTGCTGATGAGTTTTCTGAAAAATTGTGGAAGTCCCCAATAGAGAACACAAGCGGTCTAAATTCTACAATATATTGAACTTTTTGCAAGAAGGTTTTCAATCCCTAATTGTTAGTTTGCTTACAAAGATGCATAAACTATGCCGATGATGCACAAAAAAGATAAAAGTGTGTACAGTTATAAAGTCAGTATTTCCCTATCTAATGTTTCATCTTTAGCTTGAGGAAAAATTACCAAAGCCTAAATACTTTTATTGAATGTTTACAAAAATCTAAGTACTTTAGAAAGTTATTTCCAAAACCTATTCAAAAATGCTCTTCAGAAAATATCCAGTTTTAACAGCATTGATCAATCACCTGGGGTGTCTCATTTGAGGTGAAAAAAGGGAAGTTTTCCAACACACTTTTATGAAGGCTATTCCATTCAATCACTCATGCCTAATCGAAAGCAGTACCAATTCTAGGATCAGATCAATTATCCATTCAATGTAACCCACTGTTAGATACTTTCCAGATAAAAAATTCAAAACATGGTTTTTATGGGAGGTTTAATGTGCCGGTAAAACAGATTACTTTTTAAAAGAAACCATATCCCTGTGGAATTCCATCTCTAGCTTGTTCCTGGCTGAAGAAGAAATTCCTAATGATGGTTGTGTTCGTAAAAGTAGCTTGTTGCACAACAGAGAGATACACGTCAAAACAGGTTTGTCAATGCACTTATTTCCTAGGAGTTCATCTATCCATCCATGGTGATAAGATGGATATAGAAGGCCCCCGAGTCTTGACCAGAACCAAAATGCAAATCACCTTCATAATGATTGAAATCGAAAATTGTAAAGCTCTATTTATCATGTTTAAAGATAGAGTTCATCAGTGTTTATCAGTAATTAACATAAACCCTAAAAGTCATCAATCTTTTTGAAATCCTTTGTCACAAGAACAACAGCTGCTCATTCCCCTCTTAAAGATATGACCAGTGCAACTTTCCCTTTCAAGCACAATAAAATATATTTGCAAATGCTGAATGAAAGAGAAAATAAAAACGATAAAACAGAAAATCGACACAGAACATTATGAAAGAGAGCCCCTCCATTCATTCTTTTGTTTAGCCCAATTATGACCTAAAGGAATTCATTTCTGTGAAAACTTCCACGGCGAGAAAACAGTCTTTACTCTCTTGTTTCTAAAAATTCAGAAAAGCAAGGATTCCATAATGTTGTGACTGGGAAAAAGAAAATGGCATCATACTTACCAATAGCAAAAAAGCAACCAAATAATGCACCTTCTCATGCTCTACATCAACCAGGACTGAAGGCATATATATAAGCTTCTTTGCTTTAATGATAAAGCTGCCAATGGTAGCTTAGGGATTAGCCGTAAAAACCATCTTGAAATGCTCTTATCTTAACCCCATGGAATCAAGGATAATGTTTTATATGCTCCTAATAACAAAAATCAAGCATTCATTATATCAAGCTTGATGTGATCTAGCCCTAGGATAGGTTTTTTTTTTTTTTTGGACATCTGTTTCATTTCATTTAGAGCTTTATCTTAGTTTATTAGTTATAAATATATTTGAATGGTCGATGTGGGGGATGTCATCATCTAAACCATGGACCAATACCTTTACCCTTCTACCCATGGCCCACCCCCTAAATCCTAAACTTAATCCCAAAACCCACTTAAACCATCCCTTGCATCCTATTGGCCCTATGGCCCACCACTTAAACCCCCTAACCTAGCCCTATAAAACACTTTCCCCCTCTCTCCTTTGACCTAATTTTGGACGAAAAATAGATCATCTCTCCTGATCTCGCTTGGATAGCCGCCTTCAACCCCTCCACACCCCCTTTCTCTTTCTCCTCCATTTCTCTCCCCCCTCTCTAGTTGCAGTTGTTAAGCCAGAAAGCAATGGCAGCTGAAAAATCCCCATAAACGTAAGGAGTGCTAGGCCTCTAGCCCTTATTAATTAGGTACTATTGAAGCTGGATTCCTTATAGCAGCTCCATCAAATTGAAGCTTGCACCACCCAGGGTCTAGATTTACCCAGACAGCTTCGATAGGTTGGATCACCTAAATCAGAGGGATGGTTTGCTATGACCTATCGAACATGGGAAGCTCCATCTCTCTAGCCTCCCCTTACTCCGGTGTAGCGCGCAAAGTGTCTAAAGATAAGATAAGCGCCTTAATGGAGTGAAAAAAATGCTCTCGGCTGAGCGAACGTCCTCTCCTCTCTTTCTTCTTCTTTTCACTCTACCCCCACTTCTTTGTCCATAGAGTGAGCCCCCCAGCCCAGCCGCCTCTTTCACCTCTCTAATCCTACTCTCCAGTGTGAGCTGCCCCCCACCTCTCTCGGTCACCACCTCAAGTAAGACAACCAAGGCACGAGGCCCGTCGTACTACTTCTCAGGTATAATTACATTTTCCCCAATTCTCATTCACTTCTCATTCTATTTCCCTATCTCCTTTGATCCCCTTTCCTCCGCTTCGTTTACCTTTATTACTAACATTTCCCACCTTCTCCTTTATACTTGCCCAACCATTTTCCTAATCATTCCCACCATCAAACCTCGATCCCTTTATTTTAGTATCATTCCTCTTTTAGCATCATATATGTATTGATTTGAGCCGTTAGACATTATTTTAGCTAAGTTATTTATGCTACATTCATTTGAGATGAGATGTCTTCTTTGAATTAATTTGATTTTCTTTCATAGATCTAATGTATGGAACCTGCTTGGATTGATAAAATTTATATTGATGAATAAACTGAATAGCGTTGACTTTCTATGAAACTCCTATGCATGAATGATTATCATGTTATGTTTATTTGTTTTGAGAATGTAAGTTGTTACCTATAATTGAATTTTAATCATTATTTATGCTACAAAGTTCACAGACCTGACCTGCTAACCCTAGGGCTACACCAAATTGGTATCAGAATTCATATCTTAGATCACTTAGAGAACCCTCACAATTTATGTCCTCTAGGTGTTTGATAACATTACCGATAGAGTCTACCTTAGTCGTATTTCTTAGATTAGTCCATTAACACCTTCTAGACGTTCATTAAAATTCCTGATACAGCTAGATTAGTCGTTTCTTGTCATTTAGAAGATCTTTTGATAGGATTTGTGTTTTCCAGTGCACCCTAGATCAGAGTCTACCTCAGATCGTTTGGGTGTCAGTTACCTAGTATTAAGTCCTTTCATTCATGTATGATTGTCCTGCACAATGGTCACTCACTTTTAACCATGGCTAATGTTCACTATCTTGGTTCAATCCCACATAAGGAAGGAGAGATTGAAGAGGATGTTAACCACAGAATAAGAGCAGGTTGGTTGAAGTGGAAGCATGCTTCAGGAGTTCTGTGCGATCGTAAAATACCTACCACGATGAAGGGAAAGTTTTATAAGACAGCTATGAGGCCAGCCATGCTATACGGCTCAGAATGTTGGGCCACCAAGAAGCATCATGTGCATAAGATGAGTGTAGCGGAGATGTGAATGCTTAGATAGATTTGCGGCCACACAAGGTTAGATCGAATTAAAAATGAAGACATCCGTAAAAAGGTGAGGGTGGCACCAATTAAGGAGAAGATGAAAGAGCACCGCTTAAGATGGTTTGGACATATCCAGTGTAGGCCTTTGGATGCTCCAGTGAGAAGAAGGGACTTGTGCCAAGTTGATGGAGTAAAAAGAGGTAGGGGCAGAACGCAAACAACTTGGGTAGAAACTGTGAGAAAAGACTTGAGGGCTAGGAACATGACAACGACCATGACCTTGGATAGGATAGAATGGAAGAAAATGATCCATGCAGACGAACCCAACTAGTGTCAGGAATAGACTTAGTCAATTCGAGCCGGGTAGAACCTTTCACCTTCTTCATGAAAATTTTCTAAAGGATTCATTAGCCGACCCCAACTAGTTTGGGACAAAGGCTTAGTTGAGTTGAGTTCCACATCCATAGTTGAAGCCAACTCTGAGGGGGGCTAACAGCAAAGCACACGTTACGTTGGACCCGTATTCAGAAATGTTAGCTGAAATTAGAGTCGCCCTAAACCGCACGAGAGATCATATTGGGTTTGGATCTCCTAGAAACACTATGACCCCAAGGAATACATTACCAGCCTATCCACCAGCGCAAGGCACGAGCAGCTGAGGTTTAGGTCCAGACGACTCTGAAGATGGGTCGGAAGTCAAAACACAATAAGGAATTTGAATTCTGATACCTGGAAGTAGATATTGAGAAGTTAGAGTCAATGTTGGGGATTTTAATGCTACCTCAACCCGATGAATTCCTTGAGCAGATAGACATCATAGAACATTTTTTTTAGTGGAAAGAGCTCACGAGAACAAGTCAAATTTGTTCCCGTGAAGCTAAAGGATGTTGCCTTTGTTTGGTGGAAATAAATTCAAACTAGGAGGACTCAAAGAGGAAAGCCCAAGATTAACAACTAATCCAAGATGAAAAATAAGATGAAACAAAAGCGCGTCCCATCTAAATCTAGAGAAACACTCTATCAAAGATTTTTGAGCCATAAACAATGAGCTAGATCAGTGAAGGAATACACTGAAGAGTTTCATCTCCTGAACACATGTAATGCTCTAGTTGAAGATGAAGAGAAAGCTATCACTAGATATATTAATGGACCGCGCTTTCAGGTCCATACGTCGGTCTCCCTTTACACTCTTCTCATTTTAATGATGCCTTTTGATTGGCAATGAAAGCCGGGAAGATGGCCCATCGTTCTCACATTGATAGAGGCCCCCTTATGGGTCCGTGGACTTCTAGCATCCAAATCACAAAGTGCTACATTCAAATGTTTCAAGTGTGATGAGCATGGTCACAGATCATTTGATTATCCACGTTGGGCATTCGATCCTCAAATTAATTAATCAAGACAACCAGAAGTAGTAGATGGTGAGGGCAGGGTAAGTCTTGAAGCAAAAAACGGGCCTCATGATAAAAGTGTTCCACATGAGGGGACAAATGAGCAAGCTCCTGAGGGCGAGTATGATGAAGCCATACTTGATGGGGATCATGTGGAGACAATTTGTGTGATCCGTCGCCACGTGACATCGCCTAGGACCCCACGGACCAATGAGTGGCTAAGGAGCAGTATTTCTATTTTCTACACCACTTGCACTGCAAGTGGAAATCTTTACACTAATATCATTGATAGTAGAAGCACTAAGAATTTGGTCTCACAGATAATGGTGCTGAAGCTGAAGATTGAGACATTAGCTCGGCCACACAAAATCGTGTGGATTAAAGGCAGGGTCAAGTCTCAGTTAAAGCCCGATGTCTTATTAACTTTTTCATCAAGGAAGTTTATAAAGAGACGGTTTGGTGCGATGTCGCTCCCCTAGAGGTGTCATATCTTCTTTTTTGTTTTTTTTGGAAAGGTGGAGGTGTGTCATATCTTATTGGGCCGTCCTTAGCAATATGATCATACGTCAATCAACGACGAGGAGAAAAACCTGTATTCCTTCATTAATGATAACAGAAAGATTATGTTAAACCATGTAAAAGATGCCCCAAGGCCATTGAAGGATGTGTCAACATCTTTGGCAACGAGTGAGTGTATTATGCCCAAAGGAAAGTAGTTAGCATTATTTTCAAGCCGGTATGAGTTGAGATAGCTTACGAGAGGTTTAATTTCGAGTCTCCTAAGGAACAGTATCCCATAGATCCATTTTTTGTCCTACCACGTCACACGTCGTTCAAGAGGATTTCTTGCTCTATCGTCCTCACTTGTGTGTTCCTGCAGGATATCTATGCAAGAGTTGCATCCCTAAATGTCATATTAGAGGGTTAGCAGACCAATTTGGGGAAGCTAATACCATCACATTAGTGAAACAAAGATATCCTTGGTTCAGATTGAAAGATTAATGTGATCCAGTGCAGGGTGAGTACCGTTAGAAGCATAGTTGCCGGAAACTCCTTTGGCGGGTGGGAAACCCGTTTCTCCTAAAACGTGTTTCCGCGTTTCGGAGACGCTTCCGAAACATGATAAAAAAAAATGGAGAAATGTTTCCGAAACGGATGGGAAACATATGAATCATGTGTGAAGCTCGTGAGATAACTGCTGTGAGCCAGTTTAGGAGCACCCTTTCTGACAAGATCAAGGAGTTTCTAGAAACATCTAAAGTGGGCACCTCTCTTTCCCATTCCCGTTAACTCCTACTCCCATTCCAACACCCAATACCCCACCAACCCCACTAACAAAATTTAAATCCACAAAACCACATATTTTGTGTTTTCCTTGTGTTTCATGTGTTTTTTTTATATCCTTTGTGTTTCCTAATACGTTTTTCATAGATTTCTTATTGTTTTCTCGTTTCTTTTCTCCCCTATATTTTTTTCATGCGTTTTCCTTTTCCATTTCACGTTTCACTCCCAGAATCCGTTTCCCACCCTGGTAACTATGGTTAGGAGTCAAACTCAAAAAAAAATAAAAAAAATGCGTCAAAGCACTGTCCTTTATACCCTTTTTCTCTAAACTGCAAGGAGATTAGAGTCCATCATTGTTATTTTTGGTATATTTTTCAAGGTGTCTCATTTCATACCATCTTGTGTAGTTGAGTTATTCTTGAGTCATTTCTGAAGAAATTTATGGAGCAAAATTGAGACTACACTTAAATAAAGTTCAACCGTATCTTAAGAAATTTGTTGAAATGCTTAGCTAACGAGCGACCTTATCAATAGAACATAATTATACCCGAAACAGAGTTTGCAACGAGAGGTATTAGGGAGACTGTGATTGGGTAATGATAGGGCTGTTCAATCGGTTTTAACCGAACCGAAATTACCTAAATTAACCGAACCGAAATATTTCGGTTATCTAAAAATGCTAACCGAAACCGCAACCGATTTATATGGTAACTGAACTGAACCGAAACCGAAATATAATTTCGGTTGTTCGGTTAGTTCGGTTTAGCCGAATTATGAGAAGTAGTGTTTGATCGGTTAATCCTGAGGAAAAAAATCACTGATTAAAAAAGTTGAAGAGAAAAAGACTTCTAAAGATCATGCTCAAATGAAACCCCAAAAAAATACAACAAACCCTAATCCCTCAAACCCAGCTTTCTTCAAGAGGGGCGAGAATCCATGGCAAGGGCTCGAATCCTCCTTACAAGAACTCAAACCCATTTCGATAAAAACCTTCAAAATCTCATCCAACTCCAACCTACAAAATCTATGCTCACCTCTTTTGAGAATCTTCAAAAGACCTTTGAAAAACCCAAATTCCTCTTCTGTTTGCTTTAGAAGGGAGTTGAAGATGGGGATCTTCTGAAACATAGGAGAGAAATCAGAAGCTTTGTGTGGATCTGCTGAAAGAGGGAAGAGAAATCAAAACCCTCAAAATCTCAAATGAAAAATATAAAGAAAGAAAAAAAAAAAAAAAAAGAAGGGAGAGGATCAGAGATTCAAAGAGAGAGAGAGAATACCTGATCGCTGGAGAGGTGGCCGACTGGCCGGAGTGGAGAGGTGGCCGGAGGCGGAGCCGCGGAGAGAGAGAGTGAGAGACGGCAGAAAATGAGAGAAGAAACCCTAGCTGTGAGCTCTCTCTCTTTTTCTCTTTTTGCTAAAATGAATAAACCCTAACTTTTACTACCTACTTATCTTTAGTTAGACCTGGCAAAAGCGACCCGTGACCGCGGGTCGACCCGACCCACCCGCAAATTTGCGGGCACGGGTTTAAGTTTTAGTGACCCGTCAAAATCTAACCCACGGGTGACCCAACCCGCAAAAACAAGGGTCGGGTCGGGTCAACCCGCGGGCACCCGCATTTTTACTGTATTTTTTTTTTTTTTTTTTTTGAGAATGTTATCAGCACTACTGTTTTAGTGTTTTTTATGAGTGAACTCCTCACTTTATAAAAAGTACGGTATGGCCCGCACCATAGGATTATCCAAACCGTCCATTAGATGGGCCATAGCCTAAATAGGTTATGCCCCAAAATTATTTCCATTGATTGATTCTAACCCTCCGATCTATAGAGGGTTAGGATCAACCCTCTAACATTCAGATTGGAGGGTTAGGATCATCCTACGGAAATGATTTTTGGAGCATAACCTATTTAGGCTATGGTCCATCTAATGGACGGTTTGGATCATCCTATGGTGTGGGCCATACCATACTTTTAATAAAGTGAGAGTGCGCTCATAAGAAAACAGTAGTGTTGATAACATTTCCTTCTGTTTTTTATTTTATAACAATTTGCTACCAAACTTCTCCTATGGCAAATTCTCGGCATGTGGCCATCGGGGTGCAAAGATGCGCACATCGCAAATGTTGCTAGCAAACAAAAAAAAGCAACCATTACACAAAAAAAGTAAAATAGCTAAAGTTATAAAGTTTTAAATGAAAAATTACCTAGAAATGGTTATAAAGTCGTAAAATTACGAAAAAAAATACCAATAAAATATAGAAAGTTATGACAATTACCGGAAAAACAGATGCGGTCAAATCAGGAGAATTATTACAATATATATTTGCGGTTGACCCGCGGGTTGACCCGGCCCACCCGCGGCCCGCGCGGGTCACCTAAATTCTGACCCGCAAAAATGCGGGTCATTTCCTCACCCGACCCGTGGACCCGCACCTGCATCACCCGCGGGTTGACCCGGCCCGACCCACCCGTTTGCCAAGTCTACCTTTAGTTATTCTATTCACCCCCTTTTTATTACAGGACAGCCCATTTTTAACTTTTTACATTTCCCAGGTAAAAAAAGGGGTGAATAAAGTTAATTTATCGTTTCCATTTCAAAATCTAAGGGTTTGGATTATTCGGTTTTTTAACCCAAATTAACCGAAAACCGATTTTGAAAAACCCAATTATTTTAACCTGAAACTGGTTGTTCGGTTATTCGGTTAACCGAATAATTTTCCAGTGAAAACCGCAACCGAAACCGATAACCGAAATTGGAGCCGAACCATAACCGAAACCGAACCGATACAGTTGAAAACCGAACCGAAATAACCGACCGACTTCGGTTCGGTCGGTTATTTCGGTTATTTCGGATTAATGAACACCCCTAGGTAATGAGAAGTATTCCTATGAGGCCATCTATGGTCATCCCATTTCTCACATATTATATTGTATTTCTATATTATACCCTGGACAGTGTAGTGTCGAGGCCGACGTCTTCATTCTACACATAATAGAGGTTCAACAAGAGGTATTAGAGATTATGATCGAGTGATGACAAGTACGACATGGTGGGTGATTAGCATCAAGAAGATCACTCCTTCAGCATAAGGTATCGAGTGGTGTTCCTTCAACATGAGCAAGTCGAGATTCGAACCCATCATTATCAGTACCTTGGAGGCTACAGAGTCCGATGACATCGCTTTATTAGCATCCAGAGCTTCATCGCGGATGTTAGGACGACGGAGACCCACAAAGGATTTCACTGTATATATCTAGTTCGTTGGCGAGGATGCCCTTTGATAGATTGTTTGTCAATAGATGATTGTAAGTGATGATGATGACTTCAAGAGGGCCTGTAACGGGAAATTTTTTTCTTCTACTCGACAGAATCGACTTCTTCTCACATGGGATATTGACGCAATCTAGCCTTAGGTTTACTTTATTTATGTGGACATCTTTGTTTTATTTCATTTAGAGGTTTTATTTTAGTTTATATTTTATATTTTATTAATCTTAGTCATGAGGCATGTCCACATCAACAACATGGCCCATTACCTTTACCCTATGCCCATAATAACCTACACTCAACCCCAAAACTCACTTACACCACCCCTTATATCCCATTGGCACAGTCCACCATTTCAACCCCAAAACCACCCTTATCCTATTGGCTTTATGATGCAGAAGCACATGACTGTTGGATTGAGTACTACATGACGTAGATGGACTGCCCAAAAGAGGGCCCACAACTAGGTCTGATTTAGGAGCTCTCACACGTTCACATAGCCTCTCATATTTCCTTTCTACATCATGAGAATGTTTCTTTTATTAGATACCTAATATTAGATTAGTAAGCTTATTCTTAGAATGCCTTAGGAAATATCCATATTTAAGTAGGTGTGTCAAAGAGAGCTACACAAAACTGTAAGTTTCTTTCTAGCTTTTTTTTTCTTTTTTGGATTTTGGACATCTATATAATGTAATGACACGAGGAAGGAAAAAGTTAGGTTAGCAAGAAAGGGCGTGGATAACGAATCGTTAGAGATCTATGATAGATTTGAATAAAGTTAATCTCCTCTTTTACTCTTACGTTCTGACCATCTCGGTCTTGGTTTATATTAAAAAAATTATTACCATTCAAAAAAAAGGAAAAAGATAGATTTGAATAAAGTTAATTTTTGGAACATTCTTTGTGAAGTCTCTGTGACAAAGGCTTTTGAATGGCGGGAGCCTCGTGCACTGGGCCACCCTTTTTACCCCAACTAGTTTGGGACAAAGGCTTAGTTGAGTTGAGTTGAATATCCGTGAAGAGAGACTTGGCTCTTTCATGTGGTTCAAGGACCTTGGCTCATTCACGTGTTATATCGATGGTATAAGTTTTTCAAACCCTCCTCTTGGTCACCTCGACCAAGGCACAAGGCCCCTGCCATGTCACTTCTCATGTATGGTTATATTTTCCCCTGTTCGCATTCTCTTCCCATTCTATTTCCCTCACTCCTTTGATCCCCTTTCCCCATCTTCATTTCCATTTATTACTCTAAGCTTTCTCACATTCTCATTTACACTTTCCCAACCATTTCCATAACCCTTGCCACCATCACCATCACAGCCTGATCCCTTTACCTTAGTATCATTCCCCTTTTACCATCATTTGGACATTGATTTGAGCCTTAAGACTTATTATTATTTTAGATATGTTATTAATGATACGTTTATTTGAAATATGATGTCTTTTCTTAATTAGTTTGATTTTCTTTCATGGTTCAAACGTATGAAAATTTCTTGGATTGGTTAAATTCATATTGACGAATGAACTCAATAGCTTTGACTTTCTATGACAAACCTAGATACAAATGATTATTATGTTATCTTTAATTTGCTTTGGGAATGCATGTTGCTACCCATAATTGAATTAGAATCCTTATTTATGCTCCAAAGTTCCCAAATCTGAGTTGTTAATCCTAGGTGTCCATCACATCTCTAAAGAATGGATATTGTAAAGGTAGCATCATTAATCAAGGACGCTGACGGTATAATAGCTACATGTCTCAAAAACCTCCAGAAAAGAGAGAGAGATACAAGCTGCTAGAACGAGTTATCGAGCTTCTCTGGTGATACACACTCATCCTAGAAGTGATTGCCCTATTACAGATGTTATTAAGTCTGATGCAATATCTTCTTCATCTGGTTTTTTTTTTTATCGTCCCAATTTCACATCTGAAATCCCTGAGACTTCACTTAACAATGCTAATGCAGCCACCTTAGCAGGTTTCATGGGCAAAATGGATACAGTTCTTTTGTCTAACTGTTGACCCAAGAGTCCTGGTCATTTTAATTGATGCAGATGTTTCCGATCTATCGTTCCAAAGGGCGATGGTTCCATCAATGACTCTAGAAAAGCAGCAACTCACGAGCAAAAAGATGAAAATCCTTTCCATCCCTTTGGTGGGCAGTGGGCATGCCCATGTTATAGACAACCCTCTAGCTTCTAACATGACTGAAGTGACTCTACTTCCTTTATACAAGTGTTTCAAAACGCGGATGCAGCTCAAAACATGGCGGAAGAAAATCCTAGTCAACTCGACACGACGCGGACGAGTACTCTGTTGACGAAGTCATAACTCGAGAGACTCAAAGGAGTTTTCAATGAATCAAGAAGCTGTTTGGGAAGTCCTAAATTTTGAAAGGTTATTTAATCTGAATTTGGATGGGGATGTAGTATATGATGACATTCTTACTGCCAGACCTAATGAACCAAATGAGCCTCAAAACTCTCAATGAAAGATAGGGCTTCATTCATCATGTTGTTCATCTAAGCATGGTTTAAAATTTCAGTTTCGGTAACCATTTCGGACCCACCGAAATTTCGGCGAAATGGACCGAAAATTGGTAATTTGGTTCGAGATTCCGGACAAAATTTCCGAAATTTCGGACCGAAATTTTGTAACACTTTTTTTTTTATATAAATAATGGCATTTAATCGAAATTTCAGACCGAAATTACCGGAAATTTGGTAAATGGCGAAAAATGAAATTTCGGAAAATTTCGGTTTCGGTCCCCTCGTCGAAATTTAAAACCATGCATCTAAGCATGTAGAATGATTTATTAAAGAAGCTATGGGGGGGTTTTAGATGTACACCCAATTTGCAATCTGGGTTTACACTCTAGTTTATGTGTAAATTGCAATCTAAAAATTAAAAAAAAAATTGGACCCTAACTGCAATCTGGGCATACATTGAAACATAATTGCTAGTTTATTTCGACAATTGGGTGTACAGTTCTTTTGTTTTTTGTTGAGAATATGAGCTACTAAAGCCAATTAAAAGCCTAGTTGCAGGGATACTATTCGCACAGAAACAGATACATAGAACCGAAACAAACAAGGTTTTGCAGGGTCTTCTGCTCAGGAAATTTATCAAACTTTAACTAGAAATCTTCGAATATGAAAAGAAAAACAAATATGAGAGAGAGAGAGAGAGAGAGAGAGAGAGAGAGAGAGAGCGCTAAGAAACTTACAAGGTAGTGAAACGAGACTTTGTCCAGGAATGGGAGGAAGAGGCATGGGTGTGTTCTAACATACACTACAGGCGTAGGGCCCACAGGAGGAACTTGGGGCGACCTCAACCCGAACCAGACGGGTTCAACCCGATTTGGCTCGGGTTGGGTTTGCATTTCCTAAGGTTGGTTTGGGTTAGGGTTGGGAAAAGACAACCTGATTTAATTTCGGGTTGGCTTAGGGTTGAGACCTTGGGCAACTTGACCCGACCTCCGTCCTCTAATTTTATCGTGATTTCTTAGGGTTATGTTTTCTTTTGTATTTTTTTGTTTGGCCTTGGGTTAAACCGAACTCAACCCGACTCAACCCAACCCAATTCGGAAAAAGCAGGTTAGGTGGGCTGGGTTAGGGTTGACCATCCGCGACCTAAGTCTTTGTTTGGGTCGGGTTAGGGTTGAGGGAATGCTATCTCAGATTAGGTTAGGGTTGGCCTCAACCCGACCCAAGTTGCACCCCTATAATAGTGGCCCATTTGCAGGCTTTCAATCAATGGCTTCAAATACAATTGTCAGGTGATATTTAGAGTACCTCTGGATTTTATTTTCTCACCAACAAAAAAAAATCTCTATAAAATTAGTTTTCTGTGGTTAGGTTATGACATTTAGTAAGGATTTTTCTTTTTATAGAAAAAAGCATTCTTCACTAAATAATAAAAGCGAAAATTTTACATGATGTAGTTATTTTACATTTTTACATTCCAAGAAAGAAAGAAATCTAAGGGCGAGCTAGAAAGATATTGTGGAATGCAACTTCTTTTTCATCTTCGAAAAATCCCAACCTTACTGTTCCTCCAAGGCTCGCATGTAACTCTAACTCACTCAAGAACCCTAACTAAAAATACTTTCAATGCCGCACATAACACTCTATTCTTAAACAACTACCTCTCCTACATGACAATGGAAACTGCGTTCCTCTCATGACTAACCACCTCCTTCTTTATCATCTTTTTTTTTTTTTTTTTTTTTTTTTTGAAATGGTCCTTCTTTATCATCTTTGCAATATTTTTGTTTCTCGTCGTCAAGTTCAACACCTTCTACTTAAAATAATTTTTGAGACTTGCACCGATAATTAGGGTAATATTTATAATAATCACGGATGTAACATAACTCACGATCTGTTTGATCCTTACCTTCAAATGATGTAAGGTACTTGATGGGGAAAATAGAAGGATTCTTGATTGTAGTATTCGAACTAAGATCGTGCCCTCTTCGTTAACTTTGGAAAAATAACAATCACTAGAAATTAAAGTTTGGAAGAGAACATCAGTGATCATGAATAGTAGATTGAAATAGTCAGTGATTTGACTTTAGCAGATTATTTTTTTCTCGCCCCATTCAAATCCAACAGGGTCCTGTCCATATTCAATGAACAAAAGTCCCTAAATATATATATATATATATATATATATATATATGAGGAAAATGATTGTGAGCTTGAAGCTCATATAGCTTATATGAGCTTGAGGGCCCAAACACATGGGTCCCACATTTTTTGTGGTGATCCAAACCATTCATTTGCAAGGCCCCATCATAGATAGGGTGTGTACCAAAAATCAGCTCTATTGGATCATCCTAACCTCTCCAAAAGCGGACGGCAAAAATGGGCAGATTTGTGGCAAACGGTGTTTGTCCATTTTGCCCTCCACTTTTGGATGGGTTAGGATGATCCTGTGGAACTGATTTTTTGTACACACCCTATCTATGTAAGGGCCTTTCAAATGAATGCTTTGGATCATCCTAACAATGTGGGCCCACATGTGTTTGGGCCCTCAAGCTCATATAAGCTATATGAGCTTCAAGCTCACAATCATTTTCCTCATATATATATATATATATATATATATATATATATATAGATTTTCCGGGCCGATTGCCGGACAACAACTTACCTCGTCGACTCCTCTTCAGCTTTCGTTTCAGGTTCCACCTTGGAGGGAGATTGTCTGGCTGAAACGTTGAATGGAGCCTCCTGATCCAGGCAAAACCCCCTCCCCCAGGCGATTTGAAGGAGAAGAATGGCCGATTCAAAATACCCCATCTGAGAACCTTCATAACTTCGTGGGAGATCTTCGCGAAAACTATCTGAAGACAAAAGCCCTTCAGAAGGATGGTTCTCCAACCCCTAAAATCTGCAAGGAAGACAGGATCCACTCTTCCCCTGCTCCCAGATTTTCTGAAAAGTCAGATAACCCCCAAAAGATACCTTCATCGCATAGGTTCCCTTAGCACTCCTCGACGCCCTTTTCCCCAATATCCGGTGGATCCCCCCTTCTCCATAGCCTAAATCTCGAAAACAGTCTCTTGAAACCCATGTCTGAAACCCATGTTAAAAAAGGAACTCGAAATCACAAAATCTTTTCAAAACCTGCCAAACCAGCTAGTGCCGTTTCACCAGCCAAGAAACCCTCTCCCATCAGGAGCAAAACCTATCCTCAGATTGATACTCTCACCTCGGAGGAATTTTCCCCCCCTCCAGCTCCCCTTATTGACCATTTTTTTCCTCTTTCACCTCTTGGGTCAGATTCTTTGCCTGAAAACTCACCCCAAATCATCCCCACCCCCTCAATCCAGTTAGAAAATTTCCCAAACCTTGCCACTGGAATCCAACCCTCAGTCTGCCATTTAACATTCCCCCCCCCCTCCGCTCCTCCCCACCCCGTCCTCTGAACCTAACGGAAACCCCTGGAAAAATCTTTTCATCAAAGCAAAGCCTTCAACATCAACCAATCTGAGAAGAGCCTTTCCTAAAGAGCCTGGACACACCAAGTCCTCAATCACGTTCTCCATGGAAGAAGTCAGCAATGGCAGTAACAAATGGGACCACTGCCTCGTCGGATTCTTCCTGGGAAGAAGGCCATTCGTACAGAATCTCCAAGAAAACCTGCAAAGGAAATGGAACCTTAAGGGTAACCTACAGATCTCCACCCTAAGAAATGGCTTCTTTCTCTTCCGGTTTAGCTGCGGGGAAGATTGCGATCAAATTCTCGAAATGGGAGGACACACTTATGCCAGTAGACCCCTCATCCTCCGTCGATGGTCTCCAGGACTACCTCTAGAACAACCTGAACTATCTACCATTCCTATTTGGGTAAAACTGCCTGGCCTCCCCTTACAGTACTGGAACAATGAAGGTATTAGTAAAATTTGCAGCGTGATAGGAAATACCCTCTACATGGATTCCAAAACAGCGGATGAAACCAGGTTAAATTTTGCAAGGATTTGTGTAGAAATCGAAGCTGGGGACCCTCTACCAGATTCTATAGAAATACATTCTCCCTTTGGAGTCGCAACCAGTTATTTGAATACGAATGGAAACCTGAAAAACCGATATAGGGGGTCCCAAGTTATAATAGAAATGGCAACTATGAGGAGGGAGAATACGGTTGTTTAAGAAAACTAGAATTTACCAATTTGAAAAACTTAAACCGATTAAGAGATCAAAAACAATATTTTAAGCATACAAGTTAAATCTAATGGTGCAATGCAAATGAAAGAACAAAGAGATAGAAAGAGTGCACCCGAGATTTAAAGTGGTTCGGTCCTCAAACCCGAGGCCTACTCCACTCCACCAACCAAACCCGTTGATGGCTTCACTATTTGATGGGATTGCTATTAGGGTTCCAAGGTGTTGGAACTCCACAAGTACAATCACTTGTTTATTTAGGGTGTGTGAGATTACTTTAATTATGCCTCTAAAAACCTAATCTAGGTTTGGATCAATTACATTTAAGAAATGGTCTTCAATATTAATTTCTTCATGTCTTCAAGTCTTCATGACTTCTTGCTTGATGACTTTGGCCTTCCAATTAGTGGTCCAATGTGGGCTTCTTGGCCTTCAATCCAAGCATCCTTGATCTTACTTTATCAAGATCTACAACTTAGACAAACAAACACATTAGTGATAAATGATCACTTGTGTATTGGAATCATCAAAACAAGATGGGAATGCCAAGGTAAAAACCATTGGGCTTACAATCTCCCCCTTTTTGATGATGACAAGCACAAGAGATTTACAAATCAAAGCATATACTCTTTTCACATTTTTCTTACACTAGAGACTTTACTCTAGATTCTTCTCCCCCTTTGTCATCAACAAAAAGAAGGGGTAAGAAAAACAAGGGTTTAAAATTTACAATTTTAAAGCTCCCCCTTTTTCAAAGAAAAATTTAATTTTAACTCCCCCTAGTTAAAATAATTTTACAATACAAGAGGGGTTATCAAACAAAACATACAAATGAAATATATTCAATTTTAAGTTCAAAAACCCCTAATCTACACAATATGAATATCATCATATGGGGGTTTTGGGAACCCAAGATTTCTTGGTCCCACATCTAGCCCTACTCTTGGATGCACATTGGAATTGGTAATGACCATTCATTCCACAAAAATGGCATCTAACAAGAGGGTTAGATACACTAGTCCTATCATGATAAGCATGTTGAGGTCTAAGACTAGTTTTACTTAGGATTATGTCAATAATTATATTTCCATTTAGAAATCCATGTAAACATAATCTAAGTCTTTCATTTTCATTATGAAGATGGGATGTTTGAACTAAAAGCTCATTTCTTTCATCTTCATAAGAATTGGAGGAGCTTGCCATATTTTGAAATTTTAAAAGTTGGCAAGTTTTCTCATCCAAACTACCCTTAAGGGTATTAATCTCAAGTTTATGATTTTCAAGTGTAACTTGTTCTTGAGATATGGAAGAAGATAAATCACTTTTCAAAAATTCAAGTTCTTTTTCTAACTTTAAAATGGATTTTTTAAGAACTTTGTTTTTGGAAATTTGGGTATGCAAGGTTTCACATAATTCATCATAAGGTATGCTATCACTTTTACTACTAGATGAAGAATATGAGGGGTTAGAGTTTACCTCAACTTCATGGGTGATTGTCATGAAGCAAAGATCATCTTTTTTATTTTCTTCCCCTTCACTTGAGCTTTTGCCCGATGTGCTTAACGCATCCCAACCGGCGGCAAGAGCCTTATGCTTCTTCCAATCCTTCTTACCCTTGTACTTAGAGGAAGTTGATTTTGGAAGTGGACAATCCGGTCTTTTGTGTCCTATCTTCCTGCAATTGAAGCATCTTAAGGCTCCATCAACATCACTTTCTTCTTTCTTTTTCTTATCTTTCTTATGCTTCTTTCTCCACAAGCTCTTGAATCTTCGTATAGCTTCTTCTTCGTCACTATCCGCTTCACTTGATGAGTCTTCCTTGGAAGCCTTGAGTGCTAGGGATCTAAATTCCCTCTCCTTCTCCTTTGGCTTCTTTTCCTCTTGTCGGCTAGTAAGGAGCATCTCATGGGTGATGAGAGATCCTACAAGCTCCTCTATGGTTAGAGTCTTGAGATTTTTTGACTCTTGAATCGCGGTCACCTTTGGATCCCAATGGGGAGGAAGAGACCTAAGTAACTTACTCACAAGCTCATCGTTAGGATAAGATTTACCAAGATTAGCTAGTTCGTTAGAAATAATAGAAAAACGAGTATACATTTCCGAAATACTCTCGTTTGGACTCATTCTAAACATTTCATACTTGCTCTTTAACAAGTTTATTTTGGAATCCTTGACTTGTGATGTTCCCTCATGGGTAGTTGCAAGGGTATCCCAAATAGTCTTGGCGGAATCAAAAAGAGCAACTCTATTAAACTCCTCGGTAGCTAAGGCACAAAACAAGGAATTTATTGCTTTGTAGTTCAAATTAGCTTGCCTTTTCTCTACCACATTCCATTCTTCAAAGGGATTGGAAGGTACATTGTATCCATTTTCAACAATGTACCAAAGTTCCACATCTATCGAAAGAAGATAGATGCGCATCCTTGTTTTCCAATGTCCATAGTTTGACCCATTGAAGAAAGGAGGTCTAGTTGTGGAATGGCCTTCCGGAAGTCCGGTTCCAATTTGGTGTGCCATTTCACAATTAGAAGTTGCCAAATAAAATCTTTCCCTAGTTAGATTTTGAAATAACTTTTACAAAAATTTTAAAATCTTTTAAGAGCCAATGGCTCTGATACCAAGTGAAAAACCGATATAGGGGGTCCCAAGTTATAATAGAAATGGCAACTATAAGGAGGGAGGATACGGTTGTTTAAGAAAACTAGAATTTACCAATTTGAAAAACTTAAACCGATTAAGAGATCAAAAACAATATTTTAAGCATACAAGTTAAATCTAATGGTGCAATGCAAATGAAAGAGCAAAGAGATAGAAAGAGTGCACCCGAGATTTAAAGTGGTTCGGTCCTCAAACCCGAGGCCTACTCCACTCCACCAACCAAACCCGTTGATGGCTTCACTATTTGATCTTCTTAACCTTGGCGAAGATCGGTGCCAATTACAATTGCTTTAACCTTGGTGGCAATCCTCACCACGGAGAAAAAGGGCTCCGCTTCTCCGAATACTCGCCCGAATACAAATCTTGAAAGATGAAAGAAAGAACTAAAAAATCCCTTCACAAGGGTTACAAAAGATGTACAATTGAGAGCCTATGATCCAAATCCTAGAGTTGGTGATGAGAGGCACAATTGAGGCTTGATTCACTCTTGGGTATTCAAATGAAGTTTAAGAGTGTTAGGATTGATGGTTTGTATGTTTAGAACACCCATATTTATAGGAAAAACAAAATATGACCGTTCAGTGGCATTACGGTAATTCCAGCAAAATTCCAAACGGCTCTTTTTCAGACCGTTGGAGTGTTCTCGGAGTTCCGAGACAAAATCTCGGAGTTCCGAGAAGCCACACAGAAATTGGAAAAAGTCTACTGGACCATTTCTCGGAGTTCCGAGAATAATTCTCGGAGTTCCGAGAATTCTCGGAGTTCCGAGAAAAACTCTCGGAGTTCCGAGAAGCCTATGCAGAGCAGATTTTCAATTCTGTTTTTGGGCTTCCAGTTCTCAACCAAGATGGGATTGCTATGAGGGTTCCAAGGTGTTGGAACTCCACAAGTACAATCACTTGTTTATTTAGGGTGTGTGAGATTACTTTAATTATGCCTCTAAAAACCTAATCTAGGTTTGGATCAATTACATTTAAGAAATGGTCTTCAATATTAATTTCTTCATGTCTTCAAGTCTTCATGACTTCTTGCTTGATGACTTTGGCCTTCCAATTAGTGGTCCAATGTGGGCTTCTTGGCCTTCAATCCAAGCATCCTTGATCTTACTTTATCAAGATCTACAACTTAGACAAACAAACACATTAGTGATAAATGATCACTTGTGTATTGGAATCATCAAAACAAGATGGGAATGCCAAGGTAAAAACCATTGGGCTTACAAAACCTCAGTCTTGCAATCTCTGCAAGATTTTCAACCACTCAACTGATAAATGCCCTGTTTCAGCAAAGTCCAATCCCAAACCTGCCCAGGAATGGAGACCCATTTCCCGAAAAGAGCCTCCTAAAGCTCCCTCTGCCCCTTCCTCTGATCCTGATCTTATCCAGAAGTCTTCTACCCCTGCCTCTTCCCCTAAACCCCATTCCCCACCAAGAAATGAGTCTAATCTCTCCATTGTAACAACCCAGAACCCATTCGACATCCTCAATTCAGTTGACACTGAAGAAAAAAATTATAAATTCATTTCAGAGGATGAAGATGTTAGTGCCACCTCTGGCCCCTGTGCAATCCTTGGGAACAACAGGTCCTTGGGTCTAGATGGTCCCAGTATTCCCAACTCCTCTGACCTTCTTTCTTCCCCTGGCCCCTTAACTGAACCAATCGAAAATACCCTCCCTCCTTTTGACTCTGAGCTGAAGGACACCCTCCCCGAATCCTCTGATCTCCCTTCCTCCCCCCATGTTGATCACACAAGCTTAGCCCAAAACTCCCCCCTGCAAAATCCTCATGATTAAGCTTGGGACCTGGAACATAAGAGGGCTTGGTACCAAAAATAAGAGAAAGGACATAAGAGATGTTATCCATAAAGAAAATCTCCCATTTCTCAGCATCCTTGAAACTCATGCTCCTATCCACAAAATCCATGAATACATGACAGAAATGTGCAGTGGTTGGAATATTCCAACTAATTATAACAGCTCTGATAGAGGCAGAATTTGGATCATTTGGAACCCAAATTTGGTACAGGTAAGAATCCTCCAGGAAGCAAATCAGTTTATACACTGTGAGGTCAGATTTCTTCAAACCAATATCACCCTCCTTGTTACCTCTGTCTATGCTCTAAAAAGAGGAACCGAAAGGAGAGTTCTGTGGAATCATCTATCTCTCATTGCTAGAAGTGTCTCCCTCCCATGGATCATTATGGGAGACTTCAATATCATAAGATTCGCCTCTGAATTCTTGGGGGGAACTGGTCCCTCGGCTCGTGATATGGAAGACTTCAACTCCTAGATTGATGAATGCTCTGTCTCTGATCTTCGATCCTTTGGGCAAACTCTTTCTTGGAATAACAAATCGAATGAGAATAATTGGAAGTTTAGAAGGCTAGATAGAGTCCTTGTTAACGAAGAATGGCTTTACCAATACCCCTCCTCCTTCGCATCTTACCTTCACCCTGGGCTATCTGATCACACCCCTATTACTACTATCCAGTTAAACCAATCCCCTCAAATCCCTAAACCTCCTTTCAAATTCTTCTCCATGTGGCTTGAACTCTCTGTGTTTGAAGTCGTGGAGAGAGCATGGAACATAGAGATCGATGGATCGCCTCTATTCATTGTAGTCAAAAAGCTCAAAGAAGTGAAAGATAGTCTAAAAATCTGGAGTCATGAGATTTTTGGCAGAATAGACATTGAAGCTCCTCGGTTGAGACTGCTCCTTGAATCCATTCAAGAAAAGATTGCAACTTCCCTTACGGATCCGACGTTGAGAGATGAAGAAGTCTGGATCAAAGATGAATACATTAGGACTGCTCGAAAGGAGGAGGCTTTTTACAGGCAGAAATCTCGATCCCAGTGGCTGAACCTTGGGGACTCGAACACTGCTTTCTTCCATGCGGCCTTGAAAGCCCGAAAAAACCAAAACTGCATACAAGGCACTGTTACTACTGAAGGGTCCATTTCAACTAATCCCGACGAGATAGCAGAAACTATGGTTGAGTTCTTCTCTTCTCTTCTCAACAAGGAGGAATCATCCCAGCCAGTCCATCCCAACAACATTCCCGAACCGACCAGATCTCTTTCGGAAGCTGACTCTCAGTGGCTTACTAGGAAATTTTCTGCTGACGAAATCTGGGATGTCATCAAAAGCTCCGATGGGAACAAGTCTCCTGGCCCTGATGGATTCAATGGGTGCTTCTTCCAAGTATTCTGGTACTTAATTGGGCCTGACATTGTTAAAGCAATCCAATTCTTCTTCCAAAGAGGTAAAATCTTACCTCAACTAAATGCCACCTTTCTCGCTCTCTTGCCCAAAACCCCTGATGCGAGCTCTCCGGAGAAATACAGGCCCATATCTCTCTGCAATTTCTTGTACAAAGTCATCACTAAACTCCTGGCAAATAGACTTAAGCCCATTATGTATAGCCTCATTAGCCCTTTCCAGTCAGCATTCATTAAAGGTAGGAGTATCCATGATAACATTCTCCTAGCTCATGATTTATGTCATAATTTCCACAGAAAAAACCCGAAAAAGCAATGTGTATTACATTAGACCTCAAAAAAGCTTTTGATAGTGTCAACAGATCCACCCTGATTTCCTTCATGCGAAAAATGGGCTTCCCAGAAATTTGGTGCCGGTGGGTGCATGAATGCATATCTACTCCCTCTTTTTCTGTCCTAGTCAATGGGTCTCCCCGTGGATTCTTTCGGTCTTCAAATGGCCTCAGGCAGGGTGATCCCTTATCCCCCCTGCTCTTCAGTTTTGTTATGGAAATGTTATCCTGTCTTCTATCCTCCTTCCAAGCCCAAGGCCTAATTTCCTCCCCCTTCTCTAAAGGAGATTTAACCATTTGCCACACCCTATTTGCTGATGATGTAATGATCTATGCTGAGCCTAACATCACTTCAGCTGCAGGGATCCTAAAATGCTTAGAGTCATTCAAGATTTGCTCGGGCCTTGAATTTAATCCTGGCAAAAGTGAGGTCTTCTTTGCAGGCATCCAAAACAGCAGCAAGAGAGTTATTTGCAACATTCTTAAGATCGAAGAAGGAAAGCTCCCAATAAAATACTTGGGTCTTCCCCTAATCACTTCAAGGCTCACCTCTAGAGATTGCCAACCTATCATGGACAAGATCAAACAAAGGATCTCGTCGTGGTCAAACCGTCATCTTTCTACAGCAGGCAGAGTGGAGTTGGTTAAATCCGTTCTCAGTACTTATCAAATTTCTTGGTCTGCAGCGTTTCATATCCCCAAAGCAACTCTCAATAATATTGAGAAAATCCTTCGAAACTTTATCTGGGCAGGCTCAAATCTTGAGAAATCTCACCACACAGTATCTTGGAACACAATCTGTAGCCCCAAATCTGAAGGAGGCCTCGGGATCAGAAAGGTATCAAATTTGAATCTGGCCGCCCAGATCAAACAACTTTGGCTCATCCTTACCAAGAGAAACTCTCCCTGGGTTACCTGGTTTGATCGGAAATACATCAAAGGAAGAAGTTTACGGACTCTCCCCATGCCTACATCCCCATCCTGGGCAGCTAGAAGCATTATAAAATCTCGTGACATGGCCAGCAAGCATGTCTGCTTCATTGTCGGAACTCAGACCCCTCTGCAATTTTGGACAGATCCTTGGCATCCAAATGGTCCCCTCTCTGCCCAGTCTTCCATTACGACATCCTTCATTCTCCAGAAAGCTTCTATTGCTGAGGCTAAATTTCAGGGAGGGTGGGATTTGATTCAAGTGCTTCCTCATCTTCAAGAGCTTAAGCAGATCATCAATTCAGGTCTTTTCACAAAAGCTGCTAATTCTAACCCGATTTGGAAGCCGGAATCTGATGGCAAATTCAGGCTACGCAGTGCTTGGAACGCCGTTAGATCTCCTAATCCTAAACCTCCTTGGGTATCATCAGTTTGGTTCGCCGGTCACACTCCAAAGTTCAGTATCACAGCTTGGCAAGCTCTTCAGGACAAAATGAGTACCAGAGATAACCTTCATTTCCTCGGCCCCAACCATGATCGCTCCTGCCTTCTCTGCAATTCTGCCTCCGAAAGTGTCAACCACATTTTCTTCAACTGCTCTTACTCGGCATGGATATGGCGATTGATTCTCCGTCGCATCTCAGATAGAAGAAAGCAAAAAAAATCCCTATCCGACGAGGAAAAGTGGATTAGGAGCAAATTCAAGAAAAAAGGGCAGACCTACACCCTTGTTCGAACTCTTCTCACTACTTCAATCTACTTGCTCTGGTAGGAAAGAAACTCGAGACTATTTCAAAAAAAAAAAAACCCATAAAAGGTTCCTTCTAAGTAGAATTATCAGTGCAACAAGGTCTCGTATTTTGGCCCTCAAGCTGGAAGATGAAGACTCTGAAGAAAACCAAAGAATTTCCAACTCCTTTAATCTTCCCCTGTTCAGCAAAGCCAACGAACCAAAATTCTATCATTGGGAACCTCCTGCTGCCTATGAGATCAAGTTGAATCCGGACGCCTCTCTGGCTAGTGATACCGCCTCGATTGGAGGCCTTCTCCGAGACCACAAGGGTACAATCCTTTCTCTCTTCTCTGTTAACTGCAATCCTCACCCAATCCAAGAATTAGAAATTGAAGCCATCCATCATGGAATCAAATTAGCTGTGAAGCACCAAGTTAAGAGGCTGTGGATAGAATCTGATTCGCTCATCGTTGTTATGGCCATAAACCTGCTTTGGCCGTGCCCATGGCGGAAAATCCCAACGCTCGAATCAATTAGATCCATGCTCATCTCTTTTGAGAGCTGGAAGTTGACCCACATTTGGCGTGAAGGCAATAGAGCAGCGGACTTCTTATCCAAACCCAACTGTATCTATAAAGGAGACTCAATTTCTCTTGAATTGGTTCCAGAGGAACTTGCAAAATTTGTTTTTGATGATGTATCGGGAATGATCTATCCTAGATTGTAAATTTCCTTTTTTTCTTATTTTAATATAGCTGGTGGGGGTCTGCCTAACCCCAGATTACCGTTCAAAAAAAAAAAGTCCCTAAAAAATATTAAGTGAAATGAGATTTCGTTTGGATGAACAAAAAGAATCTGATGTTGTGACACATGCGCAAAAGACAATATACAAAGTAATCTAATCTAATCTAACTTCTAACCAAGGTTTAAAATTTCAGTTTCGGTACTTGAAATTTCGAAATTCGGTCGAAATTTGGTACAAAACACGAAACGAATATTTTATTTAATATTAAATTTCGGCCGAAATTACCAAAATTTCGGTCAAAATTTCGGTAAAATATTAAATTAATATTAAAAAAACAGTATTTTTGGGTAAAATTTTGGAAAAACCAAAATTTCGTCTGAAATTCCGAATTTTTGGCCGAAATAAATGACCGTTTCGGTTTTGGTCAATTTCAGTGTCGGTCTCCACCGAAATTCCAGATTTCGGTCCGAATTTAAAACCATGCTTCTAATACTATACTATATAAAGGAAAAATGATGGGTTAATGTGTTTCACCCTTTGCCGTTATTTGCACTTGTGTCCCACTGCCATAATTCCAATTGTATCACACATGTAAGGGCATTTGTGTCATTTGCCGTTATTTTTGCTTGTGTCCCACTTTTGATCCACACGTCAGCATTACTCTTTTACCATTAAGCACTTTGTTGATATCTAACATCTCCTCTCCATGAGAAATTATTTGAGGGTAAAATCGTAATCTACATACGAAAAGTACCAACATAAGGTGCCTGTCTACAACAATTACGGCAAAAAACTATCAAGAAGAGGCAAAGACATATGACATTGACGAAAGAACTAATTTATATTACTCATGCAGGACACTTGCAAAATATTGATGGATTATGAGCACCTGAAGAGGAACAACAATTATGGAAACCCCTATCGATTCGAGGGCTAGGATCAACCTATGGAAATGGTTTTACGAGCACAACCAATTGATGTTGTGTTCCATCACATGGACGATTTTAATCAACCTATAACCCTCTATAGATTGGAGGGTTCGGATCAACCTATGAAAATTATTTTTGGGGCACAACCTATGTAGGAAGTGGCCTATCCAAAAGAAATTTCTTTTCTATTTTATCTGGGATTTACACGTCAGCATTACTCTTTTACCATTAACCCCTTTGCTGATATCTAACATCTATCTCTATGAGAAATTATTTCAGGGTAAAATCGTAATCAACCCCAATTGGAAATCGGGTTAGGTCTAGTTGGGCTGTCGGGCAACCCGACCCGACCCGAAACTCGAATTTGGATTCCATCTGAAGAAGTTATGTATATTTGTGTTTTTCTTTTTCAACATTAAAATAGTCTCCACAGTCCACAATGGACAGTTTGGGTAAAATCCTATGGTGCGGGCCATACCGTACTTGAATAAAGTGTGATCATCAAAATATAGTAGTGCGGATAATATTTCCCTTTGTTAATTGTTAGTCCCTGTTTGGTTTGGATTTTGAGAACCGATTGTGAGTTAAAAACTGATTATTGGTGACTCACTATTGGTTCTCAAAATCCTAAACAACCCGGCTTCAGTTGAGGCGGTCAACATTTGATACCATGTCAAATCGGGTCAGCCCGACCCAACCCAACCCGAATTGTGTCGGGTTGACACCCAAGTTGCACCCCTAACGATGACGAAAAAACTACTTTTCCTTATTCACTATGTGCGGGTCAAATTACAGAAATGTTGATATTACGAATGCATGACACCTGTAAAAATATTGACGAATTCTGGGCACTTTAAGAGGAACAACAATCATGGAAACCTCTATAGATTGGAGGGCTAGGGCAACCTATGGAAATGATTTTACGGGCACAACCTATTGATGTTGTGTTCCATCACATGGACAGTTTAGATCAACCTATGATGTGGTATGTACAATTTTAAATGGATAGCACGTGCAACACACGTGCATTTTTACTAGTAATAATTAAAGAGATGAATGCCGTTAATTTAGAATTATATATTTACATGTATATCTCGAGGGAGTAGACATTAACATTGGCACTTTCTCACCACGTTAGTAATATTTTCTTATTTATTTTCTAACATATAAAATATGCTATCAACGTACCCAAAAAAGGCATCAAATCACATTCATGTTGCTTAGAGATACGTATATCTCGAAGCCACGTGACTGTGATGTGTTTTATATACTAGGACAAAAAAAATATTTCAATTGCAGTCATTCATATTCACTATCTATTCACTATCTAGTCTATTCTATCACTGTAACCATTTTCTAGCAGTACATAATGCAATTTTTATTTTATTTTTAGCTCCTCTTGAACATGAGAAATATTTCTTTTCTGAAAAGTGAATGAAGACAAAATCTGTTGAAAAAATGTGGCTGCTGTCAGATGCAACAGATATATACTGATAGAGTATACCATTATTATACTTGCAATTTTGGTTTATGCATTTCAGAGTTTTGGTTTTGGCGAGGATGGAATAAAAGCATGTCAATCATTTCAATCTGGGTGGAAATTTTAATCCATGGTCCCCTACAACCATGGTTTAAAATTTCGGACCGAAATTTCGGATTTCGGCGGAGACCGACACCGAAATTGACCAAAACCGAAACGGTCATTTATTTCGGTAATTTCGGCCGAAATTTAATATTAAATAAAATATTCATTTCGTGTTTTGTCCAAATTTTGACCGAAATTTGAATATTTCGTGTTTTGTCCAAATTTTCGGTCGAAATTTTAAACCTTGTCTACAACCACGTCACCAAAACTAAATACTTTCTTCCTAAAGAAGTATTCAAGGCCTTTCCAACTATCACTTCATTTCTAAGTCACAGGAGAGGGGAAAACGAGAAATTTCCAGGGGAAAAGATGTTTAGAAAATTCATAAACAACAAATACCCACAAAAATAACACAGAATTTGAACACACTCTTGTGTCAATGATTAGATGGTTCACATACCAAATGTGGATATGCAAAACGTTAGGTTAATACCACTTTTTTCAATGATAGGTTAGATTAATCCCATCAGAACTATAATAAACAAAATTAAAAGGCCATTTTAGGATGTAAGGGTTGCAATATTCAAGTCAGCATTTCAAAATACGGATGCAGAGCAGAACACAGCTGAAGAAAATCCTTGTCAAGTGCTCGATTGACGCAGCTGAGTATTTGGTTGGGCTGTCTTAATTCAGGAGAGTCAAAGGAGTTTTTATCGACTTTGTAGGGCAAAATGCGGAACGTGGTGTCAAAATGTGGAACACGGCCGAGGTAAAAGGGAGTCAGCTCGAGTGAGTCCGAGAAAATGCGGGGGAGTATTAAAACTATGATTGGGGTCATTGATGTCTGAGCCCAGCTAAATCACCCAAGAATAACTAGACAAATGAGAGCTTTTTGTTCAATGAAGCACAATTTTATGGCATATGAGATGGTTACGAAAAGAATGCGGACAAAGAGAATATGAGCTCATAATCAATGTGTTGTGCTGAAGGATAGTGTGGAAAAGAGTCGACATTTTTCATAAATAAATGCTTTTATTTGTGTAGTTTTCAGGAAGTCTAGACGCATATAAAGATGAAGTTCACATCGATACCTCAACACATTTATAAATTGCCAAATTCGATCATCTATATTTCTTGATAAAGATAAAAGAAAAAAATTTCAGCCCAAATTGAAAAAGAACAAATCCAGACAAATGCATGGCTGCGAAAGGAGATAATTGTTTACACTTCAGAACAGAGGAATACTTAATACAGAAAATTATGCAATTATTTCAGTTTCCATCGTTCAATGTGTTTTCTAAATTCAGGAATATGCAGATTGTCTGTTCAAAAGCTAAAGGTTAAAAGTTATACACCACATTATGCTCAAGGGAAGGTGCAACATAATGGGAGACCAATATTGGCTGAACAACATAGGAACGGTTTAACAAAATACACACAAAAAATACAAAGTGAAGATTTAATATGGAATAAATAAGTGGTGACTCCGATGAGGACATTGTATGTGCAATCCATTTTTTCTCTTCAGTATTCATGCATTCGATACGAGAATGAAAGGCAAACAAGTAAGCAACAGACATCTCTCGATTGTAGAGCTCAACAGATTCTTATTAAACCTGTGGGAAGGCACCGGGATGTTAAATATACAAACAAACCAACAAAATGTGAATAGACGTAAAAGTTTACCTGTAAATAGAAACTAGAATGGGCAATGTAGAATGCTGAGCAAAACAGGGAAAATTCGATCCATTTACTAAAAAAATGATTAGTGATTGAAAAGACCACCCTTTGATGTACAAACTACAAACCACAAGATCCACACCCATTCATTTGCCTAGTGAACTAAATGAAGAAACAAACAGATCCATCAAGGTTCCTGGTTTACATAATATCCAGAGTAGAATAGAACCAACAAAAACAATTATAAGGGGAAAATGATGTCACCGAGGATTAGCTCATAAAAAGGAAAATTAACAGGTTCTCCCATGCGAATAAAAAATATACCAACATCTTCCAAAACTGAGCTACTAAACAATTTATTGAAAGACGGTGCACCCTCGATCCATCTCACTCTAATAGTTCATCACCCCTCTGTTGCTGCCAGAGCTCCTGAAGAAGAGACAGAATAATAATCAAAATTATTAAACTCTCAAAAGACCAATGGACAAACAATTATCAAAAAAGGTCCAAGATCAAGAAAAAACTATAAAACTCTCAAAAGATCTATGGACAAAACAATTATCAAAATTGAAGATCCATGATCAAGAAAATGCATAAATGATAAAAATGTAAATGGATTTTTATCCCGAGAAGCATTGACAGAACAACAATTAAAGTTTCAAGAGAATTGCGATCAAGACACAATTCAGTATTGTAAAGTAACACCAACAAAGATACATTACATGTAGTAAGGTGTTTTTGGGAGTCTGACATTCAAGGATGGAGCCATGTTCACACAATCCTATTTACACATGGGATGATAATGGCTCCACTTTGCTCTAGCTTAAATGAAAAGGGTGTAATTTCCACCTTAAGCACGTGTGAAACCAGGTCACTTGCAGTCAACGTTTACAGCTAAACAGCTCTAGCTTCAAATAACATCATCGGTGAATTTCGGGCATCCCAAACAGGCTCTAAATTTGTAGAAATGTCTTTTTTCCTCTTAATCAATGCAAAAAAGGCCCTTCACCAAGAATCGTCACAAATACTATAAATGGAAAGAGACCAGATGAATGAAGAAATGGAACAATTGTAAAGAACTATGATTTGTGGACAGGGACACAAGTGTCGCACGTCAACACAGACACAGAGTATCGGACATGGCAAACCCCTGAAATTTAGAAATGGGGACATAGCTAAAATAGAAAGTATATATAATCACGACTTGTGGACACGGATTTGTGTGTAAAGTTTCGACATGGATACTAGGTGTCTGAAATGATGACCCCTAAAAATCTAGAAATGGTAACATGGCAATACAAGTACATAGATATAAAATTAGAGGAAAGTGTTTCTGAGCTTATCTGAGCTCGAGCTCAAAACTCATGTGGGCCCACATTTTTGGAGTGATCCAAAGCATTCATTTGAAAGGCCCTTACATGGATAGGGTGCCTACAAAAAATCAGGTCCATGTGATCATCCTAACCCTTCCATTTGTGGAGGGAAAAAATGGGCAGATCTGTGGAGAAATAATATCTGTCCATTTTTCCCTCCACTTTTGGATGGGTTAGGATGATCCTATTAACCTGATTTTTGGTACATACCCTATCCATGTAAGGGCCTTTCAAATGAATGCTTTGGATCACTCCAAAAATGTGAGCCCAAATGAGCTTTTGACGCTCGAGCTCAAATAAGCTATTTTAGCTCGAGCTCATAAACACTTTACTCATAAAATTATTGATTACTATCATAATTTGAAATAATATAAATACGGTATTCATTTAATAAACAAATAAATCTTAGGATTAATCGACTATAATCTAAAATAAACATAAGATAACCAAATAACAACGCATTCATCAATTTAAAATAGTTCTCCTCTGTCTCCTATTCACAGTGAGAAAATGAGACCAATAGGAAACAAATATAATATTGGGATAAGAGTTTGTTTAGGGTTTAGATTTAGGGGGTTATAAAAGTAAATATTAGCAAAGAAAAATTAATAATAGAAGAAGTAAATATAATATTGGATAAGAGTTTGGTTAGGGTGTTAGATTTAGGGGGTTATAACAGTAAATATTAGCAAAGAAAAATTAATAATGGAAGAAGTAAACATAATATTCAATAATAAAACAAAATGTCACTTTTGAAATGGTACAAAAACGTGTCGACATGCCCACATTAAGTCCGACACTTTTAGCAGTACATTTAAAAGGGTCAAAAGGAGTGTGGACACGTGTAGACACGCATGTCATGTCGGACATGACTCGTGTGTCATCAATAAATTCAAAGTGTCAGCTAAATCATAGGTAAAGAAACAAAAAAAAAGGAAGAAGAGTAAAAAAGCTGTTCACTTCAGAAAAAGCCTTCGTCCTTACTGTGAAACAACACAAGTATCCAAATTACTATGAACTCCAGCTCAAGAAATTATAGTAGTACAATTGGGGATCGAACCAAATAATTGTATCATTCTCTCTTCGATTTGACCTAAAATCAATCTGGAATGACCAGCAGAATTGCAGGGGCAAAAGTATCGCAACAGAATTGTGTAGGATCGATCGTAATCATATGATTCTAAGAATTGAATTATATAGACTTGAGCAGTATCCTAAGATTTTGCTGAAAGGCAGAAATAAACATGGAGTCTTTGTGCTTTTGGGAGTTTCTTTTTTTTTTTATCAATTTCTATTTAAAGCTTCTTCTTTTTTTTGAATGGTCCATTTAAAGCTTATATATGAGCATTATAACCCTATTGTTGACATCCTCGCTCCTTTCGCTTGATTGTGCGCGAGCGAGAGAGAGAGAGAGAGAGAGAGAGAGAGAGAGAGAGAGAGAGAGAGAGAGAGAGAGAGAGAGAGAGAGAGAGAGAGAGAGAGAGAGAGAGAGATTCACTTTTGAAGGTTTTAGGAAAAAATACCACTTGGAAACTGCAGTTTTTCTGCAACCGTTTGTCAGAGTCCAAAACCATTTGTTCGTGTAGCTTCATAGCCTCATAGGGTTAAGATGAAGCATGAATAATTTGATTTCCTAATTTCCTTATCCTAATGAATGCTTATGCACTTTGTTTTTGCACACCATGGTTCTGGTGAATGGATGATTGGTAGATAGTAAGACACAGAAAGAACTCTTTTTTTTAATAGTGAAATTCATTAAAAAGACCGAGATGGTCAAAGATTGCAAAGGAGAAAAAAAATACAAATCAAGAGAATACAACATCAAGGAGGAAGAAAATCAAATTTCTCTAGCGACTCCAAACCAACCCCCCTCCTAGCTTGAGAATCCGCCTCTTCATTAGCCGACCTTCTAACATGACTGAAAGCCACATGATTATCTCTGATGATATCAAAAATCTCATTAAAACAGTCCGCAAATCTCCACGGAAAAAGAAGACCTTATTAGTAGTAGGGATTTGCTAGCGTCCATCACTGGAGGCATTTCGCAGTTGGCCTTTTGCATCTGACAGCAGCCACACCAGCTCACTTTTCAGCAGATTTTGTCTTCATTTATGATGTGGCTGCTGTCAGATGCAACAGGCCATCTGCGAAATGCCTTCTGCGATGGTCGCTAGTGATTCCCTTAGTAGTATGATACTATGATATGATGATAATTTTGAATCATATATCATGAATCATATATGTATCGTATGATTATGATGTAAAATGTGAAATGGTCATTGATCAATTTCCTCCAGAATTTTATCCAAGTTTTCATAATTTCTATGAAATGATTGGAAGGTAGACTTTGAAATGCTTTATTTTTCATAATCTTTCGTATATTTCCATTCTTTGTATTGCTTTCATTTTCTTTATTTTCTACTATTTTAATATTTTCTAAGTAATTTCATCATATTCTTATGATTGATGACCCTATATTCTTATGATTCGTGATTCTACCTACAATTTAATTGGATCCACCAGAACGATTGGTTATGATTTTCAATGCAAGCAACCATGGGAACAACTACAGCCAATTCATGATAAAGAAATACAATAACTTTCAAGCTAAAGAAACATGAGCAAAAAGCATTAAACTGAAAAATCATTCTCCAAAAAAATTATAAACTATAGTGCTGAGTTGACTACTGCCACCATTCTACGACTAAAAAGTAGGCCCAACAGAAATTCAAAGAAGAAAATAGGAAGAAACTTGCATTAAGTCTACCACTAAAAAATAGAACCAACAGGAACTCAGAGTAGAAAAGAAGATGAAATTAGGATAAAGTCTCACTTTTTTTCTTACTCATCCTAGTGGGCACCACATTCCCATTCCCACAAGCCACGGCCTTCTTCGATCCCGAATCCAAACTCTCCATACATGGAACACCCTCAATTTCACAAGCCCCAAATCCTTGGCCATTCAATCCACTACCTTCCCCACCCTTATCGTCCACCCCAGAGCGCAGGCAATAAACCTGGTCATCACAACTCAAATCACATGGATTCAACACAAACGATGCCGACAAGTTCTGATTACCCGAATTTAAAATCCCATCTCCCCGCTTCCCAAACTTCTGATAAGGAAAAGACCCAATCTCTCCCTCAATCCTCCCCCTAATATCAACAAGCAAACACTTCAACCTAGCTATCTCCGCTTCGAGCGCAGATTGACCCTGCAATCTCTTCATCAATTGCTGATTAATAGCCCTCAATCTCACAACCTCATCCTCTAAAGAGGCGGTACGAGCCTTCTTTTTCTCGCGGTACTTGCGAACCGCTTCGCGATTTCCTAAAGGGCGTTTTTTCGAGGTTTTTTCTAGGGAATCAGATGTGCCATCAGTGGCATGTTTCTCATCATCAGAAGGTGAAAGGATCTTGGTGTGTTGGGTGTGGACATGGTGGCAAATGTGGGTGTGGGACGAATCGGGGCCAGGTGGATTGCAGGTATGAGTGTGGGTACATTGGGTGTCCTTAATAACATCATCATGAAAATCGAAAAAACTGTCCCATGAACAGTTAGTTGGGAGCTGATCATCCATGTCTAGGCATGAAAACACCTCTTGGTTTAAGGAATCGAGTTCTCCATCGTCCATGATGAAATCAGGAATCATCAAAAGGAAAGAACTGGCGAAATTCTAGATAGAGAGTGAGAAATTTTGGATTTTGATCATGACCCAGATGGGAATTTGATACTTTTAAGAGAAATTGAAGAGGAAAACAGAGGAAGGAGTTGGATTTCTTGGTGGGTTCTCGATATAGACTGAGAAATACAGGATTTTGATCATGACCCAGATGGAAATTTGATACATTTAGGAGAAATTCGACACAGGATTTTCTACTTAATATATAGACAAAGAGAATCAAAAGCCTAGAAAAATCTACTGAAATACTAACAAATATGGAATTGGACCATCTAGACCCTAGAAAAATTCTTCTATAAAACCACAATATAAACCCTAGAAATATTATTATATTGACCGAGAAAGGCAGAAGTTAGAATGACCCACATGAGTATTTTCTGTCCGAATCTAGGAATAATGAAGGGGGGTGGATTTGGAAATGGGTTTAATGTAAATGGAAAAAACGTTAAGAGGGGAGAGATTTCAGAGGAATAAAAAACCTTATAAACCCTAGGGAAGATTTGTCCCTACGAAAATGGAAAAGGATGCGATTTTCTAGCTTTGGCTGATAGCCATCGGATTTGCAAACTTGGAAATCAGCCCAATCTCTACCATACATGTGGCACGTTTAATGGGGACAATTATAGGCCTAATGAGCAGCAAGAACCCAAAAATTGCAGGAATTAGTATCTGGGATTTGGGTCCGGATTCACATGCTACTCGGATCCAACGTAAACCTTTCAATTGGATCGGATTTGGATTTGGGCTAGTCATTTTTGTGTGATTGAGTCCGGCCCATTGGTACCATAACTAGGATCATTCCTTCTTGAGATTATTGGGCCTAATGTGGGCTAGACATGGTTCAAGAATTGTTCTAATGTTGAGATATCAAACATCCAATTGATCGACTTTGACCCGTGATCAACGGTCAATATTATCTCGTTTGAAAGCAACGAAATAGATGGCTAGGATCATTCCATCATGTGATCTCATGTTGATGTCCATACACAATGGGCCCACTTATGCGTTGTATTGTGCAGGGGTGCAACTCGGGTCGGGTTGTGTCGGGTTGAGGCCAACCCTAACCCAACCAAAGATAGCATTCCCTCAACCCTAACCCAACCCAACCCGAGCCTCAGGTTGAGGATGGTCAACCCTAACCCAACCCGCGTCCAAGTCGGGTCGGGCTGAGTCGGGTTGGGTTCAGGTTCATCTAGGGCCAAACAGAAAAATACAAGAAAAAAATAATAATCCTAAGAAAATCATGATAAAATTAGAGAACGGACGTCGGGTAGGGTTGCCAAAGCCTCAACTCTAACCCAACCCGAAATAAAATCAAGTTGGCTTTTCCCAACCCCAACCCACCCCAACTGGAGCCAAAATCAGGTTGAGCCCGACCCAAGTTGCACCCCTAGTATTGTGTACAATGACAAATGAGTTGTATGTCCACCACTCACCCTTCTCCTTTCCGGGGCTTGACTCATCAATAGAGAGATTCATTGAACACGGGTAATTCGGGCCCAGAATTTACCTTGTATTGGGCTGGGTTAAACTTTAGCCCGGTTATTTTTTGACAAAAGGGAAGGCTATTCAGGGCCCACTAACAGACTATATTTGACCTTTTGGGAGCTGAATTTTATCCAGGATGGGCCTACTAGCATTGGAATAATAGTTATTGAAGGGTACTACTAATACATTAGGAAGTCAAGGTAACTATTAGAGGACTTTAATTCATTGAGTATGGACCACTGCTCATTTTCTTAATGGGCCGCCCATTTTATAGTCAACTTGATGAACTTTGTTTGGTCCAAGTGGTTTTATTATGGTCCGATGTGACCCCGGGTTGAATCAATGGTCCAGATTTTACACACGTATCATGTATACAATGAAAAGTCCATGACACCTTTTAGAAAAGGCTGGTGATAAATTCGCCTTCTATTTTAACCATGGTGGTGACCTTTCTTTTGAGAACATCTTTCCATACTTCTGAGACCATTGGGAGGGGTAGCCCTAGTAATAAAAGGGTGAAATTTATCATTCCCTTTAGAAAATTATTCTAACAATCAATCTTGGTCCCACTTGTGTTGGTATCTGATCCGTTGGTTATTGGTACAGCCAGGAATCGATGGTCCCACTTGTGTTGGTATCTTATCAGTTGGTTATTGGTACGGCCAGGAATCGATAGTGAGCCCGTATGAGGGATGATCATAAAGATATATTCTCCGTTTGGTTGCCGGTTTTTTTTTTTTTTTTTCCTGGGATTTATGTGGGAGAATATTTAGTGGTCACATCAGCTTTTAGGGTTTTGCCAGAAGAAGATCCTAACCATCTGATCATTTATGAATCATTGTTACGTGCCTAATTAATGGGAGCCACTTGCGGTAGAATAAATGAATTAAGTATCTTAGAAAATAAGATCATATTTGGTAAGATCTGATATATTTAGTAGTTAGGATAGAATAGGATACTAATTTAGATTAGGGTAGTCTTTAATTAGTTATTTCTGTTCTTATAATAAGATCTTTCTAGATATCTTTGAGTGTTTTATATAAGCACATATTATTGTTAATGGAAAGGAATGAAAAAATATATCTTAGAAATTGTGTCTTTTTGCACAAAGGAGGATTGATCCTTCCCTCGAAGTGGATCAAGAGGTTGATCTTCCCTCTAAGAAGATCAAATGCATTGCGAACCGATTTAGGTTCGTAACAAGTGGTATCAGAGTAGTCAATCCTGTGGCATGGTTGTGTCTTCAGATTCAATGTACGAAGATTTTCAGAAGATCAAAGTTCTTGTTTTGGAATTGATTGAAGTACATCGACGGTTTGCAGAAGACTTGAACAAAATTAGCGCGGCGTTCGGGAAGTCCTGCACGATGAAAAAGAAACTACAAAACAGAAAAAGATGACAAAAGAATAAGAGAGAAAAAAATCAGCTAGAAGCAAAGGCAAAAAGCCACAATAGAAAATTCACTGCCGAAGAGTCTACCGTTCCTCCCAAACTGTCCAACGCCATCGAAAAAATTATCACACGCAACTATCCGTGCGTCAACATCCAAATCATTCCTACAACGAAGGAGCTTTGATGAGCGCCGTGATGAGATTAGTTTGAAATGGAGTTGTCTCAACGATTGTTGACGACAAACCGCAAGACAAAGAGAAAAATAAAAGGAGGAAGATGGAAAAAGAGACTTTCGGAAAATGTGTAAGATGTGATTTTTTACCCATTGGTCTGTAATCTCCAACCTTGAGGGCAAGGTTGATTTCAAGAGCGGTGGAATGTTACGTGCCTAATTAATGGGAGCCACTTGCGGTAGAATAAATTAATTAGGTATCTTAGATAATAAGATCCAGATCTAATATATTTAGTAGTTAGGATAGAATAGGATACTAATTTAGATTAGGGTAGTCTTTAATTAGTTATTCCTATTCTTAGAACAAGATCTTTCTAGATCTTTCTGTTTATCTTTGAGTGCTTTATATAAGCACATGTTATTGTTAATGGAAAGGAATGAAGAAAATATCTTAAAAATTGTGTCTTTTTGCAAAAAGGATGATTGATCCAGGATCTCAAGAGGCGTGTAACTGTTCTATTGCAGGGGCGATGAATGAGTCATCCCAAGCCCATCCTTAGGGGACTTGCTCAGTCCAAGTAGCGCTCCCCTCCTTCGTATAGTAGATTTGTCTGGTCTTTTAGAGACCTCTAGATGTTAGGTCCCCTCATTGCAAGGGCAATGAGAGAGTTATCTGAGGCCCCATTAGGAGACGCACTCGGTCTCATTAAGGTGATTCTCCTTTGGAGACATGCCTCGTCATTTTAGAATTTATCTCTGCTCCGTTTGGATGCCAGAAATTTTTTGGTTCTTGGGACTTTTGTGGAATTTCTGCAGGAAACCCACGTTTGGTTGCTGGTTAAATAGTGGGCCCAAAAAAATCCCACGAACTAAAATAACCCTGCACAAAACCCAAAGCTGGAAAAAAATATATCCAAGGAACCAAAATAATCCCGCACGAAATCCGAGGAACCAAAATAACCAAAAGAAGAACTTTTTTCTTCCCAACAGTTCAAGCAACCAAACAAAGCATAGGATTTTTATTTTACCGGGATTTTTTTTCCCACCATAGTCCGGTCAACCAAACATGGGATTTTTATTTTACCGGGATACTTCCAGGAAGTTTTTTTTCCCACCAATCTTCCAGGAAGTTTTTTGTTCCACAAAAGTCCCAAGAACCAAAAAAAATTTGGCATCCAAACAGAGCATAGGGAGCCCTTTTTTTTTAGTTTTATAGAAAATTAACCCATAGGAGACATACACTGTCTCATTAGAGTTTAGTTGTACCCTTAAGGAGACAAGCTCTGTCTCACTAGAAAGTCGTACCTTCTTAAGGAGATAGGATTTGTCTCGTTAGTGAGTTTCTCTTTTAGGAGGCTTATCCAGCCTCATGTTAAAGTCTCCCCTTTCTTTCGAAGCAAGTCTTTGACTCGTTTGTCTTTTTAGTGGTATTATCAGAGATTCCTTGGCTCGCTCACCCTTTAGGGGATGTTATTTAGAGAGTTTTTGACTCATTTGATATTATTAGAGAGTCTCTGACTCATTTGTCAGTTTAGTGATATTATTAGAGAGTATTTGACTCATTTGGTCTTTATTAGAGAGTCTTTGACTCATTCATCTTTAGGTGGTATTATTAAAGTCCTTAACTCATTCGTCCTTTTGGTAGCGTTAATAGATAGTCTTTGACTTGTTTGTTCATCTCCTTAGTGTTTTTAGTTAGGAGTTTCTCCTTAGTGTTGTCGTCGCTTTTCTTCTTTAAAGACTAGCGCGGTCTCATTAGAGCTTTGCCTTTTGGGATCTTAGATCTTTTCTTTGTACTTGATAATTAGTTTACCAGGTTTAGGGGTTTCCCCTGTTAGCCCTAGGGTTTGGCCCTAGGGTGTTGCTTTGTGTCTTCCCTTAGGTCTTTGACCAAAAGGTTGAAAACAGTTAAAAATCCAGAAAACCTCAAAAGCATTTGAAAACCTTTAAAATTCAAAAAAATTTGAAATATCTGAAAATGTTAAAGTTTTTAGTGGTAGTTAAGAGAGTTCATTTCGAACTACGTTGGCTTGATCATCTTCCATGAGGTACGTAGTACAGCCTGGGATCCATATCCCAAGTCGAGCCAAATTTTGTAACTAAATCATTTAAATTCTTTTAAAAAGTACAAAAGTATTTCATAAACCTGTTTTCAAAAAATCATCCTCTAGAGTTAGGACTTTGTCCTAGATAGAGAGTTTTAGAGTTAGGGTTTAGTCTTTGATTTGTTGTATGCTTGTTTGTGCTTGTTTTTTAGAGTTAGGGGTTTGTCCTAGAGTTATAGGAACGCCTTCGTCCGGTCAGTTGGCGATCCACATCGCCGATTGATGACTAGAATATAATGTGTTAGTCCGCCATTTGTTTTCCTTAGGAAACACAGCCTAATTACACATAGGTTGTAGGAACCACCTACATTAGCTTAGGGCTTACCTGCATTTAATTAGGACATATAGGGTGTCCTAAAATCCACAATTCACTGGAATTTAAATGATCGCTCAAGAAGCTTTAATAACTAGTCTGGTCTTTTAGATCGAGTCTAGGATAGAGGTCTAGGTGTCTCAGGCATCATAGCTTAGAATAGGCCCGAAGAACTACGTTCCTTTGATTCTCGTGGATGCGGGGATACGTAGGCTTCTTTGGATGAACATCAGACCATCCAAGGACTCGGGCGAAATCGTTAGAGTCTTAGGGTCTGTTATTAGCACTTTAGGGCTTGCGTTTGCATGTTGATGATGATTTTCGCATAGGATCATGATAGTGTGTGTTCATTTCCTTGCTTACTTACGTGTTTAGCTATAGCATTTTGTGGGACCCGATCCCGCGAGAGGGGTGGGGCGCATGTCGCCACGCTCTCTCTTGGTCTCTCGTACCCACGTGATTGGCGTGTGCATTTTTATTATTGATTTTAATTCATCTTTTATGTGAACTTGGGATCACTAAGGCAATCCGAATTCCACACAAAAGAGAGTGACAGAGTCGCCACCTAGATGTGGGATCTAGGACCCATGATTAACTAGAAATCTAGACTCGTTACCTGGTTACAAGAATGGAAGGTATGGGGAGTTATCCACCACATGCACCATTCCTGCCCGATAATCGGTCTTCAATTTCAAAAGTTAACTCTTTTAAATTTATTTTAAATGGCTCATTCAACTCTTTGTTAATGTGCGAACTATGTGACATGCATCTTATGATCTAATTTCAATGTAGATCCTAAATGTGTATCTTGATTTCTTAATTTGTTTGAATTCAATCTAAGTGAAAGTTCTCCTAAAATTCTAATTTCATGGAAAAATCCTAAGTGATTTAATTAAGCATTTACAAGAAAATTAATATACAAAACCCCACAATTTGTTGTGGAGCCGACTCGCGGTTGGTATGCCATCAGACATCCAAGCTGCCTACGTACCCAAGCCTCACTGGGATCAGAGTCGACGTAGTTCGGTGCACCTAAGTTAAGCTACTTATGCCTAACTCAACTAAGACACCGATCTAGACTGGATTGACTGTTTCAACAGTTTTAAGAGAAGTTATTTAATTTAAGTTGAAGATTTTATTATCCTATGATTTCATCTAAGATGCTATATGATCCTATCTAAATGCAAGTTGTCCCTTAGACTAATGCAGGTTAACCTACATCCTAGGTAACTAGGCTTGTCCTAGGGAAAATTTGGGTGACTAGTATAAGTAGACTTATGGCACGGTTGCTATCCATAGCAAACGTCCGTGATGAGGCTGGACTCCTAACTCTAGGACTCCCTAAAACCTAAGACTCCCTAAGACCTAGGACACGACCTGACATAAGTGTTCCTAAGTTGGGCTCTAATGGTTCTTATATCGGAAACCATAATCCAATGGTTCTGAAAGACTCGAGACAAATCGATTCAAGTTATTGAAGTTAATTAATTTCAGATTTCAAGGATTTTCGGTTTCTGGACATTTAAGGAATACCAAAGGTTCTAGGGTTCTCCAATTTCAGCCTCGAATGGCATCCAAGGAAGGGAATCGTGCGCTCTTTCCTTGTGCAATTTAATACTTAGGTTATAGCACTTTATTGCCTGGCATATCTCAGGATTTCCGTGGACAGTAACCTCGGAGCCAATAACATGTTATAGCTTAAATATTCAAATTGTCAAAGATCGGTTGCAATTGGGATACGATTATGAATGCACTGGCCATTTTACCAGGAAAATCTAAAGATCCTAAGATTTCTGTTCAATGGATTAAAGAATTAATATGTAACAAAAATTTAAGGTTCTTTAGAAATTTTGATAATGATTTTTAATTAATTTCAATTTTGAGTGGATTTTATCAATTTTAAATCCCATGAGTGATTTTACAAGTGAATTTATTGCAAACGAATTCGAAATGGATTGAAATTTCTACAGCAGCAAGATGGGAATGTATGTAGCTTACTGAAAAAGTTTTACAGATTTTTACATTAAGCTCCTATTTAATTTTGATTTAACAATAATATGACCAGATTGTTAAAATAACACAGAAACTACTAGAAATAGAAATCTAAATTCATTGCAATTTCTATAGAAATAAGATATGGGTAAATATAGCATTCTGGGAGATTTTCATGAATTTTAAAAACTAGTTACTACCAATTTCGGATTTTTCAAGTTTAAGACCAGATTATGGATTTACACTACAACCCTTAGGAAACAAAATCCAAATCACTTGAAAATTTTACAGCAGCAAGAAATATAAAATATAAGACTACTGTAAAAATTTTGAGAGTTTTAATTGTGATCGGATGTAAGTAACAATTCTCACAAAATCTGATAATTTTCAAAGAAAATATTAAATAATATATCAAACAAAATCCACAATTTCTCAAAAATTCATGGTAGAAGGTATCAGTATCATATTATGTTTCCACGAAATTTCATTAATTGTGGAATCTGTTTAGTATATATTTTATTTTTCTTCGTCAAAAAGATATTTTTGAAGAGTTTTCTATTTTTAAAACACGATTTTCGAGAAAATTACGACTCCGGAAAATGTCCTTTAACCTTGTTCTGATGTGATGAACACAAGAAAAATTTGAAATTCCACAAAACAAATCATCATGAGATAGCTATTTTTTCAACTTTTGTAATTTCTCAGCCATTATTTTAAATGAAATTCCACTCTTCACTCAAATTTTCAAAATCCTTTGATTCAATGTCCGATCCGATCCGATGGTTATTTTAGTTTATTTAAATAGATCAGTGTATTAAATTTGGGGACGAATTGGAATTGAAACACTCATGTAGATCATGATTTTGAGCACACACATATAATATCGAATTAAATTCAATTAAATGCTAAAAACCATGCAAAAATATATAAAGAATACCAAATAATCCTGGAAAAATCTGAGAATAGTGCACCTACCTGTGATGGAGATCCTCGTCGAATCCAAAAGCCGAAAATTCTAAAAAATCTCGCCGACGCTCGATCCTGCGTCCTTTCTTCCCTTTTCTTCTTTGTTTTTTTATTTCCGCCACGTTGATCGCGCTCCTTGTCTCTAGGGTGCGTAGATCCGAGGTATAAGCTTTGTCGCACCCTTTTTTGTGATGAAGAAGACCCAAAGAACACTCCAATAATTCTTGATTGTATGATGCCTTGGAGAAGAAGGAATTCAAGAATTCCTTCTGTGAAGAACACTTGAGAGAGATATCACACTTCAAGGGAGAAAAGAAAATTATTTTTTTTTCTTGGGAGGAGAGAGAAAATGGACGAATTTGGATTTTTTTCGTCCTCTTTTTGGATTGTTTGCTTTGATTTTTATATAAAAAGTTTAAGGTTAAGAGAGAAATAGCAATTTCCAATGTGAGAGCTCCCTTTTTGGCTTGTTTCCAATTTTCCCCTCTTGCTTTCTTTCTTTTTTGTTTCCAAATTGGATTTGATTCCAATCTTAACTTCTTGTCAATCAAGACATGTTATTCTCATTCCACATTGCTTTTTTGGAAGAAAACTTTTTTAAGCAATCATTCATCTTTTCCTTCTTTCATTCTTTTCATTTTTTATTCTTCTTATTTTTCTTTTAACAAATATGATGTCACCATTGTGACATCATCAAGGTGGGTGCTCAACTCATGTGGGTCAACCATGTGGGCCGCCCACCATGGTGGTTGACCCATATGGGTGACCCACATGAGCTCCATCTTTACGGGCTTTAGCCAAATGGCCCATTTCACACGGGTTTCGGGTTTTCCGTAAAAAATCAATAAAATCTTTCTAAATTCAACATTCTATATATGGACCCAACCCATTTGACATTTATGGTGCATCTCTCACACATGATCGGACCATCTTTTTTGGAAAATAACTTTTCGGACCAAAATGCCCCTACTTGACTATTAGACATCCAAATGCGACCAAAATACCCTCAGATTGGTTCACCCCTAAAGGGAAAAATTAAAAATGGAAAGTCTTTGTGGTCAAACTTTTAAAATAGAAACTTTAAAATTTGGTCTTTTCGGTGAGCAATATTAAACATAATCATTTGGTATCCCCTGAAAATACCCAAAATGCCCTCAACACTTAAAATTTCCAAATTAAGCGAAACTCCTGAGAAATTCTAAATTTAGCAGGTTTTCCAAAATTCAGGAAATCATTCATAATCTCTCAGACATATTTCGGGGATCAAAAGAATTATACAGGAAAAGACCAAATTACCCCAAGGTGCTAGAATTTGGCGAGACTAGGGAAAACCTTGAGAAATTCTAAAAATAGCAGATTTTTGAAAATTTATGAACGGACTCAAGATTTCTTAGACACAACTTAGGGACCAAATATGATATGTTTAGAAATGTCTAAAATACCCCCGAAGTGCAAGACTAAGAGAAAATCTTGAGAGATCTAAATTTAGCAGGTTTCCCAAAACTTACGAAATTACTCATAATCCATCAGCCGTACCCTCGAGATGGTTTTCGACATATGAGAAATGATTGAAATATCCATAAGATGATGAAAATGTGGAAGCCTCATGAGTTTCTAAAAATAGCAACTTTTTAAAATTTGTAAAATCACTCAAGATTTCTCAAATATAACTCGGGGGTCAAACGAGACACATCGGGAATGACCAAAATACCCCTGCAGTGCAAAATAGGCAAAAATGAGGGAAACCCTAAAAATTCTAAAAATAGCAGGTTTTTTCATTTGCTTGGAAACTTGAACTTTCATCTTTCAGAGGCCAAAGGAACCCCCTAGAGACCTTCAGGATTGCGAATCAACTTCAAAACTCTCATAATGAAAAGAAATCTACCCTAAAATGCATGGATGCCTAATCTAATGCTGAATACGGATATAAAAATTGATGATACTACCGAATCTTTTGCTTTTTAAAGCCTAGGAAAATGGGGGTGTCTACAGATGCCCCTCTTTGGTAGAGATGACGTAGTAATCGAATACGAAAGCAAAAGTGACAGTGTCATTTTGCGTAGCTTTGATCGACAAAGGACTCTCTAGACACAATGCAACCTAACATAATGCAACACCCTAGATGAAATCCTAGAATTTGAACATATATCAAAATCATTTACTCTAAACACCATGAGATGGCAGTTTAGAATAACAGAGAATCGGATTTATTCTGGGTGCAAAAATCTTGCAATCCAGAACAAAAGATGATTATGATGCGGCGCCGTTTTCGAATGGGCAATGAAGGAATGGGATACCATTTTCAAACGGATTTTCGGAGGAAAAAAGGAATACCGTTTTTGAACGGTTTCCGAGGAAATGAGACGCCATTCTCAAATGGTCTTAGAGAGAATAATGGATGACTTTCGAAAGATTTTTTAATGAAGACGAAGCATCATTTTTGAACGAGCTCAGACATATTTATATGGATTCAAAGGACACTAGATATCATTTCGAATGGATTCAACAAGAATGAGGCCTCGTATTTGTATAGTCCCACAAGGAATGAGATATCAGAATGAGACACCGACTTTGTATGGTTTCCCAAAGAATGAACAACCATATTTTTATGGATCCCAAAGAAGAATAAGAGATTATTTTTAAATAGACTAAGGAAGAATGAGATATCGTATTTGTACGGTGCTCAAGAGAGTAAGAGACCATTTTCGAATGGACCTGGAGAGAATGAATCAACGCATTTATACGAATTCCACGGAAATGAGACATCACATTTATATGATGTCCAAAAATAACTCAGAGATAATGGAACATCGTATTTATACGAATGCCAAGGAAAATGAGACACCATATTCATATGATACTCAAAGATAACTCAGAGATAATAGAATATCGTATTTATACGAATTCTAAGGAAAAGAGACATCATATTCGTATGATGTTTAAAGAGAAAAGACCATTTTCAAATGGACTCATGTAGAATGAAATGACGTATTTATACGGATTTCTAGAAAATGAGACACCATATTCATATGATGCTCAAAGATAACTCAGGGACAATGGAATATCGTATTTATACGAATTCTAAGGAATGAGACATCACATTTATATGATGTTCAAAGAGAAAAGACCATTTTCAAATGGACTCAGGGAGAATGAAATGACGTATTTATACGGATTTCCAGAAAACGAGACACCATATTCATATGATGCTCAAAGATAACTCAGGGACAATGGAATATCGCATTTATACGAATTCCAAGGAATGAGACATCACATTTATATGATGTTCAAAGAGAAAAGACCATTTTCAAATGGACTCAGGGAGAATGAAATGACGTACTTATACGGATTTCCAGAAAACGAGACACCATATTCATATGATGCTCAAAGATAACTCAGGGACAATGGAATATCGTATTTATACGAATTCCAAGGAATGAGACATCACATTTATATGATGTTCAAAGAGAAAAGACCATTTTCAAATGGACTTAGGGAGAATGAAATGACGTATTTATACGGATTTTCAGAAAATGAGACACCATATTCATATGATGCTCAAAGATAACTCATGGACAATGGAATATCGCATTTATACGAATTCCAAGGAATGAGACATCACATTTATATGATGTTCAAAGAGAAAAGATCATTTTCAAATGGACTCAGGGAGAATGAAATGACGTACTTATACGGATTTCCAGAAATCGAGACACCAGATTCATATGATGCTCAAGGATAACTCAGGGACAATGGAATATCGTATTTATACGAATTCCAGGGAATGAGACATCACATTTATATGATTTTCAAAGAGAAAAGACCATTTTCAAATGGATTTAGACAATGAGGCACCGTTCATAAATGGGTTCAAGGAGAAGACGAGACCATTCACAAATGGACTCGAGAAAAGAGGCACCGTTCCCAAACGGGCTCAAAAAAACGAGATAGCTTTGATTGATGAATTCAACAACGAAGAATTTAGAGATTTTTCATGAACTTGAATTTGACGTAAGATTGGATTTGATGAATTTTTGATTTTTTGAACTCAATGAAATCGAGGATATTATAGATCGTGCCCGACAAAGATATTGGAAACTAGGACTTTGACGAATGATGAAACGGCAAACCTTAGGAACGAAGAATCATTACTAACAAGAATGGATTATGAACACTTTTATGAAACTTCAACAAGTTTTTTCTCAAAGAGACTGCTGGTCTTGTCTTCTGGGGATTTTGATAACTGAAACCTTGAACAAGATACTTGAAATTGGTAATCTAGAACAACGACTCTCTTGGATATAATCATGGAAAAGTGGGATTTGCCTCTTGACAGGTGTTTAGATAAATATTTCTTGACCAGGATAGTATTTAACTAACTGGAAGGAGATTCTGAATTTTAATGGTTCATCTTTCTGAGAAATTGGCTCAACCACCATTGCATCTGAGGCTCTTCCAAGCTTAAGGTGCCTTCCTAGGGTATGATCTTTTTACGGAAGCTGAGCTTTCTGATGTTTCTACTTCTGAATTTTTCTGAGTTGATCTTCTTTGAAATGAGGCTGCTTGACTAGATTACCGAGCTCTTTCATACGATCGCAGGGAGCTGCCGAGGTCGGGCCTCCTTCACCAAGACAGTTGCATCATTTGGACATAAGAACGACGATTGACTCTTTCTAAAGAGAAAACTTAGATAAAAGGCACTACTCAAAGGATTGAGCAGCCCTGAATGAGTGAACATAGAATAACAAAAATTGACTAACTACACTGACAGACATAGTAATGCTTCTGACTTAGTTAACGTTTTATTTGGTAAGTCTATCATTTCAAGGAATGTTTTTTTCAATTGGTACACACTGGACTTTTTCCTTAAAACAGTAATGCCTCAAGGATTTAATTACGATCCCTAAGATTGCTTAGCTTCAATGCCCCCAGTTTTGAGAATGTCACTTGAATTTGCCTGAACTCCAGTTGATCTTCAGTCTTGATACCGGCTGTAGCCTTCTTATAATGATTCTCTTACAGCGACCAAGTCACCTCCTCGGGGTTTTTAACTTGGCGGACCGTATTAGCCTTAACTTTTGCCTGAACCACCTTTCTAGGTTTTTGATCCAGCAAGCCATCCCTTAGCTTTTGCCTAAGCCTGCCCTTTCGGGTTTTCAACTTAGTAGGGGAATGATCTTAAATTTTGCCTATACCGCCCTTTCAGGTTTTCAGTCTAGTAGATCTTCAAACTCCGTTCTTTTCTTATTCATCATCATTTTTTTATTACTTATTGTGTCTCGGGACCTAGATCATTAGTTCTGAACACCGGAAGGACTTTATAGGTAAGATAGGGCTTTTCAAAGAATGGCTTAAGGCTTGAGAAAGATTTCGACCGAACCTGTGAACAGGTTGCCTACGTATCCCAGGGTAGGAATCAGGTCGTGCGTAGTTCATGACGAATGCCCCTAGTTTGAAGATAGATTGTTTGAAGGTTAATTGATTTTTCTTTTTTTTCTCTTTCTGGAATAATTGACTTCTCTTCTTTTGGAACTTGTCCCCTTTTTCTTTTTTTTTGAATCGACCGAACTCGGTTCAACCGAGCTGCCTACGTACCCCAGTGTAGGGATCAGGTCTCGCGTAGTTCGGGGCGAATGCCCCTAGTTTGATGGGTTTTTAAGAAAATTTTATTCAGGCTCGAAGGGTTTGCAAACCGGTATTCTTTTGACATTGGGTTCTGATTTTGGGATTTATTCAGCCAAATGAGGCCTTCCGATGTTCAGATTGAGAATCGATCTAGGTTACTAGAGTCCATTTGGTACTGATTATTTATTATTATTATTTTCTCTTTTGTTTTTTTTCACGGACTTTGACGGCATTTCCCAGTAAGAGATAATGACTCTTCTTCTTTCAAGATTCTAATATATGCTTTCGACTTTCATAGAGCGAAACTTGTTCTTTGACATCCTCCATCTATGAATTTGTAACTCTAGATATCTGATGATCACTTTTCAATGCTTGCTCTTGAACTTCTCATCTTGAATTTGTTGGCTTCATGTTATGAATTTGAGAACCAAGGTCATTGATTGGAAATATGAAAGTTATTTCCGCTCTATGCCTCTTGTATAGCATATGTCTCTCACTTTCTTCATTCTCTTGAGCTTCCTATCTATGTCTTACCCCTGGTATCGGTTGTAGCTTTTCTAGACAATCTTCTTATTCTTGAAATAAGTTTATCAATTCTTCACACTCTTCAGAGGGTAATGTACTTTTAATCGGCATTCACTGAATCAAAGTTTCAGTGCCAATGTTTACCACTTCAATTTCATCTTTGAAAGGCTGGGACTGGCGCTCCTCCTCTTGTTCAAGTAATCACTGTAACTCAAGTGGAGTTTCATCATTTTTGTCTTCATTTGAGGAGGGAGTCTTATTTTAAGATCAGAAGCATACTTAAGAAACAGTCACCAGTGGACTTTTGGAACTGAAATTTTATTTAAAGAAAAGGCTATTACATCTGACGACCTATCCTGAACATTCTCAGGATTCACAACTCTAAATAAAAGGAAAGCAAAAGATAACTTGCCATGGACTAGGCATTGACCTTAAACCGTAAGACCGGACTCAACAATTGTACTGACCATGATGACTGACTCAACATAAAATAGTAAATGACTAAAACTTTAACTGCTGTAACTGTCTAGCTTCGGAGGCTCGGTGAAAACTGAATCATCATCATAACAAGTGCCTTTTAACTTCTGGTTCTTCTCATTCACTGCAACTGAACCTGCGCTTCTCAAACCCCAAGTGTCTAAACATCATCCAGCGGCGGTACAACATGGTTTTGCATAGGATTATCAACAATATTTGGCACTTGCTGAAATGGTAGCTTGCGCTCATTGATCAACTTCTGGATCACATGCCTCAGAGTTATACACTGATCAGTACTATCCTTGATAAAAATCGCAGTGCTCTTCCGCCCTCCATGTCCTGGGGAGCGGATTAGGAGGTTCCTTAATGCGAGGTAAATAGATATTGCCGGATTCCAATCCTTGCTGTAGTATGACATATGGTGGAAATAAGAGAGGGGTGAATTCCCTATTAGGCTTTTGCTGAGCTGTAATCCCTGATTGATTATATTTGAATACCATAGGGTTCTGTAGCTCGTTGATATTTTTTGAAGTACAATTGCCCCCGCTATAAGCCCCATGTGTTGTGGCCACTTTAATTTCCTGACCTATGGAGACCGGGCTCAATGTATTTCGACCTATCATTGTGCATTGCTGGTTGCGATTATCGTGAGACTTTCTCTTCATTTGCTCAACCCACAGTTTGCGGTCATCAGGAAAGGATGGAGCTTCGCCGCTTGACAAAAGGTTTTGAGGGTCGAGGAGCCCCATGTCTATAACGTCTTGAATATCATATTTCAAGCTGAGGCATTCATCAGTTGCATGACCATGACGTAAATGATAATCACAAAATTCATTCATTTGGAAGGTCCCGGGACTGGGAAGAGGATTAGGAACATGCTCTGATCCCAACAATGTTATCATTCTTTCCTTGAGCAACCATATCAAAGCATCAGGTCGCGAGATCAGCAAGTCAGTGAATTCTCTTTTAGGAGTTTCAGATGGCGGCTCTTGGTCATATTCAAGAATTAAGGGCCCAACAGAATCCTGCTGGTGCTGAGAGACAGAGTTTCTGGTAACAACATCCTGGACTTTGGTGTTTTTGTCAGCGAAGTGCTCCGAACTTTGGGACTGACAATACCAGGTTTGCATTTGTTGCTTCATCTGATGAACTTCTTCTGTTAGCGCAGCCATTTGTCTAGAGAGATTCACAATTAGCTCTTCCGAACCCATAACCATGGAGAGGCCCGGATTTTTGCCCTTAGAAACAACAGTGGTTGGACCAAATTTCTCAGTAACTTGAGCTTTGATGAATTGCTTTTCTTCCTTTAATTCCTTCACCTGTTGGACGAGCTGGGTCAAGGCTTCCATGATGTAAGAGAGTTGTGAATTTTTCATAGAGACTGCCATGAGTATGGAAGGAGAGGATTGGAGACGCTTCCAAAGAAAATGGGGAATTAACTTCTTCACTGACCACGAATAGATTCAAACCCAAGAAGCTTTCATGGATTTTCAGCTGTGAACAGTCCTGACATGGAAACAATAAGAACGGTATATGAGCTTGACATTCAAGGAGTGTCCATTCTCAATGACTGAAAAGAAGATTACACATTTAAGCAAGTAATTGGGACAATAGAATGAATCCTAAAGGACCAAGACATGACAATGATGACAGATTCGTATAGGGGAATGCCCCTAGTTCAAGGATTATGAGAGTGAACTCTGAAGGACTTAGCAAAATATTCTTGAAAAAGGTTGCCCTTAGAGTAAGAAAAGACTAAAGGTACAAGTACGATCAGATCATCAAGATTGCACAATCAAATGATTAAGACACAATTCCTGCCAATTGAGAAAGGGAATGAAGACATAATCGAATCCCACAAGAGGCGAATGATAGACACATGATCAAAAGATGAGATTACATAGGATTACTTTCAACGGATAGATCAGGAATGACTAATCCTAGGAGATCTTTGGAAATGATGGGATTTATATCCTAACCCCAAAGGGAAAGTTTTTAATCTTCGTACATTTTAACAGTGTTACCTGACGGCATCAAACCCTAATCCTAATCTAGCGGAGTGGAGAGAGGATCTCGACTCATGACTTTGTTTGTGCACCTAGGGACCGATCGTAGCCATTGGAAGATGGACCACGGCCTAATCTAGACACAAATGGGTAGGATATCCTAAGCTAGGCTCACACACGTGATGCACATGTGTTCGTATACTACATGCATGTGTGGGTTAATTTAGGGGTAAGGCCAAGAGTTCCCTTAGCGCGAATCCATGTTCGATATACTGTACCAGTGTCCGACGTATCAGTACGTGAACAAGAGATCCGTTTACGTACCATAAAGGTACTATGCTAAGAGTGGAATGCTTCTCTAGCACAGAGGCACCAGGTGATGAAATCCCAGTTAACCATGTTAGATAACACTCCGGGTTCCTAAAATAGGATGTGTGTGCATGTGAGATGCAAGGGTTTAGATGCAAGTGATGTAAGTGTGTGCAATATGTTTGCACAATCTATGATGCCTTCAGGTTTTGTTAGATTAAGTTTAAGTATGATGTGATGAGAAAACAAAGCATACAAACTAATCTAACAAGTGTATAAGAGATAGAGTTTTCATGAGCCAGTTAAAATAGATTCAAATGAGTTATCCTTTGGAATTGTAATGAAGTTAGGTGGTCCCCAGCAGAGTCGCCAAACTGTGAGACCCGATCCCGCGAGAGGGGTGGGGCGCGTGCCGCCACGCTCTCTCTTGGTCTCTCGTACCCACATGATTGGCGTGTGCATTTTTATTATTGATTTTAATTCATCTTTTATGTGAACTTGGGATCACTAAGGCAATCCGAATTCCACACAAAAGAAAGTGACAGAGTCGCCACCTAGATGTGGGATCTAGGACCAATGATTAACCAGAAATCTAGACTCGTTACCTGGTTACAAGAATGGAAGGTATGGGGAGTTATCCACCACATGCACCATTCCTGCCCGATAATCGGTCTTCAATTTCAAAAGTTAACTCTTTTAAATTTATTTTAAATGGCTCATTCAACTATTTGTTAATGTGCGAACTATGTGACATGCATTCTATGATCTAATTTCAATATAGATCATAAATGTGTATCTTGATATCTTAATTTGTTTGAATTCAATCTAAGTGAAAGTTCTCCTAAAATTCTAATTTCATGGAAAAATCCTAAGTGATTTAATTAAGCATTTACAAGAAAATTAATATAAAAACCCCACAATTTGTTGTGGAGCCGACTCGCGGTTGGTATGCCATCAGACATCCAAGCTGCCTATGTACCCAAGCCTCACTGGGATCAAAGTCGGCGTAGTTCGGTGCACCTAAGTTAAGCTACTTATGCCTAACTCAACTAAGACACCGATCTAGACTGGATTGACTGTTTCAACAGTTTTAAGAGAAGTTATTTAATTCAAGTTGAAGATTTTATTATCCTAGGATTTCATCTAAGATGCTATATGATCATATCTAAGTGCAAGTTGTCCCTTAGACTAATGCAGGTTAACCTACATCCTAGGTAACTAGGCTTGTCCTAGGGAAAATTTGGGTGACTAGTGTAACTAGACTTATGGCACGGTTGCTATCAATAGCAAACGTCCGTGATGAGGCTGGACTCCTAACTCTAGGACTCCCTAAAACCTAAGACTCCCTAAGACCTAGGACACGACCTGACATAAGTGTTCCTAAGTTGGGCTCTAATGGTTCTTATATCGGAAACCATAATCCAATGGTTCCGAAAGACTCGAGACAAATCGATTCAAGTTATTGAAGTTAATTAATTTCAGATTTCAAGGATTTTCGGTTTTTGGACATTTAAGGAATACCAAAGGTTCTAGGGTTCTCCAATTTCAGCCTCGAATGGCATCCAAGGAAGGGAATCGTGCGCTCTTTCCTTGTGCAATTTAATACTTAGGTTATAGCACCTTATTGCCTGGCATATCTCAGGATTTCCGTGGATAGTAACCTCGGAGCCAATAACATGCTATAGCTTAAATATTCAAATTGTCAAAGATCGGTTGCAATTGGGATACGATTATGGATGCACTGGCCATTTTACCAGGGAAATCTAAAGATCCTAAGATTTCTGTTCAATGGATTAAATAATTAATATGTAACAAAAATTTAAGGTTCTTTAGAAATTTTGATAATGATTTTTAATTAATTTCAATTTTGAGTGAATTTTATCAATTTTAAACCGCATGAGTGATTTTACAAGTGAATTTATTGCAAAAGAATTCGAAATGGATTGAAATTTCTACAGCAGCAAGATGGGAATGTATGTATTTTACGGGAAAAGTTTTACAAATTTTTACATTAAGCTCCTATTTAATTTTGATTTAACAATAATATGACCAGATTGTTAAAATAACACAGAAACTACTAGAAATAGAAATCTAAATTCATTGAAATTTCTACAGAAATAAGATATGGGTAAAAATAGCATGCTGTGAGAGTTTCATGAATTTTAAAAACCATTTACTACCAATTTCGGATTTTTCAATTTTAAGACTAGATTATGGATTTACACTACAACCCTTAGGAAACAAAATCCAAATCACTTGAAAATTTTACAGCAGCAAGAAATATAAAATATAAGACTACTGTAAAAGTTTGAGAGTTTTAATTGTGATCGGATGTTAGTAAACATTCTCACAAAATCTGATAATTTTCAAAGAAAATATTAAATAATATATCAAACAAAATCTAAAAATTCTCAAAAATTCATGGTAGAAGGTATCAGTATCATATTATGTTTCCCCGAAATTTCATTAATTGTGGAATCTGTTTAGTATATATTTTATTTTTCTTCGTCAAAAAGATATTTTTGAAGAGTTTTCTATTTTTAAACCATGATTTTCGAGAAAATTACGACTCCGGAAAATGTCCTTTAACCTTGTTCTGATGTGATGAACACAAGAAAAATTTGAAATTCCACAAAACAAATCATCATGAGATAGCTATTTTTTCAACTTTTGTAATTTCTCAGCCATTATTTTAAATGAAATTCCGCTCTTCACTCAAATTTTCAAAATCATTTGATTCAATGTCCGATCCGATCCGATGGTTATTTTAGTCTATTTAAATAGATCAGTGTATTAAATTTGGGGACAAATCGGAATTGAAACAGTCATGTAGATCATTATTTTGAGCACACACATATAATATCGAATTAAATTCAATTAAATGCTAAAAACCATGCAAAAATATATAAAGAATACCAAATAATCCTGGAAAAATCTGAGAATAGTGCACCTACCTGTGATGGAGATCCTCGCCGAATCCAAAAGCCGAAAATTCTGAAAAATCTCGCCGACGCTCGATCCTGCGTCCTTTCTTCCCTTTCTTTCTTTGTTTTTTTAATTTCCGCCACGTTGATCGCGTTCCTTGTCTCTAGGGTGCGTAGATCCGAGGTATAGGCTTTGTCGCACCCTTTTTTGTGATGAAGAAGACCCAAAGAACACTCCAATAATTCTTGATTATATGATGCCTTGGAGAAAAAGAAGGAATTCAAGAATTCCTTTTGTGAAGAACACTTGAGAGAGAGATCACACTTCAAGGGAGAAAAGAAATTTTTTTTTCCTTGGGAGGAGAGAGAAAATGGACGAATTTGGGTTTTTTTTCCTTCTCTTTTTGGATTGTTTGCTTTGATTTTTATATAAAAAAATTAGGGTTAAGAGAGAAATAGCAATTTCCAATGTGAGAGCTCCCTTTTTGGCTTGTTTCCAATTTTTCCCTCTTGCTTTCTTTCTTTTTTGTTTCCAAATTGGATTTGATTCCAATCTTAACTTCTTGCCAATCAAGACATGTTATTCTCATTCCACATTGCTTTTTTGGAAGAAAACCTTTTTAAGCAATCATTCCTCTTTTCCTTCTTTCATTCTTTTCATTTTTTATTCTTTTTATTTTTCTTTTAACAAATATGATGTCACCATTGTGACATCATCAAGGTGGGTACTCAACTCATGTGGGTCAACCATGTGGGCCGCCCACCATGGTGGTTGACCCATATGGGTGAACCCACATGAGCTCCATCTTTGCGGGCTTTAGCCCAATGGGTCATTTCACACGGGTTTCGGGTTTTCCGTAAAAAATCAATAAAATCTTTCTAAATTCAACATTCTATATATGGACCCAACCCATTTGACATTTATGGTGCATCTCTCACACATGATCGGACCATCTTTTTTGGGAAATAACTTTTCGGACCAAAATGCCCCTACTTGACTGTTAGACATCCAAATGCGACCAAAATACCCTCAGATTGGTTCACCCCTAAAGGGAAAAATTAAAAATGGAAAGTCTTTGTGGTCAAACTTCAAAAATAGAAACTTTTAAAATTTGGTCATTTCGGTGAGCAATATTAAACAGAATCATTTGGTATCCCCTGAAAATACCCAAAATGCCATCAACACTTAAAATTTCCAAATTAAGCGAAACTCCTGAGAAATTCTAAATTTAGCAGGTTTTCCAAAATTCAGGAAATCATTCATAATTTCTCAGACATATTTCGGGGATCAAAAGAATTACACAGGAAAAGACCAAATTACCCCAAGGTGCTAGAATTTGGCGAGACTAGGGAAAACCCTGAGAAATTCTAAAAATAGCAGATTTTCGAAAATTTATGAACGGACTCAAGATTTCTTAGACACAACTTAGGGACCAAATATGATATGTTTGGAAATGTCTAAAATACCCCCGAAGTGCAAGACTAGGAGAAAATCTTGAGAGATCTAAATTTAGCAGGTTTCCCAAAACTTACGAAATTACTCATAATCCATCAGCCGTACCCTCGAGATGGTTTTCGACATATGAGAAATGATTGAAATATCAATAAGATGATGAAAATGTGGAAGCCTCATGAGTTTCTAAAAAGAGCAGCTTTTTCAAAATTTGTAAAATCACTCAAGATTTCTCAAATATAACTTGGGGGTCAAACGAGACACATCGGGAATGACCAAAATACCCCTGCAGTGCATAATAGGCAAAAATGAGGGAAACCCTAAAAATTCTAAAAATAGCAGGTTTTTTCATTTGCTTGGAAACTTGAACTTTCATCTTTCAGAGGCCAAAGGAACCCCCTAGAGACCTTCAGGATTGCGAATCAACTTCAAAACTCTCATAATGAAATGAAATCTACCCTAAAATGCATGGATGCCCAATCTAATGCTGAATACGGATATAAAAATTGATGATACTACCGAATCTTTTGCTTTTTAAAGCCTAGCAAAATGGGGGTGTCTACACATTTATCTGCTTATGTGTTTTACCTACTAGCTTAGTTGTAACTCTTACTTGCTTAGCTGTAGTTCTCACGTGCTTAGCTGTAATTCTCTATCTTTATTGGGTTAATAATTATTATCTTTTACTATCATCTACTGACGTTTGCTCATTGCACAGGTTTACCTTCTTAGCTGTAGCACTTTACTACTTTCTAGATGGGATGTGTTAGGATTTTATATTAGGCGCTATGTATTTGCCCCAATGTAGATAGGCGTTATGTGTACGCCATAGGTTTACATTACTGCTTTTTCTATCTGTTATTTACTGCTTTCTAGATGGGATGTGCTAGGATTTCATATTAGGCACTATGTATTCGCCCCAATGTAGATAGGCGCTATGTGTACGTCATAAGTTTACATTACTGCTTTTTCTATCTGTCATTTACTGCTTTCTAGATGTGATGTGTTAGGATTTTATATTAGGCGCTACGTATCCGCCCCAATGTAGATAGGCGCTATGTGTTCGCCGTAGGTTTTATTTCATTATTCTGTTATTTGCCTGGCATTTTATTTGTTCCTTATTTCATTTGCTATTCATGATTAGCTGCTAATTTTAGATTTCCTTTCCTGTACAGATTTATACCTGTAGCTGTAGTATGCATGTGTTCGCCCACCAGAACTTAGACACCCATTAGGCATGTCACGCATAACCTAGCGATGCTTAGGTGACACACTTCTTTCATTTGTGTTGTGTATGCTTATTATTTTATCCCCAAGTCATGCATGATTAGTTAGACGTCTACTCGGGGATATTTGTTCTTATTTCACATGATTTTCGTCCAAAACTCTTCGAAGTTAATAATAAATGGCACAAGAGACCAAGTGCTTGCACTCGGACGAATTGGGGGTGCTCCTCAGACCTTTTCCATTCGTAATCAGGCACGGACCTTTTGTATCTCTGGTTATCCGTTGCAGACAAAGCATTTTTTTTGGTTCCATGGCGTATCCATAGATGGCGACTTTGAGTTATTTTTAGGTATATCTTGGTTTCGAGCCTTAGCTCCAGATCAAGATGTATCTCATTCGTTATGTATCCCGTTATGTATCGTCACTCATGCTCTGCTATGAGAGGCACTTATTTTGAGAGTTCCTTGGTAGAGCTCTCCTTCACATGTGGAGATCTTTGAGGACTGCAGGGGGATCTCGCGTCCCTCGTCGCACTATTCTTCACGGGATCGGGGTCCACACTAGGACACTTGAATGGAATAACAGGACTCTTATTAGGAATTCAAATTCTAACCAGGACTCTAACTTACCAAACTTAGATAATTAGATACTAATTAAGAAACCTTTAAAAACTGTCCTACATCATTTTTGGTTCGTTTTGTTTGAGCCTTTGCTCCCCTTGAGGACACCTCGTTCTGTTGTTCTTGTCCTTTATTCAACCCTTGCAATGCAATTATCTTTTTCCAAAAAAAAAAACACAACGATCAAAAGTCACTCAATCTTCAGAATTAGCCGAGCTCCAAATGTGCCTAAACTCAATCATGACCCTTAATCTTATCAAGAATTTCCTCAATTGTGTCTACAAAACTTCAAGGATTAAGAGATCCATATTTGACACATCCAATCACATTAAGGGTATCACCCTCAATAATGAGATGATCCATCTTATTCTAATCAACCAAACAGAATCCATTAAGAAGCGGCAATACCTCTGCCTCATTAGAGTCCTTCTTGCCAATAGGACTCGAAAAGGCACAATTAACTATAAACTCAGGGCTCCTAAGAAGGCCTCCAATATCTGTTAAACCCGGATTAACAAGGGTCGACCCGTCAAAGTTCTGCTTCCAAAACTTAGGAGGGAGAGGGCTCCATATAGGACAATGAAAATCCTTTTTGCACATGAGAATGCGAATTTCCTCCCAAGATTTGTGTGTGGAAGTCTCATAAATCCCAAAGAAGATTGAGGTAATCGTCGTCCAATGAACCACCTTGTTAATTTTTAAAGTGTATTTTTGGGTTGCTTTATTTTATTTTTATTTTGAGAGACGTAGTGAGGGCAAATATGTCTTTTTGTGTCCATGGGCATGTTGGTCTTTTTGCCTAGCTTGCACAAATGTGAGCCACACATGTTTGCTCTATCTTTTCCCACTACCCACCTATTTCAAATTCAAACCCCTACTTGGAACTCCAAACCCACTACTTCCCTAAGCATTAAAGACTCAACTTTCCCATACCTTCTACCACTTACCTAAGTCATTTTCTCTTTACTTTCCATTTGACTAAGCCTATTCTTATTAACTCCTTTTGGTAGAGATTTGGTAGAGATTCCATTGAAGCTTTCTTCTTGAAGCTTTCTTCTCTCTTGTTTGTTCTTGTCTGGCATGGTGTGTTCTTTCATATATTGAAGCACATCTCTTTTGGGTATTGTTCTTCTTCTACTTTGGTTGTTGATCTTAGGCTAGTGTAAACTTCGGTTGCACTATTTGAGAAGCGGATATTCTGGTGTTGTGAAATCCGTCTTTCTCTATATGGTATCAGAGCCACAAGGGTGGTAGTTGGTGCTTATGTAGATTTCCTTGGTGAAGAAGTTCAATCAATGCTTTGAAGATGGATATGAGTGGAAGGATTAGTGGACTCGGCATTGAGTTGCTAAATCAATCAAATTACAAGATATAGAGAACATGTATGGAGTCTTATTTTGTGGGAGAAAATTTATGGGAGGTTGTTTGTGGAAATGCCGTTGTAGCTCCAGAAGATACACAAGAAAAAGCCGATGTATTGAAGGATTGGAGGATGAAGAATGCTAAGGCCGAATTTCTTTTCAAGCGGTCTATTTCACATGGCTTGTTTGAGCACATCATTGGGTGTAAATCGGCGAGTGAGATTTGGATTACCCTTGATGGATTGCTCAACAAGAAAAATATGGCTCGTCTACAAATGTTGGAGAATGAGTTGGCAAATACTACACAAGGTAGTCTCTCTATTTCTCAATTCTTTTTGAAGATTAAGAATCTTTGTTCGGAGATTTCTCTATTGGATCCGGAAGAGCCTATTTCGGAGGCACGAATGGAGCGGCATATTATTCATGGGTTGAAGAGAGAGTATATCCCTTATGTCACATCGATTCAAGGATGGGATAGGCAGCCTTCTTTGTTGGAATTTGAAATCTTCTTGCTTCACAAGAGTCTTTAGCTAGACAAATGGCAGGTTGTTCAATATCCGGGAGTGAAGGAGAAGCATTATTTTCAAGAACCAAGACGCCCTTCAAAAAATATAAAGAGAAGAAAATTTTTCCAAGTAAAAGTGGAGATGAAGGAGGATCACCTGTTATGGGCAATGGAAACCGAAAGGGTAGCAAGTGTTACCGATGTGGTAAACTTGGGCATATACAAAAGAATTGTCGTGTGAAATTGAAGGATAGTAATGTAGCCGAAAAAGTTGATGATCCAAAACATGAAGAAGATTGGGGTAGATGTTTCGTGGCGAAAACTACTACTGTGGGTGCTTTGGCATCCATCAATTTTGAGGATGATTGGATTGTCGATTCTGGTTGCGGGCATCATCTTACCGGTGATGAATCCAAGTTCTCAAAGTTCCAAAAATATGAAGGCAATATGCTATCATCACGCGGACAACACCATACATCCGGTAGAGAAAGAAGGGGTCATTACCATTGGTGGAGCGGATGATGATCCTATTACACTTAAGAGTGTGTTTCATGTTCCGGGCATGAAGAATAATCTTTTCTCGGTGGCAAATGCGGTTGATGCGAGAAATTATGTTTTGTTCGGGCCTAAGGAAGTGAAATTTCTTCGGAATATTTCAAGCTTGAAGGCGGATGTTGTCTATACCGGTAAGAGAGTTAAAGATTTGTTTGTTTTATCAGCTTCAACTTTATATGTTGATAAAATGAGTACAAATGATGGCGCTTAAATTTGGCATGCTAGATTGGGTCATATTAGCATGGATAAATTGAAGGTCATGGTGATTATGAATCTAGTGAATGAGCTACCAAACTTAAATTCTTTTGGTAGTGGAAAGGTGTGTGAGGGTTGTCAATATGGTAAGGCACATCATCTTCCATTTGATAAGTCACTTTCAAGGTGCAAGGCCCCATTGGAGCTTATCCATAGTGATGTAATGGGACCTTGCAGGACACCTTCATTTTCCAGCTTCTGCTATATGTTGTTATTTGTTTATGATTTTACTAGATTCACTTGGGTGTATTTTATAAGGGAGAAATCTGATGTATTGTCTAAGTTTGTTGAGTTCAAGAAGACCATTGAAGGTGTACTTCACAAGAAGATCAAGCGGTTGAGAACCGATAATGGTGGGGAGTTTACTTCCGATGAATTTTTTATGTTTTGTCATGATCATGGTATCCAAACGGATCTCACTTGTGCCTATACGCCTCAACAAAATGGAGTAGCAGAGAGGAAGATTAGGCATCTTGTGGAAACTTGTAAAAGTTGGTTGTATTAAAAGAACTTACCCAAGGCCTTATGGGAGGAAGGTATGGCATGTGCAACTTATGTGATTAATCGGGTGCCTCTTAATCCGATTAATATGAAGTCTCCCCATGAGTTGATATTTGGGCTGAAGCTTAGTGTCAAGCATTTAAAGGTTTTTGGTTCAATTTGCTATATGCATGTGCCGGGTGAAAAGAGAACTAAGTTGGATGCTAAGGTGAAGAAGTGTATTTTCATTGGGTATGATGAAAGGAAGAAAGGTTGGAAGTGCATGGATCCTATAACTCACAAGTCTATTGTTTCAAGAGATGTTGTGTTTGATGAAGTCTCTTCTTATTATGGTTTGGATGGTGGTTCCACTAATGGTGTGGGTGTAGGTGAGCACATCCTTGTTGAGTTTGAGCCTCAAGCAACAATGAACTTGCCGGTGACACCAAATGTTCCAATGGAATTTGGGTCTTCCTCTTCTTTGCTGATGGGAGAGCAAGGTGATAGGGTGAGTGATGTTGCATGTCATGTTCAAGAAGATGAGCAAAATGAAGAAACTAATGAAGACGAGTGTAGTGCAACACATCTTAGAAGATAAAAAAGAAAGATTGTCAAGCCGGCACGGTATAAGGATGAAAACATGGTGAGCACTTATTCTTGTTTCATTTCCAGTCCATTTGATGACAATGAGCCTTCTTGCTTTGATGAAGCAAAAGAGGTGAGAGAATGGAAGGATGCCATAGATGAAGAGATGAATGCACTTGTGAAAAATGAGACTTGGGATCTTGTTCCTAAGCCTAATGATGTGAACCCGGTTACATGTAAATGGGTGTTCAAATTGAAGCGGAAAGCGGATGGGAGTGTGGATAGGTTCAAAGCAAGGTTGGTAGCTAGAGGGTTCTCTCAAAAGTATGGAGATGATTATGATGAGACCTTTAGTCTCGTTGCCAAGATGACTTCCGTTTGAGTTGTAATTTCATTGGCCGCTTCTCATGGTTGGAAATTGTTTCAACTTGATGTGAAAAATGCATTTTTATATGGTGAGATTGACAAAGACATCTACATGGAGCAACCGCTGAGTTACAATTCAAGTGATCATCCGACTCATGTTTGCAAGCTCAAGAAAGCTCTTTATGGGTTGACGCAAGCTCCAAGGGCATGGTATGGTAAGATTGCCGAATACTTATAATTTTGTGGTTATTTTGCTTGTAACTCCAATTCTAGTTTATTTGTGAAGAAAGACAAAGGCTTGCTTGTCATCGACTCATTGTGCTTCTTTACTTCGATGACATGATAGTTACCGGCAACAATGATGTTGAGGTTGCAATCCTTGAGAAGACATGCCTCTAGATGTAGTGAATATATTTTCTCATGTTTGTCTTCCTTTAAACAATCATAACCACAATCAGACTATCCTTATGATTTTCTCATATTTTGCAGAATAAATTTTGGGCCATGAGAAAATGGATAACTTTGAATTGGAGCTTATGGGTTGTTTCCATTTTTGGCTAAGAAATTTTGACCAATAAAAAACTCTAATGGTCTTCTGAATATAGATAACTTGATTAAGTTTTCAGTTGGGGCTTTTCCACAATAACATGAAGGTTTGAAAAGCTTTCTTCAACTGTATTTGACTTTTGTGAACAATTCCAGTTCAAAATATATCTTTCAAGTTTGTTGCATCCAAATTCATGTTGAAATATTTGCCTGAAAGCTTTTTGTTTAGTTGACTCTTGGAGAAGGAAAGTGGCTTTATTTGATCCTTGAAAGACAGAAAAAATTTCAAAAGGAGATAATGAGAAAAAACTGTAAAAAAAATTCTATTCTATTTCATAGATTGTGGGAATTGAGTATTGACACCAACTCTGAGGATCAATACAACTATATATGTTGCCAGATTTTATATGAGGTATGGTCTATGAAGAAGAAGAGAAAGTGGGACATTTATTATGAAACAAGAGGGAGTTTGAAACTATGATATGGATCATATGAGAACCTGAAATGATGAAAAGATAGCATGTGTGGTTGCTGTATAGATAGGTTCTTTTTAGATGGATTTGCAGAAAAATCCTAGAGTGGGAAAGATGTGTCGTTTTGTACCTTGTGTGAATGTTCTTTGATGTAGGACTCATGTGGGTGGGATTTTTAATCAAGAAATGCAGAATCTAAAGCTAGAAGACAAACTGGTTGATAGATGGATGTATATGGTTCTGCAATTCTCTTTAAAGTTGATTTTTTTAAAAATTTGCCAAGTATGTTTTCTCAAAATTAAGGGCCTGTTTGTTTTAGATTTTGACAACAGATTGTGGAGTCCCCAACCGATTAGAGTCAAATTTAGTGCAATTTTCGGTCCAATAATCGGCTGGGGACTCTAACACAATCGGTTGTCATAATCTAAAACAAACAGGGCCTAATATGGTATAATGTCATGGTTATAAAGCTATGGTGAAACTGTTTCTCGACAGCTTTATGGTTTTAGTTTAATAGGTAATCTTTCTGTTCCCAGGTTTAACCCATACATGGGGTACTGGGATACTTGTGTACACCCAATTTACCATTTCTGATATGACATTCATATTGGATAATATAGTAAGTTCTGTTGGTCGAAACAACTATCATTTTTCAAACACGTGTCATATGCGGATTAACTATCGTGATTTTTTTTTTTGTTAGTATTTAATAATTGCAGTTATAAATGCAGATTAACCATCTTTTTAAGTTTAATCTTATCATGTTCTATTATGCATTTTGTGTCTTAATCTTGTATTGCTGACATCAGTTTCAATATCCTCATAATAGGTTTTGGAAAAGGTTGAGTTGTATCTTCATTATATTGTCCATTCTGCATCTGTATTTGTATCTTTGTATCATAGCCCACACCATCTTTAATACATTAAAGATAAGCCATGTGCTTTTTCATTATTAAAACTGAACGTTTGCTAGTTTTGTTTGGTTATTACTATTTTATGCTAATGTAAGTTTGTTATTAGGAAATTTTGAATTTATTTATTCTGTTGTAAGCTCAAAAACAACCATAGAAGCAACATAAGTTCCCTTTTTGTAATTGTCGCCCTGAACTTTTCAATTCCATGTCCTTCAGTTTGTTGTGCGGCGCATGGATGAAAGGTTATGGTATCCAGATTGGATTAGGTAGGAGTTTTATAGGAAGTGGTCAAGTGGCTTCCAAGTGAGTTATCTATTTGGTATAAATAATATGTAAGTAGTCTTTTTTCAAATTAATGAAGAAATTTATCCCAAAATTTTTGTCTTTGCACACAAAGGAGAATTGACCCTTCCCTTGAAGTGAGTCAAGAGGCAGATCTTCACTCGGAGAAGATTCAATCATGTTACGAACTGATTTTCGTTCATAACATACACTCAGAAACTGGAAGCACAGTTCAGAGATCTAATTATGAGCTTGAACCCTCCCCCATTTTGTCTGAGCACCAAGATATTGATAGTCAGGAATGGGTCTTTGAAAGGAAACATGTGTTGGGCATTTGCTCTCTTAGGTGGTGAAAATGGGGTCTAGTCTAAAATTGTTGTATATAAATTACAAATACAACACAAAATTCTTTATAAATACACAATTATTAAATTTCAAGCAATTGAACATGTATTTTGAATCAGTTTTCCAGTTTCTGGCGAATATCCTTTTGCTGGCAGTTGATGTACTGATTTCAGGGTCTAGTGGTGTTAGTGATGAATTGTTAGAACAAGTAAATAGTTTATGCTGGAAAAACTCATCTAGTCATGCAAAAATGGCTCCAATGTCATTATGAAGATCCTTTTTCAGCTGCTGTTAGTAGTAATGCAAGTAGTAACTAATAAGTGCCAGCATGGTTTCTGGTTTCTATGAGGCTCATCTCTGATTGATTCAGATCATCCATTTGATTGCCCTCTGTTGGATCACCAATGTCAGAACAACTAGTATCCAATTACATGATTTTTGGTCGTTGAATGTTGTTCCATCATTTGGTTGGGTATTGTGCGCGGGCGTGCTAGAACAGTTGCAGTTCAATTGGTTCACCCAAACTTTGACCTAAAGCCTCAAATCAATTGTGTAAATTTACTTACAACTGAGGAACCATGGGTTTACTTCAGTCACTTAGGCGATTACGAAGGTCTGGGTTCCCCTTTTATGGGTTTTCTTTAGAGTACAATTGTTAGAAGTCACTTCGACAAATTGTTTTAAAAGGGGATAGTATGTAGCTGACGAATCAATGATGCCAAAGGCTACAAATGAAGTGTCTAACATTGGCTAAAACTAAGGGAAATGGTCGATGACCAAGTACGAAAGATAAATGAAAATAAGTGGACATTCATTCGAAATTAATTAAAAAGAAATGAAAAGTGCAATAGAAAGTAAATGGCAACAGCTGAAATGTATCTAAAGATAACTACATTGAAAGGGAAACAGATTATGTGTGCATATCAATGGGCAGGGATTGCCCGAAATACAAAGAGTCCCTCAAGGCCCTGATTTGACCAATTGATCAGCAAGATCGTTGGCACTCCTAGGAATATGAACAAAGGAAAGATATCTGTCATCATAGAGCACAAATCTCATCCAAGAACTTGGCTAATCTCGAATGGACTGCAATCTTACCTTGAGCCCAACAAAGGAAAGATATCTGTCATCATAGAGGAATCAGCTTCCACCTCCAATTTACCCTTCCATCTAGTCGCTAAAAATGGTCACGCCGAGATGGAGAGCCCGGATCTTAGCCTCCGTCGAATCTGTTACACCAATTGGGCCTGAAAAAGCATAAATAATAGACTCCATCATTATCTCTAAACACACCTCCAATTCTCGCTTTGCCGGGTTTGCCAAGGGAGCAACCGTCAACATTAAGTTTCAAGATATTAGGCGGAGGAGGTTTCCAATCGGCTCCAATTCCTAATAATGCAATCAACAGAGTAACCTCAATAATCTTTGTAACAACGAGCCCACGTAGCTACATTGAATCTGATTTTCCAATCTAAAAGGTAGGGAGAGGCATGCTTTTCCTCAAAAGTTTGAGTACATCTCACGCATAGCTGCGAAAGGGATGAGGCACCAGAGAATCTTACTCATAGAACCTAGACCAGCAGTGTTCCAACTTAAGAGAAGATTCTTGGATGAGTCCGATGCTAATTATTGATAGCCTTCACAAAGTTGGGTCCAAATCCCATAGAACTCATTACTGTGGATGAAGACGTAGTTGATAGACTCTTCCTCCCTCGAACAAAGGATGCACCTGTTTTCCAAATCGATGCCTTGCTTCTTGAGTCTGTCCAATGTATTAATTTTGTTCCACACAACCTCCCAACAAAAGGCTTGGTTTATGGTGTGCACCAGAGGGTCCCAAACCTTACGCCATGGTAAGGAAGGGGCCAAAGAATGTCCAAGTAATCTAAGAAGCAATCTTGCCGGGAATAAGCCTTTTTGGTCTAGAGTCCAAATCTGACTATTCGGTTTAGCTTGAGAAATGAAACACTATTCCAACTTAGAAAGCAGGTTAATGAAACAATCATTATCATGGCCTCTGAGATTCCTATTGAATGTATTATCCCAAACTATTCTATACCCCACCCATTTGTAAGATTCAAATGCAGTAGCATTTTTATTGGTGGCCAACCTAAAGAGACTTGGGAAAGCACAAGACAAAGGACAGACACCTAAACACATGTTACTCCAAAACCCCACTCTCTTCCCATCCCTCACCTTAAACCTAATCTCTGGATTAAAACAATCTGACACAACAAACACCGTCTTCCATGCTCCCGAGCCTCGACCTCTACCTATTCTACCCGCCACCCAGCCCATCATGGACTCCCCATATTCTACCCGAGGGGAAAGATGACAATATACTGGAAATGATAAACTGGCTCATCAGGCGATCGAAGGATTCCCTCGTCGCCGTGAGGGCTCTACCATGTGGACCCTGTCAATGTTCAACAATCAAAATAAGAGGTTAATGGATATTAGATTTTCCATTTGGCATGATTTTTGGGATACTAAGAATCCAATATAGGGTCTATCAGATGGACAGCCTCAATCAATCGAAGGTGAGGGCAGCTATGCAATAATGGGTGTGCTACATTGCATTACAAATGAGGTTGTGTTGTGCCCAACTGAAGCATTCCTCTGGTGACTACTACAATTTCTTGATTTGAAAGTTTAAGTTTTCTGGTTGATGATCATAAATTTTCATTGTAATCCATCCATAGTCACTAATTGTATTTAAGAAAGAGAAATGATCTTCCATAAGACAGTTATCATGGTTAGATCTCAGCAACTTGGCAGAGCACTGGATCATTTTCCTCATTGAACATCCTTAAATCTTTCCCCTTCGGCGCTTCTTGGGTTATATTCTTCTGGTTTAATGGGTTGAAAGATTGTACTGCATTGTTACCTTTTGATGTTTGGAGCTATGTTACCGGGTTCATCAATTCGCTTGACTCATTTCTCTAGTTTTTGCAAGGAAACCATGTTCTGAACTAGTTCAGGTGTACCAATTCACAGTACAGCAATGGAGTTGATGATGCAAGTAATGTAGCTTTGGATTCTGGACAATTTTTCATCCTTCCTAAGCAGATTAACTACATCTAAGAACCATTTACTTTTCACTGTACAAAGCTATAGTTACACATTGGGTCCACCAAATTGGCCTCAAATTTTCTTCAGACAAGCAAAAAGTGAAAACTAATCAAAGCTAGATGACCGGCTGCATCGTCCTCGCAAGTAGTCTTCCAATGACTTGTGGGTGTTTTGTTCTATGCTACTGACTGATGTAGTATCATCATCTCCCTCGAGCAATGCAAGGCTTAGATTATGAGACCGAGCATTGGGGGATGGATATTCTTCTTCATCCTGGTTATCCATCTCTTTTGGAACACAATCATGAAACTTTGCCCACTTTGCAACATCGTCGTCTCCTTGCAGAAGCCTCAGTATCTGAATCAAAGAAAAAATAAAAAAAATAAGGCATTAAATGTGGTAATGAACATGCGATTTACACTGATAAAACTAATGAGAACTTTCAATTATAGTCTTATAACTAGGAACCCATGAAGATATCATACTGCTTGACAGAATGAAATCAGATGGATTACCTGGCTAATTCGGGGCCGGAGTCGGGCTGTTCTTGTAATGCAAAGAGATGCGGCCAGAACCATTCTCTTCATTTGATTCTTGTCGAATTCTCCATCCAGATTTGGATCCAGTAGATTTGTTGGATCCCCACTCTCTAGTATTGGTGTTGCCTTTTCATGATAGTCAAGTATTGTATGATTATTCAATCTAACAATGAAAATTTAGAACCAGTAATGTGTTCTATTACTGTAATAGAGAAGGGCCTTACCCACATAAGCAAGCTTTCTTGACCCTTTGGTTTTTCATTGCTGATTGGCTTTCTTCCGGATAACAGCTCAAGTAGAACCACACCATAGGAGTAAACATCGATCTTGTCACTGACCTTCCCATACATGAAATACTCGGGAGCAAGGTAGCTGTGGAAGTGTTCATCTCTCTCAGATTTCAAGAAATAGAAACCCAAAAAAAAAAAAAAAAATAGAAAAACATATGAATTATTATCTTATAAGGTGATTTTTATGGAAAAGAAAAACACACCCAAAAGTCCCAACAACGTCACTGTCTGTCACGTATGATGAAGTTGTTGGTGCCCAGATAGCAAGCCCAAAATCAGATAACTGTTACACAAGCACACATGTTAAAAATCATATGATTAAAACAATCTGAATGTGTTTAGGAAGTACCTGTGGTTCAAATTCATCTGACAGGAGAACATTTGAAGATTTGACGTCTCTGTGAATGACCAGCCGAGAACAGTCATTGTGTAAGTAACTTAGTGCTTCCGCAATTCCGACAGCCACCTTAAATCTCACCTCCCAAGGTAGTACAGATTTATCTCCTTCACCTGAATTATAGATTAAATCAATGTCAAGTACTTAAAGGTTAAAACCCATTTAATATGGAAATCAAAGAATGACGTAGAAGCATACAGTGGAGGTTTTCTTCTAGACTTCCTTTGGCTAACAAAGGATAAATTGAGATAAGTTCATTGTCTTTGACAGAGACACCAATCAGAGGAAGAATATTTTTGTGCTGCAAGCTAGTAATTATATCGACTTCTAAAAGGAAATCCTTCCATGCATCTTTGGATGATTTCAGTATCTTTACAGCCACTGGCTGGCCATTGGGAAGACTCCCCTTGTATACCTTGCCGAAACCTCCTTTTCCAATCAAGTTTTCTGTTTGAAAAGTGGATAAAACTTAGAATATCTCAGTAAAATGTAAATAAAAACTAGTTAAAGCATTAGAAACATGTAGGTAAGGGACTAACTAGGAGAGAATTGATCTGTTAGACTCTGAAGCTCCTTATGGCTGAACCATCTACAACTAGAGGAATTGGTTACAAGAAGACTCATCAACTCCTTAGGTAGCTCAAGTAAATCAGTTGAACAACTCCTAGTTCTCCCATGACTGCAATCGTAATTTTCTCTCACCAAAGCCTTCTCTGTCTTATCCAAATCAATTTTGAGGACTGTATAAAATTTTACTCTATCCAAACCCTTCTGAGGCTCGGGGGTCTGGTATAGAGACCTATTCGGTAGGCTCATCACCCATTCGACTACTGACATGTTCCTCGCTTTTTTGTCGATTAGAGCTTCCGATCTTGATGTCGCCGCTCTTCTGAGAAGTGGCCAACCAGGCCTTGATTCTGGCAGCTTTCTTATAAAAAGAGAAATTGAACTTGAACTAATGTCTACCTTCTCTTCATGAGCAAGGTTGAAATTGTCATCCTCAACTAACTCAGATGATCCAATCTCCATGGTGGTGGGCTTTATCAAGTCACCCTTTTCTTCAAGCGGTGAATCATGTTCAACTGGATTGTCTTTTAAATCTCTAAAACCACCTTCAGAGTCACAAACTATTTCGTGGACAGGGCTCTCCACATCAGAAACCTTTGAAGCTCCAAAATCATGCTTTCTTGTGCAACTAGGAATGAGAAATTGGCAATCCGTATTGAAGCTCGGATGTAACAAGCTACGAAGACTCGTTCTTTGATCTCCTTGCTGACCTAGAAAACAAAAACAGATTCAAGAAATCAATATGAGATCAAGACCAATTTTGATATTATGCTAAAAGTTAGATAAATCAATATCAAAACACACAAATTATTGAAATCCACAAAACTAGCAACTGGGTTTGCTCAGAACTTTTAGATCTTTGACAAGCTATCTAGAAAAATTTCAGATGGGCAAGATAAAAAGACTAAACCTGACTGTTGTTTTATACCATCCCTTTGAAAGATGACTTTTCCGTTGTGAACTGCGAGAACTGTAGTAGTTGGAGGTAACCTCTTGGAACAATATCTAGCCATAGAAAGCGAACACCTGAAAAATATTGCTGTTCAGAGTAATCAGAGAGGGAACTCTTATGCAAAATTCTGTTAAAATCAGACTTTTCAATACCTACCCAAGAGCATTGTGCTTGCTTATTCCTACAACTACTGTTGTGGCAGCACAAATTTTTGCCTCTCTAACCAGAACTTTTCTGACAGAATTACCCTGAGATATCTGACCAACGAGATCCACCTAAATTCCAAGGACAAAATATCAGAACGGATTTGTGAAATACTCTTCCAACTTTAGAAGTGACTAGCCGTGTTTCTAAGACAAAAGGACATGGAATCCTGATTTAAATTTTACAAAATAGTCCTGATTTTTGTGTATTCTTTGATATGAAAGATACTCAGAATTATGAAATATCTTCACAAACTTGCTACTTGTAATCAAGGATTACTTTGGTTTATTAAGAAAATTGGGGTAATTTCACATAACTGATATTCTTTGATATGAAAGATATGCAGAATTACAAATATATTCACAAACTTGTCATTTGTAATCAAGGGTTGCTTTGGTTTATTATGAAAATTGGGGTAATTTCATATACCTAATGAAAAATACAGGGTAATAATTTTGAGCAGAACAAACCTTTTTCACATTGCAGAAGCTTTCATACTCTGCCAAATAACCATCCAATGACTTTTCCAAAGAGAGCTTGTAGAAGTTCTCTTCTGAAGAAATATCTGAATGTAAAAATCTATCAGAATTTCAAACGAAAAAACTGCTTAAATTAAATGAATTCTTCAAAAGTTGATAGTTCTATTAGATAAAAAAATTAGAAAAGAAGAGCCCATTACCAGAAGGACGGAAAACATGGACGGCGACTACCCGATCACCTGGTTTCGCAATTTTAGCAAGTGCCCAGTTGAGCAACTCTCGACTATTAGCATCGATTCGAATTCCAACCAACACACTTGTCCCCTCACCTTTCTTCTCCAAAAATCCCCCTTCCACAGTCATTTTTGGACTCACTATCTAAAAATCTCCCCTCACCTCACTTCCCAAATTTGTCCAACTCCAAATTTGTCCAACACACAAAAAAAATCTATGTCAATTAAAAGACCAAGGACTGAAAATTTCATTATAAACTTCACAATTAAAACCACCCAAAATCATTTCTTTCCATGATCTTAGAAATATTCATATCAACTAAAAGAACAATTCAAGATTATGGAGAGGAATTCCACTAAGTTTGCTTCTCTTCATGAATAAACCATCCTTTAACCAGAAAACAAATCTCAAAATTTCTTCCCCTTTACTATTTGAGTCAAATAGAAACCCCCCACACAAACCCAACTCAGATAAGGAAAGACAAAGAAGAAAAACCCATCACAAACTCTTTAATAAAAGCCACCAGAATTGAATTTAAAGAAACAAAACCCACAAGCCTAACTCAACAAAAGAAAACCGAAACAGTCAAAATTCCTTACCCTGTTGACTCTAAATAAAAACAAAATAAAAATAAAAATAAAACCCATCTGAATTATAAAAAAAGAAACCAAAATTCTCAAACCTACCATACAAAACCATTGAGATTTCTTTCCTCCATGAATTAACTAATCAAAACCTTTCATACCCATCACAATCAAAGAAACAAAAAAGAAGAAAAGGCAATGGAAGATCCAACTTCCCCAACAGAAATCTACCTAAAATACCCAATTGTTTTCTACTTTCAAACTCAGAATCGTTTAAATCAAATTGGCGGCAAAGATCAGGCACCTACTGCAACTAAAATCCAAGATTAAAAAACTATAATAAATGTGGGTTTTTTTTTATGACGATGGATCTCAGTTAATCAAGAAGAACCTTCCGAGAAATTAAAGCAAAAAAAGAAGATAAATGATTTAAAAAAAACCATCTGTTAGATAAGAACTCCCGCGAAATATGGACAAAACATTAGAGTCCAAAAACAAAGAGAAAAATAAAGTCTGCTTTTATTCCCCTCCAAGAAATTAAGGCCTTCTTTTAGCGTCACCGACAACAACGGCTAGAAAAAAAATTCAACTAATGGACGAAAATGTCCTCATGTATTTTTAGATTGACAATAATGTCTCTGAAGTCAATATCTTTGACAAGAAGGCCTTCTTGTTTCTCTCTCCCTCTCATGAACGTCTCTTCACAAGGACTATGATGTCCTCTTAAGTGGTGGATGTGCCCATTTACTTAACAGGTTGATTTAAGGGTATTTTAGTCATTTCAACTATGACTATCAAATGTACAAGATTAGCTTTTGACTAATCTTATATTCTTATCTACAAAAGAATGATAATGAAGTTTGAAAGTGCACGGGTGGGCCCACCTTCAAGAATTGAAAGAAGGGGAAATGATATATTCGCCCCCTTTTTCTTCCTTGCGCCACCCCTCTGTAGTGTAACAGGGTAGTCATAAATACATTAGAGGGGCTGGCTCAGGAAAGAAAAGGCAGCGATATATCACTTCCAAGAAGGAGGTCATAAAGGAGGGGGGCCAATTACTGTAACAGCTAATCAGAGGGTCTATGGTGGTGGGCCCCACTATAGTTACGGCCATTCAGCAAGTCCATGAGGGGGGTCAAGGGTAGGCCATCGTCAAGAATTGTGTGGGGCCCCTTTTGTGGAAGCAAGGTACACTTTATGGTGTTAATGTATAATAGGTGGGCGCACCCTATTTTAACTTTACCCATTCATCTAATGGGATCCCCACTCTGAAGAAAATAAGAAAATTAAAAATTTTAAAAAGAAGAAGAAAGAAACACTTCTAGAACGGAACTCCGTTTTGGCAAATAAAATAACGAAAAAAAAAAAAAGGAAATTATTTATAAGACGGAACTCCGATAAAAAGCAGATAATGACGAAAATACTCATGTTTAAGAGCTGAATTTTCAAACAAATACCACCGTCACTAAAGCCGCCACCGATACCCCCAAATGCAATCTGGGACGGGTGAATATTTTAATTATTCTATCGGGGTATTTTGGTCATTTAACTTGGAAACCAGTAATCAACCTTTGCTCTCAAGCGGTGTTTAAAAAGTGGATGTGACGAGGAATGCGGCCAAGAAAAATCCTTGTAAACTCGAAGCAGACAGGGCCAAGAATGCGGTTGACACGGTCATAATTCGGCAGGGTCAAATGAGTTTTTACAGGCTCCGTAAGGCAAAACATGGATTGCGGATGTGGTGCAACACGGAATGCAGCCAAGAAAAGTCCTTGTGAATTCGGGGGAGTTCCTTGTTGTGTCAATGGGTTTTTAAACACTGCTCTCAAGTAAGTAAACCGAAGAAAACCAGACCAACAAATCAGGTGGGGACCACCTATTTAATGATCCAAGCCATTCATTTAGCTGCCCCTTCTATGATGATTGACTGAATCCGACTGTAAAAACATCAGCAGTATAGTTTTGGGGATGGCCCATTCACAGGTGGGCCCTGCATAAATACACTTAGGGCACCAAGTGTCGTTTGTAAGTTGTAACAACAAACGACATATAAAAATAAAATCTCCATCTTCTTTTCAAAAAATAAAAATAAAATCTCCATCTTAATAGCGAAACCCAACGTACAAGGGTACAGTTGGAATTTAAGACACTAAGGTCGGACACGTGGCGCATTTACCTATACTTTGTTTTCTTTTGTAACTGCCCATTTAATACCGTCCACGTGGCATGCATATGACCATCCTAATCGTCGTCAAATTCAGGTGCAATAGAAACATCCAGATTGGGCAGTTCAAACGTCACGATCATGGCACGTGGCTCACGCTTCATTGCCACCGGCATTAATATATGGTGGGACCAAAAAGGCTCACACAATCGCAGAACACCTTTAATGTTATCTGGCACGTGCCACAACATGGAGAGAGAGAGAGTATATCAAAACAAGGAGTGCCAGTATCATTTTATGCGGCAGATGTACGAACATTGCTATCTGATTATGCATCGTCCATTTGACTGTATACTGTATAGTCATTTCAAAGGAACTGATAGACATGGTTTTAAATTCGGTTTCGGAATGCGTTTCAGCCCTCACCGAAACTGCCCAAATCGGGTACACAATTAAAAAAATAAAATTTTATTTATTTTCGCAGAAATTTCGGCCGACATTTCGGGAAAATGGCTATATAATTAAAAAATCAGATTCTTGGGTTGAATTCCTTGAAATTTTGGACGAAATTACATAAACAAGAAATTTCGGCCGAAATCCGGTACCATTTCGGGTATTGGCAGTTTCGGTTTCTGTGTTGACCGAAATCCGAAATCTCGGTCGTGGTTGGAGCTTTTTGGAAAGAGAATATTATGAATCCACACTCGCTCCCTTGTTTTGATAATGGCACTCTAAACCTTATTAACTACTATTATTGACCTTCTTGAAGGGCTGCTACGATTTATTTATCTATTATCCTTACCATGGAATTTTATCTCAAGTTTATTGAAACTTTTATATTATAATTATGGGAATTTGCATAGGGCCCTCTTGCTCCCTTAATTTGAAAATGGCACTAAAAACCTTATTATTCACTTTCGTATTGCCTATTGAGACCCTTATACATCTAATCTAATCTAATCTAATCTAATCTAATCTAATCTAATCCAATCTATCTAACTATATCTAATTATACTTATATATATTACTATATATAAAGGCAAAATGATGGGTTAATGTGTTCCACCCTTTGCCGTTATTTCCGCTTGTGCCCCATTGCCATAATTCCAATTGTATCCACATGTAAGGGCCATAATTCCAATTGTATCCACATGTAAGGGCATTTGTGTCATTTCTGCTTGTGTCCCACTTTTGATTCACAGTAAGCGTTACTCTTTTACCATTAAGCCCTTTGCTGATATCTAACATCTACCTGTATGAGAAATTATTTGAGGGTAAAATCGGAATCTACATACGAAAAGTACCGACACAAGGTAACTGTCAATGACAATTACGGCAAAAAACTATTAAGAAGAGGCAAAGACATATGACAATGACGAAAGAACTAATTTATATTACTCATGCAAGACACTTGCAAAATATTGATGGATTCCGGGCACCTGAAGAGGAACAACAATTATGGAAACCCCTATCGATTGGAGGGCTAGGATCAGCCTGTTTCGATTGGAGGACTAGGATCAACCTATGAAAATGGTTTTACGGGCACAACCGATTGATGTTGTGTTCCATCACATGGACGGTTTAGATCAACCTATAACCCTCTATAGATCGGAGGGTTCAGATCAACCTATGAAAATTATTTTTGAGGCACAACATATGTAGGAAGTGGCCCATCCAAAAGAAATTTCTTTTCTTTTTATCTGGGATTTACATGTCAGCATTAGTCTTTTACCATTAACCCTTTTGCTGATATCTAACATCTATCTCTATGAGAAATTATTTCAGGATAAAATCGTAATCTACATACGAAAAGTACCGACACAGGGAATTGGCCATACCGTACATTTTAATAGAGTGAGGAGTGCGATAATCAAAATACGATGAGTAGTGCCATTATAAAATATGGTAGTGAGGACATTAGCAGTATATATAATTTCAAACCGTCGTTGTTACTTGGATGTTCCCACGCAGGTCAGGTTCAACCAGAATTTGGGTTGGGTCGGGTAAAGCTTTTTCGCAAATCGGGTTGGGTTGGGTTGGGAAAAATCAACCCCAATTGGAAATCGGGTTGGGTCTGGTTGGGCTGTCGGGCAACCCGACCCCGACCCGAAACCCGAATTTGGGTTCCATCTAAAGAAGTTCTGTATATTTGTGTTTTTCTTTTTCGACATTGAAATAGTCTCCACAGTCCACAATGAACGGTTTGGATAATCCTATGGTGCGGGCCATACCGTACTTGAATAAAGTGAGGAGTGTGATCATCAAAATATAGTAGTGCGGATGATATTTTCCTTTGTTAATTGTTAGTCCCTGTTTGGTTTGGATTTTGAGAATCGATTGTGAGTTAAAAACTCATTATTGGCGACTCATTATTGGTTCTCAAAATCCAAAACAACCCAGCTTCAGTTGAGGTGGTCAACAAATGGTACCATATCAAATCGGGTCAGCCTGACCCAACCCAACCCGAATTGGGTCGGGTTGACACCCAAGTTGCACCCCTAACGATGACGAAAACTACTTTTCCTTATTCACTATGTGCGGGTCAAATTACAGAAATGTTGATATTACAAATGCATGACACCTGTAAAAATATTGACGAATTCTGGGCACCTTAAGAGGAACAACAATCATGGAAACCACTATAGATTGGAGGGGTAGGATCAGCCTACGGAAATGATTTTACAGGCACAACCTATTGATGTTGTGTTCCATCACATGGACGGTTTAGATCAACCTATGATGTGGTCTGTACAATTTTAAATGAATAGCACATGCAACGCACGTGCATTTTTACTAGTACTCAGAAACAAGAAAATGGCATGCTCCATGCTTGAACATTATTCAGGCAGAAAATATGTGCGTTTATGACTAAATTTTTGTGAGGTAAATACAGGAAATATTAGGTGTTTAATAGCTATATAGAAACTTGATTCTATTAGTTAGATAACAAATATAGAAATCTATATTTGTTAGGCAATTTTGCGGAAAGCCATTTCGTGGCTCACTTTTGCAGTAGAGAACAGCCACACAAGCTCACTTTTTAAGCAGATTTTGTCTTATTCATTTAATAATATGAGGTGTTAGAAAATATAAGACCTGACCAGTTGAATCAGGCAGCTAGATTTGGTGTATGGAGTAGTTTGGTGAGATTAATCTACTAGCTAGATTAGCCAGTTAAAATAGATTAGGATAACCTTTCCCAAATCTCATCCATTATCTTTATCTCTTGCTATGTTTAACTGTAATTGCTTATTTAAGTAAGTTTTACATTAATGAAAATATCCAGAAACTAGTGGAAAATCTGGAATTTAACATGAGATGGGTGTTCTCTAGTGCAAAGTGAGCTGCAAAATGGCTTTCCACAAAATTGCCTAGCAAAACCCTTACGTGTCTGGATGCCACATGTTGGATTATTTGGTGTGTTTGTTTGCAAAAAGTAACACCCAAATCCTTAGAGATTACCGAAAAAGAAAATTGTGTAATAATTGCATGTCTGGTCACACGGCGTCACTTCTTTTTTGCATAAAAGACAATCTTTCATAGGTAATATCTCCCCCATTCCCGGTCAAATTTGCATCCAAACACGCACTTTACTTGGCATTTACTTTGCTTAACCATTTAAAATCATCTCCTCCCCCACCCCCAGCAGTACGCATTCGCCCCCCTTTTAACGTGATATGATGTCAAAAAACATTAAAGTTGCCCACAATTCAACGTTATAAAGCGGGGCGAATGCGTACTGTAGAGGGGGTGGAAATATCATCTCCATAAAAAAATTTACATTTATAAGATAATTAATTGCTTTTTCAACTAAACCTTTTTGTTATATTAAATTATTTCATACACAAAATGTGATTTACATATTTAAAGGTTTTAACCGCAGTTTTTCAATTTATTTCATTTTCGTTGGCTTTAAAGATTTTGTAGTGTTGATAGAGATTAATGTACGTAGTTACCTAATTACTAATTATAATGATTTATTTTGTTATCATTGAAATAAATTGGGGGCTTGAATGATCTTTAGACTTGCTTTTGCACACACCAGACTAAAAAAAAACATAAGGCGGTGCGGATATCAATTGCAAATGTTTTTTGTTGAAGAAAACGATGGCATGTTCATTTAAAAATCCAAGACTAAAGCAACTTTCATTATATGGGATTGCCCAGATGGGATTTCGCGGCTGACTTTTGCATGAGAGAACAGCCACCTCAGATGAATTAAGGGCCCGTTTGGATGCCGAGAAGACTTTGATTTGGATTTCTCACATTTGCAGCCTTTTTTGCATTGTAATTTGGATCGGGTCAAATTCTTGGATTTCTAATTCAGCAGCTGACAGTGAAAAAATCAGATTTCTAAGTTTACTGTGGAAATAAGAAATTGGAAATCCACAGATGTGGCAGCTTCCTTCACCCTCGTTGCTCCTCAACCTCTCCCTTCCACTAGGTAGTACCACCTTCCCTCTCTGTCTCCCTCTACATGAGCTGCTTGATCTATTCAATTTGTATTCAAAACTCAATTCCAAATCCAATTACAGAATGGGAAGTATCCAAACGGGCCCTAAATGAATACGACAAAATCTACTGAAAAATCAGCTTGTGTGGCTGTTCTCTCATGCACAAGTCAGCTACAAAATCCATTTCCGCCAAATTCCCCTATATAATTTGTTTAATGTTTTTAATAATCGAATGGATATATAATATACAAAATAGACTTAGGGAGTTAGGCGGTGCTTGGATCGAGGGAAATGAAAATTATGGAAAAAATATTCGATGCAAAATAAAATTCCAGGTTCTTGTTGGTTTGCAGTTTTCATTGAAAAAAAAAATAAAGAATATATAATCAATTTTATAATTAGGAAAAAAAATTCTTCTAATCTGGTCCCTTAGTGTGACGTAAACGGTAGGTGGTAGGTCCGTGAATCTGGTCACCCATTAATTGCCGTTGATCGCATCCTTATCATAAGATTCTAGCCCTAGATTGAGGGTGATGAAAAAGACACCTATTTTTTAATATCTGCAAGTAATCTCTTCTTTGCACTGCTAGGTCAGATCAACAATCCTTATCATCAAACTCGTGTACCATGTTTATTGGGAGTTTTGATTATTATTATTTTTAAACCATCTAACATGTATGGTTATAAAGCATGTGAATCAAATTTACAATATTATTATTATAATTAAGAGGACTACAAGCAAAAGGGAAATCCTTTTTTTTATAGACTACTGTTTTTTAAAAACTAATATACAGCCCAATCCATAGGATGAATCAAACAGTCCATTTGTTGGGCCGCAACATAAATAGGTTGTGCCCCAAAAATCATTTTCCTAGGTTGATCCAAAGCCTCCAATCTATAGAGGTTCCCATAATGTGTGCAGATCAGAGGGTTAGGATCATCCTATGGAGTAGGCCATGCAGTACTTTTTGAAAATACAGGACTATACAGCATCACATGAAATTTCTCCGTTTTGCATATAGAAAAAGGAAGAAGAAGGAGATCCAATATTGTGAAACATCAACAAAAAATACCAGGAAGAGAGCTTACTAAAATTACTCTGAAAACGAACAAATAGTTGGCCATTTTCACTTTAGTCTGTATTTTCCATACAGTGTAGTTCCATTTCAGAAGCGTTTTTCTATTATTATTATTATTAGAGAAAAGGGTAACTGCGAGCATAACTAGGCTTAGCTGCGCTCGAGCACAGAAACAGGGGGTGGGGCCACTGGGGGTGATCCTAACCATTCATTAGGAAGGCCCCGTCATGGATGGGGGGCCTACCAAAAATCAGCTCCATTGGATCACCAATGGGTGTCCATTTGTGGGGCCAAAAATGGACACCCTAAGGTGATCCAATGGAGCTAATTTTTGGTGGACACCCTACCCATGAAAGGACCCATCAAATGAATGCTTCGGATCCCACCCAAAATGTGGCCCCACACTGTTTCTGTGCTCGAGCGCAAAAACTCTATCATCTTATTATTATTATTATTATTAGGGAAAATTCTCAAAAAATGTGATTTTTAACTGAAAATCTCGAAAAAGAGACAAAAATGCCCTTGAGTTGCTTTTCCCTCTAAGAAGATAAGAAACGGATCCCAATGCATTTCACCTACGCTTTCTACCTTTTTACCTTCTTCCCCAAGCCAACTGCTGAAACTCCATTGCCTGTTGTAAAACTCCATTGAAATTTCATTGCAGACTGGTGAAACTCCTCTTGAGAACATCTATATGTTATTGAATCTCTTTATTTTCTTTGGCTATGAAACCTAAGGTTCTTTGGTAGGTCCATTGTCATACATATTCTTAAGTTTAACATGTTCCTTACAATGCTATGGTGTATTGTCATCATCTTGTTTATTTGTTAGAGATTTGTTATGGTTTTGTTTGGCATTTGTTATTGTCATCATCCTCTTTACTATGCTATGGTGTATTGTCATCATTTCTCTATCTCTCTATTGCACTCTATGTTTCTATTTAGAGTGAACCCGGATGAAACTCAAGTCTATACAATTAAAACCACTATTTAAATGTGTAGAAGCAATATTTTGTTCTCGGAACGACTGTTGATATGTGGGAACCAATATTTAGTCCTCTCAACCACTAAGTAGTGGTTCCAATAGAATAGTGGTCCTGAATGTAGAAATACAATGAGGACCCTATGCAGAACTACTATTTAAACACTTAGGTAATCTATTTATACCGTCCTAACTACCATGTAGACCTCTGAACCACTATATAGTGGTTCCGAGAGTATAAAAAGTGAGAATAAAATGTTATGCAGTCAAAACCAATATAAAAAGTGAGAATCAGTGTATAAATAGGGGATTAAATACTCAGAACCACTAATTATACTTAAGAACCACTATTTATCACTATATAGTGGTTCCGAGGTATAAATAAAGGTTCACACATTCTACTGGTATTTCATTGGGTGTCAAAGTTGCAATGAATTTATGAACAATGGGTTAAATATTTGTGTAAACACTCAGATCTTATGGTGGTTTAGATGACCTAATACTTGTTCCGAGAGTTTAAATTGTGAGATTGCAAAATTTATGCACTCAAAACCACTATAAAATGTGAGAATGGATGTATTTATATGGTTTTAGACACTCAGAACCACTAATTATACCTAAGAACCACTATTCACCACTATGTAGTGGTTCTGAGGTATAAATAGTGGTTCCCGGGTATAAATATTGGTTCATACATTCTAATAGTATTTCATTGGGTCTCAAAGTTGTTATGAATTTATAAACAGTGGTTTAAACACTCAGAACCACATTTAGATGAAATGAACAATAATTAAATTATTCCAAGCACTAATTGTGGTTTTAAGATTCTTAAGAACCACAATTACAGTCAAAACCACTATAAAAAGTGAGAATGAGTGTATACATAGTGGTTTAAACACCCAGAACCACTAATTATATAGTGAGAACCACTATTTATATCTCGGAACCACTATTTGCCACTATGTAGTGGTTCCGAGGTATAAATAGTGGTTCATACATTCTAATAGTATTTCATTAGATCCATTATCCTTTTTGGAGTGCTTTTCGGATCTTAGTTTCTGAGTCTGGGTCACAAGCTATTTTGAGTTGAGTGGGACCATCCATTAAAGTGTCGTAAGTCCTACTTATATTGTAAATAGTTAGCGCTTAGAGTTAGAGATCAAGAAAAAGTGGAAAGAAACTCAGAAAGTGGAAAGAAACGCGAGAGGATGGATAATTTTTATCCAAATAAAAATACAGAATATGAAATGTTGTTTGAAGTTTTGAGTATGTTTTTCATAGGCTGATCCTCGCCCTTCAATCTATAGAGGTTTCCATAATCCGAATTTCCTCTATGGATTGGAGGGCTAGGATCACCCTATGAAAATGATTTTTTAGGCACAATCTATTTGCATTGTGGCCCATCTAATGGACGGTTTGGATCATCCTATGGTGTGACCCGTACAATACTTTTGAAAAATGCTGGAGCATATGGGTTTACACCATATAAAAACTCTTTCTCATGAAGAAACAATAGGTCTTCCTACCACCAAGTCAAAAGCCAAGCATATTTATGTAATTGAACACAATTTCTAGAAGGGTAGTGATAAATTCACCTCGAATTTTTCAAAATGGACTGTATAGCCCACACCATAGGATGATCCAAACCGCCCAATTGATGGGCCACAACATAAATATGTTCTGCCCCAAAAATTATTTCCATAGATGAACCCAACCGTCCAATCTATAGAAGTTTCCATAATCTAAGTCCCTCTATAGATCGGATGGTTAGAATCATCCTATGGAAATGATTTTTGGGGCACAACCTATTTACGTTGTCACCCATCAATTGGGCGGTTTGGATCATCCTATGGTATGGGCTGTATAGTCCATTTTGAAAAATATCGGCTGAATTCATCCTAAAGGGGGGCTGTACAATGGAGTTTTACCAAAGGCAATGGACTTTCAACACTTGGCGTGGGGAAGAAGCTAAAAAAGGTGAATAGGGTTTGTGAAATGCATTGGGATCCGTTTCTCAAAAATGTGGAGGGAAAAGTAACTCAAGGGCATTCTTGTCTTAAAGCATGCCTTGGGATGCATTTCACCCATTTTTGAGAATTTAGCCAACTCAACCCTTTTTTGAGATTTTCAGTTAAAAATTTCATTTTTAATAATTTTCCCTTATTATTATTATTAGATTTGCTAGCGTCCATCACAAAAGGTATTTCGCAGATGCTCGTTCCATATCAGAGCAGCGACACAGGATTATTCATTGTCGCATTTCATCAGATTTTGTCTTCATTCACTGAGTGGCTGCTCTGACATGTGACAAAGCATCTGCAAAATGCCTTTTGCAATGGATGATAGCAAATCCTTATGGGAAAACCTAGTTGGCCTCGAGATTATTCAAAAGAGTAATGCTAAGGAATCTATTTTTATAACCGGCCAGAGCAAATCCTCTTTTGCCACGCATCATGAAAGATTCCCTCAGTTTAAGTGAAACGGAAAACATCTCCAAAAAGTAATTTTTTGGTATAACTGACAAACGTCGATTGTGATCAGTATACGAGCTCAGGCTTGGACTCGGTTCCCATACCATTTTCCTATTCAAAACCTTATACAGTTGATAACCACATTTTATATAAGATATTAGAGTGTATTAATTATCATATAGTTATTTTCCATTTTCACCCGTTACCTCTAGCCAAGCACTTCCTTCGTCCAACTCTTTGTCCTTTTCCTGCCTATGTTTTTTGTGCACCATGTTTCATGCATGCTTAGGTGGCAAGAAGAAAACCCAATGAGTTTCTATTGACACTGGCAGGAGGGAGTCCTCCCTATCTGCATCTTCCACCGGTCATGCTGCCACTACCACATCAGAATCCATCGTTGCAATGACCACCAAAACGAATTCCATAGAAGAAATTGCATAATGTTTCCTATGTATAATAAGTACTTATGTACGGTAAGTACTTTCAACAGTATTATTGTTCACGGGTATATATTTTAAACAACGTTTCCTAATAAGGTACTTTCTTATTTCTTATATTACTTGAAATTTTTTTTTTTGTATTATGAAATAGAAATAAGTGTATAAATTATCAGTATGGAGCATTAATTATTAGAGCCCCAACTGTTAAAGTAAACTTTCCTTTATGTGATAAATACCTTATAAGCATAAATTTCTTTATAACGATTAAATATCTTATACATGTAAGTTTCTCGATAAGTATTGGCTACTGATATTGGCACTACCATACTTTGATGATCGCAATAACTCATCGTGTATTTTATTATTTAAAACAGCCATCAAAGGTTATTAATTAAGGTTCCAAAACAACTCTCAAAAGTCAATTAAAAAAAGACAAGCTGGGTTTGTGCAATTATTAAAACATGGTAGTGTCAACAGTATTTCAAAATTGAGATGCAGCGCGGAACGTGGCAGAAGAAAATCCTAGTCGAGTCGGCACGACACGGTCGAATATTAGGATGACGCGGGTAAAAAGAAGTTGACTGGGAGGATGTCTATGATGACGGGAGGGAGTTTTAAAACTATGGTGTCAAAATCAGTAGCCTAAGTACGTGTACACAGCTTATATTTTTAGGCTTACCTCGGGAAAATTTAGTCTTAGAAGCATATAATAATATGCATGAATAATGTTCGTGCATAGCGTTTTCAGGCCGTAGCCAATTTTGCCAATTGCCAAATATGTGTTTGACTATCCGATCTCAATATGTTTTTGTGTGTGTGTTTCCATGCCGTCATGTTTCATGCCTCTCCTCGACGATTTTCTTAATTATAATTAGAGGAATTCTAAAGATAAGAGCACTAGTGCAAAAACTCAGCGCAAGAGCACTCTTGCAAAAAATCCAGCCACAAAGGCACCCTTCAGTTTAGCGTTCATTATCATCATCATTATTTTATCATTGCTGTTGTGGAAATGATATATCCGCCCCCTATTCTTCCCTAGGTCACTCCCTTTTAGTGGAGGGTGGCCCGGGGGATAGAAACGGTGAAAATATAGAGGAATGATAGGTGCAAGGGCCCTCTCTATGCAAGGCCCGGAGAAGGGCCCTTAAATAGATCCACGTCATCAAGTGTAACCAAATTCAATTTCCCAACCCACTTTAAAAATGGCGTGGATCCATTCAAGGGCCCTTCTCCCGCCCTTGCATCTATCATTCGTAAAAAATGTAACTTCTGTTGTTATTATAAGAAATGATATCACCACTACCATATTTTAAAAAGTACGGTATGGCCCGCACCATAGGATGATCCTAACCGTCCATTAGATGGGCGCCTAGATAGGTCTTGCACCAAAAATCATTTCCATAGGTTTATCCTAACCCTCCGATCTAAAGAGGGACTGAATATTAGAAGGTTGATCCTAACCCTCTATAGATCGGAGGGTTAGGGTCAACCTATGGAAATGATTTTTAGGGCACAACCTATCTAGGCTGTGGCCCATCTAATGGACGGTTTGGATCATCCTATGGTGTGGATCATACCGTACTTCTTAATAAAGTGAGATGTATGATCATCAAAATACGGTAGTGGTGATATCATTTTCCTTATTATAATGGTTATTTATCACTTTAACAAATAGGGCCCCGATTCGGCCCCATTTATATGATACATATCCATTGATCTGAACGGAAACCATAAGTCGAGACAAATGCCGTTAACAACACCTTGATCAGATGATCCTAGGCCCTTGATCCATCAAACATTGTTTAGGGATCAACCTAGGAAATCTAATCCGTTGATTTTAAGGAACGAGCCTAAAAGCAGTTCTTTTTCAGCATTTTCCTATTAAGATTATGGGACTTGCTAGATAAGAATTCCCGCGAAATAAGAACTCCCGCAAAATAACGGCTAGAAAGTTTTCAACTGCTGGACGAAAATGTCCTCATTTGTTTTTGAGAAAGACAATAATGTCCCTGAAGTTAATACGTTTGACGAATGCTTTATGAATGTCGCTGAAGTCAATACGTTTGACGATGGCTTTGGAAGGATAATTCACCGAATCATCTTTCTCTCCCTCCCTCTTATGAACGTCTCTTCACAGAGACCATGATGCCCCTCTAAGTGGAGGATGTGGCCATTTACTCAATAGATTGACTCAAGGGTATTTTCGCCATTTCATACTATCACTATGAAATATACAAGATTAGCTTTTGACTAATCTTACCTACACAAGAATGATAATGAAGTTCCAAAGTGGGTGGGTGGGCCCACCTTCAAGAATTTGAAACAGAGGGCAATGATGCATTCACCCCTTTTTCTTCCTTGGGCTATCCCTTGTAGTAGGGATGGACATGGTTCCGGTTCGAACCGAACCGAACCGGCACATATGGTTCGGTTCGGTTCGGTTCCATATTTATATGGTTCGGTTCCGGTTCTGATATCTTGGAACCGATGGAAATTCGGTTCGGTTCTGGGTTTGGGATCCCGAAACCGAAAACCGAACCGAGAACCGACCCTCACCTTAAAACCCAATGCCTCATCGCTTGATAAAATCACCCCACCCCCTTTTAATTCACCCCTCTTTAACGTGTTGCTTTGCCTTTAAAATTTTAATTCACCCCCCAAATTTGTGCTTGATTATTCCAAATTTGTGTATGTTTGTAGGTCATATATAATTTTTACATTGCCCAAATTTGTGCAAATTTGTGCCTGATTATTCCAAATTTGTGCATGTTAGTCTTTGTAGTTCATATATAAACAGGACCGAACCGATTATAAATACGATTAGGGAAAATATCTACATTTGGTGAAGGTTGGGTAAACCCAGAACCGAACCGAACCGATTATATATGGTTCTGGTTCGGTTCGGTTCCAAACAGTTCGGTTCTGGTTCCAATTTCAGGGAACCGATTATATATGGTTCAGTTCTGGGTATACCCCAAAACCGAACCGAACCATGTCCACCCCTACCTTGTAGTGTATAAGGGTTGTCACATATATATACACTAGAGGGGACAGGCCAGAGAAGAAAAGGGGTCAAACATATCACTTCCAAGAAGGAGGTCATAATGGTGAGGGCCATTACTGTAACAGCTAATAAGAAGGTCTATGATGGTAGGCCCTACTATTGTAACAGCCAATCAGCAAGTCTATGAGGGTCAAGGGTAGGCAATCTTCAAGAATTGGGTGGGTCCCTTTTTGTGGAAGCAAGGAACATTTTAATGAAAAAAAAACAAGATGATGTTAATGTGTAATGGGTGGGCCCACCCTTTCTAATAGCTTTGCCCATTCATCTAATGGGATCCAAACTCTGAAGAAAATAAAATTTTAATAAAAAAAGAAAAGAAGGAACACAATTCTACAACGGAACTCCGTTTTGGTAAGTAAAATAATGAAATTAAAAAATGCAGATAATGACAAAAATACCCTTGTTTAAGGGCGGAATTTTCAAACAAATACCTCGCCACTGAAGCCCCCAACGACACCCCCAAATGCAATCTCGGGCGAGTGAAATTTTTAATTATTTTATAAGGGTACTTTGGTCAGCTCATCTTCATAGCAGCTCTCAAATAAGGAAACTGAAGAGAAGGGGACCCACCTATTTAATGATCCAAGCCATTCACTGGTGGGCCCTGCATAAATACATTTAGGATCATAAAATGTGGCACCACGTTTCGTTTGTAACAATTAACAACTAACAACATAAAAATCTCCACCTTAATGGTGAAAGCCAAAGTACAAGGGTACCGTTGGAATTTAAGACACTAAGGTCGGACACGTGGCGCATTACCTACACTTGCTTTCTGCTGTAACTGCCCATTTAATACCGTCCACGTGGCATGATGAGATTAATTACTTTAAAAAAAAGAAAAAAGGGAGATGATATTTTCAAACCCCCTGCATTACGTGCACACCCCCCCTTGTAACCTGATTTGACGTGAAAAGTGGACAACTTTATGTCAAATCATGTTATAAGTGGGGTGTGCAAGTACTGCAGGGGGAGTGAAAATACCATCACCCAAAACAAAACATATACATATAATTCACGTGCAATAGAAACATCCCAATTGGGTAGTTCAAACGTCGCGATCATGACACGTGGATCACGCCTGAATTGCCACCGACAGAACAATGGAGCCCACATCAGAATCGCATCACACGTGTGACATTTATAATTGGTGGGACCGAAAATGTTCACACAATCGCACCACACCTTACTGTTAGGTGGCACGTGCCACCACATGGAGAGGTAGTATATAAAAAAAAGGAGTGCCAGTATCATTTTATACGGTAGATGTACAAACAATGGTATCTGATACAAACAATGGTTTCATTTGAGTGTATAGTCATTTCAAAGGAACTGATAGATACATAGTTGGAGGTTCTTCGATAGAGAATATTTGGACTTAGGGTCTCTTCCAATGAGGGTAAGAGTAATCCATCTCAGGGTAAACTATTATGGTGTAATCAACTTACCATGGTTTAATTAAGGCAGTGATAAATCGACCCCTCCAAATGATAAATCGACTCCCCCATGTGTCTATCTCTCTCCTCTTAATCGACTCCCCATGTGTCTATCTCTTTCCTCTTTCTCTCTTTAACCCATAGGAGAGAGAAAGATACATGGGGGAGTCGATTTATCACTCCCCTTTAATTATCTTGGATTTAATTTTCGTTGTTCCATTGTAAAGAGTAATAAAGGGCGCATTTTATTTCTAGCGTTCGAGGGCCATATATTTTGGTCATTTTCACCGATATAGGGGTGTTTCTGTTATTTTCCATGACAGGGGAGTATTCTGGTCATTTTTACCTAGTACGGCGTATTTTGATCATTTTTTATGTCATGGGGTATTTTAGTCATTTTTCATGGCTTGGGGGTATTCTAATTATTTTACTTGATATAGGGGTATTTCGGTTATTTTTCATGACTTAGAGGTAGTCTAGTCATTTTCACCCTCTATGGGGGTATTTTTATCATTTTTTGTGCTATAAGGGTATTTTAGTCATTTCCCATGACTCAAGGGTTATGTTAGAGAGTTTAGAATCCCTGTGTAAAATTATAGAAAAATGCCCGAATCAATGGTTTCTCTTCTTTTACATTTGCAGGGGCCCGACCCGAGTTACTTAAGTTACTTAGGTTTCATGGGTTTCGGGTCGAGCCGGGTTGAGCATTCAAAAGCCCGCATGAATCTCGGGTCGAGCGGGGTTTGAAGGGGCCCGACCCGACCCGACCCGAGTTACAGAAGTTATAGTATGTACATTTTTTTCTATTGTTAGTTAAAAGTTAAAAGTGAAAACTCACGCACCCACTGTTATTGTATGTGAGTGTAATTTCTGCTTCTATGAGTTGAGTTGATTCAAGTGTTTGATTCAGCATTGTTTGATTGTAATTACAACATTGTTTGATTCAAGTGTAATGTGAGTGTAATTACATCATTGTTTGATTCAAGTGTAATGTGAGTGTAATTTCTGCTTCTATGAGTTGAGTTACCTTGCCAAACAAGAATTTTCCTTAAAAAATTGCGTCAACATGAAAAAACCCGACCCGAACCGACCCGAGATTTATCATGGGTAGGGCCGGGTTTGGGAATCGTGGGTTTTCCGAAAAAATGCCCGAACCGACCCAAGATATTTCTCGGGTAGGGTTGGGTTCTCCAAAACCCGACCCGCCCGACCCGAGTTGCAGCCCTACCTCCGATCTATAGAGGTTCCCAGTGAGAGTCCGTAAGGGACGAGCCTAACAGCCATTCTTTTTTAGCACGTTCCTATTAAGATTATATATCGGTCTTGATACTCTTCCAATATATCGGTATATCGGGAATATAAGAGAATTTTTCAAAACATTTATGATATGACCAATATATCCATAGGGGCCTTCAAACCTTGCACATGAGACAAAGGTATTATTGTCCTATAGATAGACTTATCTCCTTTTTTTTTTTTTTTTTTTTTTAAAAGAAAAGAAAAAAGGATCATAAAGCCTCTTAATTAAGCATAAATAAATAAAAAAACAGGTTAAAATCTATCAATTTCCTCTTTGGACTCCTTAATTATTATTCATCTGTATTGAGACTTGACTTTGATCATGAGAAATAAATAGAAGTTTGATCGTGTTGCTTCACCTCACTTGCAACATATTCTCGCTGCCCAAAAGTTGACCACTTTAATCTTTTTCGGTCTTGACCACTTCAATATATCTATTTTGGTCATGAATTTGGACCATTCACCTAAATTTAGTAAAACAAAATATCTATTGGTCAAATTCCGTTTAAGAAAGTTATGATCTCAACTTTCTGTGCCATCTTAAACGGAATTTGACCAATGGGGGAGCCCTTTGCCCCCCTTTTTTGCAAGGGCTCCTGTGAGTCTAGCATTCCTCATTAAGAAAACATAAATTAATAGAGAAAACTATTGGTGAGCTGTCAGCGCACCAAAAAAATAGTGCGCTTAAGTGTTTAAAACGTTTCCTATCGCGTTTCCTATCGCGCTAAATGTTTGGTTCCCACATACAGGAACTAATAGGAAACGTTTTAAACACTTAAGCGCATCATTTTTTGGTGCGCTGACCGCTCACGAACAGTTTTCTCGCGAATATTCCCATATCTTTGGCAAGATATATTTCTCGACCTCTTAGCCTGTCAAAACATGAGTATTTTGGTGAGCTTTTAAAATGGGACAATGAAAAAGATATTTAAAAAATGGGATTTGCTAGGGATCAATGCAGAAGGCATTTCAGGGAACGGCTGTTGCATGTGAGTGCAACCACCTCAGATGATCAGATGTTGTCTTATTCATTTAATTTATATTCTCACTTATATATCTAGTTTAATAAATTTAAAATGCTTCACTGCAACGCACAACTTGATTGTATCTCATTTATTGGTTCATTCTGTTTAAAACAAAGTAATTTGGTTGTGTTAAATTGTAAAAGATTAAATAACGCCTTTCTCCAACAGCTTAAGCTTTTAGAGTAACTGGTAGTTTCATATGGTATCAGAGCTTTTGGAGTAACTGATATAGCAAAATCCACATGCAATGGTCAAATCCAAAAAGAAGGGCCACATGTGCCTCGTGTAGGCCAACCCAATGAAAGGGGGCCACACATGAGGGGGAGTGATATAGTATAAAAGATTAAATATCGCCTTTCTCCAACCACTTAAGCTTTTGGAGTAACTGGTAGTTTCTCAGGTTGACGTTAAATCAGTTTCCTATGAAAAGCCTCTTTCTTGAAATGACTATTTTCAATAAAAGACAAACAACAGGGGTAAAAATGCTGAGAAGGGTTATAATATTAATAATGACTTTATATAGATGTTACGTGTGACCATCTACAAATGAGGTCACCAGAGTTGAATATTTGATTAATCAATACAAATCTAAATTAATATTTTTTCATTAATTTACTACACATGCATTGCTCTTCTAAGATATTTTCATTTATTTAATTTAATATTTTCCACCTTCTTGTGTTTCTCTTTAATACTCACCCTACTTATTTGCTAACATTAAGCGGCCGTTGGTGGTTTTTTTTTTAATGGCAAAGACTTATATTACTAAAGAAAGAAACACGGGAAGATGAAAGCAACTCGGAGATCGAGATGATCAAGTACAAGGCCACTAATAAAGAAAAGGAAATTTGGTCAAACGGTACCTCAAAATATATTAAATAATGAGATGGACCCCTTGAATTTCAAACTTGCCAAAGGGTTCCATTTTACTTTCCCTGACTATGTTTTTGACCAAAATACCCTTCCACCCTCAAAATACACGTCAAGTTATAAAAAAATTGATAAAAAAGTGGTCCATTCTTTTTCTACCAACCCTTTACCTTCCTCAATCCCCATTAACGCCTAGAACAAAAAAAAAAGAAGAGAAAAATGTGAGTTTTAATTTTATCCTCTTAGGATTTGTGCTTGTAACCCCTAATATCTCATTTAATGTGTTTGATAACTCTTTCTTTTTATAATGGTGTATAAGGGTGTATTAAAGGATTATAAGGGTTTATAAGGGTTCATAAGTGTTATTAATGTTTGATGGCCCTACTATTGAGTTGAAAGCGAAGATTTCATAACTGCCGTGATTAGGGTTGCCTAAGGGTTTATAAGGATTGATAAGTGTTATTAATGTTTGATGGCCCTACCAATGAGTTGAACACTTGCTAGGTATTTTATAACTGCCTTGATTAGGATTGTCTAAGGGATTATCCAAAAAATAATCTCTTATTTTTTGGCTTTGATAATCCCATAGAAAACCCTCATTTAGGTATTAGAAACCAACTTTTAGTCCATGACCCTATTTTATTCCAATCTGTCCAATTGAAAACACCCTAGATAAGCTCCATTAAGCCACAACTTTATAGCCCCTTTTAGAACCTTGAAGTTTATGTTAGAGAGTTTAGAATCCCTGTGTAAAATTACAGAAAAATGCCCGAATCAATGGTTTCTCTTCTTTTACATTATGATAGACATTTGAAAGATGAAGTTTCGTGGGACTATGTCGAGGGGAGGAAAACATTGTTATCGATTTCCCGCCGAATTAATTTTGATGAATTTCAAAGTACAAACCAAAGAAGAATTGGTATAATAGAAATGAATATTTTACTATCGATCAAATGGCGATGCATTGTTGATCCATATATAATCACTTTAATCGACGTTGATGATGATGATGTCTTTCAAACAATGTTGATGATGTTTGACAGAGACATGTTCAATTCTGTAATGATATACATAACGTAAACCATAAGTGAGAACGATATTAATTCATTGAATTCGTCAATGCTTCCCCCAAACAATGTTTGTATTAGTAGAACATCTATTAATTCTACCATTCCATCTACTTCGATTATGCTCCAAGAACGCGCACACAAACGAAAAATGTCAAACTTCGCCTGCGTTTTGAAGTGGACTTACAAAAAGACTACGAAAGTGAATTTATAAGTGAAGAGATAATTGATACCAGTATAGGAGGTGGTCCAGGAGAACGCAGCATAAGGTACTTTTGTTCTTTGGTAATCTTTCAAGACTTTCATAGTTCAAATTATGAATTAATCATATGGATTGAGGCTAATTATATATTTTCGAACTATACAGGTCTCGATTTGACATAAATGAAACATTGGCAAGTGGTTTGCATGCTAACCATGTTACCAGAGGTATAGATGAGTTACAAAATGTTGGACCTTCTGCACCAATACTCACGAGGTCAGGCGTACTTTGTCAAGCTCCTTTCTTTGCGTAAGGGTGTGGGCTTTTTTTAGGAGAAGTTGTATATGATTTTTTTATGTACTCATATACTCTTAGGATTTTTTTTGTTATTTTGTAAACAGTGGTTGTATTCAGATACACTAATAAATTTTTTGGAGTAGAAGTCACCCTATTTTTGAAACGGTAGCGGATCAATTGCTGAGTTATTACAGTGGGTCCCACAGTTTGGCATAACTCGGCCTGATATGGTCAAGTAATAATTGAGGTCCCCTCCATCCCTGGTAATTTCTAAATTTTCATATGTGATACTCCCATTTCCTCTCTTGGTCACCCCATTTTCATATGTGATACTCCCATTTTTCTTGACCTGGTAACCCCTTCTAGGCCCAACAGACATGAACCAAAATTTTTTCAGGTGTGATAACCCCATTTCATCTCTTGGTCACCCAATTTTCATATGTAATACCCCATTTTCCTTGACCTCGTAACCCCTTCCAGGCCCAACAGGTAAGAACTGAAATTTTTCCAAGTGTGATAACCCAAGTTTCATATGTGAGAACCCCATTTTCATATGCGATACCCCCATTTTCCTTGACCTGATAACCCTTTCTAGGCCCAACAGACATTAACTGAAAATTTTTCAGGCGTGATAACCCCATTTCATCTCTTGGTTACCCCATTTTCATATGTGACACCCCCATTTTCCTTGACCTGGTAACCCCTTCCAGGCCCAACAGATAAGAACCGAATATTTTTAAAAATAAAAAAAACCACCTGAGGGATATTCAAGTAAAAAAACATGTCAGGAAAAGTAAATTGGACCCATTTCACAAATTTGAAATGTGGGGGTACCATTTCACTATTTCTGCTATTTTTTGGACCCTTTTGACCAAATTTCCTCAAGAAAATTACCAAGAATAAAGTACACAGAATCAAGCAGCCGTTGATTACTCAAATCAAACCAATGAAAAAAGTTTGGAAAAATAAAGTAAAATTAGGTGGCATTTGTCGCCCAATCGGATGGTACCCATTTGTGATTAGCCACATGACTTGCCTCTAAATTGACCCGATACTTGGCGCCGGTCAAAAGTTGCAACTCGGGTCGATTTTTTAGAATTTGGTTTGATCTTTTAATGACCATAAAATTGGCCTGGGTCGGGTCCGGGTTGATTCCAATTCATTTTTTAGCAAAACCTCGACCCGACCCGACCCAAGATGCACCCTTAGAATAGAGTCAAGGAAGATAATACTGTGAGATCAATAAAAATGAGAAGTGGATGAGAAGCTAATCCGAGCCCGTGTCACATTTTTCTGATGGTCACGGAAAATGGGCATTGATTCACATTTAAGATCTATGATTGAATGGGCCATGTGCCAAAAATCTCGCACATCAAACAATCCTGACCATTCAACGATTATAAAATAAAAAAAAGCAACGGTCCACTTACATTGATCAAGTGACCGAAAAAAAGTCGGCCATTTTTTAAGCAAATAAACTCAAAAATCATAAAATGGTGGATTGAGACACTTCATAACGGAGAGTTTTATATGTTCAACAAGGCCAAAACACAAACCTCTATACTACATATCAATAGCTGAATAAGAAAGAGAGAATCAAAGACAATACTGTATTGAAGAAGACAGAGATTAGAATGGGAATTAGAACTTATTTAAGGAAAGATTAAGTAGAAAAGTGGAACTTTGGTTCTAGCCCATGGCATACTTCTGGGTCCAGTTGCGAGCCGTCGATTCGTATTTGAATCGGTCCGTCTTGCACATGTGAGCAATCTCAGGAACCAACGGGTCGTCAGGGTTTGGATCTGTGAGCAGTGAACATATAGAGAGCAAAACCTGCACAGTTTTAAAGATAATTGAAATAACTCATATTTCCATAGAATGTTTAGAAATATGGACAGTTAAGGTGCAATGTAGGTCGGGATCAACCCGAAACCGACGGTTCCAATTCAATTTCAGCTTGGGTTGGGTTGACATTTCCTCAGGTTGTGTTGGGAAAAGCCAACCCAATAATTTCGGGCTGGGTTGGGGTTGTGGCCTTGGGCAACCCAAACCGACCCGACCTCCATCTTCTAATTTTACCGTGATTTTCAAAATCATAGGGTTATGTTTTTACAGTACGTTTTCAGATTTTACTCAAATTGTTGTGTTGGGAAAAGCCAGCCCGATTGTAATCATAGGGTTAACCCGAACCTAAGCCGACTCAACCTGACCCAATTTCGAAAAAAAGGGGTAAGCAAGTCTAGGTTAGGGTTAGTGTTGAGAGATTTAGAGGCGGGTCGGGTTAAGGTTGACGCTCTTCGACCCAAGACTCGAACTGGGTCGGTTTAGGGTTGAGCAAATGGTATCTAGGGTTGGGCTAGTGTTGGCCTCAACCCGACCCAAACCGGACCAAGTTGCACCCCTATTAGAAAGGACTGTAAGGGTGGATCCAAATTGTTATTACCTTTGATATGGTGAGTGCAGGACTCCACTGTTCTTTGAGTATGTCTAAGCATATGTTTCCATTGCTGTTGATATTTGGATGGAATACTTTAGTTCTGAAGGCTACCTGCAAGCAATTTCAGAAAAAATGGTTAAAGTGGAGAAACAATTAAGTTTCTGGTTACAGTTTGAAGTATAGAGAATCAGAAAGAAGATTTTATTCTCATCCATGGAGATCATCTAATGAGGGGAAAAAAAACAGTATTTCTACTGTCACACTCTTAAGGGTCTGTTCTTGATTAGTCAGAGGATCTAGACCATTCAAATTGTGGGCCTTACATAGAGGCGAAAATAGGCTTAGATGGTCTGATGGATCTAAACGATCAGAAAGTTAATGGACAGGATTTGGGCACAAGAGTTGGGTCTGTACCCTCTCCATTGGATCCATATTCTAAGGTCCGAAATTATTTTGGATCATGTCCTAGATGTAGCCACAAAATCCGATGGAGCATCTTAGATCCAAAAGGAGGGAGCCATTGTATGAAAATAATTTTCATATTTGTGTTCGTTTATGTCTATTCATGAAGAGTATTTTTGTAGGGATTTGCTAGGGACCATCATAGGAGGCATTTCACAGACCGGCTGTTGCATGAGAGGGACGCCACATAGGCTCATTTTTTGTCGTATTCATCCTATGTGGCTGATCTCTCCTGCAACAGCCGGTCAGCGAAATGCCTTATGCGATGGTCCCTAGCAGATCACATTTTTTGTAAAATTTAAACACAGTACTAAAAAGACAAACAACATTTCATTTTTCCCCTTATTGTTTGGGGACTCTCTCTTTCTCTCTCTCCTAAGCCCCTATGGAGCCTCTTAGATCCGAAAGAAGGGTGACAATATATGTATGAAAAGAGTTTTTATATGATGGCCGACCGGGCAATTTACAAGGTGTTTTGACCAGATCAAAAATCAAGGGCCAGGTGGTTTGCCACCTAGCCCTTGCCATTTTGACGGTTGGGCATCATATAAATTCTAATATGAAAATACCCTTCATGTATTTGTTTATTTATGTCTATTCATGAAGATTATTTTGTAATATTTAAAAAACAATTTACTAAATACAATGAATAGCATTTCATTTTGGCTACAGATATTTGCACTGCCCTGTTTTGATAATGAGACAAACTCACCTTATCTTTTCCTTTTTAATTGGCTGCAGAGACCTTTTTTGGGAATTGTAAGTAGCTTTAATAAAAGATAAGGCAAGTTTGTCTCATTATAAAAACATGGTAGTGGGAATATTAGTGGCCTTCATTTTTCCACTTCTTGTTACAAGACGTACGATTCTCAACCCTAAACCCAAATTGTGTACAATGTATGTAGGACCGATGGACGGTCCAATTCAAAATGGATCATGACCAAGACTAGGTAGGTCCGAAAATCACCTCGAAAAGGATCAAGTGATAAGGTATCCGAACAGATCGTAATCAAGACATGGGATCCGGATCCGTCCACACTCATAACCTTAACCTTACAGGTGATCTTAGCTGGCTAATTAATGAAATTTAATCTATTGTACCATTTGTTTTGTTTCCAACCATCTGCTTGAAGGCCAATCTAATCAACAGTTGGATTAAATTTGTACAACCCAGTAGGGCCCACCATATGGATGGTCTGGATCTGCTGACTCTACATCTATTCATCACGACTTACTAGAAACATGATCTGCTAATGATAACTAATTGAGAAAACAATATGGTCACTAACAATCATTAACATATTTTGTAACATGAAGAGCAACAACAAACAGTAATAGTGAGAAAAAAGGGTATGAAAACCAAGGCTTATTTGGTCTTGTATGTGTAAAATAAAAGGTGGGTGATTGTTACCTTTGGAGGTTTGAAAGGATAATCTGGTGGGAAATGGATGGTTACAAGGAAAACACCACCAGAGTAGGGACTGTCATTGGGTCCAATGATGGTTGCTTGCCAATGGAACATATCATCAGCCACAGGACCTGAAATTCAACACATATTCAAAACCTAACAAACAAAAACCAACTCAAAACAAAGAAGACCTCAAATTCAACACATATTCAAAACCTAACAAACAAAAACCAACTCAAAACAAAGAAGACCTCAAATTCAACACATATTCAAAACCTACCAAACAAAAACCAACTCAAAACAAAGAATTGCAACAAAATCTTGAGCATGTTTAAACAACCTAAAGCTATTTTTAATGACCCAGGTAGAACTCAACCTTAAAAGCTAGTTTTTAAGGGGAGGATGCCCAACCCTCCACGCGGGAGCAACGTGGGAACATAGAGATATTCCTCAAGGGATTTTGTCCTTGTGGGTAGACTAATGTTGGGACCCAGGTAGAACTAACCCTTAAAAGCCACCTATTAAGGGTACGGTGCCCAAGTCCTTATAAGCTCTCCACATCAGTTGCTTACCAAACCGATGTGGAATCAATGCTTTTTCATGGAGCCCCAAAAACCTCCCCCTCCACACAGGAGCTGAGAGATCTTCCCTGAGGGATTCTCTACGTCCTTGAGGGTATACCAGAGTAACCATGCCCCTAACCATGCCCCAGCTCTGGTATCACTATTGGGACCCAGGTAGAACTCACCCTTAAAAGCCAGTTGTTAAGGGGAGGGTGCCCAAGTCCTTATAAGCCCTCCACATCAGTTGCTGACCAACCGATGTGGGATCACTGCTTTTGCGTGGAATCCCAACACTTTTATTTTCTTCATACCTGCACTGCATGAAGTCGGTGGGTCTCTTTGCAAATCTTTGAGCTCTTTGATGATCCTCTTCGACGCCATCCCAGAGATCTTGAGAGAATTCTTGAGGTGAATCAGAGGCGTTTGAAGCAATCGAATGATGCCGAGATGGAGCAAATGGAAGTGTATATAGAGAAGGAAGAGAGAGGGACCATTGATTCTGAGGCTGTGGGTTAAGTGGGCTCATGGGTATATATTCCAAAATAAAGTAGCAAGTCAAGAATCAAAAGCTAAAAAATGAAAAAAAAAAATATGGAGGGGAGAGGGAACCTTCTTTTTTCAGTGAAAGAAGCATGTGAACAAGTTCTTGACTACTGTTTAATAAACTAGCAGATTAGCATAGAAATTTGAGAGGAAAAAACATTGGACGTTCCTTTTTACCACGTCCACAGAATTTGGGTATTATTATTTACAAAATTTTGAGGTATTTATGTCATATATATAGGAAAATGATTTCAGCACAAACATGTTTTGATACATGCGCGCTTGTATCTTGTCTTGTAGTATTTAATTGTCTCGTAAGTGCTTCTTGGGAACCGTAATAACCCTTTTACAGCTCTTTAAATACTAAAAGACAAGATACATGAGCGCATGTATCAAAACATGTTTGCGGTGAAGATCATTTCCCTATATATATCCAATAACCATAGCCATAAACACCCATCGGTGTGACAAGGGGTGTAACAAGGGAATTTTAGCTTTCTCGGGAAAAAAAGGGGTGTTTTCCTCGGATTTGGTCTCCCGGGAACGCGAGTGAACAGAGCCTCTGGGGATGAAGGATGAATGGTTCGCACAAAAAATTTAAAAGATATAATTGGAGGTCATTTAATTTTAAGTCCAACAATCGGTTTGGGTCTCATCATAAGTTTTCAAAATCCAAAACAAACATGGCCTTAATTTTGAGTCCAATAATCAGTGTTGGACTGAGAATCGGTTCTCAAAATCCAAAACTAACAGGAACTAGGTGATCAGGAATCCTTGGACCAAATAAAAATATCAGCTGCCAATTCACCTCCATGACCAAAAAGCTAGATATCATTCGTGCTTAGCTCAAACAGTGTTTGTGGAAAATTTTAGAGCAACTTCGATTGTGATTTTAGAATTTTAAAGTCACACTTACATTACCAAAACCCCAAAAAGGAAAGGATAATATATGTGTAGAAAAGATTCTTTGACCCACCTAAAAATTGAAGCTTGCAACCCATAGAAAGGGCCAATATTCTCCCTTAGCTTTCCTCCAACCTTTGTTCCTTTCACATGTAATCGTCCATGTCGAAGTACAATAGCATCAACCGATTTTTTATCAGATTTTTATTTTTTACTTTTAGAGATGGCATCTTTGTTGAGGTAGCAAAAATGGCTCCATTTCGTTAGTGGCATGTAGGTTGTTTAAAAAGACTGAAGAAAAGATTGATGTCATACCAAAGGAAAGTTATTCCAAGTAGTAATCAGTTGATAACATAGATAAGATGACAGGAGAAAAGATTGATGTCATACCAAAGGAAAGTTATTCCAAGTAGTAATCAGTTGAAAACATAGACAACACATCAAAGAAAAGTTATTTATTCCAAGTAGTAATCAGTTGAAAACATAGACAACACATCAAAGAAAAGTTATTTATTCCAAGTAGTAATCAGTTGAAAACATAGACAACACATCAAAGAAAAGTTATTCCAATTGACAATTAGTACAAAAAAAAGGGTGGTCCAGTGCTTGAGGCTCTCGCAATGGCGGGGTCTGAGGAGGGGTAGATGTACGCAGCCTTACCCTTGCTTTCCAGAGAGGCTGTTTCCGTGACTCGAACTTGTGACTACCAAATCACAATGGAGCAACCTTACCGGTGCGCCAAGGCTCGCAACGGAATTACCAGGTCCAATTAACAATTAGTATAATAGACAATTTTCTTTCAGATAAATGGATAGTAGATTGGAAGTGGAATGGACTCCTTCAATGCTGTCACTAAAGCGATTAGCGGTCCATGGAGACTGGCTAATGTTATGGACGAAATTAAAGATATGTGTTCGTTTGCTCTTTTTCTCTAGTTCCTAGATATGCTAACAATTTGGCTGGTCATTTAGCCAAAGTGTGAGCTTCTAGCGAATCATTCTTCTTTAATAAGATTTTGTTATCTTATTAAAAAGAGAAAAGGAAAGATCTAGAAGGAAGTTGCAGATAAAACCCACATGCCACGAATACTCGGTTAAATAATTTAGAAACAATTAAGCTTATAATCTTTTTAATCACAAGTATGATCTGCTTGATTATCCGTCTTTTGTTTATATGGGCTGCCTGCGAAAGATTGTAGGTTCAGATTGATGGAAACCATTTACTTTGGATTACATTCAACTTGGGCATAGATGGTGAATTCTGAAAAGATTAACTCTACAAACCTAATGTTTCTAATAAAATTGATCAACACCAATGGAGATGCCTTGTCCACATTGATAATTCCAAAAGAACATAGTATAAAAGTTGGTAAATAAAAAGGAGCTAGATAACATACTGAGTACTCAACACAGTGACTTCTGGAATAAAATTTCACTGAATATAACCCTATGTGTTCTTTGTTTAAGACGAGCCTACTAAACAGGATTGCAACGTAGTCAAGCCTTCGACGAGCCTACTAAACAGGATTGCAACGTAGTCAAGCCTTCGAAGTATTAAATAAAGATACAAAATATGAATTCCTGTGAATGAGAAGAATCTCTCCGAAGAAGGTCGCATGCTACCAATGTAACGCAAGTCGATTACATATCATAACAAGGCAGAGAAAGCAAAACAAATCACCTGATGCTTTCAGAGGTCTAACACTGTCAGTTGAGACTATACACCAAGGCCTGAGAGAGACTACAAGGATGGCTGGTGGGTCATCTTTCCTATTCTTTGATCACAAAATAGAACATCCCTTCTGTGACTTTCTCTTCTTCTTCTTCTGCTTGGGAGGCTGAAGCACTACCTTAATGGCCGCATCAAATACCGCCTTTACATTCTGCATAAAACAGGTAGTTCCCAAAACTCTATCAATAACAAGGGCATTATGCATCAGATGAGAAGTGAGGGTACACCATGCGTACCTGCTGTGTTTTTTAACTACATTCAATGTACGCGGGGCTCCAATCAGCTTCTTCAGCTCTTCTCCCTTCACATCAATACAAAGCCGGGTAAGGGATTACCAAATATAGTTGGAGATAAAGTCGGTGCCATTGAACATAAGAAAGCAGTATTTTTAAACTGTTGCAACAAAGCCTTACCTGAGCAGTAGTAATGGGACTGCACCAGGGTGATCTATGAAGAACTGCTTATCATCCCTAAGATCTGTGAATGGAACCATTGCAAGTTATAAAATACATTAAAGTTTTTTTTTTTTTTTTGGAAAATGAACATTAAAGTTTCCTTTGAGCTTAGAAGTAGATAAATATTTGTAATTCTAGGTGTAAAAAACCAATTAAGAGAAAACATAAAGGATTAGGTAGAAAATCTACAACAACAACCGGTACTGAGATGGGTATCGTTCAATAAACTTCAAGTTTGAACATAATAACTGAGGCTTCATTTTTTTTAACAAGGAGATAATGTCCGTACTCCCTTGTTTTTTATAACTCATCTCTTTATTTTAAACTTCTTTTGTTGGTTTTTAATAGCCTTTTAAGGAATAAATGGTAACATCCAATGAAAAATGTAAAACAAACGGAGTGCCAATAACAAAACAAATGAATGTGGATACATCATCTCTTGTGGGCGTGGGATACTAGAAACAATCGTTTGAGAAGCTTTCAAAGCAATCAAGTACTTACATCAACCTAACAGTTGAAAGAGGGAAGGAACATTTAATCATGTAGTTGATTTCATGTATAATATTTTCTGCGTATTTTGAATTCCCTCAACATAAAAATTAAAAAAAATTGTTCCTTAAACTGACTAGCAACATTATTTTGTTCATAGTTTCAAAATCATAACCCATAAATTCAAGGGCATAGAAGAAAAAAACACAGAACGTTCAAGCAAGCAGAATTTAGCTTTCCGTTGTTCTCTATGCACTTTGGTCAAAATTTTGATATATTGACCGAAGTTATGTAAACTACAACGAAAAGAAAAATAGTTAAGTATAAAAAAAAAATGAAAAGAAAAGTAGTCATCAGTAAAAGCTTGTACTAGAACCGTACTTCTGTAAAGAGCAAGGAACACAAAACCGAGGCGTTACTATGGCTCACCTGACTCATTGGTCACAGGCACCATGCCTTTTGCCATATCCACTATTTATGTAGCACATGTCTATGATGACCGGGAGGGAGTAGTGGTAAAACCTCTTCTTAAAAAAAGAAATTGCCCAAGGTAAAACTGTGTCGGCTAGGGTGAGTCAGTGATTGGTGCAGCAATTTTTTCTGTAGATCCGGACAAGTCAAAGGAGGTTTTGTTAAAGCCAAAAGAGGGCCAACTCAAGCAAGTCAATGACTGGACCTGGGAGATTCTAAACAAGCATAGGAACATCACTGTCATTTAAAATTAGTACGCAGTCGTGTGATTTTAACCTGTAGAAAAGTGAACTACAGTCCACTTCTTGCTCCACTTTTTTTAACCACCCATCTGCAGGCATCGATTGGATAGCTAAGATCATCCAATGGTCATAATGGTCATCCGGAACTATAGTCGCCTTGGTTTTTTTTTTTTTTTTTTTTTAATGGTGAGATTAGATTCATTGAAAAAGGGAGACTGAGGAGGTCCCGAAGATTACATAGATAAAGAGGAAAAAGAACCAAAGAGAAATAATAACAAAAGCAACAACAGCTAGGAGGATCCAATCCTATGCTGTATCTCATCAAAAAAAGCAGCAAACCTCCAATTCTTTCAGCCACCTAATGACATTGAGAGTCCCCTTCTACCACCACCCTATTAAAGTCTTCATTTCGAAGATACTTAAATCCTTGATGAATGGCTCGGACTTCCGCCTCATTAGAGTCTGCCACGCCTATTGGGCCACCGAATTCCCAAATCAACTCCCCATTCTCATTCCTTAACAGTCTGCCAATGCCCGCCGAGGACCCCGAATTCCCCAAGCTGGAGCCATCAACAGTCGCCTTGTCTTCTAATAAATAAGAACACTTTCCCTTATTATTAATAAAGTACAACAGTTGCCTTGTCTTCTAATTAGAGCTTTTGATGCGTAACAGACCGGAAATGACATTTGAATATTTCACCTTTCATTCCTAAAAAAATCACACCCCTACAGCTATGGGCCCAGATTGCCTAGAAGAAATTCACCAAAGTTGAACCATTTCCAAATAAATTCTTGAACCAAAACTGAAATAACCTTTTTCTAGCAAAATCCCATCAAATAAGAAGGATTTTGATACTCCTTATTTTCCAGATCAGTGAGCATCATCATAGATCTATTCGGTTCCCTCCTTCCAACATCATCAAAGATCTATTCGGTTGCCCCCTTGCAAATTCCCATAGGAATGATCAATCATAAAATAGTATGTTTCTCTTGACTAAAAGGTCCATAGAAGTACCTGGAAAACCCCAAGAACACCAAGGCAATTGAGAACGAAATTACACTTTTTGTTCATCATGTGTTGACCCTATGAGATGATTATCCCGTTCCTCCCACTTGTCTACACTACATGCACATAGCAGCCAAACAATTTTTTTCTTCAATAGTCTACATCATTGGTCGTGTGCCACCATCCAGCAAGAAGTATGAACCTTGAGAGGGGCACCATTCTCACCCAAACGGGTGTTGGCTCTTAGGCATATAAGTCACGGGTTTGCTCCCTGGTGATGATTGTTCGAATCCCCCCGGACTTATCCTGATGCACGGGGTGTGTGGGCCACAGCATGCATCCGTAGGGAATAGTCCTACTCCCGAAGGGGGTGGGGACACCCTGCGTCACCAAAAAAAAAAGTATGAACCTTGGGAGGGGCACCATCCTCCACAAGGAGATTGATGAAAGGTCTAATCAAAAGTGATCTTGAGGATCAAAAGGCATGGCAACAACTTCAATGTGAGAAACATAAATGATGCAAGTGAAAAGGAGAACAGAGTAACAGACTACAAAAAAAGGTTCATACATTCTTATGATTGGGTTTCAGTTAAAACTGGATCCAGGCAATGGAATGAGTAAAGGAATAAGGTCCGAACTGATGGGTTTATAGGAATCAGGATGGATCTAGAGGCCGTGATAGGATAAGAGGCCTTGATTGTTGAGAAAATGGATTGAAAAGGTTAAGATTTAGGACTGAATCTAGAGCCCTAGGATCTGGTAGAATGGATAGTATGGGGTTCTTCTTAGTTATAAATTTTGTTTCGTATCAGCTGAAATGTTTTGTTCCACTGACCAAAATGAAAGGACGAACGAAACAAAATCGATAACTAAGGTGGAGTTTGAACCAAAGTCACAAATATCATTTCCAGAAATTTCTCAGCAAGAAAATAAAAATAATTTCAAAATATATAATTTAAGAAATAATAAAAAATAAAAATATTGTAAAATAGAATCTAGCGAGATATTTTCATGGTAAATTATAAAAATAAAAATAATGCCATATATTTAAACATCTCAAGATTATTTCAGAATTTTTTTGTTGTATCAAAATGTTGCAATAAAATCGTGATGTTTTGAAAATGTGGGAGAGGTGATATTTGTGGCATAGATTTGAGCTTTGAGCAAGGTGGAGAAAGTTCAGAATTCCAGAAACACCTTCAACAAGACTAGATGAAGGGAAATGATAGAATGAAGATTGAATAGAATGATGCAAAGAAAGAAGAAAAAGAAATATCTGTGGAAAATAAACACAGATTCAGCCACAGTAAATATAAGAGAAATCGCAGGAAATAAATATAATAATCGAAGTTTCACAATAGATAAGCATACTAGATTCACTCTAATATGTTCTCGGCTTCACATGTAGAGACAATGCATAAGATGTATGGAAAACTGGAAAAGAAATACAGCTTTAGTCGAAGCCAGTAATCACTCTAATATGTTTGCGGCTTCACGCCTAAAGAAAATGCATAAGATTTATGGAAAAGAAATACAGATTCAGTCACAGTAAATGAAAGAGAAATTGCATGAAATAAATACATGAATCAGATAAATATACTAGAATCACTTGGTATGCTCTTGGCTTTGCTATGAAGCCTTCTTAGGTGTGATGTATTGTCTCTAGGTGTCATACTAGAGTGATTCTCAATTGCGATTCTTTAATTGATGTATTTATTTCCTGCATTTTCCCTTCTATTAATGAGTTGTTTGGATACGCGGATTTTAGAATCTTGGATTTCCTCCAAATCGTCATTGGGAGGCGAGATACGAAGGAGACCAGCCGTCGTTTTATGTTTTCTCGCCTTTCTTTCCATCAGCAAGAGATTATTCTCTTTAAACCCCTCAGGTTCAACCTTATTCCTTTAATGATTCCCTTGTCTAGATCCAATTTTGACCAAAACCCAATCATAAGAAGATTTGAACCTTTTTGTAGCCCCTACCCCTTTTGTCCTAGATCAAATTGGTATCAGGGCAAAACCTAAGTCCGACATGTAGTAGGATTTCTATGAGAAGAATAACGAGTTCGGCATGTTGCAATAAGATTTCTATGGGGAGAATAACATTCGTTCAAAGGAATGAAATTAAATTTCTTCGGCTTTGGCGAATATTATGAGCTTTCGTTTCTAGAGAAGTGGGACTCTTCTCTAGCTTGGTGGTGTGACTCCATCAAAAACATTTCTAGATTGGCGAGATGCTCTTCTAGTTCGGATTTAACTTGAGCTAAGTTGGGACAATGATGGAATACAGAAGAATTTCTAGTGAACAGATGAAACAATGTTTGAAATTACATGGAAGATGGATCAGATTTCCCTGCTCAACGAAGTAGAGATCTTTTGACGCGGGGAGTATGATGGGGGGCCATCAACAACAAGAGGAGAGAAACCAAAGCAACCAATCCTCAAGTGGAGTCCACATGAAGCATTCCACCACTAAGCCCACAAATTGATAAGGAGGAGGCCTCTCATTAGTGTTAAGGAATTTGGAGAGCAGATACATAATGCTGATAAAGACACAAGTACATGTTGTGATATTATCATCTGATTGAATGAATGTTACATTCGAATTTAAAACAGCTTAATTAACATAGCCAACAAGTACAAGTTGTGACTTTATCACCAAAAAAAGTGCCTTCTCCCTAGGTCCAATAGAGCTCTATTCAGTTTCCTAGGTACACAACAAATGGATTTAGAAAGTGACTAGTTCCAATGGAGCTCTATTCAGCTTCCTAGTATACACAAAAAATGGGTTTGGGAAGTGACGCAAGCACTGTTGGGTACAAACATAGGGTTTAGGGTGAAAGTCAATCAAGGAAATAGGAATATAATAGCAAGGAAAACTAGGTTAAACCGATAAAGGTTGTAGGTCAAAAGAAATGATCTAGGGACGTTTTCTCAAGTTTTGTGGGGTAAAGCGGTAGCAGCATGAAAGGTCTGGACAGTTCACGTATTGAACTGCATAGATTTTGGATTGGTTTCTGGTGTAGGATGGAAATCTAGGTTTATATCTTTGAAGGGTTATGCTATGAGTGTTGATTGGCAGGGTTCTAGATGGGCATCAGGGAGTCTAAGGAGTTTTTGTGATCCTGCAAGGTTCATGTTTTTCATAGTGGGCTGTTTCAGGCTTGCTGCAAGCTACAGGTAAATTCTTTAGGTTACTTGATTGGTTTCTTTTGAAGGAAAGGGGGCTGCAATGTTTTAGAGTTGTGGGAAAGGTGTCGTGTATCCTTAGGGGAATGGATCTGGTCGCAAGTATTAAATGGGGACAGGTTATTGATGGTTTCTTATCTGGCGGTGGCATAGGGTGTACTTCTGACATCATTTGATAATCAAAATATTTGTTGGGATTGGATGCAGGTGTTACATGTTTTATAATTTGCAGGCTGTGGCAGATTGCAGGCTGTTCAGTTTGCAATTTTTGCAGGAAATAAAGAATAAGGAGAGAGAGAGAGAGAGAGAGAGAGAGAGAGTATTCGAAGGGCATCCCAAGCTTTGGAGCACGAGGCTTAAAAATACTAATCAATTATCAATCAAACATCATGGAAAAGGGCCACAGGACTACATATTTATAGATGAGCTAGGGTGTGTTTTTAGTAATGATTTGTGGACACCGACACGGAGTGTCTAACGCGGTAAACCTCCAAAATTTAGAAACAAGGACACGGCTAAAACAGAAAGTATATACAATCATGATTTGTGGACACAGATTCGTGTGTCGAGTTTCGACACGGATACGAGGCGTCTGACATGGCAAGCCATAAAAGTCTAGAAATAGTGACACGCACAGACGTATAAAATTACAGATTACTATAATAATTTGCAATAATATAAATAAGGTACTCACTTAACAAGCTAATAAATCTTAGGATTAATCAAATAAAATGTAAAACAAACATGAGTTAATTAAATAAAAACACATTCATCAGTTTAATCTAGTTATCTTCAGTCTCCAATATGCAGCGAGAAGGAAGACCAATAGGATACAATGAATATAATATTGGAATAAGAATTTAGGGTTTTAGGCTTAGGGGAGAAGATATGACTTTTTTTTTTTAAAGATAAGGGGAGGAGATATAATAGCAAATATTAGCTAAAGAAGAGTTTACAGTAAAAGAGGCAAACACAATCTTCAATCAGAAAATAAAATGTCATACTTGATACAGTACAAAAACATGTTGACATGCTCACATTCAGTCTGACACTTCTAGAAATACATTTAAAAGTGCCTAACAAAGTGTCGATACGTGTGCCGACACGACACGTGAGTCAGCAATAAATTGAAAGTGTTAGCTAAATCATAGGATTTTAGGAAACAAAACCCAAAAAGGAGACTAACTAATTCAATAAAACTAGACACCTAGTCCTACCATACTTAGGATCTTATTTCTAATCTCCTAGAACTCCTAATAAAACAAGTCTCTTAGCTCTTTCCTAGCACAAACACTAAACTAATTTAAACCAATCAGAATATGACACTTGTAACCCAATTAAAATATGACACTTACCTTCCTGACTTTATCTTCTTTACTTTCTCTCCACCTGTATGATTATGGTGGGCCTCTTCGTACTCTAAGCAACCAGTAAGATTCTTTCCATTAAAGTAGACCCAAGGTGCAACAAGTAATTTGCTATGATTTGTGGACATGGACACGAGTGTCGTGTGTCGACACGGACACGGAGTGTCGGACACAGCAAACTTCCAAAATTTAGAAACGGGGACACGACTAAAATAGAAAGTACATACAATCATGATTTGTGGACACAGATTCGTGTGCCGAGTTCCAACACAAATACGAGGTATCTGACATGAAAACCCCTAAAAATCAAGAAATAGTAGCACACTCATACACGTACATACATATAAAGTTACTGACACTTCTAGCAGTACACTTAAAAGTGTCTAAAGGAGTGTGGACACGAGTGGACATGGGTGTCGGTGTCGGACACAACACGACACGTGTGTTAGCAATAAATTCAAAGTGTCGGCCAAATCATAGGTAATTTGTTAAAATCATATGGGGCTTTAATAATATCATTCAAAAAAACATTGGGCACTAATAATAAGAGCATTGCTTGGCCTAAAGAAGACAATGTCCTGTTTTGATATGGACAACCTCAGGTGATCACCGTCTAATTTGTTCCCCTCCTTCATTCCCGTACCAACACCACACATGAGAAAGAATACACCTTAGGAAAAACAATGTTACAAAGGCCAAAGGGCTTCATGGAGCAATCCACCAGTATGGAACACAAATGGCTGATTAGCTGAATTTGTCACTAGAAAATTCTTAAATCAACTGAAAAACAGCTGTTAGTTGAAGTGGGGTTCCACTCTACAAGCAGGTATATACAACTCAACATAACATGAAATTCTAGGCACAACTACAAGTCTTACATACTTCTTTCATTAAGAAGAAGATCAAATCATACAAATGCAACTAAGAAACTAGTCAGTGGAGCCAATAACCAGGTTAGCTTTCCATCATACGGGTATCAAATATGTGACATGACACAAATCACATATAAGTAAAAAAATTAGAAGACTCAAGTAGAATTTACTTAGAGAATATATTATTATACCATTCAAAAAAATGTATATATTATCAATGTCAAGCATCTATTACCATATCATGAGAATTCATCGGAAGATGATGTGGCGGCGAATTCGGGGACGAATTCTTTTCAACAAGGGACGACTGATGCAATCCGGAAACCTGCCTGTGGCTTTGAGATATTATCAACCTCCAAGATTTTAGCAACAACCAAGATTTGGGAAAGGTGATTTTGTAGTCCAAGAGAAGAGTAGAGAAAATACCTATTTCTCCTCCTATTTTATAGTTTCTTTTTCATTTTAATAAGCTTTTATTTACCTTTCTAATCCTGTAGCTATTTTTAAGCTTTATTATCTTTAGGAACTGTAATAAGAGATTTGGAAAGAGACTCTTTAGTGAGAACGATTGAATAAAAGTAGCCTCACAGTTTGCAAAAGGCATATGTGAGATTTTGTTTTGTTACACTTGTTATTGAATTGTGGTTGTTTGGTTCTTGGGCTGCGCCAGAAATAGTGCTCATGATGGACCAATCCAGACAAGATAGAATTCCACGAAACAGTATTCCTCTGGGGCATCTGGTTGAAGACTTTATCAGCAGAATAAACATCGATACACTTCGAGTACATATCAACAACAAGAGAATTCTCGACGAACAAATCAGATTCAAACTACAAATCACAACCCCATGGATTAATCTTCCCAGATTGATGTCTCCGGCACTGGTACAAGCTTGAAGAATACTAACCATGGTAAGCCCATCCAGGTTGACATTACTGCCAAGGCACATCTCTTGAAACAACCGAAATGCAACCTCAGCCTCCCCAATTTGCGCATACCCACTTATCAACACACTCCAAGAGATGCAGTCTCTCTCACCCATTTCATCAAACAGCACTAGTGCAAACTCTATGTTGCATGACTTCACATACATACTCAACAAAGAATTTTGAACAGAAACAACAGATAGAAACCCAATTCGGATTACGAAACCATGAATGATCAGACCATCATATGTACCTCCTAGAATTCGACAAGCCTGAAGTAAAAGGACCAAGGTGGAAACGTTGGGTTTGAAGCCCGCAATCCTTGCTGATATAATCAGATCCAGTCCTTCCTCAGAAGCACATTGATTGAGGTACCCATGGACCATTACAATCCATGAAACAGAGTCTTTGTTCCTCATGCTTTCAAAAACAGTTAAGGCAGAATTTCTAGCATCGCATTTGATGTAAAAGTCCATGGTGGAATTGACAATGGAAGTATACGATTCAAAGCCCTTCTTTATCACAGTTGCATGTACGGAGATGCAAAGTTTCCATGACTGAAGTTTCATGCAGGCTTTGAGAATACAAGGAAACAGGGAAGGATCTATAAGCATATCTCCTACATTTTTTTTTTTGTTTTTTGAAAAATGACAATTTCATTGATCCTATGAAAATTACATTGGGGACCAGGGGTCCCAACTAGCATTACATAGAATCAACTAAGGGTGGCTAGGATTATACTCCTAGGCCAGTAACAAGCCAAAAAGTTATTCAGGGACAACCACCACTGTGAAGTCTACACTTCCATACGCTTCTATCCTGGTAAAAGATGCACTTCCTTTCGAGTTCTTCATCTATTACCCTTTATTTCTTGAGGACCCAATTTCCTCTTGGTTAGAAACAGGGAGGAGGCAAGGCATTCATCAAAACAGACTTGTCATCACCATTTAGATAATCATTTAGTTTGTGCTTTTAGACAAGTCGTAAAAAACGGGAAAGCTCTCTCCATACTATACTGGGTCTGGGACTCTAGCAGGTAAAAGAAAAAACCTTCGAACCCTTGTCTAGGGGTCCCAGAATCCTGTTGTACGAGCGGTTCACTTCCACCACCCACCGCCTTGGTCACATTCCACTTTTGCCTCCACTCAACCCTTATTACGAACCCAAGAAGCCGTCTTCTAGAGCAAGGGAGGTGATTCTCCTGGGACGACCGGAGGAGCCATTCCTCCTTTGGTAATGGTGGTCGAGAAGCTGAAGAGACGCAAGATGAAAGTCCAACTTCCCAACTACCAAGAAGAGATGAGTTGATGGGTGCACCCACATACGCTTTAATTATTATAGACTCCCTCAAACGGAGTGCCAATAAACCAAAACCTACAACCATCCGGTATCCAAAGATACTGACCTAGATATAGGTGGGGCCCAACCTACCAGATTTGGAAAAGGATTTTAGGAACCTCAAGAGTCTGATGTTTACCTTCCTTGATCCTGATTTTGAATCCAAGATATTCTCCAAAATATTCATAAAGTAGTTTTCTTGTGGTCTTCTCCAAAATATTCCTACATTTTTCATCTCATGATAGTTAAAAGGGACTTCATACCATTGCTTCTTGAAAGCATATTCCCTTATCATATGATCCCATTTGTGAATTTTTGGAAAGGAAAGAAAAGATTCATTCGGTAAGCGCATCTGTGATGCCCCCGAGAAGAAGTCTGGTTCTGAGATATTAATATATAGAAGTTGCAGAAATGGGTATTTCAGAATTCAAAGATATGGAATGAATATTTCATAGAAAGAATATTACAAGCAGTATAAACGTCTAACTTTGTATCACAGCATGAACAATGGATGTTTCATAGCAAAGAATAGCTTTTGTAACCTTCTCAACAACTATGAATTGATTTAGTAAAGTACTACCTGAAGCTAGGCTATACAAAGGAGAGAAAAACAAGAATAAAGGGTAAGAAAGAAAAACAGAAAGAATTTTAAGTCATGGGTCAATCATTAATTTAATATTGCAGAGTTGAAGGTAAGGATTATTGAACTTAACAAATTTGGACCAGTAAGTCTTGCACTTGATTGTCGCTAGTTCCAGCCATGGCTTGTAGTTCCCATTGTAGTGAATGACGGCAGCATTCTCTGTTAGGTATACCCCAAGAGCTCCAGAGCTGACGGAATGCGTTAGGCAAGGCCCTTTAAACCTGTCCCATACCAGGCTGGGTCCCACCCCGTCCCATACCTAGGCGGGGCCCCACTTAGGACCGTAACATACCAGCACGCTTCCGCACCCACCGTCCTTGGCGGCCCACTTTGTGATCACTTTCACTCTGGCCTTTTTTCCAGGTAGCCCTTTTCATAGGTCCCCCCTTCCGTGACTCGAACACGGGACGTGGTGGCTGCTCTGATACCAAATGTTAGGTACCTTACCAATACGCCAAGAGTTCCAGAGCTGATGGAACGCGTTAGGCAAGGCCCTTTAAACCTGTCCCATACCAGGCTGGGTCCCACCCAGTCCCATACCTAGGCGGGCCCCCACTTAGGACCGTAACATAATGATACATACTTGTTTTGTGTATGTGTTGTAGTTACAAATTAGTTATTAGATAGTTACTTATGCTAGGGTTGTGGTGTTAGTTTTCATTGAATGTGATGTTAGTGGGTAAATGGGTTGATGATGTGGCACTCTCTTTGTGCTTGTATTTAAGTAACTGTATTTCAATGAAAATGGAGAAGAAGAGAATTTTACAACAGCAAAGGAAACTTTGTTTTGATGAGAGTCATGGTTCCTCTCGAATCGAGCCATTAGGAGGTCCGGTTGCCTCAGAATCAACCTTTCTTCCCCTCTTTTCTATCTTTTTTCTTGTTTATTTCCGTTACGACCGATTAGGCACGTAACATTCTCAATCTCCGTTATGTTGAGAGCTGGATCATAACCGAGTCCCTACGCATGCCAACTCCGATCTAACGGATATGTCAGATTGTAGAATGTTACCAATCCCGGTGGAAGAGACACGAACTTCCACAAAGTCCGATCCTCATTCTGCACCAAAATTTTTCAAAGAGGAGTTCAAATAACCGAAAAGTATGTCAAAGCAGTGGAAAATTTTTAAAAAAAAATTCCGAGCCAGAAACCTATCGGATGCAGTCGCAACAGATTTCATCCAGTAAAGAGAAAACGTTCAGATTTGGGAATATATCAGCAAAACAAATGTTGTAAAATTTTGGAAGAAAAATAAAAATACATAAAATAAAAAATATTAAACATGAGAAAAGCATTCCTGCGCTGCAGCGCAGGGAGCTTAACTGAGCTTAACTGCGCTTTAGTCGTTTTTTCTTCCGTATCTGTCGCATTTGCTGCAGGAGAACAAATTGTTACAATTCGACATACTAAAAACACAAAAAATACGAGTAAAAGAATGATATTTTACCCGGCGTTTAAACTTCACTGGACTAATTTGTGATCTTGTTGATATTTATGACTGGCACCTTCCCCAGGTTTCTGTTCATCCATGGAACTCCGGTTGCTGTCTTCTGATCCACTGGACACTTGTTGAAGTGAACCCTCTCTTTCCTGACAAACGGTATAGAATTGAAGTAAGCTAATAATTAGTCTTAGCTTGTGTACCAAAACAAACTACATAAGATTGGATTACGACTGATTTAAGAAAAAAATAATAGAGGACAACAGTCAATCAGGAATTAAAAATTGAAATGGATCGTAATGTTGGAACCATAATATGAATGACAGAGAAGTTCTCTACTACATTCGAAAAAATATATGGCTTTCCTATTTTCTCAAACTTAACCACAAGTAGGAAAGAGAGAGTACCAGCCTATCCTTTAGCCATTCATGTTTCCTATCAAGTGGATTCTCCCAGACCCAGGAATTAGGTAAGTCCTTTGATTTGATGGTACTTATTCGGACGGCACCAGAAACATCCGTATATGTTGCAATTATGTCAGCCCTGCAGAAACACAAATAGAAGTACTTGCATCATGACACAGTTTGTTGTCATGGAGAAAATAGATTTTTCAAGTTCATCAAAGCAAGTTTCATATCTATATATAGGCACAGCCATGTTTTGATAATAGGCACGAACTCAAACTTTTCACATATTCTTTAACCAGCTATCAAAGGCTGCCAACGGCTTTTTTTGGGAATTGTAACAGCTGATTAAGCATATAGCACAAAGTGAGTTCGCACTTATTACCAAAACACAGTTGTGGTGATATCATTTCCCTATATATATATATATATATATATATATATATATATATATATATATATATATATATATGAGAAAACAGTTCCTACACATATGTGTAGATAAGTTATCTACACACTAGCTTAAAATACAGTGGGGGCCACATTATTTGGGTGATCCAAACCATTCATTTTTAAGGCCCTCACATAGATAGGGTGTCCACAAAAAATCAGATCCATAGGATCATCCTAACCATTCGAACTGTGGAGGCAAAAAATGGACTAATTTGTGAAGGTTTAAAGACATCCATTTTACCTCCACAAATCGTAGGGTTGGGATGATCCTATGGATCTGATTTTTTGCAGACACCCTATCTATGTGAGGGTCTTTAAAATGGATGGCTTGGATCACCCAAACAATGTGGGCCCCCACTGTATTTTAAGCTAGTGTGTAGAGAACTCTCTACACATATGTGTAGGAACCGTTTTCTCTATATATATATATATATATATATATATATATATATATATATATATATATATATATATATATATATCTGGATTGTAACAGTTGATTAAGCATATAGCACAAAGTGAGTTCGCACATCATTTCCCTATATATATATATATATATATATATATATATATATATATATATATATATATATATTGATCCAGATGGATCATGGAGTGGGCCCAATATAAGGCACCACAGACTGTAAAGAGAAGAGGCAGGGTCCCATATGCTTTTGGCAGCGAAAGACGATGCGTGTTTTTCATGTAGGGTGACAAGCATGAAGGTGAATATGAAGATTGCATGTAATGTGTGTGCATGTGTGTATGAGGCATGCATTAGGTGGCATCCACGTGAAAGGGGGGGTGCCCTATTTCAACTCTAAGGTAGAGAAAATCTCCAACCTCTCTTTCGTAGGAAGAGGAAATCTCCACCCCTATTTTATCTCCACTTGGGAGAGACTACCTCCTATATGCCTATTTCCAAGAGGAGGCATGAGCCAACCCCATTGAAGGGAGGATTTAAGATCCTATTTTATAGGATTTGATTTGTTAAAAGGAGGACTACACTTCACCTAATCAGGGGAGTTCTTAGTGTGCTAGGCAACTAGACTTTTTCCGTGGGAAATCTCTAAGGCGAAAGAGAGAGAAATTCTTGGAGAGCCCCATCCTTCTCCGAAACACCTATTTTGTTGGAAATACTCACCCCTATGAAATTTCAATGGAAGGAAATCTCCATCGTGGAGAAAATTTAGTAGCCCCTATAAATAGTAGGATGAATTGTAATTGAAGGATCGTTACTTCAAATAGAGTTTTGCTTTAATTAAAAAAATTATCGTCAAGATCAGGGGAGGATTATCCCCTTCCCACATCTTTTTTTCCCACTTCTCATCCTATATGCTATCTTCTATTTGCATTATCCAAGCACAAGCAAGAGCAACCAGATATTAGGCAACCAAATATCATTTTTGGTCCAAGTGGTTTCAGATTAATTAGATTATACAGCATTCAAAGTTCGAACCTAGTTTTAGATCAAGTGGTATCAGTCATCAGAGTAGTATTTTGCCATCATCTGGGATCGTGAACAATAGTGAACACCCGCGTCCCGCGACAACAATCACATGAAGAAAAAGATCTAGTATCTGTACTTGTTGACTGAAGAGATATGGTGGAAGACGGATAGATCAGAGACTCTCAGATCAAGGGTCAGATGGCATCCATCATGTCGATGATGTTGCAACTGGTGTCGACCAAGGAGGTATCAACCTCATGCCCAATCTTGAACCAGCCACCCATGCAAAAGAGAAGGTTGAGAGTAAACAAGAAGAGGAGAAAGAAGAGTGAGCACCGCAGAAATCCGGCTCCAGAGAGAGCATCCATCCCAACGCTTCAAGGTGGAGGCAAGGATCAACATGCCGTTATAAGATGGCAAAGTCAAAGTGGAGAAGTTAGATGATTGGCTCGACAGGCTTGAGACATATCTCTCGATCTACCAGTACAAAGACAGCTAGAGGGTGAATTTTGCCTGACTGAAGCTGACTAGTCACGCTCTAATGTGGTGGAATGTATACGGCAGGAGAAATGGATTGGTAGATGCGACGTGGAGGAAGTTCCAAGCGATGATTCAGAAAAAGTTCTACCCCCTCGAATACGAGAAAGATTGATTATGTGAAATAGCAGTACCAACGGCAACAAATTGAACAGACAGTGCGGAAGTACACTAGAATTTCCATAAGCTAGCCATAGTGCTTGAGATCTCGTTGGAAGAACAGGGTATCTTTATGAAGTACCTAGGAGGATTGCACGAGTGTATTCGAAAAGAGTTAAATCTCTTCCCCATCGACAACATTAAGGAGGTGATGTGATTCAGCCATCACACTAGCAGTTAGATTTATTTTTGTCCTATTGGACATTTGTTATTTTATTTGGATTATCATTTTATTTAGGCTAAATGTGGGAGATGTCTACATCACTATTGGCCAACCATAACCTTTTCCCCCATGGCCCACCACCTTCCTCACCTTTTCCCAAGGCCTACCACCACTTAAAGCCAATGCCCACATATCACCCATTAAAAAAGTACGTACATGCGGGGAACTAATGTGATGCAGCCATTGTAGTAGCAGTAGTTAGATTTTTTTTTATTGGAGATGTGTTATTTAATTTTATTATAATTTCATTTCGGTAGCAACCAAAATCAAAATATTTTGACTGAAACGAAATTTTTCTGCTGAAATTTAAAATCATGTTTTTTTGTAGTAATTTATTTGATAGGCCTGTCTTGAGATCTGATTCTATTAATTAGTTGGTTTATTTCCCTTGATTAGAACTTACCGTTTGAGAGCAAGTAAAGGTGAAAAGTGACTAGAGAAAGAGAAAGGGTAGAAAGAAATATGAGTGTATGAGAAAATATTAAAGGGAAAAAAGGTGAAAATTAGGTGCACAAGGGGGAAAAACGCCAAGAAGAAGATGCCTAAGGTTAGGGTTTGGGGCATGAAACATGGTGATTTCCTAATGGAGGGAGAATTTTTTATGAAATGGTACGAAAATGAACCTAATTTTAAGTTGAGTGCTAAAATGCGCCTAACTTGAGTGCTAAAATGTGCCTAACTTGAGTGAAATAGGACTGGTCCTTATGATATTTTAAAGAAAATGCTAAAAATATGATGATTATTTATCCTAACAATAACATTTTAGGGGCGGGCCATGTGTGCAACGAAAATAATCACATCTATCGATCTGACCAACTATCACAAGTCTGGCCCATTGTCATTGACCTCAACTTGATTGGAATATCCTAACCCACCATGATCCATTGATGCATGAGCATCCCTTGGCCCATCAGCCTCAACATTGCTCTACTAGTGTAGTTGTTGTTGTTCTATGTGTTACTTGTGTTAGGAGCTTAGAAGCACGAAGCGGGGGAGGGGCGGGGAAGCATGGGGTCTAGAAGAGTCTAAGTTTGGGAGCGTCATGGGAGCGTGTATGTAATATTTTCTTTATATATCTTTCAAAATTCAAGTAAATCAAAAAATAAGAGTTTCTAACCATTTTCATATGTATCTTTCAAAATTTAAGTACATCTAAAAGCTAATTTCTAACCATCTTCCCTATCTTCATTGGTGTGCACTCGTTCCTCGTGCCTTCTGAAGATGCACAAGCCTTTGTGCTTGCTCCAATGTACTTTGAAGAGTTGGAGGAGTTTGATGTAAGGAAGTTAGTGATGGTTGGACTTATAGAGTAACAGAAGCAGGCTGGGAGCGTCATTAGAGCGGTTCCCGTCTCTCTGGGGTCGCGCTCCCTGGAAGCTCCTTCCTAAGGAGCGCCAAATTGAGGTTCTGAGGTGGGAGCGGCACCCCGAGAGAAGGTTTCTGCTTCTAAGGTTAGGAGTGACATTTTGGTCATTTAGATAGCTTTGAATGTCTATTTTGGTCATTTAGCTCTAGTGAGGGTATCTTAGTCATTTCTACTACTTTACATGTTCATTTATGTTTTTGCATCTTAGGAGGGTAGTTTAATTAATTTCTAGTCCTCAGTCTTTAGCTAGGGGTATATGTGTCATTTCCATTGTCGGGAAGCCTACAAAAAAGGGCATTTCCCACCATTTTTGTATTAGTCTTGAATTTTGAAATTTGCTTTAGATCCTAGATCTAAGTTTGAATTTGGGTGGGATTTCTTCTTTGAGAAGAAGAAAATTCCATGAGTTAGAAATTCAAACTAGGAGGCACCATTCAAAAAAAAGGAGGGGTTTTGAGCTTGTAAGGCAAGCTTTCCTTCAATCTTCATCAAATTAGTCCTTGATTCTTCAAGGAGTTTCACGTCCAAGAGAAGCTAGGCATCCCCTTGCCTAGCTACTTCCATGCATTTTTCCGATCCATCAAAGAAGGCAAGAACAGTGTACAATCTGTCTTGGAGAAGCTTTGAAGATGTCAAAGTTGCTGGAACACAAAAACTAATTCGTGAAGCTGTGAAAGTTCTTGAGTTTCTCTCTTCTTAAAGACTTTCAAAATTTCTGGCTTAGTGTGTCGAAAATCATCATCTATGATTAGATTCATGGAGTGGCATTTGGATCAAGAAGAAATGATGGTTACTTTACTGGTCTCGGTCTGTGAAAGCCATAACAGTTCAGCTGTGCTCTTTGTTGATGGAACTGGGCAATTTCCATGAAAAGTGCTTGATGATTTCTATCACCAACTGAACTGTAATCATGCATGTTTTAATCTGCTATTAACTCATTGAGTTGCTGGATTTGTGGCGAGATTAGCTAAAAATCGGCCAATCTGTGAAATCTCCTTAATCTCGGGCACGAGCAGTGAGATCTCAAGTACTTCCTGCTTCAGGTTTGAGAATTCTGTGTCAAATTCCCTAGATCTGGGCCAAAGCTTACAGAACTTGATGTTCGGGTGAAATCCCATTAGCCAAGGTCAGGACTTGTGGAACCATCACACACGAGCAAGTTATGGAATGAAAAGGCGGTGCTAATAGAAATTTGATCAAAATTTGATTGAAAGAAAACAGCAGAACTCCATGTTACTAAGAAGCTTTCATCAGGG